>NC_141673.1:104158957-104811457 GCF_028749965.1 Puma concolor | reverse complement strand
TGGTATGTGTGAGTGTCCCAGGCGGTATGGGAAAAAGGAGGGTCAAGGTCTCTGAAATGGCCACTCTCGACTAACGATAGGGTTGGGGACCTGAGAGGGGAGAAGGAGGTTGCTTCTTCTTTAAAAAGTTTATTTCTGGGGGCGCCTGGGTGGCGCAGTCGGTTAAGCGTCCGACTTCAGCCAGGTCACGATCTCGCGGTCCGTGAGTTCGAGCCCCGCGTCGGGCTCTGGGCTGATGGCTCAGAGCCTGGAGCCTGTTTCCGATTCTGTGTCTCCCTCTCTCTCTGCCCCTCCCCCGTTCATGCTCTGTCTCTCTCTGTCCCAAAATTAAATAAAACGTTGAAAAAGAAAAAAAAAAAAAATTAAAAAAAAAAAAAGTTTATTTCTGGTTATAAAATTAGTATGTGATCATTGGGGATTAAAATCACTCATAATATCATCATCCAGAGATAACCACTGTTCACCTTTTGATGAGTTTCTAGGGGTGTGTGTGTGTGTGTGTGTGTGTGTGTGTGTGTGTGTGTGTGTGTAGGTTTTTTGTTGAAAAGGATGCCTTTAGTTATAAAGAGTACAAGGACACGGAGGACAGTGGCCTCTCAGCCCCCATCCCCTGGGCTTCCTGGGGCCTCCCTCTTTGACCCCCCCCCCCACCAGCTGGCTGTCCCCTGGGATAGGGCAGCTACTCAGCACAGTGCTTGAGTACTGTTGGGCTCAGAGTTGGGAGCTAAGCTGGGAAGAGGACCCTGCTCTGGGAAGCTTCTAGCTAATGTGGAAACACAAAGTGGAAAGTGACTGGGATGGCAGCAGACTCACGGGACAGCCCCTGGAGCAGAGGTTCCTAGCAGGTAGCCGTGGAGTCTCCATCCAGACTTACAGTGGCAGCCACCATGTTGGTCAGCTCTGGGTCTCTGGGCAAGTGAGGCTAAGGGATTGCTTTTCACCTTGTAAGTTCTAATTCTGGGTCCCTGTTCTATGCTGCAGAGTTTCATGGAATACGTCCAAACAGTGTGAGCCACGGCCTTCTTGTACTTAAAACCTGTACCCATGTTCCCTGCCACATGTCAGCCACACACCTCTGGCTCCTACACCCGTCCCTCATGGGCCACATGATTTTCACACCCTCTGGTGCTGGTGTGGCTGGGGAGAGGTGGAGCCTCTGGCAAGGCTTCCCGGAGCAGGTGAGATGAGAGTGGTGTTTGCAGGGTATGGTGATGGCAGTGAAATGGGGAAGCCCATTCCAGGCCAGGGAATGGCATGCAGGAATGTTCATCCGTGGCAGGTGTGGGCACATGCCTGTGTGTGCGTGAGCTCTTGATGGGGCCAGGCAGAAATCCCAGTCCCCTTGGGCTCCCCCCAGCCCCATGCCCTTACATAGCCGTCCCTGTGCTCTCAGAGCTCCGGGGGTGGGGACGGGGCCCCCCTACTGTACACATGCAGGGAGCCCACAGCTAGCTGGGCTCCAGCCGACTCTCTCAGGATCGTCTTGTCATCACAGCCGGAGTCAGCTGTTGGTTTGGGAAGCCTTCCCCGGTCCAGCATTTCACCGTGCGCAGCCAGAAATATAACCCTCCCGTTTGCCAAGAGCATTGGATCTTGGCAGGCATCCTCGTGGCCTATTTTAAACTAACGGGAGCCGAGAGGTACCTTCCAGGCTGAGCTGAGGACCCTTCCCCTGTGGGGGCTTGTCACTTTCTCCCTCCATGGGCAAGCGGACAACTGTCTTGTGGGGAGGGCACAGGGGATGGGAAATAGGGCTGTTTCGGGGCAGCCTAGAAGAGGGTTTGTACGATTACACAGTGAGCCCCAGACTGCCGTTGGGAGACTCGGTTTGTCCACTGTCTTGTGTTGCTGCGGCCGTGTATGGGCAAGCTGTTTGATCACCCTGTTTGTTCTTGCCATCTGGAAAAAGGGGGCTCACACGGCTCTGCCCTTCCTCTCAAAGTGCTCCTGTGACCTCAGAGAATGGTTATCAACACATCTGGGACATCTCTGGAGCCTGTCGTCCTGCTTCATTTGCCAAAGTCACCCTCCCCACCAGGCAAAACTTACTCGAAGCAGACCCAAGTTTCTAAGAAAACCAAATAAAAAGACGATAGCAACAGGCAGTAAAGGCTGTTCAATTACTTATGAGGCTGCCTACTGGCTCAATGAATGAAGTAACAATAATCACTCATGAAGGATCCAATAGAGGCTGGCGTTCAGGATCTTAGAATGTGGATTCGACTTGGTGAGCTTCTCACTGGGCAAGTTTCTTAACCTCTGTGAGCCTCGGCTTCTTATCTGTGAATGGGGATGATAATGACACTTACCTCATCGGTTGTAGTGGGCGTGTGAGGGGTTAATGGGTCTGAAGGGTGGGTGCCTGCCACAAGGAAGTGCTGGATGAGCTTGGCCACTGCAGTGGCTGCTGCTGGCACTTCCAGAGCCTGCATAGAATTCATAGAACGTCATCATAGACACATAGTGCTTGTGGTGGTGCCAAAGCCTGGAGAGGACATGCCAACTGATCAGCCCAGGATCAGCTTAGGTAGGAAATGGTCCTTCTCCAGCAGAGGTCCACAGGGCACCAGGTGAGGCTTAGAATCTGGTTGCTGCCCCAGGAACTCTATCATGGGGTTAGGATGCCAGTGGTGGTGGTGACAGGGTGTTCATTCTAGAGGGTATGTAGGGAGGGGCCACAGCATGTCAAGTCTCAAGGGACGGCACATCCTTGGGGATATATCTGTCCACTCTGCCTCAGCCCAGTGGAGCCAACTGCTGGCTGGGCAGATGGGTGGTTATAGCCCTGGAGATTCTGATGCATAGGTCCGGGGCAGGTTCTGGGCATCTGTGATGTCAGAAACCTTCTCAGGCGACTCTGATGCCCAGCAGGGGAGTGGAGGGTTAAGGACTATGGAGTCAGACAGAGCTGGGGACTGAGCTTGACCCCACTAGTTAGTCTTGGATAATACTGCCTACGTCCTTGGACAGGTGTGATATTAAGTCGAAAAATGCATCTGGCACACCCAGCCCAGAGTTTAGTGCATAGGCCTATTCCCTAAATGGTGGCAATGGGGGTGACCTTTGAAGCTCAGGCTTGGCGAGGGCCCACTCCTCTGTCAGCCCCCGCCTTGCCTTCTTTGGACCAGGTGCTGACTGCCTTCAGGACTCAAGCCTCCTTTCCATGCCTTTTCAGTGCTTAGACACCCTCTTCCGTGCCCCCCCCCCCTTGTTGGAGGCCTAAATGGGGAGGGGTCTTCTCATTTTAGAGGTGAGGACAATGGGGGACAGAGAATTGGACACCGGTCCTCGGCCTTGCCCTGCTCCTTGGTCGGGTCCACAGCTACCTTCTTAACCAGCTTGTGCCTGAGCCCCAGGGCCCAGACCAAATGCTCAGCACATTTCTCCACCAAAAAGAGAGCTAAAGCGAAAGACTTGGCTCTGTCTTATCCATCTGATGACGACAAAAACAGCAGTGACGATGACATTACCCAGTGCTTGTGGGACATGTACTAGGTACCAGGCACTGCTTTAAGTGCTTTTTGTGCCTTACCTTACTGTAGCTTTGTGACAACCCTGAAGGAGGTACTGTTAGCAAACCCATTTCACAGGTCCAGCAAGTGAAAATTGCTAAGGGTCTTGCTTCCAAGTGTACCTTTCCCCAGTCTTGTTCTTTTAGTATGGATTTCGAGTCCCTTTTCATTAATAACCCATCGATGGTGACAAACGTGTATCCTGTGTCTCTCTCTGCAGTCTGTAACTGCTGCGCGGCGGATGCTCCGTGCACACATGAGTGTTGACTGTTGAGCGAATTGTATTTGCTGGTTTCCAGGGGACAGGGGAGAGGCTGGAGAGAGGGCGGCAGCTGTCCCGCCGCCAGGAGAGCTGTTCTGACGCCAACCTGCCCACCATGTGGGCTTCCTGCTGCAGTCATCAGCTCCCCTTTGTCCCCCAGAGCCCAAAATAGCCGTCTGCAGTCAAGAGAGACAATGAGGAGTGAGGCACGTGGCTGGGCTAGAGGGCCGATGGGTGCAGGACAGTCAACCTTGGGGCTTCCGGCCTGGCTCTGTCTGTCCCGCCAGCTCTGGGCTTTTTATAGAGAGACTGCGTTAGGCGAGCCCAGTGAGTTTGTGCATATGGGCCTCATCTGACTGCAGCATGTGGACCCTTCGCAGAGGTGGCCTGAGGAGACGTGGCCCCTGGGCTGACCTGGGTTTGAATCTCCACGGCAGCTGACTCGCCCTGCCCGCAGCCGCATCGCGTAATGGGAGCAGCCGGTCAGGGCAACTGAAAAAGGAAACGGGCCGTGCCCAACCCAGCTCTATTATTAAACTTTTCTCTAGCACTTTCTCCCTGCTCAGCCCTCTGCCACCATATTCGCAAGACTGTCCCCATGCCACCCCAAGGGGATGTGGCTGCCGTAGGCTGCTATAGGGAGGACAGGAGGGGTGCTGTTTGGGTTTCATAGAAGCACCCTTGGGATTTCCCTTTTTTTGGTGGCAGAAGGATGGGAATGACTAGTTTGCAGGAGGAACCTCTTGGGGCATCCAGCCCCATAACCCAGAAGTCGTGGAACCTCTCTCTTTAGGTTACCCTTGAGTTCAAGCAAACTACCATTTAGGTAAACGTGCTTAAGATGAAATCTTTGTGCAGCCAAATAAACGAACCCTTGAGGATATGGCGGTGTTGGGAAGTCTTAGCAATAGCGTGGGTCCAGAGAAGAGAGTCAGGTTCAGCAGACGTGTGGACCACGTAGGAACAAAGCGGGATTTCCCCTTTGTATCTCTGAGGCACGGGCATCTGCTGTTTTTCGTTTTCTTGAACCGAAGGGCCATCTTTCTCTCGCTAGTTACATCCTTGCAGGCACGGCTGTTAGTTGGTCATCCATCTCTCTCTCTCTCTCTCTCTCTTTTTTTTTTTTTTTAATGTTTTTAGGTTTATTTTGAGTGAGTGAGTGAGTGAGTGTGTGTGTGTGTGTGTGTGTGTCAGTGTGGAGCCTGATGTGGAGCTTGAACTCACGAACTGCTAGATCATGACCTGAGCTGAAACCAAGAGTCGGACACTTAACCGACTGAGCCACCCAGATGCCCCACCTCTTTTTTTTTTAAAGAGCAAGTTGAGGTTTACAACAACATTGAGAGGAATGCACAGGGGTTTCCCATGTACCCCCTGCCTCCCATACATGCCACAGCCTCCGCCATTATCAACGTCGTTGACCAGAGTGGTAAATTCTTTTTTTTTTTTTTTTTTTGTCAAGACTCGACTTACATTGACCCAGTGATCATCTAGAGTCCATAATTTATCTTGGGGTTCACTCTTGGCTGTGTGCATTCGGTGGGTTTGGGCAGACATATAATGTCCCGTATCCATCATTGTAGTATCATACAGAGCATTTTTGCTACCCTAAAAATCCTCTGTGCTCCACCTGTTCATCCCCCTGCCACCATTGATCTTTTTATCGTCTCCATAGTTTTGCCTTTTCCAGAATGTCATATGGTTGGAATCATGCAGTACGTATGAAACCATCCAGTGTGATTTCTGATTGGCTTCTTTCGCTTAGTGATATGCATCGAAGTCTCCTCTGTGTCTCTTCATGCATGGCTTGGTAGCTCGTTTCTCTTCAGCACTGAAAGCTATTCCATTGTCTGGATGGGCCACAGTTCATTATTCATTTACCACCTCTTTTACAGAAGGTGGGGAGATGTGTACCCCGAACTAGACCCATTCCGCCCTCAAGGCTTAGTTATGTGAGTGTCTCCACTCCCGCTTCTTTTGTGGTTTTGCCCTTGCTTCCCCTTGGCTGGGTGGTCAGGAGCCAGGGAGGTGATGAAGGAGTGAGAAGGAGGGAGGAGAACACTTGCAGGGGCGGGGTGGTGTGGCGGTTGATGGGGGCAGGACCGCCAGGCCTAGCAGTGAGCTAGTGAGAAGCCAGGGAGTAAAGCCCCATCCAGTAGGGGGCCTGGAACTCCCCAGGGAGCTGTGCCAGAAGTGTAAGACCCTGTTGAATGCAGCCCTCAGTGTCTCAGAGGAGATGGGGCAGGGCCACTCGGAACCTGGGGAGGCCCTCCCACAGGGGTCTAGCGTGGCCAAGTCCCTGAGGCCAAGGCCACAGGCCTGGTGCTCAGCACCTCGCTGTGACGGGAGGTGTCTGGTTCCCCGCACAAGGCGAGTGGGTTATAAATAGTGGATGACGGGCTGCTGTAGCGTAATTGTCGATTTTGAGAGTGCCCTGGCTAGGGTTAGGAGGGATGGACGAGGTTAAATTCGGCCCTGTTGGCTGATTGGCATTTCTTGAGCGGGGCGCTAATCCCTTCAGGAGGTCAGATAAGCTCCCTAGCGGCGCCCCTGATCTTGACTTTGAGGCCAGGTTAACCCTTTCAGGGGGACTGCAGAGGAACCCCAAAGTCCTGACTGTTCCACATTGCCTAAAACAGAGTAGAGCTGGATTTTGGTAAGGCCATCCCAGAGAGAGCTGCTTCCTGAAATACAGAATAGACTCTGCCCTGTGACCATCTCTCCAACCAGGCCATCCACACAGAGGCCTGTTCTGGGACAGCCCTGTGGTTAATGAGGACAGCAACTACTTCTCCCCTCTTGGGGAGCCTGGCTTTGCTGAGTATCAGCGGTGACTTGGGTGGAAGACGCCTAGTAGACAGCCTGTGTGTCAACGGCCCCCACAAGTCTGATGAGTTAGGAGACCCCTCCCACCAAATTTCCAATGACTCTCATAAGTAGAAGCACAGTACTCCCCTTCTGTAGTGCACTGGGCTTTGGGGTTTCCTGTTCCCACCCAGTCGGCCAGAGGCACAATGCCTTACCCTGTTTGCAGAGTAAGAGTGAGTTTCTGGCCCTTACCCACCCCCACCCCCTGCCCGGGAACTCTGAGGGCAGCGGGTGGGCGGTTCTCTGCTGCCATCTACGGAGGTACTCGTTCCTTCCCCTTCGCTTGCATGGGGTTCCGGCCCAGCTTTCTTCCCCAAGTCTGACCCGCTTCCCTCCCTGAGCCGCGGGCACCGCTCTATTTCCTTCTGTGATGGATAGGCCATGCTCACGGATTTCTTGGAACCTCCTCTTTCTGGGACTGTAAAACATGGTCCCTGTGGAGTGTCATGGCCCCCAACGGGCCGTCTTCTGCTTTATGGCTGCTGTATCTGTGCAGCGCTTGCTCCCCCATCACAGAGCCGTGGCGTCCAAGAACAACAGCAACTGCTTGTTCCATTATAAACTCAACTAGCTGAAACCCGCTGAGACACGGGGGGAATAAATTATCCCCAACAAGCTCTCCTGCTAAAAGCCAGGCCCCTCCACTGCTACCACCCGGCTCCCCTCTGCTGGCATCTCATCAGGGTTTCTGGAGCCTGCCTGCTGGCTGTCCCCTTCCGATGCCCTTTCTACCTGCTGTGATGGCTTCTTTCTAACCACCACGCGTGACAAGTCAGGAGGCTTCGGGCAGAGGACTAATACTGCAGGTGCCCGGAAACAGAGAGGATTGGATTTTATTCTTCTGTTTCTTCATGCTCTTTACCCGAGAAAGATACCTCCGAAAGCACAGGATCTTAGCTGGTCTTGCAGGGTGACTCAGGAGAAGCAGGATCTTCCTTCCGGACAGAGGCTGTTGGGGTGATGATGAGTGAAATGGCTGACAATGGGTACACTGGGGATGAGCCTGTGGTCAGCTTGTGGAGGACCTTGACTGTTAGGCCAGAGGGTTTGGGCACCTCACACAGGCAGGGGCAGCCAGTGAGCCCCTGAGCATAGAAATGACATGGTGTAAAAAAGCAGCCTTAGAATAATTGGGGCAGTGATGAGAGGGGTGCTGGGATGGTGATGGCAAGTATAGGGGGTCTCAAGGGCTGGTTGAGAGTTGAGCCATCTGCAGGTGCCGCATGACACTCCCTTGGGCTCAGTCTGCACCCTGGTGTCCCAGCCCGCAGGGTCAGGGGGTTAGGAAGGGAGAGCCTTGGCAAGATTCATTTTGCATCTGAGTGCTGTGGGCCCAGGACACGTTCTTTCCACCAGGGATATATTCTGGGCTTCACAATTTCCCTGGTGTTCTCTCTGCTGGGATGAGGGAGGAGAAGGCAGGCCCTCCACTCCTAGAGGAAGGGAGACCTCAGTGAGCATTTTTGGTCTGGGCAGGTACCTTGTCCTCTCCTTCAGGAAGTGACTAAGGGTGGAGGGAGCCCGATCCCTTCCCCGGCTTGTGAGCCGCTATTTGGTTTTTGAGACCAAGATGTCAGGCAAGTTGGTTCTTATCCTCCTTCTTTGCCCTCCCACTGAGGCTGCAAGCAGGATGGGGTACCCCAGATCCCAAGCATTGTTGGATAACCCCACGCCATGACCTTTCTCCTGGTGCCCCAGTGCCTGCTCCTTAGGGTCTGCAGACAGAGAATGATGGGTTTGTCCGGGAGCAGGCTTCCCCTGGTGACTCCGGCAGAGGTTCTGTGGCATCTGAATGCATCTGATCTCTGTGGGCAGTGTGGCATGCTCTCCAGGAGCCTCACCAATCAGTCCTCATTGCCTCTTGTCCTTTAGGCGAGATCCTGAGATAAGGTGGCTGATGCATGAGTGATGGTGACACATAGGCAGCCCAGTGCCTAGGGAGCAGGAAGATGGGACTCATTTAACTAATGTGGTGGTGGGGTGGGGGCGCGGCGCCTGGGTGGCTCAGTCGGTTAAGCATCCGACTTCAGCTCAGGTCATGATCTCATGGTCTGTGGGTTCGAGCCCTGCATCAGGCTCTGTGCTGACAGCTCATAGCCTGGAGCCTGCTTAGGAATATGTGTCTCCCTCTGTGTCTGCCCCTTCCCTGTTTGCGCTCTGTCTCTCTGTCTCTCAAAAAATAAATAAACGTTAAAAATTTAAAAAAAAAGTGTGTGCGGTCTGAACCCCTAGAGTCCTTAGAAAAATAATTTTACGTGAGCATCCACTCTGTACAGGCGCTATATTTACACAACCCTGTAAGTTCAGTGTTGTCTTCCTTTTGTAAGTGAGAAATTCAGGCCTGGAGACATTAAGTTGCTTTCCTAAGGTTGCATGGCCTCGGCAAAGATTTCAACTCACTCAAGTCCATTGACTTTCCAGCCTGTGTCCCATCTCGTTCTTGTTTGCCACAGCTTTCTACATCCTGTGGCCTTTTCTGTGTCCTTCCACTCAGTGTGCTGCTACTGCTCCCAGGATCTCGGGGGTGCCAAGAAGCTTAATCCATGTATACAAAATGCTACTTCTGAGGAATGTTCTCAAGGACAGAGGATTTCCAAATCCTGGTCTCCTCCCTCCCTCTGTCCCTCCTGTCCGCAGATATTTACTGAACCTTTATCATGTGCCTGGCACAGTGCGGCACCCCAGAGATACACGGAGGGCGAGTCAGAGATCTCTTATCTCATAGAGCTCATGCTCTAGTAGGGAAAACAGACAATAAAAACAAACACTTAAAGTAATAGCAGCTTGCCACACAAGATGGGAAGGAAGCAAGGGAAACTCGAAGGGTAAGAATAAACCAACCACATGACTACCTAAGGAAGAACATTCTGGACAAAGGAAATACCAAATGCAAAATAGTGTGGTGCGCCTTGGGAACTAACAAAGGCCAGTGAGTGGAGCAGAGCACAGAGCAGGCAAGGAAGGCAGAGGCTGGATCACGTAGGGTCTTGTAGGCTGTGGGAAGGATTTGGAATCTGTTCTGCCCATGAGGGGGGGACCTTGGAAATTTGAACAAGGACCATTCTGGCTGCTCTGTGGAGAATGGGTTATAGATGGGCAAGAGTGACAGCTGAGAAAGCAGAAGATGATCGCAGAGGTTCAAAGAAGGGATTGTAGCAGTGGCGACGGAGAGAAGTGGATGGACCGGAGGTGGAAATTGGGGGCAGAAGTGGCAGAACGTGGTGACGGATGGTGTGGGACACCAGGTAGGGCAAAGAGTCACTGGGGACTCTCAGGTTCCCTGTGACTTGGGCATCAGGATTTCTTCTGTGAACCTATTTCGTGAGAGATGCCTGTGAGACATTCAGATGGAGAGAACAAGAAGGCGAGTGGGTGCATGAGTCTGGAACCCAGAGAGGGGATGTCCTCTTCCGCCCCACAGTAGTCAGGCAGAGCACTTTGAGATCCTGGGAGGTGCTCAGTGCTGCTAGACATGGTTCCTGGCGTAGTTCGTGCTTACTAATGACTAAGGAGAGAAAGCAAGATGATTGCGTGAACGAGGCACACAAAGGAAGGCCATTGGTAATCCCTGTGGTCATGTGCGTTGGGGTAGGGATGGCAACGTAGCTGCATTTGACAGGACATTTCTGTGCTGCTGAAGAATTTGGGTGTATTTGGTCTTCATGGAGGTGGGGCTTGCTTGGCCGTTACGGTCCTGGACAGTGTAAGTGGAGGTACCCTTTCCCCTGGGGTACCAGCTGATAGCCGCACAGAGCAAATTGTACCACCTCCGTCCCATCCTGCTGGGAGCTTGCCTTTGTGAAAACAGTTCCAACTTGAAAAAACACCTTTTGGGAGCCTACTGTATGCAAGGCACTGTAGGAGATGCAAAATGAGGTTGGCTTGGGCAAAGCCAACAAACAGTGAATATTTGCAGGGCAAAGTGTATTAGGTACTGCGAGTTGTCAGGTGCTTCGAGTGCACAGACACGGAAGGGTGAGTGGAGGTCACGGACCCTTCATGGGAAGGATTGGCACTGCGGAGTGGTAGGGGGTGGAGGGAAGGGCATGGCTGGTGGGGGAGGAGCTAGAAAAGAGACAGGCCCACGGTGTGGGGTATATCACAGAGGGACGAGTACCTCAGATTGTAGGGGATAGTGGTGCACGAATAATGAAAAGATGACCCTGTAGGAGGTCTCGAATGGACGCCTTGCTGAGGAGTTCCAGCCATGTGGTGTGGGCTGCAGCAGCCTTCCAGGGGCTGGAACGTGAGGCACGATGGGCGCCAGGCAGAGTGTGTAGATTGTGATGACAGAGAGGAGGTGGGGTGACCAACAAGGGCACCTCCCAGGATTCCGGCCAAAGGGGTGAGAGCAGATCTGGGCTGCGGGTGAGGAGGAGATGAGGTGGATGCAGGAGATTTGCAGGGATGTGGTCCAAGGATTTGAGATGGTTGAGACACAGAAGGGTAGCAACGACAGTGGTAAACCTTTATGATGTTAGGCCGTGCCCTTGTTCTAAGAGCTTTACAAGCTTTGTTCTGTTTAATTTTCACAACCACTGTATATGGTGCACACTACATGGATTTTGTTTCGGAGACAGTGCCCTTCTCTCCATTTCACACACAAGGGGTCAGAGTCACAGAGGTCAGCCAGTCCAGTTACATTTGGTGAGGGGTAGAACTGGGATTCAGAAGCCAGGTACTCACGCCACAGCCTGTGCTTGTAACTGCTGGACACAGATCCATGTTGTTTTTGTTTATTTTCAGAGAGAGGGAGAGAAGGAGGGGGAGGGGCAGAGAGAGAGAGAGAGAGAATCCCAAGCAGCCTCTGCGCTGTCAGCACGGAGCCTGATGTGGGGCTGGATCCCACAAACTGTGAGATCATGATCTGAGCCAAAATCAAGAGTCAGATGCTTAACCAACCGAGCCCCTCAGGCGCCCCACAGGTCCAAGTTTAACTCTGGGATGGAAGAAGAGGTGAAGGACGCACGTCCCCAAGGCAGGGATACGGGTGGAGAAGCACATTTGCAGGAGCCTGGGACAGATGCGCTGATTCAGCAGATGGTGGGCAGACCATGGAAAAGAGGTACCGTTGTTCTGTGAGAGCAAAGGGTCTCGGGCATTTGTGACCCGAGAGGCAGTGTAGGCGCCTGGTGCAGGTGCACGGTCCTCACCTGCGTCCAGTATTTCCAGCATTCAGTGTCATGCTCACGGACGAGACTGGTGAGTCCTAACGTGGACCAGCCCCCCACCCACAAGCGGTTCTGGTGCTGGCTCAGCCCCGCTCCTCTCTGGGTCTGTGGTGACCTGCTTTCTGCAGAAGGGGTGGAATCTGTGGGGCTACCCTGGGGGCTCGCTTTTGCAAAGAGGTCAGAATTTTCCTGACGTGAAGCCAGGCTCTGGCCCCCCTGAGCAGCTGTTGCCATGGACGTTAAAGGTTCTGTCTTTAAGTGATTTTTTTTTTTAAAAGTATTTTCTGCTTTTGCCAAATGAATGGAAGCAGCACCTGTCCCTCTTACTTTGAGGGTGACTCTTTGGTGGGTGCCCCTGGAGGCAGCACCCTAAGCCTCTCCACTTACAGTGTTATTTTTTCTATTTCTTTTGACTCCTGTGTCAGCCTGTATCTCAAAAAACACTCTTTTGAGAGCTTAAGGGAAATGTGGAACCGCAAAGTGCAAGCGCCTGCATTCTGCTGTGTCCTCATCCCTCTCTGGCTACTGCTCTCTCGCTCGCTCGTTCTCTTTTTTCTGCTGAATAAGCAAAAGCAAGAGCAAATTTATTCCTTGGGATTTCTATGAAAATGCGTAGTAATTGTTTCTTTTTGCTATTGTCAATATGTTTCTTTTCCATTGGCTGAATTTTGTTCTCAGCACCCCATGCCAACTCACATTTTCACATGTAGGTTATTTTCCCTCTGTTTACTCTTTATGAAATGGCACCATTTGCCCCCTCCAGGTCTTGGTGGAGGGAGTGCTTCTGTGTGTGTGTGTGTGTGTGTGTGTGTGTGTGTGCGCGTGCACACGTGTGTGGCAGGGGTGGGAGAGAGGAGGGAGGGCCCACTGGGATCTGCTTTAGAACCAGGCCTCCCCGCAGCCCAGACTTGATCAAAGCCCTCACGTTACTCTGCTCCTTCCAGGTATGGGAAGCGCCTGAGCTCAGAAGTAATCAATTCTGATTTATGTCCAGGTTGGGGTATAATTAGAAGTCTTGATTTAATGTCAATGTGGCCTGCAACTTTGCCACTTCCTCCCACTGTTCGGGGGTATATGTACATGGCGGGTTCCTGAGGCAGGGTGCTGAATGGGCATCCGACTGGGCCCTTGACTGGGGGACCCTAGCCAGAGCAGATCTCTCCCAGGGTCGTCCGTTTCCTTAACTGGGGGTTTAGATCATGGGGTGAGCGTAAATCACATACCACTTCTCAGGCCCAGCTCAGGGCCTGGCACTCTCCCTCCCTTGGCCCCTTCCCCCGGAATGTGGACGGAATGTGCAGTCATCGTCCCTAAGTCACACAGCTAGAGTGAGGGTTGAGCAGAAGTGAAATCCCAGGATCTTAGGGCTGGAAGGGGTTTGGGATATTATCAAGTCCAACCTTTTGTGTTATGAGTGAGGGAGCTGAGAGGCTCCGGGGAGGAATCCACCTGCTGGAGGTTCGCAGCCCTTAGCAGCACGGTGGCATGTGCCGTGTGGTCGGGCTCGTCACCCCGCTTGGTCTAAAGGCTCACCTGTCGACTGACCCATAAGCCTAGGCAGAGCCACGCACCTCTCTGTGTGTGGTGCTGGACACACAGCTGGCCCGTCTCCCACCATATGCTTGGCCTGTTTAAGAGCGTCAGGAACAGAAGGGGGTTGTGTACCAGGTCTGGGGAGGCACTCCTGTTGGGGTCGAAAACTTGCCTTGCTTCCGTGTTCCCACGTCTCTGCTTCACTTGGGCTCATTCTGTCCATACCTGGCTGTTGATAAACGAGGATCTCTCTGTGCCCAACACTGAGCTCGTTGTCAGGGAGATGCACAAAGAGGTGGGGTGGCGGGAGACGCCTGCCTGTGCTGCCGCTGTGGGCAGGAACACACCCCTGGCAGAGGTCAGCACTGGCAAATGGGAGAAGGTCCTAAGGCTGATGGGTTGTCAGACCGTCGAGCCACTGCAGGATGCTAGGTGGGGTTGGCCAGCGTGGAGGAGGAGGAGGTGGGCATCAGCTGAGCCTTGAAGGCCCTGGGTTGGATGGAGAAAGATGAAAAGAGGAAGACTTCCCGGGTAGGGGAAGATGCTGTGAGCAAGGCGTGGAGGTAGTCGTGTGCAAGGTGAGTTTGGGAGACCTGGCGGTTCACGAGGAGGCGTGGGGAAGCTCTGCGAGAACGATGTTTTTCCCTTCGGAGGTGGCTCTCTACTGCTAGTGATGGGGCAGGCCAGCACCTGATTAGATTTAGCTTGTCTAACGCAGTGACTTAGATCATTATTTTGGTTCAGAGCATTGCTGAGAACCTGACTTGACTTGTGACGGACACTTGCGTACCCGCCCCGAGTATGGAATGGGCCCCGAGAGAGGCACGGTGACTTCCTGTGTCTCCCCCTCTCTGAGAAGTCTGGGTCAAATGGGGCCCTTGGGATCTGGGGAGAGGAGGCCGTGAGCCCGAGTCTTGCTTTGGATTTACTTTGGTCCCTTCTGGGTCACAGAGCGACTTCTCGCCCGCCTGCCTGCCCGCCTCAGCCCGCCCCCCTCTTGAGCTGGCTTTCCGCTTATCTTAATTTATTGATGAAAACTTGTTTTACGGTCCAGAGCACAGACAGCAGCAGCTCTCTGCCAAAAGAAAGCAGCTCACACATCGGGAAAGGGAGCTGCCTCCCGGAGATGGGTGGCTGGGGAGCAGCAGGACGGCAGGGTGAGTAAAGCTTGTCTGGGCAGACGTGCTGTGCTGTTTTGGAGGAGGACGGCCCATGAAGGCCGGCCGGGGGTGGGGCTGGGGCCTGGGGACAGCAGGGCTGCAGCCTGGGCAAGACTCTCCACCTCTCTCCACCGCTGGCCTCTGGCTTACAGCTGCTCCGCCTGGTCTCGGTAACCTGGGTGAATGGGGACTGCAGCCCATAAATACTAATCATGACTGCCGTTTATAGCTTTGTACGTGGCACCACGCTAGGAAGTTTATTTTCATGAATCTCATTTAATCCCAGCTACGACTTCATGGTAGGTACCACAAATCCCCCATTTAAAAACAAGCAGTGGGAATGTTGTTTTCAGAGACTCCTTCCGCTCCCCCCAGTCTGATAGTAGGTGAGGGCACTGAGAATTTGAACCCAGTCTACCTGGTTCCAAGGCCAGAGTTGTGCACAGCCCTCCCTGACCCGACACTCAACACTGGCCGGTGCGGTTCTACATTGGGGCTGGTTTTTATCACCTTGACTTGCTGGTCCAGCTGGCTTGGTTGTTCCCAGAGCAGTGACCCCATCTCTGGCTCGTATGTGGCTGTGGCCAGTGCGGTGTCCAGCTCAGGGCAGAGACCTTGGAAGCACCTGGTGAGAGACTGATGTGTAAGCCTCAATAAGCAGGTTATCAGGCCCTCCGTGTTTTTCCTGTCTAAAAAGTGGACAGCCTTTGAGTTGCTACTCTGTGGTACCACGAAGCTCTGTTTCCTGGTGGGTCAGGCCAAGATGCTCCTTGTATCCCTGTGTATCACGCAGCTTGGTTCCAGGCACTGTGTGAGAGGAGGGCTTGACTCCTGTGGGCCACAATGTCCTCATCTATGAAGTGGGGTAACAACTCCTCCCAAGGCTGTTGGGGCTGTGTGTCCCCTTCAGCACCCCCTTCCCACCTGCCTTGACTCAGATTGGGCTAGAAACTTGTTGAAAAGCTTTCATAAAATGAGGTCTTGGATTTTTCTTAGGTGTGTAGGAGGCACAGAGAGGTTTCAGTCATAGGGTTCCGAGTCACATCACATTGAATTACGATCCCAGGCCTGCCAACCCCATGTGTGAGTTTAGACAAGATACTTAATCTCTGATCCTTAGTTTTCCCATATGCGAATTTGGTGGGGAGGGAAGTAATAGTAACTACCTTGTATGGTGTTGGGGGAGAGAGGTTGACACGGTACCTGGCATGTAATATGGGGTCAATAAATGCTAGCGTTCTCATAGGTACTATTACTGTCTTCATCACCATCGTCACCCTGGACGCCACCCTGTCACCACTGCCATTATCCACCATCACTGCCTTTTCTCTTCCTGCCCTCCCAGTGCACAAGTAGGCTTCCAGGCCACAGAGCCTCGCTCACACACAGCACTGCAACCAGCCTTCCTTTCTCCAGATAGACATGTCTAGGGGGCGACGGCTTATTTGGGATGACCTAGGTCTGAGCAGTGGGGCACGGTGGGTCAGAACATGGTTTCTGGAGTCAGGTTTCCTGGGTTCCTTCACTACTTAGCCTCTCTGTGCCTTTATTGTTTCATCTGTAAAATGGGGAGAGTAATATAGCATCCCTGCTCCCTGCCACTGGGTTGAAAGGGTTAAATGAGGCAGGAGAGGCCAGGCAGTCGGGACTGTGCTGGCTCATGGTCAGTGCTCATGAGTGCTTATGCTCTGCTGGCTGCAGTGGCACAGTATCAAAGAGTTAATGCAGGGAGGTCGGGGCAGGGGCAGGGGTGAGGCGTAAGGCACTGCTCCCCTGCAAATGGGCTCTCTGACCTTGGACAGGCAGCTGTCAGCAGAGTCACCTGAATTGTGCGCACATGTGGAATAATAGTAGGGTGGGCTGTGGTCTCCTGTTTTGCCAGGAGGACAAAGAGGTAGGCAGGGCTTCGCACAGAGTGGGGAGGGGTCTCCGGTGGTCACTTAGGTTGCTGCGCTGACACCATCTCTGGCAGAGGGACCCGACTGTCACCAGCCCATGTCTCCCACAAAGCGTGTCAGAAATGCCAAATCCTGGCCTGGGTGGACACGGCTCCCATCTGGCAGTGTAAATAATCAGGCTGTGGGCACAGGATCCCTGGAGAGAAGACCAGTCATGTGTCGGCCACGTCCCAGGGTTACAGCGGAAGTGTATGTGGATGGCCGTCCTGGGGCCACAGATGGACCTGGTTGTCAGCCACAATCTTTCCGGATATCTGTATGTGTAATTATAGAGTGTTATTTGCTGAACTTGAGCTGTAGAAGATTATTAAAAGGGCGTCCATTAGTGATGGGCAGAATGGACGAGCCTCGCCGCGTGAAAGGCCCCAGTAATGGACATGTTTCCACTGTGTGGCTTTTCTTCACCTCTGGTGGGGGTGGGGGCACTTTCCTTAGACAGGAGAACGGTCCCCGCCCCCTTCCCCGTTCTCCAGGATGAGTTATAGTCTCATTTGAGCTCTTTGCCAGAAAGATGTGATAGGAATTCAAGGGATCCTTGTCCTGCTCCCCTGCCTTTTCCAAGGAGTTTGAATAATAGCCCAGCACCTTGTGCGATATTTATATTCCAAGGAACACAGAGTGCTCGGCAGGTGTAATCCTATTCATCCTCTCTGCATCTCCAAGTGCTGGGGAGCTGGTTTCTCTCCCTGTCTTAGCGGAGCATCGTCTCTAAAGGCCAGGTGGCTGGCCAGAGCTGCACAGCACATCACTGTCCTCGAGCCTGCCGTCCCGAGAGCCGGGCTGCTGGCCGCCCTGCCTTCTCAGAGAAGCCCAGATGGCCACCGCTATCACTGTGATCCTTGAAGGCCGGTTTCCTGAGCCCATTCCTGCCTCCCACGGCAACCTGGCTGCACGTACTTCTCCACACTTTGATGCTGTCAGAAGGGCCTTTCTCCCCAGAGGCATAAGATAAAGCAAATGCAGGAAGGAGAAAATATGCTGGTGATTGGAAAATCCTTTCTGCAGACTCCTCTAACGAGCTACTCGGAGTCCTTGGCGCCTTCCCTCCCAATTTACAGCAACCTTGGGAGTTAAGGCTGTGTCTCCTACTGTGGTCCCAGGCTGTGTCCCCCGAGGGTCCACCCCAGGCCCGGGAGCTCAGGCAGTCATGGCTCTGGGGGTGCGGGAAGGGAGAGCTACATGTACGATCCCCGCCCCAGCATAGACAGCACCCTTCTGACACTGGCACCCTGACTGAGTGTGTTACTGGGTGTGGGTGGCCTCAGGCTCCAAGCTGCTTCCTACTGAGTGTTGACAAGTTCCGGAGTTTGGGAAAAAGACATGTCCAAGGGTCATTCTCCACCCCCCACCCCCCCACCCCTACCGCCCCAATGTCCCAGCCGAGGGCAGCCTGCCAGCTAGCTCAGGGAACAGAGCCTCTAGAGGGGGCCGGGGACAGAGGACTGTCAGCCTCCCTCTTGTGCATGCCCCTGTCCCTTCAGCCTTTAGCCTGCTTCCTTTTGTGTGCTCCCAGAGAGGGGCATGAAACACCTGCGTGGTCTCTGTGCAAAATCTGTCTGTGTCCTTGAGCAGAATCTCCTGGTCAGGGCCTCCAGCTCCCGTTGCCAGCAGTGAGCGGGAGCCGGATGGGCTGGGGTCAGCTTGGGAAACGCTGGCTACAAGTACTCCTGAGTGTCCCTTCCCCCCAGCACCCCTGTCTCTGCGCTCCATCTGCCCAGGGAGGGCTGCACTGGAGGTGGGAATCGATGTTTATGGACTGGTGAGTGATCACTCCTGCTTTACAAGGCTGGCGGCGGTTTGTGTCATCCACCGCTCTCTGGCATCACAGCCACACATCGCTCCGTGGCCCTTCTGGGGGCTGTTCCTCAGGCTTCCTTCTGGCTGCCTCAGGGCCACTTTGGACTCTCTGAGGGGGTTCTGGGCTTGTCTCTACATCCTTTCTCATCCCCCTCTCCCCCCACTCAGTTTGAGAAGGTAGAGAAGTGCTAGCACCTGAGAAAGTTGATCTGGGACCTGCCATCAGATTAGAGGCGTCCAGAGGGCTCAGGGGCCGGGGTGCAGGTGGAGGTGGGGGAGGTGAGCCATGGTGCTCTGCAAGCCTTTCTCCCAGACAGAGGAGTGGTTGCAGAAGACCGGAGTTTAAAGGGGCTGTGTTGGGGGAGCACCAGGTGGATACATCCCCTTCCCTCCCATTTCTAGCCCCTGCCCTTTGCTCTCTAGACATCAGCTGTATCAGGGACTAGGCCTGCTCTCAGCACCCTCTGGAGCCTTTGGAGCCTGGGGACAGACCCAGACTCTCCCTGCCCCTAGGGCTGGTCACCCTGGAGTCCCACAGATGCCTTGGTTCGAGTGGGCCCCTGGGCAGGGCACATGCCTTCCGTGCTGAGGTCCAGCCAGGAAGTCCAAACACATGGGCAGTGCTTCAGTGAAGCCAGCCTCCTCCCCTGCTGGGGTTGGAGGACCCCAAGCCCTATGTGCGGCCGGCTGGGGGCCAGGACTGCTGGTGACTGCATCTTTGCCTGCGCCCCTGGAAGGGTGGCCAGGGGCTGTCCTCAAAGTCTCCAGTGAGGTCTCCCTCATCACGGACTCTTTCATCATCATGTACGTCTTAGGGTTCGAGGGCACAAGAGGTATTATGACAGGACCCGTGGCCACTCTGACCTGATGGGGGGGGGTTCTGGTGAGTTGTCCCCAGAAAACCCCCTAACGAGGCGTTACCACGGTCTCAGTGTCTCCACAAAGTTCTCTGGAGAGAAGTGGACTCTTGAAACATATAATTTAAGAGGTCTGTCAGCCTCTGAGTCTTGCAGCAAAACCAAACACAGCATCCCTGAAGCTTGGCCAGGTTTAAATGCTCTCTCCTAGAACCATCTGAGAAAATAACCTCATTCTGCGATAATCAAAATGTAACTGGGTTCTAGATATGCAAATGCTTTATGTAATGTTTATTTGGAGGAGAATTCGGCTCAGAAATATGGGTGTGATCTCCCTGTCACCTATGTAAGCTGGTGATATTGGGGGCTGCAAGGTGAAGATGTGAAGAAATTGGAGGCTTTGAGAGAAAAGTGTGGGGTCAAAAAAAGAATGACCGATGAGTCCTGCTGTTTCACTTTAAATTATGCACAAGCTCTATGTGAGCCAAAACCATGGGGGGCTGCCTGCCAAGCCAGTGGGGGTTTCGGCTGGATTACTAGAAGTATAGGACTCAGAATGTAGGAGGTGAGAGGGGTATCTTTGTACTCTGTGCTATCCCCTCAGTAGCTGGAATCTGACTTTGAGTGTGGGACAGGGATGAGCAGTGGAGGGTGACTCAGAGACAAAGCTGTAAAAGCCCTTGAATAGACCAGAAGACTTGGGAAAGGACCGTGAGATACAGGCCTTCCAATATTTAAAAGCCTGCCACACTTGTTCTCGGTGGCTGCTTAGGCAAAGCTAGGACTGATGCATGTGCGTGTCAGCCACAAGGAAGTGCGTTCTTGAGTTAATAAGAATTCTTGAGGACCCAGAATTGGGCAAAGACAGAATGGCATGTACTGACTATTGATGGATGCTGAACGCCACGACCCTGGGGTGCGCAGGCGGGGGCTGGTCTGTGGGGACCAGGGACAGCCTCACAAAGGAGACTTCTCGCTGAGTGGCCACCTCCCCTCTGCTCTCTGATCCTCTTGCCTGCCGGGTGACTTTGGCAAAGACATTGTCTGGCTCCCTCCCTTCCCCCCCTTTATGGCTGTGACACTGAATGAGCTGCAGGCCCCTTGGAGGCAGGGGGTGTGGGACATACAAAGTAGCGGCCTCACTCCTGGTGCTGATGTCCTGTCCCTTTTCCCTGTGATGCAGTTCTTGGCAGGACGGCTTCTCCTAGGACCAGGCAGGACCATTACTAGCTGCACGTCGGGCTGTGAAATTAAAGTCATTTTGTTTTTCTTTTTTATTCTCCACATCCACTAATTTATTAAATGCCATTAAACGCTGCACTTGGCCCTGGCTCATAGAGAGCACTGGGGAGTGTTGAGACCTAGTGTTTGGAAAGCTCCTGCAAAGCAGAGGGGATGAGGCAGGCAGGGGGCGGGGGGGGGGGGGGGGTTGGGGAGGGGGATTCTGTAGAGACACATGAGGCTGTGAGGGGCAGACAAACAGACGACTCACACAGGCAAATAAGGAGTTCAGGGGGCTGAGTTGGGAGTAACTTGGGGCACTTGGGGGTTCTAGGAACAGGGACGAGGGGATGTGTGGGGGCTTCTTATTCAGGTGGGTCTGTGTGTCTGGGTCTGGTCCTGTTCCCAGGCTGTGGCCTTCTCAGGCCCTCCTACCCGCATCCATCCATCCATCCATCCATCCATCCATCCATCCATCCATCCATGAAGCTAATGTTTATGAAGTATCCCAGGCGTGTTCTGGGCCCTCCCAGAAGAGGAATGGAGGAGACTGAGCCTGACTCCCAAAGTGCTGGTGTTTCGGTGGGGGGTGGGTAGCAAGTTGGCACAGAAGGCTGGGCAGGTCCCCGATGCGCTGCTCTGGGCCCAGCCCTGGCACAGGAGGTCACCCCCAGGGAAGGCCACCCCTGCACGGGGCAGAGACGGTTGGCAGCTAGGAGGGGACACAGGGAGTGGCTGTCCTGTGCTCTGAGTCAGGGGTAGAAGCTAAGGAGGGAGGTTGGATTGAAGGGGAAATCACAGGACTCCCCACCCCAGAGAAATGGGATGCCTGCATGAAAAATACATAAGGACACAAGGCAGAAACATATATTGAAACTACAAATCAATAAGATTCAAACTGAAGATGAAGAAAAACGCCACGGGGATATTCAGCTAATTACAACAGGCTTCATAACTGAAGTGAGTCTGGAGTGCTTGTTCACTATATGGCTGTGTCCTGGCTGGGCCTCAGTTTACTGGCTGTGCATCAGGCCAATGGGCCCAAGGGTGACCAGGAAGACCCTGAGATGGCCCCCTGAAAGGGCCTGTACTTTCTCCCTCTGCAGAGTCCGTGAAGGGCCTTAGGAGAGCCCCGTAGGAGAGACACCCCAAGGCATTGCCAAGGATAAAGCACTGTTCTAGGCTCTGGGGATTTAGCAGTGAACAAAACAGACCCAAATCCCTGCCCTGACAGAGATCCAGGCCACAGGCAAGTGCAAGGGTAGGAACTTGTTTTCTCACATTTGGATGTGGATTTATTTGGAGCGCTGAACTGAGAATATTCAGAAATGCCCTCGGTTGGGGGAGGGGGCAGGGAGCAGGACGGCTTGCTATTCAGGGTGGTCACTGGGTCCCCCCCTGCTTGGCGAGGGTTGCTGACCAGGTCTGTCTGGCTGGTGACCTCAGGTTGGTTGGTGCTGACTTGGCTAGATTGTGGTTCCCTGAGTCCTTGGAGTCTCTTCCTGCCCTGGGTTTGACTGTAGCTCAGTCATCTTAGCTGAGACAGTCCTTTGCTTTGGGAAGGGAATCTTCCTGAATGCCACGAGCTAAGTTCTCTGGCACTGCACACCTTGTCTCCTTCCTGTGCTGGGCACCGTCTGCATGGGGCAGTGCTCCTCCCCACCCCCCCCCCCATGCCTGCCGCTCCCTCCCCTGCCCCTTGCTCTGGCTTCCTGTCTGTCTTCTTGCCTTCCTGCCCAGCAAACCTTTTCTGCTGTCATCCCCTCCCTCCTGCCCATTGCCATGCACCAGACATTGACCTCTCCCTGTTCCTGCCCTGGTTCTCACCAGCTCCCCAGATAGAGTCTGGCCAGCTCTCTACTCCTCCCACATTTTACTGTCCCTTTCAGAACTAGGACGCTGCCCCACTCTTGGAGGGAATACACTGGGTTCTTTCTGTGATGGCTGTTTCCTGGAGGTGATGGCCAGAGGGTGGACCCCTGGCATGGGGAAGGGGCTAAGGCAGGGTTTCTTGACCTCTATCCACATTTCTGGCTGGGTAGTTCTTTGTGGTGGGAGACTGTCCTATGCATTATAGGTTTTTTGCCAGTAACCCTGGCCTCTACTCACACAGCAGTAGGAGCCCCACACTCCAAGTTGTGATGGCCACAAGTGTCCCCAGATGTTGCCAGGTGTCTGCAGGGGGGCAACATCACTCTGGGTTGAGAACCACCGGGCAGGGACATGAGAGCATCATGTCTCAGGCTTGGCTAAGCCCGTGCTGGCAGGGACCTGAAAAATTCTCTAGTCCAAATCCCACATTTTAAAGGAAATTGGGCCTCAGAGAGCTAAAGAATTGTAAGGTCACACAGGGGAGCAGCATGATGAAAGCAGCTTCTTAGAAAAAGGATTCAGGCAGCTCTATGTTGGCTGGGCTGAAAAACAGGCCAGAGGCAGGCAGGGGAGCAAGGCTGGGACCGGGCTTGAGGCAGGGGCTAAGGCCGTGCCTTTTACCGGTCGGCCCAGGCTCGGCATGCACTGGCCGGTCTCCTGACGTCGGGTACAGAAGGGGCTCCACACCAAAGGCGGGCCAGGGAGCCAGGTCTGGGCCCAGCCTGGCAGTGCCATGGCCTTGCTGTCCTAATCTGTAAACTCAGGGCCTGATTGGCCATGTTTTCTTCCCACCTGGAGGCTCTTGTCCCTGAGTGCACTGAGATCCCACAAGGCCTCATTCACTGAGCTAGCCCCCTTCACCCCAGGGCTTAAGTACACGCTGTGTGTGGGGACTGCCCCACCTGGAGGCAGCAGGTCTCACCTGGGGTCTAGCCTGGGGTGTGGTGGGACCTCAGACAGGAAGTGGGAAAGGAAGCACGTATGGGGACAGAGCCACAGTGCTGTTCTCTTACCGTGGTAGAGGGAGGCTGCTGGGTGGGACTTTGGGAAGCTTGCCGACCAACTCAGAGAATATGAAGCAAGATCATAGAACCATTTTGAGAGGGATGACCAGGTCCTGGGAATTTCTGAACTGTTGAGGTTTTCCCAGAGAGGGGCTCCTGGACCTCCCGGCAGTTCTCCCCAGGAGGGAGATGGAGAAAAGAGGTAGAGAGGGCCCCCGCCAGGCCCATGCCCAGTGGGCACTGGCTTCCAGAAAAAGCTGCACTGTGACTGAGGAGGGTCTTGGGGGCCCTGGTGTCCCCACTGCAGGGTGGTAACGGCATCTTGCCGCTCCGGGGGTCCCACAGCCAGGTCTCTTTAACAGCAGGCTCCTCTACCTGCAGTGAGTGACCTGGCAGCCATGGGGTTTCCTCTCAATCATTCCAGGCTCTGGCTTTTAGAGCCATAAATCTTCAGCATGAAGATCATGAATTTCCATGGTATGATTAATGAAAGAAAAATTGAGACGGCAGTATAGGAACTGACCAGATTGAAAAAAAGTCAGTATGAGAAGTTGGATGGAAGTTTCAGAGCTTCTGACCCAGCCTGGAGCGCCACCTAGTGGTTACAGGGGTGGTGGCAACCATCCCCCCCCCCCCCCCCCCCCCCCCCGCCCCCTGCAAAGCTTGGCGGGTACTCCATTGGCTGGGTGTTCTAGGCCTGAGTGTGCCCATACCTGGGGAGCCTTGATGTAGTTCCACTGGGACTGCTCCCAGGTGCAGGAGGCGCAGGACCGCTCCATGGTGTGGGGGACCCGGGAACCTGCTCCACTTCCTCCTGTTCCTCCCCGGCTCCTTGAACCATCTCTGGCTTAATAATACATGGGAATGCCTGCACTTCTTCCATCATGCCCTATCTGGGTCACCTTTCTGGTTCCTCATTTATGAAAATCCTACTCATCTTTTAAATCCCAGCAAGTCCTGTCAATCCTACCTTACAGATAAACCTCCTTGTACTGCTGTTCACCACTCTTCCAGAGCCACCTGGTGTAGGTCACCCCCAGCTCTTGCCTGATCCCTGCCGTGGCCTCCTGATTGCGCCCTGGGCTTCCCCCTTTGCTCTCTGGTGGTCTTCTCTGAGCAGCAGTCTCAGAGATCTATTGGAAATATAAACCATGTCACTCTCCAGGCCTAGGGGCATCCCACCCTGGTTTTCTTAAGTGATGCCTGCAAGGTCTTGTCTCATCTGACCCCTGCCACCCCACCTACTGGTCCCCCACCACTGTCACCTCCTCCACTCTGTTGCAGCCACCTGGGCAGCTTGCTTCTCCCTGGGCTGGCCAGGCTCAGTCCTACCTCAGGGCTTCTGCACCTGCTGTTCCCTCTATCCAGAACATCCTTCCACCACTTCCCCTCTTTATTTGGGTCCCTACTCAGATGCCACCATCCCTGACCACTCTGTCCCCTGAAACTTTCTAACTCGTGGCCATCCTCATTTTCCTTCATGGCACGTACCATCACCTGAGATTCTATCACTTGTTCGCTTATGTAGCATCCGTGTGCTCTGTAAGAATAGCCTGTTCGTGAGTGAGGCGGGGCGGGGTAGGGGGGAGTTGCCTGTGCTGCTACCACCTCCACCCCAGCACTCAGAACGGGCCCTGGCACTTACTACATGGGTGCTCTGTTTGGGTTTGTGGACTGCATGAGGGAAGAAAATGCCACCCCTGAGGGGCAGCCTGTGCCTCTCCCCCTCAACCTCCAGGCATGCATGTGAGAACTGCTCTCCCCCTACTCGTGAGCCGCCTTGTCTTCGCTGGGCCATCTGTGTCTCCCCTCGGAAGCCAGAGCAGCTCGAGAGCAGGGATGTGCTTGGTTCCTGGGGTCATGGCACAGCCCCGGGCACATGGGAGCTGCTCAGCAAATGCCTTTCGGAGACCAGCACCTGGTCATGGCCATGCACTTCACATGCTTTCTTCCATTTAGATTCTCCCAACAGTCCAGAAGGTGAAGGCAGGCGGTGTCATTCTCATTGGGCATAAAAGGAGTTTGCAAGGTCGCACTACCAGGAAAAGCCGGAGCCAGGTGTCAGATCCACATCTGTACCTCCTGAGCCCTTACGTGTATGCTTTTGCCCTGCGTGGAATGTTGTGGTCCCCCACCTGCCCCAGGTCCAGCCGTCCTCTAGAGACTGCCTCCTCCAACTGACATCTTGGGCCAGGACAGTGGTTGCCTCCTCTGAGAACTCCTGAACTATTTATTTGGCACCAGTGTATACTGCGTGGGGTCGATGCTGCTTTTTTATTGTTCCTGTCTATGCAGCACAGAGGTCCCAGGAAGGCAGGTCTCGAAAGAGGCTGTGGCTCTTCTGGCACAGGATGCCGCAGCCTTCGGTACTCAATAAATACCGGTTGACAGATTGATTGGCTCCTCAGACTCCGCATATTTCCTCAGAGCTGCCGGAGGGAGCGGGGTGAGTGTCAGCTATACGGAGCATAAAATAAGGCAGCTGTGGAGACCCGCAGCCAGTGAAACCCAAGCGTCCCCAGGTGAAGCGGTGGCGTCGCGGGCCCAGGGGGGCCGTGGAGGAGAGTCGGTTTTCGGGGCCAGAGCGTGGGCTGCGGGCTCACATGGATGGAAGGTGAAGGCAGTGATGGATTCTCATGGCCTGCATGTTGGCCAGCCCGTTGAGTTCCTTTCACCTTCCATCTGTGGGAAATTTGTTCTTCAGGCTCCTGAGAATAGTGGGCAAATGGCCCTGCTGGACAGGGCAGGAGGATGTGGTCGCTGGAAGGCCTGGCCCTGAGAAACCGGACTCAGAGAGTCTTCCTGGCCCCAGAGACGAGTCTTTACTCACCTTCCCTGGGCACCACGCTCCTCCTCCCAGACTCCTTCCTGAATGCCAGGGCCTCTCCACTGACAAGTGGGGTAACCACAGCCACTCATGTGTGTCTGGGACCGTCAGTGTTTGTTACAGGATTTTGCCTGTGTCGTTTAAAATTTGATCCTCAGAGTGACCCTAGGAGGTTTGTGAAGCTGGCAGGGTGCCATTTGCCAGATGCGGAGACTGAGACGTGGAGAGGCTGAGGGTTTGTCTGGGCCTCAGAGCCGACACGATTAGGGCCCGTGGCCCTATCTGACCTATAGCCCCGTTCTCCCCCTTTCCCAGTCTCAGAGTTGGGGGTGGGGACATGCAGCCTTTTGGGTTCCATGGAGATGAACACAAAGCGGTGCTGATCTAATGGCTTTCTTTTCTCTCCAGCTCTGTGGCTGTGGGCTGCTCGGAGTGGGCATTTGGCTATCCGTGTCCCAAGGCAACTTTGCCACCTTCTCCCCCAGCTTCCCCTCGCTGTCTGCAGCCAACCTGGTCATCGCCATAGGCACCATTGTCATGGTGACAGGCTTCCTCGGCTGCCTGGGGGCCATCAAGGAAAACAAGTGCCTCCTTCTCAGTGTAAGTGAACTCCATACCCGCAGCCCTCTGAACACCCTGCATCCGGGTCACGGAGACAGGCAAGGCCTGAGACGACCGCTAGCCTATTAGATGCCCGACAGAAACTGCTTCTAGGATGTTCTCTGCCCGACCACACCCCTCTTCCTCACGATCGCGTATCCCGGCCCTAGTTGTCCCTTCTACTCCTCGATTGGCTGTCTCCTTCATCTGCCTCCCTTAACTATCAGGGACTCCTCAGGAGCCGTAGCTGGCCTCTCCCATACCTGGGAAGCCCTGTCTAGGTGCTTCCTGTCCCCAGCTCCCCTAGCCCTTGTGTGCACCCCATCCCTGGCCGTGACCACCACCGTGTGCCCACACCGACACTCTCTCTGCAGTTTTTCATCGTCCTGTTGATCATCCTCCTGGCAGAGTTGATCTTGCTCATCCTCTTCTTTGTCTACATGGACAAGGTAGGCCTTACAGGAAGGGAGGGGTATGTGGGGTGGCAGTGGGCTGGAGTCAGGACAATCCAGAGGAGAAGCATGGACAGAGAGTACCTATGAGGAAGGGAGGAAGGAGAATGGCAGCAGGAGAGCTGGGAGAGGTCCAGATGAAAGGCTTTTGGTAGGGGGGAGCATGGGGAAGGTGACTTTGAGGGGAGTGTGGGGGGTTTATTACCTGTGTAGTCTTAGGAATCCTCTGGCATTAGTGAGCTGCCCGTCACCGGGAGCATTCAAGCATAGTTGTGTGGAGCACTCAGAGAAGGGACTCAGGGGCCTGCCCTCTACCCGACAGGTAAATGAGAACGCCAAGAAGGACCTGAAAGAAGGACTATTGCTGTACAACACAGAGAACAACGTGGGGCTTAAGAACGCCTGGAACATCATCCAGGCTGAGGTGAGGGGCTGGGCCTGGCAGGGCGGGGGGTGGGGGGGCGCGGCTCAGACTCACCCTGGGTGACCGAGGATGCATCTGGAGAGGGACAGGCAGCTGAGGGAAGGAGGGGGAGCAGGGCATGGGAGCGGGAGCGGTGACGAGTGCCTAAGTGGGTACAGGGGACCAGGGAGGACAGATAATCTAGAAGAGCAGATCATCCAGGCCCTTCTTTTCTGAAGCTTTGGCATGGATGACAGAGTTTGTTGCCCTGATTATGGGTCAGGCAGGAAGGCCTTGATTCTAAGAGGGGAACAAGTCAGAGGTCCCTCGTTAAGCCCTGGGGAGGGGCCGGCAGCCAGCTTGGGACGATCCACAAAGCAGAGGGGTGGTGGGCAAGCAGAGAGCACTCCTGCCTGGTGTCCAGTGCCCAGCTCAGGGTGGCAGGTGGGTGTTACCTTGTCTGCACTCTGGCCTCCAGGAAGGGGCCGTCACTTCCCTTTAGGGCCCAGCTGAGGCCCCAAGAAGGAGGCCTTTGTCTCTCCTCTGCTGAACCGCAGGGAGGCAGCTTTCGTGGGGCCAGGATGGTCTAGGCAGGGGGAGGCACAGAGGAGGCCCGCGGGCAGTGACGTGTCTGACCCGGTGCCTTCCCACCTGCAGATGCGCTGCTGTGGCGTCACCGACTACACAGACTGGTACCCAGTGCTGGGGGAGAACACAGTGCCCGACCGCTGCTGCATGGAGAACTCCCAGGGCTGTGGGCGCAACACCACCACCCCTCTGTGGAGAACGGTGAGTCTGGAAGCTGCTTCCCCAGGTCCCCCTCCCAGAAGCTGGTGTGGAGGACAGTCTGGCAAGAGGACACCTGCAGGGGAGGGTCGCCTGGGACAGGAAGGAACTGGCTTAACGGAAGGTGGGGTGGGGGACGCGCAGGACCGAAGCCAAAAGGCCGGTGGCCAGTGGGAGGGCTGGGCCTGAAGTCGGGAGTGTCCCGAGGGTGGAGGTTGAGTGGGGGTCGGAGGCCGTAGAGTGGGAGCCTGTAGGTGGACCCCTGGGTGGGGAGGGGCGGGGCCTGCTCAAAAGCTAGAGGACTGGGGCTGAGGGTCAGAGAGGGGCAGGAGACAAGAGCAAGGACAGGGACAGAAGGGGACGTGAGGTGGGGGCTGGGCAGGAAGGGGCACTCACAGTCCTGTGGTGCCTTAACCTTTGGTCCTGGTCCCTAGGGCTGCTATGAAAAGGTGAAGACGTGGTTTGATGACAATAAGCATGTGCTTGGCACGGTGGGGATGTGCATCCTTATCATGCAGGTAAGAGGACTGTTGGGAGCCTTGCAGCTCGAGCTCCCAGCTGGACCTAAGCCAGAGGCAGAAGACGAAGCACACACACACACACACACACACACACACACACACACACACGCACACGCACTAAATAGCTGATCCCAGCAGCCTGAAGCCCCTGCGCTGTCCTGCTCTGCTCTGTCCTGAGGCCTCCATCCCAACGCCTGTCCCAACCCCGCAGGCGCAGTAGGGCTCTGCTTCCTGGGCATCCGTTCCGAGCCTGGGGCCTGGGGCCAGCACCGTGCAGATCCCCTGTGTGGGTCTGCTTGACAACACGCCTGCTCTACTTCACGGGGACACTTACCCTAGGATTGAATGGAACCCAAGTCCTCAGGTAACACTTGAGGTGTTCACACTTCCTGGGTGTCCGTTCTGGCCTCGGCACCCATTAAATGTACATGAGCCGGGCAGGTTGCTGAGTGTCTGTGCCTTAATTTCCACATCAGCATAATGGGCATGATCATCATGCCACTTCTTAGCATGAAGTGAGCCCCATGCGTGGAACAGGGCGTAGAGCAGTACCAGGCAGCTAGGACGTGCTCAGTAGGTGTGAGCTGTTCCTAGCAAGCATTCGGTGCCTGGTTGTCCTTTGCAAGCCCCGCATTCGGTGCCCAGCTGCGCTTTGCGAGATGGTGGGACCAGGAGGGAATCCTGCCTCCCTTCCTAAAGATGAAGGTGGCATGGCCGGTGGGGAGCAAGAGTCCCCTGACCTTTCTGGGGATGCACATTTCCGGGCTCCCTCCTTGGTCCATTTATGTATGGCTCCAACCTGAGGCGAGCAAGAGTCTTCAGTGCCTGATTCTCCCTGGAGCGCTTGAACTTGACTGGCTGGTCCACGGGAAGATGGCTGACATCTTGTATCTTTCTTGCCCTAAACTCTTGGGTCTGGGGGTCTGAACGTGTCTGATTCATCCAAGAGCTTTCCAGCTCAGAAGACAAGCCCGCTGTCACTTTTGCAGAGCTCTGATGTGAGATGAGCACACGGGGGCAAGATGCTGTTCAGTATTGAGAAGAGGGCACCTCTCAGCTGACTGTGCTCAGGCCTGGACCAGAACGCCAGAGCATCACCAGCCAGGGTCTCCTCCAGTTACGCCCAAACCACGAGAGGCACGCAGCGTCTCCCAGTCCCTAGCTTTGTGGTGTGTGCCCACGGCATGCTACCCATGGTGACAGTGAGGCCCCAGGCTGGCTTCCTCCTGCACTGCTCTGGGCCACCACCCCCTTCAGGATTCAGGAGTTGAGGGAACACAGAGGAGTGTTAATGTTGTCATAAGCACATCGGTGGTGAAGACACACTGGCTGCACCCAAAACATCACGTCGTGTATTCCAGAACCGAACGGAGGGACTCGGCTTGGGTTTTTAACGTTCCTGTCCCCTTCCTGCCCCCACCTCAGTCCCGTGGTAGCTACCAGTTAGGGCCGGGTCCTTTGTGCTTTGGGTCCTCACAACAGAACCCTGAAATGGGCAGATTCCTGAGGCTCAGAGAGGTTTATGATCTTCTGTACAAACAGCTCTGAGGGGCTGAGCTCAGCTGTGTGTGACCTATTCTGTCCACCACTGGCTCCCGTCCACCAGTGATTTTCAGGCACACAGGTGGGTACCCCCGCTTGCCCTGGGGCTTCTGTCCAAAACCCTCTCCCCCATGTCTTTCAGATTCTGGGCATGGCCTTCTCCATGACCCTCTTCCAGCACATCCACCGGACTGGTAAAAAGTACGATGCCTGAGCGGGCTGGCCGGGAGCACCCCAGCCCCCACGCAGACACTGTGCCAGGGAAGAAGATTTGAGCTTTGTGTTGCCTGCCCGCGCTCTCCAGACTGCTGACCCCTGCACCCGACTCCCCCCGCAGCCCACCCTCCCCCAGCCCACCCCGCCTCAGCCTTCTTGGTGGGTGGAGGGCCAGGGAGGAGGAGGCGTGGAGGAGGCACACAGAGACCTTGGGTGCTGGGGGCGCCTGGATTCCTGCATCTGTGTATTTGCCAAAGAAGACAGGGTGGGCCGGGTTCATGCTCCAGGAGCCCTCCAGCACTGATGCGTTTCTGCCTCTGCCCTTCCTCACGCTGACACTTGGTCCCCATGTGGGTGGGGCGCAGAGTGCTCCCTCCTGGTCCAGAGACTGCCCACGGAGCCACGGGTGCCCACCGCCATCCATGGGAAAGCTGGCGGGGGGGGGTGGGGTGGGGGTCTGACTGCCTCTGGGCAAGGCCCCCGGGAGCATCTTGCCCAGGCTTTTTATACCTTACAGTGTAACTTTTTTATTTTATTTTACTCTGATTCTGATTATTCAGGAATATTATCTTCCAGATAAGTTTAGGGTTAGCTTTCTGATTTATAACTTTTTACTGTGTTGATTTCTGTAATGGTTTGATTTTTTTTTTTTTTTTCCTGAGGGTGGGGGACAGGTGCGGGGAGAGAGGATGTCCCGTCAGGTTTCAATCAGGACAAACCACTGTGCAGCTCTCAGGAGTCCCCGGGGAGATGCACCAGGCCTGTGCTCAGGACGCACCGAGTGGGAGGGAGAGTGGGCCAGGGTGTGCGGGGCCCGCGTCGGTGGCACAGGAGCCTGGATGAGGCGTGTGCAACAGAAAGGCACAGAGCAGCGTGGAGGGGCACCCTGCCCGGGGGCCATAGGTTTGCTGATGCTGGCTCCAGCGGCCCGAACGGTTGGGGGTCCGTGGGGGGCCGGCGAAGTGCTTTGCCAGGAACGTGGCCAGGGCCGTTGTGGGTCCTTCTGCTTCACCGATGAGCAGTCTTTTCTTTTTCCCATCCTTCCTTCCTCCTGCCCTCTGCTGGCACCGGAGGCTCCCCCTTCCGCCCCATGCGGGCATATTCCCGCGACAGGTTCTGCAAACCCCAGTTACTTTCACAGACATTCCTGCTAGAAACTCTCGGACAAATACCTCTCTAGTTCAGATGCTGCTCACTTTCTCACATTGCTTCTGGAAGGGGAAGCATTCCTTATGTTTTGCTGCTCAGACGGTGGCAGAGGTCCCGTGACCATCAGGAGGGGACGGTGGAAGTAGTGCCCGTGATCATTCCAGCTGTACTCACTGGGCTGCACGTTCCCTGCCGAGAGGGAGGGGAAGATGACCAGGGGGTCCCGGGACCCTCATCCCCTTCCTCAGGGTTCATTGATGGTGGGGTGGTGGCAGGTCTGTCCTCCGTGGCCCCGAGGAGAAGCACAGGGAGGTCAGACTGGATCTTGCTACAGCAGCCCCAGGGAGAAACAGCCAAGTCACGGTGTAGAAGCTGAACAGGCCGGGTGGGGTATCAGACTGCAGCAGGGGGGCCCTCAGGCTTTAAGCTGGTCTGAGTGTGTTTGCAGTTAAAAAACTAAAGTCAAGAATTCATGGGACTGAGCTTGCAGAGGCTGTCCACTGGCCGGCTAGGATCCAGTGCGCTTCCCCGACCCGGCCTCACGTGGGGCAGCTGCCTGTTCCCTGCACCGTGTGGCTCAATACCTTGATTTCTCACCAGGCCCACGTCTCCTTTCCAGCCTGCACTTGTCTGCTCCAAAAGCTGAGACCTGGCCACTCAGCCGGCAACTCCTGCACCCGCCGAAGTAAAATACAGGGGGGACCAGAAGTATAGAACTTTTGGTGTTCAGGAGTCACCATTTTGGGGGATGAGAAGTGGAGAGTAAGGTGGGCTCAATGAGTCAGGCAAGGAACCCCCACAGCCCACCCCACGACAGAAGTGAAGGTGCCCATGGCAAAGCTGGGAAGGTGGGTCCTTGGGGGGACAAAGGGGCCAGCACATGCTGGAGCCAAACTGCCTTCCTGGGTCCTCTGGTGCCATCTTCCTGGTGCGGGACTTCAGCTGCCTCCCTGGGGACTCCCAGCTGCAGAGCACAGAACAGACATGCTACTGCGTCACTGTGGACACGCGCTCAGCCAATGCGCGCTGGAGTCACACAGAAGGGACTGGGTGTGTAATGACCTTGGGGAGGATGGGGCGGGCTTGTTCATGCCTATCAATGCAATTTCAGTTTTTGTTCAAATCAGCAGCAAAAGCCCAACACCTTGGGGGGTGCGTGTGTGTAGCCTCCCTGGCAGTCTTAGTTTCTAGAGCTTCAGGGATGTCCTCTGGCCCTGGAGCCTCCCCCGCGGTCCCCCTCTACCCACCAGTGCCCCCTCACCTGTCCGTTCATGGAGGCTTGTCCACAGTCCCTCAGACCGCCTTCCTGCCTCACCCTGTGCTTGGCCGCTTAGGCATTTGCTCGAGTCTCCTCTGGGGGAAGGCACGAGGGGTGGGGGTGCTCTTCCAGACCCCTCGCCCTTCCTGCAGGGTGGATCCCACACATAGAAGGTCACGCCACACGGTGTCTGTGGCAGCCCAGTGTCTTCTCTGTTTCTCCTGACTGTGCTCCCACTGGGGCAGCACTAACTCGATGAGCTCCCTCACGTGTGACTTCCCTTGCCAAAATCAGCGTCAGTTTGGTCAGGTCTGATGCAGTTTCCAGATTCGACTTAGAAGGTCAGGTTCTGGAGACAGCTTCAAGGGGGTGCCGGCCGAGACTTGGCCTTTCCCTGCAGCCATCTTGCAGAGGTGGTGGGCGAGCAGGGACTGAGAACCACCCTTGGGGGGCTGCGGCAGGTGTTGGAGGACAGTCTCCACCCTCAGACCCCCGCTGGAGCACTGTCACCCCCTCCCCCGCACCAGCATGGGCCAGCACCTTGGGCTCTCACTCCAGAAAGGTTGCTGCCCCACCCCAGACCCTCGCACAGATGTTCTGGTTTGACTTGGACCCGGGTGGCCGTCGCTCCTTGCTTTGGTGGCCCCAAAGCAGTCCAGGTAGATGGAAATGGCTGTGCCCTCCTCTGCAGCCCCCTGCCCACCCACACTGGTGGAGGTGCTAACTAGCAGGGACCTGGTGTAGGATGGGTGCCAGGTGCCTGAGTCCACCCTTTGTCCCTCCGCCCTTCTGCGACCGGCCTCTCCCGGTCCTGGTCTCCCCCTCACTCCTCTGCACCTCAGCGAGGCAGTGGTCCCGGCGGGTCCTGGCCTCCCTGCCCTGAACGGGCACCTGAGGGCCAGAGCCAGGGGCATGCGCACACCCTGCCCACCCCCGGGGAGCGTGGGAGAGCAGGGACAGCACACTTGTTGGTTTTAAATGCACTTTTCTGCTTGCAATGCCGTATCTGTGCGTTTCCTTCATCCTGGTCCTGGCTTTATCGAACACCATGTTTTTAGCATGTTTTTAAATAAAAAACTGATAATGTGTCAAAAGCACAAACAGGTGGTCTCTTCGTGGTTTGTGTTCACTCCGCCATGACTTCTTGTAGTGGTTGGTGTGAGGGACCCAGGACGGATCAGGCACTGGCTCTACCGTTTGTCTAGGACACCCCCACGGCAAGGACTTCATCTCCCCTCCTCGAGCCCAGGTCACAGGTCTGCTGGGGGAGGCGGGGCTCAGTCCCCTCTAGGGGTGCCCTTTGCCCAGTGACTGGGTGCGGGCTTGGTTGGGAGCTAGTCCGAGAGGCCCGAGCTCTCTGTGTGAGGGGTCAACTCCCACCTCAGTACCTGTCGCTTCTCACACATGGCCAGTCTTGTGGAAAGGCCCAGAAGTGTGTTGGGGGAGGGGGAGGGAGTAAGTCATTCATGGCTTCCTGTAGGGACAGGGCTTAGGTACAGTCTCTCCCTGATCCCTCTGATGTTCTTAGTGGGCCTGACAGCTCTTCCAGGATGAGGGGACCTCACAGCATGACTTGGCCCAGGCTGTGCTCTCAGGGTGGCTCTGAGACAGCCTCAAACAGGGCACAGGAACACCAAGTCAGGATGAGAGGTCAGCAGGGAGGCAGGGGGCATTCAACACCATGTGAGCCCACGGACACTGTGCCCCCCTGGTCATGGAAGTCTCCCTGTGTCCTTGGCTGGGGTTCTGGTTTGTGGAGTTGGGCTCCCAGTGTCCTTGGCTGCCACAGTCATGGTGACAAGTTGCAGGTGAGGAGCTCAGAGGTCATCCTCATCCGGGACCACATGTACGTGGAAATCGCTGCCAGTGTTCCGGGCTGGGGTGGGAACAAAGAGTGAATGTGCCATGTGGGCCCAGGAGCAGGAGGGGGCTTCTCCTTCCTCTTCAGGGCAGTGGCCAGGTTGGCAGGGTTGCCCCAGAACACCAAACTTTAGGACCCCATCCTGCAGCTGCTGTGTCCCAAAGCCCTCAGAGGTTTGCTGAGAATTGACCCTCTATCGAAGGTCCAGCTAGAATGTAGTCCCTAAAAATCCCCCCTAAGGAGATTTACCAGAAGGAACCCTGTGGCCGTGGAGCCAGGGGCTAGTCATGAACTAGGGGCGGTGACCCTCCAACATCCTCTGAGCACCAACCAAGTCAGAGGTGTGTGGGTGTAAGCCATTTTGTCTATGCCTACTGTGGTTCCAGCTCCCGCCCACCCACGAGGATGCTGGCCACGTCCCTGTGCTGTCTGCTTTTGGGGGGCAGAGTGAAGTCCTCTGGATCACAGGACAATGGGATGCACTGACCGCTCAGCACTGGGCTCCAGTGAAATGAGCTAAAGCCATGGAAGGCAGGCTGCCTGGCTGGGCAGGAGAGGAGACGTTCTTATCAGGACAGGGCTGGGCATTGCTTCTCCCCGGGGATGTCTAATGACTAGGTTAAAGCCATGGGTGGTGGGCTCCTTAGCCCCTGAGAGGGGGTGAATGAGATGACCCTGGGGGCGCTCCCCACCGCCCCGGCCGTGTGCTGTGGTGGGAGAGCTGCCTCTCCATCTGCACTCAGCAAAGGGCACACGAGAAAGATGGCTTGCCAGCAGCAGCACAGTGGGCTTGGTACCCATACGAGAGCTCCTTCAAAATGGCCACGAGCAGGGCTTCCTGAGACAAGATGTTTATCCACCCAAAGACTTATTGGATGCTAACTTGTACAAGCACCTAGAGTATATGGTGAAGGACCCAGACCAACCCCTGTGTTTACAGAGCCAGCAATCTGACAGGAACCGCAGAAGAGCAAACAGGATTGCAACTCGGTGCTGTGATCGTGATATTCACGGGTGGGAGACATGCTGACCCCAACTTGGGGAGCTGATGTCACTGCTGAGAGTTAAAGACAAGAGTTAACCTGGCGGGGATTGGAAGGTGAGCCCTGGTGATGTCATTGGGGCCGGCGCACAGAGCAAGCGCGAAGGGGGTGTCTGGAGAGAGCAGCAGCCACCAGATCACAAGATCCTAAGCCAGGTTAGAGCTTGAACTTGAAGCCAAGAGTGGTGGGAGCCCGCTGACAGGCTTGAAGCCATGTGCGGCCGGCTCAGATCTGCCTTTGGGAAGGATCGCTTGGAGAGTGGTAAGGTGGGACAGGGTGGATGCCGGGACTTCAAGGAGGGGCTGTGTCAGTGACTTAAGTGAGAGGTGACTGAGCCCTCAGGGAAGCATCAGTGGGAGGGAGAAAAACATCAGGTCTGAGAGAAAATTGAGAGACTTAGTGATTAACTAGATTTACTAGATTTACTTGGGGGGGTGGTGCTGGGGGGAGAGGAGCATTCGGGCCACTCATCCAACATGACGTCCCTCGCCCTGGACAGGTAGATGACTGCACCAAATGGAGGGCGAGTGTGTTTTCCAGGTTCCGTGCTCGTGTGCAAGTGGAGACCAGTGTGATATAATTAAATCTCTCCTTTGGTTTGCATTGAGCTTTGCAGCTTGCAAAATGCTCTCATATCCATGATCTGGCTTCCTCCTGACCTCCACTATTTTATCGGCTGTCATCATGCCTGAACTTTCAACGTTAGGGATGTGCCACATCTGGGTGCCACTTGTTTGGGAGCTGGAGGGTCTGAATTACTCATTCTGCATATGATACCGCTGTGAGCCCTGGGTAGTCACTGAATGTGTCTTGCTTTCCTCATCTGCAAGATGAGGACAATACCGATTTTACAGATTTGCTGCAAGGATTAAATAAAACCATGCATGTAAAGACCTCCAGCTTATTCCTAGACCAGGCTAAGTGCTTAGCAAGAAATGGGTCAAGTCTGGGTCCTCAGGAGTCCCCAGACTAGAGGTATAACCCCAAGGAAGAGCATCCCCCTGCTTGAAAGCTGGGGACACAGGAGAGTCATCTGGACAGGGGAGTCGGTATATGAGGGCAGGTAGCCATGGCGGGGGGCAGAGACGTGTGGGCTCAGTGGGCGAGCTTCCCTCATGCCTCCATTTTGCTCTGGGATGGCCCGGTTGCCGCATTCACTGCTCCACAGAAACAAGAGGGAAGTCAGATTAAATGAATGTCGTTTTGGACACGAAAATATTGGCATTGCAATGGTCCCTTCTAAAGCATTCGGCAAAGATGAGGAAGCTATTGATTTAGCCATCTCGTTTTTGCTGAGTTTAATGACAGCTGTGGAGATGGACTATTGTGTCTCCTTAAGCTAACAAAAAGCGTAACGACACTCCATGCGGCACGCTTGGGCCAGTCTCTCCGAAGCTGCCTGCTGGAATCTCCCCTTTGTGGCCCTACAGACTGCCAGGCAGCTGAGAGCCAGCCGGGGCAAACCCGCGGCGTCCCTTTGTTCAGAGGAGAGCGGGAAGCCGGCAGAGCAGGGCCACACTGTGTGTGGTCTGTGGCTGGGTCTGCTGGGTGGAGCCTGTTGGTCAGAGATTTTCCTTCTGGTGGCTACAGAGCTGTGAGATCTAGCCTGGCCCAGCATGCGGAGCAGGGCTGTTTCGACATGCGGACAAGGCGAGCCTGTGTCCTGTCATTAAATGGCATCAGGAAGCTCCTTGCCCTTTGCCCCAACTTGCCCCCACTGAATTCCTGGGATCCTGACATATTCTCAATACATTTCTTCTCCCTGGAAGGGGACACCAGTTCCTGAAAGGACTCAGCCTTACTTACAGCTTGGCAACTCTGGGAGACATGTTGAATTTGATCTCCTCCCCAGCTTGGGGATCTCTAACCCCCAATTAGGGATTCATGAGCTGCTTTCCATATTTTAGAAGGCCGGCAGAAATTGCCCATGACCTCTTCAAGAGTGCCCAGACTGACGGGAACATAGCCCTGTTGGCTCTGGCTGGCCTGCGCGTGTCCTCAGTGCAGTGATGCTGTTTGCACCTTGCTGATGGGAAGGGCCGGACTGAAGCTTTGCTCACCGCCCTCTTCACCCCTGGCCTGATCCAAAAGATCCCTCTGGGTCCCTCGCAGCTGCCTCTCCTTTGCGCCCAGTCCTCGCTCGACAGGGTTTCATCCCGGGACAGAAGTTGAAGGAAAAGGGAAGTAGGAGTTTCCATGTACTTGTTTTTAAGAAGAAGGTAAGTGGAATGATCCAGGATTTGGAGCCTGTGTCTCCTCCACCTCCACCAGCAGCCTCTCTATTCTCAGTTGTGGGGGACGGAGTGGGAACCAGGGTCCCAGCTCAGAGCAGCCCACCTGGTGGCTACATGACAGCCTGGCACTGGGACTGACACGAGGCATTGGCACCAGCTGGGGAGCAGTGGCAGCCGACAGGCCACGCAGCAGCCACCAAGGACAGCTTCACACAGCTGCTCGATGCTGCCCACCTACCTGAGGCCCCAGTTGGCCACCAGAGCCATTTTATTTTTTATTTTTGATGTTTGTTTATTCATTTTGGGAGAGCGAGCGAGCAGGGGAGGGGCAGAGAGAGAGGGAAAGAGAGAGAATCCCAAGGAGGATCCATGCTGTCAATGTAGAGCCTGATGAAGGGCTTGACCCACCAACCATGAGATCGTGACCTGAGCCGAAACCCAGAGTTGGACGTTTGACTGAGCCACCCAGGCGCTCCTACAGCCATTTCAGACAGCAGTTACACTCACCCATGGCGCTCCTGTGTGCAGCAGGGAGGGGCGCAGAGGGGCGCCCGTCTGTCCCAGGCACGTTTGTGTGCTTCTGTACATGTGTACACACATTCATACTCATAGTGATGGTGGAGGTGAGATGTCTGGGTCCAACAAGATAGGAGACCTTGGATAGGCCCAAATGGTGCATTTCTCAACATCCAGGCCATCAGAGGGCTGCTGCTGTGATTGGTGAATGATCTCGACGAAAGGGGAGGGAGAGACACACGGGAGCAGGCCTGGGCTGCAAACTCCAACTGCTTAGCAAGTGACAGGCCCCTTCCAGGTTCTCCCCAGGCGAGAGGCTCACTTCTAGTCTGCCTCCCCACCGCACCCCACTCCCGCCATCTTGGGGTCCTCAGCGTCTGGCTTTCCCAGGTACTGTTCAGGCTCACTCACTGACCTGCCTCAAGTTCTCTAGACAGAATAGTGAATGAAATCAAGTCAATGCATCAAAGCATTTACTTCCTTTTAGCTCCACACTGGGCAACCTGATGCCCTCAGCTCCTCTGACTTGTAAGATTGAAGTCTTTCCGCATTTGGATGAAAAAGCATCCCACTATGGACTTGGAGATGGACAAATTAGTGAGATGGTCTAGGGGCCCAGGTAGCAGTAGGCGTGCATGTCTTAGCTTCCAACACTCAGCTGGGGCCCAAGGGCCAGCCAGAGAGGGCCCCTCGCCCCTGACTTGTCACCACACCCGGCATCTGCTGCAGCCAGCACGGGGCGATACCGCGGCAGGATGTGCAGGCCGGAGGCTCACTGACAGAGGCTGCCGTCCATCGTGGTGAGTGGTGCGGGGATGCCGGCTGACCAAAGGCGGACAGCTTTAAGAGGAACGCGATTCAAGCTCGCTCATTTGAGCTCGGCTCTTGCCAAGGAGCCAGTGGAGCCAGGAGCCAATGGCACACACATGCAAGCGAGGTCAGTTCAAACAGAGGAAAGGTGGGAGCTGATAAAAGAAGGGTAAGCAGGACCCCAATCACTGGGTTTCCTAATAGGGCTCCTCCTTCCTCCCTCCCCTTCTCCCCATGACTGCTTCCGCTTGTACGGTAGATTGAAACACATCTGATGAGCTACCTGGGATTTCCCTGCAGAGGAGGAAAAAAGCAACAGAAGGTAGTCCTAGATATAATTCCTTTATTATCATGCCACCCAGCACGTGAGGCCAGGCTGACGCTGAGGCCGGCTAAGGAGAGGGCATATTTACAACCAGGGCAACTTCTCTATAGGCGGGAGGTTAAGGCAACTTCTCTGTTTCTAGAATACTGTGAGGATCCCATATCCATGGGCCAGCTGGTTCCAGAAGCCCATTTGGCCTAATCCTGGGCTGCCTGGAATTCCTAGGGGCACTTGCACAGGGTGACTCGGGGGCATAAGCAGGAGAGGAAGGGGGCGCATGTGCTAAACTAGAAATTGGGGGTGCTGAGAATGGAGCCAGACTCTCCCAAGGCACACAGAAGGCGGTGGGAAAAGGGGGCTGGGAACCTGATCTGTTTCCTTCTGGGAAGAGGACCCAGGCACCTGGTCTCCCGGCCGAGATAACAGACCCACCCAGAGGGCACTGCCGGAGAGGCACGTTTCTGGCCAGCTGGACAGCCTGAGGGGCTTCGGAACTCTGGGGGGTTGTGGCACACACAAGAAGGTGGCAGAGTGTCCTTTGTGGCGTGGTCTAAAGCAGTGGTTCTCAAAGGGTGGTTCCAGGGCCGGCAGCACCAACGGCACCTGGGAACTCATTAGATGGCAAGTCCTTGGCCTCACCCCTGCAGATGTGGAGCTCAGGGGTGAAACTTGGCAGTCTGTTGGAAAGCCCTCCAGGTGGCCGGATGTTTCCTCAAGTTTGAGAACTGCTGGTTCAGACACATCACCGACATCCTCGGGGATGTGAGCACCACACAGCAGTGACATGGAAGATGGGTTCTGTCCTTTGCTAGTCAACTGCCTTCCCCTCCCCCTCCCCTTCTCTCCCCAGGCCCGAAGTGGCCAGAAAGTAGCAAACATTTTCAAGGCAGAAAGTGGGGTGGGTGGTGATGAAAGTGTTTCAATTCACTTTCCCCACCTCCAACCCCAGGCATGGACCAGAGTGACAGATCCTAAGACTGAAACTGGCTGCAGAGCCCAAGAGTCCCGGGGGGCTCACTACCCTCACCCCCCCTCAGTGCTGCATTGGCCCCTCCAGGTCTAAGCACACAGGGTGAGCAGCCTGGTGAGATTTCAGGCCACCCCCTCCCTACGACAGCGACCACACTGTGCCAGCCCAGAGTCCCGCATCCACAACACAGGGGAGGCAAAAGTAGCACAAGGTGGTTAACATCACCACCCGGGGTGCCTCCCCCCTGCCCAGGGTGGCTCTGAGCGCATGAAACCTGAGGTTTCTCCCCTGGCCCCCAGTACGGAGCAGGGAGAGGGGTGTATCATGCCCTCATCAGCCCTCCACGGCCCCACATGTGATCTCTGCATGGGCACCAGATTCCACACCCTGTTGTTTGCGGTTTCTGATTGCTCAGGTCTGGTCTGCCCTCACTTGGTGTCAGCGTTGGCACCCGAGGTGATAGGCTGGCTGTTCCCCTGAGCGACGGTTCCCCAGGGCCGCCTGCTGCCTGAGCCACTCCACCAGGAGGGCCTGGCTGTCAGTCTGAAGGGAGCCACACTGCTCTGCTGATTGCAAATGTCCAGGGTGCGCTGGGCCGGGGCCGGATGGATGGTTTCATCCAGTCTGGGAGGGGGTTCCAGGCTGCGGCTGTTAGTGCCCCTGAGGGACGCACTGTTCCTGCATGGCAGCCTGACAGCTTACTGCAGAGATGGGGAGCTGCAGGATGCTGAGGAGAGGGGGCTCTCAGCCTGGCTCCCCTTGCTTCTACCCGGCTGGGGGTGGCATGTCGACAACCACTGCTACTGACTGGCCAACCTCTTATAATTTCTCCGAGCCTTAATTTCATCATCTGCAGAGTGGGGGGAATAGTACCTTCCCATTGTGATCACCGGGAGAGAAAGCACTTACACGACTAACATACTCTAAGCACACAGTAGGCCTTCAGTAACCACAAGGCCCTGGACGCTCCCCCATGGCGAGGCCGGAGGGGCCCCTGGGGTTGGGGCAAGGCTGGCGGGAGAGGTAGGGAGAAGAAAAGGGTGGTCACAAACATTTTAAACAAGACTTCATCTCCTCACCAAACACTGAGTTTCATTCTTGCCTCCCCCAACACAGGTCATCTGGAGAGTGGGGGACATGCCGTGCCCTGGGGTTGTCCACCCCTGCGCGCTGTGGGAGGGAAGGCCGAGGTTGTGGGGACTCAGGTTGTGTGCATTCCAGCATCCGCCATGTTCTGACCTTTACAAAATGCTGGCTTCTTTTCTGGGTCCCAGTGTGTAGGGGCCTTTTGCTCACACAGGACTGAGGACAGCTTTCAACAGTCATGGCTCACTCTCTCTCTCTCTCTCTCTCTCTGTCTCCAAGCAGGGCCCTGGGGGCAGTCATCCTGGGCGGCGCAGATCTGCGTCCTCTCAGGTGGGGTGGGCACACCTCACTGGGGATGGCATTCTTGGCTCCAGACCCCAGCCCTTTGTACGCCCTGAGCGGGGAGCCTGTCACATCCTGGGCCTCAGTTCCCTCTAACCCTCACCCCTCCCAAGCTGTGAGCATGAGCTAGCTGGTCACCATTCCCAAAAGCTCTGGGTCATTCTCTCTCTGTAGCTTGGTCCATCCATCCTCCAGCTGCCCTCTGGGTGGGCAGGTGCCCAGGGTGGAATCACCTGCCCTTAGCCTAGGACAGCCTAACACCCCTCGGGGGGGGGCAGGGACAGACAACAAGGTGTGCAAGCCATCCCGCCCATCCCCCTGTCCCCGTCTCCACAAGCCCAGCTGACCTCAGTAAAGAGTTCAGGGACTCCGCCAGGGGCTGACATGTCCCACAGGACACAGCGCCTCCCCGGGCATCGCTGCCTGCCCAGGAGGAACTCTCTCTCTCAGCCCTCACTTGGTAACACCTGGCAGCCTGCGCCCAGCTGCACACAGCTTGGGAGTCAGTCATTTCTCAACTGTCCGCACGAGTCCCAGGAAGCTGGAGGGCAGCAAAGCTAGTCACAGCGCAATTTCTTCCAGCCTTGGTGCAGTCTGGGATTGCTGGAAAGTTGGTATCCTGTTAATGAACTTGTATCAGCAGCCCCAGGGCCGTGAGGGTGGAGGAGAGAAGCCACAAGAAGATTCCCCAGGATAGGGGAGGCCATCTGCCCCCGGAACCTGGTCTTCCCTCTGTGCATGTGGGGAATCCCTGTTCTGAGCAAGTATGGTTTCTGTGCAGTTGAGGGCTGTGTTTAGGGACAGCAGTGAGCTGTGTATGGGAGGGAGAACACCCTTCACCCAGGACTCCCCAGGTCACCAAGAACTGAGCTCATCAGACTGGGGCCTAGAATGAGTTAGGAGGTAAGGTGTGACCTTTCTTGCCCTTGATCTTGGCAACAAGGGGCCACTCTCTCATGGTGGGATGTAAGAGGGTCCCCAGCACGGGAAGCACGGCACCTGGAAGGTGGGAAGCCAGGTGTGGGGTTCTCTCGCTACAAGTTACCCACTTGTAATAGGTATTTGGAGGGGGAGGGTCTCGTCTCCATGGCTGTCTTACAAGTTGACACCTGTTCTTTGGAAAACTGCCAGCATCTATATTCTGCATTTTCTAGGATTTTCTTTCTGTTCTGTTCTCCCTTAGTATTTGAGAAAATTCTTCCTGAAAATTCCCTGCCTGATTCAGAGATGCAAGAGAGAATCAAAAGAAGCCACTATATTCACTCTGGGAAGCAGAGCAAGGGCTCCTGGAGGCAGAATGGTGGTGGCCATATGTGGTTGGGGATTGTGGGCCCAGGAAAAATGGGGTTCCAGGCACAGCACCCTTCTACTCAGAGCTGTACCTTCTCAGTGGCTCCAACTTTGCAGGGTCTGTGATTTGGCCTAATCAGGAAGGATTTTTACTCCCACCGACACGAAGGGCTGGAGATCATTTAAAACACCTGGCATTCCAGAGAATCAGGCCCTAGAGGGGAGACCCCTGAGGGTCATTTACTGTAGACTGGAGCTCAAGGCTATGGTCTTCTGCGGTACCTCTCCCAGGGAAGGTTTCTAGGCTGGATGCAAGGTCCTGGTGCAGCATGTGCTGGTGTGGCCACTTTACCTGCCTTCCTCCCTGCCCTGGTGGCCCCACCAGCCTGCTGCTGCCCAACCCCAGTTCCGGGGCCTCACCTCAGGCCTCTCTGCTGCCAGACCCTGTGGGAAGGAACCAGACCCCAGACTGCCGGGGTACTCCCAGGTGAGGAGGTGTGGGGGCGGGCAGATCAAAGGGCTGGATCTTCTGGGGTAGAGCCAACCCTAACTGCTTCCATCCTCCCGCCGGTAAGCACTTCCCCGTGGGTAGAGAAAAACACACCAAGCAGAGACAAGAAGAGGGGTGCTCAGCACCAGTGGGGAGATCATGTGCCCCATGCAGGCATCCCAGGGGGGCTTTCAGACCTTCATTCTAGGTTCTGGAGCTGGGAGGGAGTGGAGGGTCTGATTATCACCCTCCTGTCGTCCACAGGATCCCCAGGCCTGGTGAGTGGTGCTGGTTGTTGTTTCCACACAGGATGGGTCCCCCCTGCCTGGGTGGGAATCACAGGAGCCAAAGTCTTGGGCACTTGGTGAATCCAAAGGGGCTGGGAAGAGTAGGGGGAGTTTCTGGGAGTTTCTAGGTGAGCTGGTGCTGACTCTGCAGGCCTGGAAGATGGGATTTGGGCACCTGTCCTTGTGAGGGGCAGTCGGAGGGGAACGCGGTCGGCCGTTAGTAAAAATGCAGCTGGAGCCTCCGGTGCAAGCAACAGGTGAGAACCATCCCGCAGATCTGCCAGGTGGAGAGAGCAGAGGAGCAAAGAGAAATCAGAACCCCATGAAGCTGCTCTCCTGCAGTGCCCTGCAGCAGGCTTCTCCCTCTTGGGCACACACATGGGGACCTGGATAAAGGGCAGATTCCAACTCAGGAAGTCTGGGGTGGGGCCCGAGATTCTGCTTTCTAACAAGCAGTGCACTGCTGGTCTGTGGTCCTTGATCTCCAGAGATGGCCCGATTTCATCAGATCCCGAGCCGCAGTAGTTCCACTCCCTTGTTGCTGTCTGTGTCTCGCTGCTCTCAGACTCCAGAGTAAAACCAAGGTTCATAGTTGATTCACAGAAGCCACTGGGGAAACTGAGGCTCTGAAAGGAGCACCTGGAGCTGTCCCCAACTTGTCCTATAAGTTAGCTGGGAATGAGGCACCAGACCCAGGCCCTAGGAGCCTGCCTAATAGCCTCTCTGTCACACCCGCTAGCTGAATGAGAAGAGCATCCTGCCCAGAGCAGGGCAGTACTGGGCAATCGCTGTCCCCCTGGGGGGCCTCACTTTTCCAATCTCTAAAATGCAGGACAAGATGTGGATGTGTCAGACCCCGGAGACCCATGCCTGTGATCTTTCCATGGTAATGATGCCGTTGGATCCAGACTCCCCACCCACAGGAAAGAGGGCGCTGCTAGGGCAGCCCCATGAATGTCCTGTGGCACATGGGTGAAGATGGATCTCCCCGAAGACAGGGAACAATGCCCCATCATTGCCAAATTTCTCCAATACCTGCTGCTGGCCTGATCTTGCTACAGCCCCTCTGGATGCACCTGGAGCTCTGACCAGTGGGAGGAGGGCAGGCTGATGAAGACGCTCATGGGCTAGCAGGCATTTGGTTTCTCTTTGCAAGGCTAGCTGGCCTGAGGTGGCAGAGGATGAGCCCTTCTTCTTCCCCCCTCCTCTCTCCTCTCCACCCCTACATGGGAGGAGGGCAGAACCCCGTGAGTGCAGCTTTCAGACTTGGTACCGAGAGCAGTGCCGATCTCCTTCCCGACTCAGTGCCACAAGCTGAAGGCAGCTTGAGAGGTTATCTTGTCTCCCACTGGCTTTAAGCAGGTGCCATCGCAGCCTTTCCAGCCAGGTGTCGTGCAGCACCCTCTCTTCCCCATCCCCATGTCGTGGTTTGATGGCTAACGTGTAGGGTCATCTGGATCTTTCTGATTCTTTCTGAGGGGGCGGGGGGGGGAGGCCAGATGGGAAGAGCTGGGCCAGCACGGACTTGAGGCCACATCTACAGTGGACAGTTTGTGCTGGGGGACCGGGAGGGCGGAGCTTGCCCATAACCGCACTTCTGTAGAAGATGTGTGTTCCCACCAGGGAGCCTCCCAGGGAAGGCAGGGTGCATGTCCGCACACACGCCCCCACCTTGACACATGCAGAGGGGCTAAGGATGCACTCACAACATGTCTACACAGGTCTGCACACACGTGCACGTACACGTGCACACACACAAGCACCTTGATTCATGCAGAGGAGCAGTGGAAGCTATCGGATCCCTGGTACCGCCGTCTCCTTCTTGATGGAGGACGTGGACGAATCAGCACCCACAGCTTTGCGTGGCCAGCACGGGGTGAGCAGAGGAAACACGTGGTAATGAGTGCAGGAGCAGGAATGGAGGAGGATGCGTGGAGATGGCTGCGGGGGCGCCCAGCTTGCGTGGGGGCCTGGCTGTGTGGTGCATGGCGCCCTCTTCTGGCAGCCTGCCTAGGTACAGCATTTGCCACATGGGGCTGTTTACAACAGGGAGGTGGTGGCATGGTTTCAGCTGCTTTTGAGGTTTTTGGGCCAGGACTTGATTGTCACCAAGAGAACCAAGGAAGGGCCAGGGAGGCCCCAGGAAGCCAATCCAATGTCATCTTTCAGTTTCCCTTTTACTGACCTGCAGATCCCAATCTCTGCTGTCGTGTGAGTTTTCTGGGTTCTGCAACATGTTTCCATCTACAGGACGGGAATGTTGGGATAGAAGTAGGAATGGGGTAGTTTCTGTTTAGGGCTGTGTGATCCTGGGCACAGATATAACCCTCTCTGAGTCTCAAATCTCAATAGGGAAACGTCTAATCTGTTCACTGCTTGGCAGCCTTCCCTGGAAACAGTCTTTAAAAACCAGGACGACAGGACCAACATCAGGGTTCCCACCCCCTCCTGCATCCTGAGGCTTTGACAGGCCAGGTCGTAGCTCCCCAGAGCCCTCAGGATAAAGCCCTCCCTCCACTGCAGCAGGCCAGGGCTCTGCCAATTCAATTCTCTCGCCCTGTCACTCTTTCCCCTCTTGCTTTTTCCCATCAAACTCCTTCAAGATTTAATTATATATCACTTCCTCCAGGAAGCCTTCTGTGACTGCCCTGACAGGTTAGGGCCTCTTACATGCTCCCCCAAGCCCCAAGTCTCACACTTGCACAGTGCCTCTGATGGCATGTGACAACCCATGTTCTACGTGCCTCCTGCCTCGAGTGAAAGCTTCCTGGGAGAAGGGACCACATCCTGCCCACTGGTGTGGCCCCAGCACTGGCCATGGCACCTGGCACCTAGAGGTTCTCATTACAAAACTAACAACGAATGCTCACTCAGCATGGCTTCTGGGTGGGAGACTCCCAGAGTCTGTGTGTGAGCAGGGCAGTAGGAAAAGGGGGCAGAGCCACTATGTCCTTCCTGGGTAGAAGTTTCTCTGCCAGAGTTACCCCAAGGTGGAGTGCCTCCAGAGTCCACCCAAAAGGGGAAGCTGGTGTACAACAGAGAGACATGGAGTTGGGGTCCTGGCTGGCTCTGCCACGGTGGCCATGTGACTGTTAGCAAGTGACCATGTCGCTGGGCTTGGTGTCTTCAGGTATATGTGAAAGGGGTGGGCACAGTGTTCTCTATCCTAGGTGCACATGTGAATCACCTGGGGAGCTTGAAAAAACACCCAGGCACAGGACCTGTCCCATCTATCTGAGCCTGAATCCTTGGCATGGGGCCCGAGCAAGGGTACTTTTCAAATCTGATTGTCATGTGCAGCCGGGGCTGATGGCACTGGCCTAGATAACCGGTAAGGTCCTTCCAGAAAGAAGAGTCTGATTTGGAGGTAACTCCAGACCCCAATTATCCCTGTCAGGTCTGAAAACCAGAGCAGTGATGGCCACATGCCCACGTGGACAGAGGGGCCCTACAGGGTCTTGCTGAAAGGAACAGGTGCACGCAGCAGCGGGGCAGGGACCTGCAGCCCATCACATGCGGGTCTCCCCACTTCAGGGTCCCTGCCAGCCCCCAACCTCTGCCGCGACCTGCAGCCACAGACAGCTTCGTGCTTCACAGGGACCACTGCTGGAAGACTCCAATTGTTAGCAAGTTCTCCAGCCTGTCTCCTTGTAAATTCTACCTGTTATTCCTGTCTGTCCTCCGGTACCTCCCAGGAATGTGCCCTCCCCCACCTGCCTGCCTTTGGGTGGTTAAGGACTGTGATGGTGCCATCTTCTCCCTGGCCCTTGACCTCTCCCACATCTGACTTCCAGGTGCCCTATGGCTCTTGTCGTTCATGTGGGCCAGTGTTCTCAGCCAGGCTGCACACTGGACCCACCAGAGAGCTTCACAAGTATGCTGGTGCCTGGGTGCCAGCCCCAGACAAAGTGATTTAATTGTGCTGGGGTGCAGCCGGGGCCTTGGGCAGTTTTAAAACTCCCCAGGTGGTCCCCATGTGCAGCCCAGGTTGAGGCCTGTGGCCGTGGAGGCTCTGTGGAGATCCTGTCTCCCCCCAGCCTGCTACGATCTAAGCATGTCAGCCCTGGTCCACACATCCACGGGGCAACAAGTGACAGGTTGCCAAATGGCTGGAATCAGGGTTTGTTATGTTTGTCACATCCTCTGCTTGGTGTTCACAGTATGCACAAGACATGCCTCAACATTCTAGAATATGGTGGCACAGGAGTCACACTGAGGCAGGGTTCTTACCAAAATTCATGGAACCTTACAGCCCCAACTCCTGCTTCAACCACAGCAGCACCACCGCATGCTTGTTTAATACTGCGGGCTCCTACATGAGATTCCCATGGGTTATAGAATTCTGCCACTTAAAGGAAGGCTCAACAATGTCCATCTCCTCCGTTCTATAGGGAAGGAAGCCAAGGCTCAGGGAGGGAACATGACTTCCTCAGGATCACATAAGAAGAGGAGAGGTCCTCTGACTTCATAGCAAGGTCTCCTCTAGTCCTGGGGACTAGGGAAACATGAGCCACCACCTTGGCCTTTTATCTCCTGAGCCTTGGGAGTCTCTGAAGTGCCAGGCTGGGCGTGTGTGGGGATACCTACACTGGTGGAGGGTGACTGTGAGCTTAGGGACACGACTGGTGTGAGCCCTTCAAGGCTGGTGGCCAACCGGGACTTGGGCAGCTTAGTTCCAGCATTGGCCAGCAGAGGGGGCTGTAACCAAGGCTTGGCTGCTGCAGGACAGGCTTCAGCCAGAGTCGGTGGAGAATCTGGGCTATGGATGGGGGTCCACAGTGGTGGCTGGGTGAAGCTCTCTCTGAGGGACACTTGGCGCCATTCCACAGAGAGCCCTGGAGGACCGAGACTTCACGGTCGGGGATGTTTACAAGGAGGAAGCCCCTCTGCAGCGGGCAGGCACCCTCCTGACAACATGGCCTCCCAGCAGTACTTCCACAGGGTACTTGTTTCACCTTGACCTTGGGCTTGGGGCACTGGCAGACCCACTCCCTGCTCTAGGCCTCACTGCCCCTGTCTTCAGCTTCTCCAGGCTCCCACAGCCAGAGAGACCAGGAGGAAATGGATGGGGAGTGTGGTCCTGGCCTGGTCAGTGTCCATGCACAGCAGGCCCCCTCAGCACCTGAAGGAGACAGCAGGTTTCTGGAAACTTCAGTTGGCGCTGGAGCACAGAGCAGCCCCTTCCTCAGCTCCCACTGGGGTATGTGGGACAGAAGGCCTGCCTTAGGGTCCTGCAAAAGAGGGGCTCTGCTTAATGCCCCCTGGGGCTCCCGGCCTGCATGCTAACTATGGAGACGAAGGGGGAGCTGCTCTGGCCAGGAAACAATGAGGGCTTTTTTGAGAGACAATGTGCCCAGGTGGAGATGATAAAAATAATGATGGTACCATTTATTGAACACCTGCTATCTGCTCATCAGTGACAAGTGATTTACATATATATTGCTAATCCTCTCACCAAACTAGATATAATTAGCCCCATTTCACAAACAAGGAACTGAGGCTCAGAGATGAAATAACCAGCCTGAGGTTGCCTGGTCCCCCCCCCCCCCCACTCCAGAGTGTCGAGCCCAGTGGAGGAGGCTGCAGCTAGGTCCTCTGAACGCACAGACTGATGTGGGCAGGGAGAGCGGTGATCTGGAAGGAACCCCACACTGGCAGCCTCCCTGAGCCAGCTGCTGATACCAGCCCCTGCTTTGCTTTCCAAAGAAATCTGTGTTGGCGGTTGGGGAGGTGCGGGGTGGGGGGAGGGGGCTGGCAAAAGCAAATGACCAAGAGCCAGGAGACCTGGGTGCCACTTCAGTATGTGACACCCTGGGTAAGTCTTTTCTCTGGGTCTCAACTTTCTGATCTGTAAAATGGGAGCACACTTACTACCTCGCCTGGCCAGGTCTCAGGTTGTGGTGGGGATCTAATGATAGAAAGCACCTGAAACCACTCTGAAGTCTACAGATGGCTGGATAACAACCACTTCCACTGACTGGAGGCCTTCACCCGTGCCCGGCACAGTGAGTGTGTCACACTCATCACCTCGCTCTTCTCTAGACCTTATGTGGTTCGGGAAATGAGCCACATTTTGTGGTCGGAGAAGCTGCGGGCAGGGCTACAACTGCTCTAAGTCATACAGGAGCAGAGGAAGGGTTCGATCCGGGTCCTCTGAGGTCCCAGCCTCTCACCCCTTTCCTCATCAGTGCAGGTGGTCCCGGGGGTGGGAAGGGTGGGGCAGTGTTGAGCTCCCTCTAGAACCTGCTGGGCCGAAGCAGAGTGCCAGGCAAGGTGGGTGTGCAGGGCCATTGCCCCTGTATCTGCCCCAGCCTGAGGGTGCCATCCTGACTCCTCTGTATGGACCTTTGACTAAAGCAGATCTGAGAGTGACACTGACTTCCTGGGTGGCAGCAGAGGGAGGGGTGGAACAGTGAAACTGAGCAAAAGACATCGCTCAAAGAGCTGGGAGTACAGGGGGAGTGCACATCCACGGGCATGTGTGTGTGCACACACACACACACACACACACACAGGAATGGGTACTTGTGCATGCACACACATATACACACATGCACAAGCACACCTAAACGCACGTACATGCATACAACCCCATGTACACATAGATGCATGCGGGTAATCCATGTGCACACACACACACCCACGTGCACACACAGAGGGTGCATGCACATACCTGAGCCCACACTCACACTCCTCCCAGGTCTCTTACAAGTTCAAGTTGTCCCCCAGGCCCCCAGGCATTTTCCTTCATCTTTTCTGGGGAAGAGAGTGACCATGTGATTCATTCCTGGCTGCCAAGGGCAAGTGGCGAGAAGAGGAGGGGAGGAGAGGGCAGGACAGGGCATGGGTGTGCAGAGGGCCAGTGATTTGTGATCTCTGCCGATGGGAGAGGGGTTCAGAACTCTTCCAAACAACCCCCTCTCCTAATCCGCGCTCCAACTCACCTGCAGACAGGCCACCCCGATGCCCACTGCCCCCATGAGCAGCAGGTGGTCAGCCAGGAACTGCTCCAGCTTGCTGACGCAGCCTCCCTGTAAGGTAACGGTAGGTCATGCACGCCGCCGTGAAGTAGGCGAGGCTGCGGAGGGAAGGGCTGGCCGGTGCTGCATCCACCCCGCTGAGGGCAGGCCAGAGGTTTAATGGGCCTGCTCCAGCCTTTCAACTGCCCACAGGCTTCTCGGGTGATTCAGGGGCATGCCATGATGTCTCAGAACCTCCCACCAGTAGCTGCTTGTCCCCAAGCTGCTTCGTGGAGACCAGTGACAGCCCTGTGCGGTCTCACGGCCAATGAGAAAACGTGTTCTGCTTCTCCCCGCCCCTCTGCCCGAGCCCCCATTTGGGGTGGGGTGGGGTGGGGTGGGGTGGGGTGCGCTCTGCATGCCTCAGCTGGAGCTTGGGTGCTCACCTCCACCTTGTAGATGTTGGAGGGATGGGCCCGCTGCCCACAGCGGGCCACAACCGTCTTGCAGCAGCTGTCCGGCACCCGGCGGCCCTCGGCCTCCTGAGACAGGATGTATGCGCTGTGCTGCCAGTCGGCGGAGCTGTTACTTCCACAGCACTTGAACTAGAGGGACAGAAGGAGGCTGGAGGTGAAGACATGGCAGGAGGCTCCTCTGGTCCCTCCGTGTCAGGGCTGCAGGACTCGTTATTCAAATACTAACTCAAGCACAAATAGGGATTTGTTCTCCCTGCGAATTTTCCCCTTTGCCTGTTTTGAGCAGGGAGCTGGGCTTTTGGGGGCCCTTCTCTCCAGGAAGGTGCAGAAGCTGGCTGCAAGACACCTTATGGCTACCTTCTATCCATGCAAGTCCTTTAAGGAGATTACGCTGGGCATCCTGACAGCAGGGAGAGTCTCTGAGAAGACGGGTGGGGAGATAGATGGAGGTGGGTCCCCGAGAGAGTGGGGCTGTATACCCCAGGAGAGCTCACACCACACGGGGGTGTTTTCCTGGTCACCCAGAGAGGCAGGACCTCAGGAACAGGGACCCAGCCTTGCCAGAGGTTCCTGGACCCTCATTCAGACCCTGAAGCCTCAGAGACCACAGACCTGTAGGGAGGGACACAGAGTGTCCCAGAGCCACAGTGTGGGCAGATCAGTGTTGACCAGGGGGTGGAGTTGGCGCTGGGTAAGACCTGGGTCATCTGTGCCACTCCAGAGCAGGAAAGCACCAACCCAGGTCTCCAGTGATGCAGACACAACAGGACACTGGTTCTCTCTTGCCCTTGAGTTGAGGGACTGAGAATCCAAGTCCCCGTGTGAGCCACACAGGCAGCTGTTTTGAGACTGTCTCTGATGTGTGGAGGTGCAGGCCGGGTGGGAGGTACGTTCAGTACAGTTAACAGGTGTTTGATAGGCACCTACTATGTGCCAGGAGTGAAGCTAGCACTGGGCTCACGCATGAGTAATATGGTTCCTGGTTTTCTGAAGCTTCTCAGTGACTACAGCTTAGTAGGGGAGACATCGGGAGCTGTGGAGGAAGGGGCTAGTGGAAAGGTCCCACAAGGAAGAGGAGGAGGCAGGAGGCAGGCAGAACAGAACAGCACATGGAGCCAGGAACAGCACAGTGTGTGCTAGGTATCATGTGGGATTATACTGCGGTGTGTCCCCAGGCAGGTTATCTAGCCTCTCTGGGCTTCAGTTTCGTCACGTGTAAATGGGGCTCAGGAAGCCCCTCCATGCTGCTCTGTGTGAAGACGGCAAGAGGCAATTCTGTGAAGCCCTGAGAAGCGAGCCCTGCAGGTGGGAGCAGTTAGTGACACCTTCTATGCTAAGATCGTTTTGTGAATGCAGGCACGTGGGTGTCATTTACATACTGGGGTGCAGCCCGCAGCCCAGATGCTGGCCTTGGCCTGAAGCCACTGCCTTCTCAGGGCTGCTTCCTCACGCCTAGGATGTGGGCCTGGGCCCAGGCTCCCTCGTGCCCCTCTGGTTCTAACTGTTGCTGGCATGTGTGAGGTCGTGCCCACATGCTCAGGTGCCCATGGAGGAGGCCTGGGGCAGTGATAGATAGTGGCTCCCAGCTGTGCCCTTTCTCATGCTGTTCCCTACTCTCTGACTGCCCCTCCCATCCTTTCTAACTAGGCAAACCCAGGCCCTCCTTCCTGCTTCCCCTCTTGGCCTTCCCAGCTCTGTTCTCCACTCAGAGGGTCCTCCCAGCCTAGCACTGACTGCGTGTGTTGGGCTCCCCAACTAAGGCCCCGAGGGCAGGGATTCAGGCTCAGTGCTTCATGTGGGAGGCCCTAAAAATGCAGACTGAGCTTTGGGCTGACCAGCAGGGTATGTGTGGGCTAAGTGTGTGGGTGTGGATGTGTGTACCTATGTGTACATGAGTGCCCTCAGCCACTATTGCAGAGCACAAGAGACCCCTCTGCACAGAGCCTACTGGGGTCCAAGCCAGTCTTGGGGAGACGGAGAAGGTGCCTCCCCAGCTGAGCTAAGATGCTAACCTCTACTCCACTCACTGGCCTGGTATTCCTGGCAGAAAGACCAAGGCCTCAGGCCGAGGGTGGGGTCTGTAGATACAGGATAGAGCAGAGACCACAGGCTAAGGTGGCAGGGAGAAAGGGGACCAGAGTGGGCCGGTAGAGTTTCCTCAAATTTTCAGACGTGAAACCATCAGGATCCTGGAGTCACACTGTTCGACAGAACTTTCTGCAATGATGGAAATGCTTTATATCTGTCCTGTGCAATTCGGTGGCATCTATGGCTATTGGGCACTGGAATGTGGCTAGTGACTGAGGAACTGAATTTTGTAATGTAAATTTAACTAGCTGCACATGGCTAGTGGCTACCATACTCCACAAGGCAGGTCTGGGGGCCATTTGTCCCTTCCCTACTTCTGGCAGGACCACGGGCCTCACTGAAGGGGTCTGCTGAGCCTCTTCTTGGAGGGACCACCTTTCTGTCCTCCAGTGTTCCGCCCCACGGCTCACAACTGGGAAGTTCTTGCAGCAGTCTGGCTGAAATAGCTCTGCCTGTTACAGTTCACTCATACGGGACCTCAGCTGTCAGCCCCCAGAGAAGGAAGAAGACAGCCCTGCTGATGGAAGGAGCCCAGATCCCGGCCAGGAGAGAAGTTCTTCTCCTGACGCAGCCAGCTTCCTGCCCGCAAGGGCCCTAGGGGTGGGACCTGGAGGAGGCAGTCAAGGGGGCCGTGGTGGGGCCAGGGCACAGGAGGAAGAAGGAAAGGGCCAGGATTCAACTTGCCCTTTTCATGGTGGCGGGGACTTCCGCATACGCGATGGTACTGAATGATCAACACGCGCAGTGAGGCTTCGTTTTGGAGGCAAATGAAGCTCAGAGAAGGTAAGTAACCTGTCCTGGGTTACACAGACAGGAAGGGACAGAGTCGGAATTTGAATCTGCTTGGCCTTCAAGCCCAGGGGGCGGGTGCTTACATCCTGCTGGAGACGGTCTACTGAGGTTGTGATGTCCGCGGCTCCCGGCTGCCTGTAGTTCTCAGCCAGCGTCCGGGTCAAGTGCTGTTTCAGTTCATCACTGAGCTGGAGAGAGTGGAGAGGGAAGGTGGCATCAGCAGAACCACTCACCCTGGCCTCATTCTCCAGGCCCGCTCCAAAGCCAGGCCAGCTAGCCTTGAGCACCACGGACTTGGAATGGTGTGAGGGCAGAGGTTCCCCAGCGTAATGGGAGCGTCGTAGGAGACCGCTCAGAACACAGAGTTCATGGAGAGATGTTGTAAAAGCTGGGGCCAGGCAGGTGATGGACAGAACTGAGAGGCAGGCCGGGGAGGGGATGGCTCAAAGCTGGTGGGAGGGCAATGAGGCTGGGCACAGGGGGTGCTTTTAAATAAATATCTTTTTCTCATTTTGATTATGAGGTGACATTCACAATATTTACAGTTGTTATCCTATGGGCACCCATCAGTTGTACGGTGCTGCCTTAAAACAACCAGTGCAGGCATCTGTCTCACCCTGGTCATGACCTCAAACCCCTGGTTCACAGCAGCCAGTGGGAGGAGACCCGACCGGCTACTTCATCCTTGTCTGCTGCAGGCAGGCAAGGCCCGGTGCTGTCTTCATAGTCTGGCAGGTAGCCCCGGCCCCAGCCTTTCTCCTTGGATGCCCACTTGCTAGGTTCATCCTCTATCTCTGCTTAGGAGGGGAGAGAGACCACCCCACCTCCCACGGGGCATTCCCACTCCCCAGCCCCCATGCCAAATAAGTCAGCATCAACAGATAGGGCACAGAATTGCTGGAAGCCAGACAAGAAGTAGGACCCAGGTATACTGAGGATTGTTGGGGCCAGGGACATGAGACCGCCCTCTGTGTCACTGCCGAGCTTTAGCTCCCCCATGCCTCTGCACCCCGCCCCACACTGTTGCCTCCAGGGCAACAGGGGGCACCGATGGGGAACGCAGGAAGAGGGTCTACTCACCCTCTGGTAGTACATGTGGGCCAGGACCCCTGCCACCAGCTCCACGAGGAAGATCGCCAGCAACAGGCAGAAGTACTAGGAGCAAGGAGGAAGGTGGTCACCACGGGGATCAGGCCTGGGTAGGCACACAGTGCTCTGGGACAAGTCTTCCCAAAGCAGTAGGGGAGGCAGGGCGACCTGCCAGGACCCCATCACCCACCCATACCATCTTCCCCCTCTTCCCGGCAGCTCTGGGCATGCTCACCTCTCCCAGCTGCTGGCACAGAGTTGCCCACTCACCCCCTCACCCACTGGGCTTCTGTCAGTGTGTCAATCCATCCATCCATCCATCCATCCATCCATCCATCCATCCGATACTTATTAAATACCTGCTACATGCCAGGTATTGTAAGTAAGACGGTTACTGCCCTCAGAGTTATTGGTGGTGGGGGTATAGGTAAGTGATTACAATGCTGTGTTACAAATGTTACTATGGGGCAAGACCTAGGTGGGGGGGAGGGCAGTCAGAGAAGGCTTCCTGGAGGAGGGGACACCTGAGTCCTTGAAGGATGAGCTACCAGGTGGAGAAGGCAGGAAGCATGTGCCAGGCAGAGGGGAGAGCCCTGTGTGAAGCCTGGAGAGTGCAGAGGGCGTGGGGCGTCCGAGTTCTGGGAGTGGAGAGAGCTGAAGAGCCTGGGAGTGTAGGGGTGGCTGGGCAGCGACCAAGGCTCAGGAAATAGCAAAGGCAGTGCCCTGTGAAAGGCATCGGTGTGTTTTCCAGGCCTTCACGGCCCTGCAGGGGTTTCTAAATTCCTGACACAACTACTGCCTGGCCTCCTCCAGACTCGGGGCCGCTCTGCACGCTTCACAGCCTGCCGGCTGCGTTCCTGGCTGTGCTCTCTCTGCCGTGACCTCCCTCCTAGTTTTAGTCAGGAGGCTCCGGGACACTGCTCCATCCTGGTGTGTTCTTGTGGGGGCCCACAGGTCAAAAATGCATGTCAGACCCACGTGGCTAGGAGGGCATGGCAGGGGTGGGGGTGGTGGTGGAGAGGAAGCAGGCTCTAGGCAGGGAAGAGGGAAAGAGGGAGTGGGGAGAGGAGGCAAAGCAGTGGGGTGCTGCTGCCTGAAATTAGCCCCGTCTGGGGAAGCCTAGCCCCCCTCCCCATGAGCAGTGGTTGGTGTTGTCTCCCCCCCCCCCCCCAGGTACCGCCCATCTGCCTGGCTATAGTCATTCAAATCACTGGATTCCAGGGAATGTTCAGCCTGTGTCTGAGCTCTGAAATTCCAGGGCTCTTCAGCAGGGGTAGGGATGCAGCAGGAGGGCATGGGAATGGGAAAAAGGCGCAGGGCAGGGGCCATAGGGCCTGTTCAGAGGCGACGTGAGTCCCTGAGGCCTTGCCTGACTACCTCCCAGAGCCCAGCATGGGGCCTGGCACGGGCAGGACTTAAACACAGGGGGAGGAGAAGGTATTCCTTTTCATGAAGATCATGAAGAACATTCCATCCGGGGACAGGGCTTCCTTTTGAGTTACATGAACTGTGCACCTACCCCACGGCCATCTTATTGAGCCCACGGTCTGCCAGGCTCAGAGCTGCCCACCATCAGGAATGAGGGAAGCTTTCCTGTCTCTGAATCATGGTGGCTGCCCTTATCATCTGTGGGGCCCAAGGCAAGAGTACAAATGGAGGTTCCTGGTTTGCCCTTCCCCACCTACCCCGGGCTCAATGCCATACAAGGAAAGGCCTCTGGCCTGCATGTCCAAGCTCAGTCCATGCACGGCCAGGATCAGGCACCCCCTGGCCATCCCTGGATGAGGATGCACAGAAGGCTGGGTGTGGTGGCATGTGGGGGACACAGCAGCCTCGTCACCCTGTGCAGGCTCTGAATGGAGACTCAGGCTGTCTGCGAGCTCCTGGGCACCCGGATCAGGTCTAGAAGTGGGGAAGGGAGTTGCAGATCCCACGATGGCACACTCCCTGGGCCTCATTGACTTTTTATGCCACGGGGAGGGGTCTGGAAGTGTTCCATGTGCCTGGGACTAGGGAGGGTGTGGGATGGTATCCAGGTGAGGCAGGAGGCTGGCAAGGGGTCTGTGGATGGGCCCTCTGCTTGCTGAGCCTCTGAGATATAGGGCCTGGAAACCTGAAGAATGGTGGCGGCAGTCAGCTGACTCAGGATTGGGTTGGGCTCTGCCACTTCCAGGCTCTGGATGGGCGGCCTGGTGTGAGTTACAAAAATGTGCTCCCATGAGAACATGTGTGGCTGAATTCTGACCTTCCTCAGGCCCCGTACAGGACGCAGCATCTGGGGCCATATGCAGTGGCTGTGCCTGTGGGACTGAGCCTGTGGGTGGGCATAATGGCATCACAGCAGTCCTGCCTATCCCGAGGGGCTGAAAGGACCCAAAGGGAGGGGATTCCACTTCACGGTGGTCTGAGCTGCTTCCTGCTCCCGGAGTCTGTGTGTGACAGCATGAGGTGAGCCAGGCTTGTCAGCCAGCTGCAGGCGCAGTGGCCTGGGCCAGTCCCTCTGACAGCCCCCAGCAGCTTTGCGGACATCCTGACTTGGCCGCCCATCCTGCTCGCTCCAAACTGCCCTCCGCTCCCCCTGACCCTGCTACTCTGAGGCCGACTCTCCTCCTGCCACACAGGACCCTGCATGCAGTGACTGCCGGCTGGATGCTCCCAGGCTCCCTAGGTGCGCCCCATGTGCCTTCTGTGGTGTGGCCGGGAAGACGTGAAGGAGCCCGTGACTGAATGGGAGGATGCGGGCCCCTCGCGGCTGGGAGGGCAGCATCTCGGTGTCTTGGCACCTTCCCTATGGGGGGGGCGGGAGAGGCTCTTCTCCCGATCGCTGATCACCCATCACCGATCACCAGGGGCTGTCAGCCGAGAGTCACGCGGGCTGGTAGTCATGAAGACTTGGCAGTGTCGTGCTGCTCTCCCGGGACGTCACTGCCGTCGTTGCTATTGACACTGGGCTGGGAGGAGGGTTGATGGGAAGGGAGAGAAACTGAACCACATCCCTGATGTAATGGCAGCCTAAATTAGTACATGCCAGCCCCTCAAAACGGTTTGGAGGCATCAGACAGGCTCCCCAACCTGACGGAGTTGTCAGGAGCGGGGAGAGTGCTGCCTCCAGCTGTTCAGAGGCCCTTGGGAGGGAAGTGAGGGCCAGGCGGGGGCTTTGGGGGCCCGACGCGGGGTGCCAGGGAGTGGGCCGGCTGGGTGCTCGGTGGGCATGGGTGCAGCTTCGGTGGCAGGAGGGGCTGTAGGTATGTGACTCACCCGGGCGGGGGTGGCCCTGAATCACAGCTCCAGTGCGACAGTCCTCGGGGAAGCAGGCAAAAGGTTGTGCTTGCTGGGATCCCCCTGTACTGAGGGGCCTGGCAGCCCTGCCTCTGGGCAGTGGGGCCAGGCTGGTGGGGGGCTGCCACGTGACACAAGTGCCTCGCCTCTGCTGCTCCACCTTTTTCTTTACCAAGCCTTCCTGATGTCCAGCCAAATCATCCCAGTACTCCTACGGCACAGGCTAGCTGGCCGCCAATCTGCAAAGCACTCCTTCTGTTCCTGCACACGGTTCCCTAAACACCGCCCAAGCCTTCCAGCCTCCATGTATCTGCCCTCAGTGTTCCCCTGCCTGTCCCTCTATCACCGGGCTCGGTCATGGCCTCCACGAAGCCCTCCCTGGGTCCGCAGTGGGTGCCAAGCGCCCCCGTCCACGCGCCTACAGTGCTGCACCTGCCTCCACCTTCTGACACAACTTTCAGCGCGGCTCCTTCTCCTCGACTAGACTCAGAGCTGCCCCTGTGCCCTCCCCTCTGTCTGCCACACTCTTCCTCACGGGCGGGCTGAGTGACGTATCCGTACCTACTGCTCTGTAGAGGTTATCATTGCCTCAGATGTTGTGACCCCGTCTCCCCAGAACGACTGTGAGTTTCTGGGGAACAGGGACCACATCTCAGGTTCTTCTGGCCTCAGTGCCTGGTATGGGGTTGGGTCTAGAGGCATGCTCAGTAAACAGCCCAGATGAAGACCTGTGAGTGCACATCGTAATACGCATGCCGTGAGTTGAAGGGAACTGGCTGAAGCTGGCAGCCCCAGGCTTGGGGGCAGGAGTTTAATCTTGTTCTGATGTGTGGGTGGTATGGAATTATTACTGTGGTTTAATTTATACCCCTGGTTCCCAATCTAGCATGGTTTTTCCCCCAGGGGACATTTGGCAGTGTCTGGAGACTGTTTTTTATTGTCACCACTGGGGTAAGGAATGCCACTGGCAGCTAGTGGGTAGAGGCCAAAGATGCTGCTGAATGTCCTACAGTGCCCAAGTCAGGCCACCTGGCAAAGGATGATCCGGGCTAAAATGTCACTAGTGCCAAGGTTGAGGAACTGATTTGCACATTTAACTTCAGATTCTGAGGCCGCTGCTGGGACTTGACTTGCATAGGATTTCCCCTATTCACTATGGGAGATGTGAAAAAGAAGATCTGAGGAAGGTGGTCTAGTTCCTGAGAAGCCTGAAACTGAACACAGACAGAAACATGTGAGGCAGTTACTGTGTACCTGCCTCTGAGGGCACTTTGTGGCAGGAAGCTGCTCACCCTGACTCTAGGGAGGATCAGTGAAGCCAACAGTGCTTGGGATCAGTAGCTATTATAGGGATGTGATGGGCCCAGGTGCACCCTGGGGTAGTCAGTGAATTTCTTGGTTCTTGATAGCACTGTTTCCTGAAGCTGCTAGGTACCTACTGGCTTGCCCAGGCTTCCCTGGGCTAAGGAGGGATGTGTTGCCCTTGCCTGTAGGAAACATGAAAACTGTCCTATTTGAATGAAAGCCAAGATTTCCTGGGCCCTGTGCTGTGTAGGGCCCACTCTCTACCAACAGAGCCCACTACTCTCATGAATGGGCTGCCAGAATTCCTGGACTACAGCTGAAGAGGTATGCCTAGCTTGCGTCTCAACAGCGGTAAAAATGTAGTTTTCCTATAGTGAGAATAGTGGTAAAATAGCCCTTCCACCAAAAAGGGGGTGAGGGGGGAGAAATTAATCCCTCCTTGGCAGAATCAGTGCCTCACTCATGGCCCACAGTGCAAACGGTGGGCGCTCCATGACAGTAATGGCCAAGGTTTGCCAGCTCTCCCCAGGTGCCGGCCCCTCTGGTGAGCACATCTCATGACAGCTCCCAACCACCCTCGGAGATGAGCATAGCATTACTCATCATGTTGCCGTGTGAGCACCGACGTTAGCCTCGTCGTAACCATGAGGCACATGCATGGAGAGGCGAAGCCGTTTGTGGTCACATGGCAAGAGCATGGCTGAGTCCAGCTGAGTCCAGAAACCAAACTCAGGGATTCCAGCGGCATAACTCTGTGCACTTACTTGCTGGGTGCTGTCGTGCCCACTACAGAGCAGATGGCTGGGTGGGTGGGCTCCCTGAGAGCACTTGGGGTGGCTGTGGTTAGGGGGATCCTAGCCTCATCAGATCCTAGAGTCTGCACAGCTGTGCAGCACTCCCCGTGTGTGTGTGTGTGTGTGTGTGTGTGTGTGCGCGCGCGCGTGCAGGGCCCTACACACAAGCGAAGCCTCAGGCCTCCCTGCTTTTGCCCTCTGTGCCCCTGCCTGGGACTCGCTGTCCGGAATGTGTCTGTGTTGCACAGCTGTTAGCCATCAAATCGCAGCTTAGGGGAGGTCTCCCCAAAGCCCTCTCTGTGCCAGAAGTTCCTGACCGTGACCTCATTGCCAACATCCTTCTTTCTGAACCTCTGTCAGACTCCAGGGTCACATGATCGTCCTGCTCCCCAGGACTGTGTGTCCTTTGATCCTTGTTTGCCCTCCTGCTCTGACCTGTATCTTGTTCTGTCTTCACAGTCCCTGGGCACCTTGGTGTGAATTGGACCCACCCTGCCCTAACTCCTCCCTGACCTTCAGCCCCACTTTGGTTTTTGTGACTGGCTGGCCCCTGCACTCAGGGCTGCCCCCAGTCCTTCCAGAAGCAACTACTTAGTCTTGGTCTGATAGAAACCAGGAATGAGACTTCTAAAAAAAGTTCTTATAGCCTCTATCCCCAGAGCTCCCCAGAAGAACTGTGCCACTTCGAAATATGCCAAAGTGAACCCCAAATGTACAAGAAACCAGTTTGGTAACAAAGAATGGGACCCAAACATTCATCTTCCCTCTGTACCATCTACCAAAGTTTTTTTTTCTTTAATTCTTTAATGGTACAGTTTGAACTAGAACTGAAGTTGGACATTTTCTAGAACTATAAATCCAAAGCAAAGCTGGAACAGCACAGTACTCTCTGAACCAAACCAATACTTTCTTTAATGAGAGGTTCTGCAGGAGCTTTGCGGAAATATATCTCATTGTGACATTAAGGGGATTAATTAGAAATTGCATCTTCAGATGGGCTAATACTGCATGGGGGCAAGCTGAGCTCCAAATAAAGTTTCTGAGGCAGATTCACTGGTACATGATGAGCCCAGGTAACTCAGCTCCGGCTGGTGCCTTCCTTGCAGTACGTTTTAAGAACTTTCTACAATTGGACTTCTGGAATTCCTCACTGGGCTGATTCTGCCACAAAGGAGGGAACCTCGCTGAAGCTCTCCTCCACTACCCCCTCTGCTATTCTGCATAATCAGAGATGGAGACTAAGCCAGAGATGGAAAACTGAGAAGGCTTGGTGCCTAGGAAGGTGAGAATGGGCTGGGGTGAGGGGTGGGAGTCGAGGCACCAGCCCCTTCTCAGAGCAGTGTGGCAGAAGAGGAGAGGAGACTCAAGATGCTACCAACATTAAGTTGCAGGGAGAGGGGCGCCTGGGTGGCTCAGTCGCTTGAGTGTCTGAATCTTGATTTCAGCTCAGGCCATGATCCCAGGGTCATGGGATTGAGCCGTGTCGGGCTCTGTGCTGAGTGTGGAGCCTGCTTGGGATTCTTTCTCTCCCTAAAATTAAAAAAAAAAAATTTCAGGGAGAAGAGTGCAGCCTGAGGTCCTAGCTTGGCCGTGTATGAGAGGGTTACAGCAGCATGCTGTGGGAGGGTCAGGGAGCTGCCAACAGCTGAGGCTGTTTAAGCGGCAATGACCTCAGGGTGCATTATTTTCTGGCAATTAACCAGTGGCTGGAGGCGGTCAGGACTCAGAGGTGCAGCTGCCGGACTGTTATTGCAGAGAAGAGAGGATGTGGGCTTGAGAGCCTCAAGTTATTCCTGTAACAAGATGTCACTGTTGGAAGGATGAAGGTGACCTCTACCCCGGGGAGCCCCAGCCCAGGGCTCACAGCCCCGGCCAGCTGGCACTCCACCTAGTCGTGCTCTACAGGCTGTGCAGAGGATGCTAGTATGTGTTCTGACTGAAGTTAATGTTCAGTTCTGGCCCAGGGGACTGGGAGCAGAGGAGTGGACCAGGGCTGGGGTAGTGAAAGCTGGTCGAATCAGTGATGGGAGAGTTGAGGACAGTGGGGCCTGGGGAGGCAGGAGGCATTCAAGGGACACATCAAGAGAATGCAGCTGAGGCTGTCCAAAGTCCAAGCCAAAGTGCTGGGGTCCAAAGATCACATTGTGGGTGGGGGTGGGGTCAGGAGGGGAATAGAACCTATAGCTACGAGCCAAAGACAGGAGTCCACTGGATTTCAAGCTAGGGCTGCTAGGAGTTCAGGCCGATGGGCTAAGACAGCAGGATCCAGAGGGGCAGGGGCCTGGCCTGCTGGCTGCCAGAAGGAGGGCCAGACTCCTCTCAGGGGCCACAGCCTAGGGATGCCTGAGGGATTTGGGCATGGGGGAAATGGCCGACTGCTGCTGTCCCTCGGAAGGACCTAGATGTCCCTGTTGGTGTCTTCTCCCAGGCTGTGGGAGAAATGTGGTGCAGCCCGCAGGCAAATAAGATAGAGCATGGGGACAGGGTAGAACCAAGGAGGCAACTGGGGACGGGGTTCCCAGTGGTGTAATTCGAGGACAGGGCTGGCAATGGGGAAGAAGGGAAGGCTGAGCAGGAGAAATCCCTACCAAGCCTGGATGTTAGGAAAAGTCCTGGGGCTCAGAGAGGTCAGAGGCTCTGACCAGATGGAAACAGGAATTGAAACCACCCACAGGGTTCTCGGTCTTTTGATACAGGTGTCTTGTGTTCCTCACTAGACTCCAGCCAAGGACTGGGCTGCAGGCCCAATCATGTCTTCCCTTCTTATGCTGCCTTGTGCCCAGCAAAAATTCTGGGAATGTGCTAGAAATGCTTGTTGAGGTTGATGGCAGCCCCATCGATGGCACATGGAGAATGAGTTGCAGGAAACTGCAGGGAGGAGGTGGAGGGAATTAAGTGGCTGTAAAACCTGTTCCATCTAGAAAGTTGCTGTTACAGGTAAGCGGTGATCATTTAAATCCACTGCAGCCTGAGAAAGGTGCATCTTGAGCCCAGAATGGTGCTGGTCAGAGAAAAGGGGTGTTACACAAGGTGCCCTGGCCTGGGAGTCTGGGTCCAGTGTGCCTCTGTGACAAGATGCTGTGTAACCCTGGGCGAATTACTCACCCTTTCTGGTCCTTCTGCATAAAGTGTAGGGCTTGGATGGGAAAAATGTCTTGGTGCCACAGTTTCATCAGTCTGTGCAGTGTTGGGACCTTGCCTCCTCTGTCCTGGCCTCCTGCTTCCTTGCAGGGACAGCTAGAGGGACACCCTGGCTCCTCTCCTTACTCACTGCCTGTCCTATCTGCTGAGGGGGCCTTCCTCCTTCACCTCGGGGCCAGCCTATCCTCAGGATGCCACATTCTCTGTTCTCCACCATGTGGCAAGTACAGTGAGGCAGTTCTTAGAAAGGTGTGTACCCCGATCTCAACCACAGCTGAAGGGCTGCTACGGCTTCCAGCTGCAGCTATAAAGCCACATGCTCCAATCACCTTTGTTAGCCGTGGAGATGACCTTTCACAGCCATCTCTCTGCCTCCTGGGCCTTATTTTTCAATGGATTGTAAACTCCCCCAAAACCTCAGTGTGATGTGTGGGGAGACGGAGAAGGGCACTGAATGTCACCGTGGAGGGGGGGACTTTCCAGGAGGAGCATGTCCAGACAGCCATCCAGCCACCACTCCCGTCCCCATCCCAGGGACACAGGGTGGCTGCGACTCCGAGGCGTGCCACTACTCCAAGATGGGAACGGGGTGTGGCTCAGAAAGCTCACCTCATCGGTGGGAAGCGGGTGGTTCCTGGTTGGGGGGGGGGAGTCGGGGAACGAACCTCATCAGAACAGGACAGTACCGACGGCCCACAACAGCCTCAGCAGCTCCCTGGGTGGGGCCTTGGGAGGAGGAGACCATCCACTTGGGATCAGTTTTCCTCAGCTGCCAGCCCACTTCTAGGCCCCTTACTGGGTGTGTGCTTGTGGAATAAGATTCAGTTTAACACCAGTGGGAGGGAAAGGTCACTGGGAAGGTAGAAACAGCTGCATGGAGGCACAGCCTTCCAAATAAGTTGGGAAGGGCTATCTGGGGTTCAGATCACCTGTGCCCACAGTCATCAGGGCACACATGGACCATGCCTCCTTAGGTGAGAGGGACTATCTAGCATGTCTCTTTCTGTTATGTGGCTAAATTCAGAATCTGCTAAGGAAAGGAAGCAGGAACCGAATGACAAAGAGGCAGTGATCCTGAGCTAAGCTCTTGGATTTGGGATGCAAACAGATGCTGTTTAGCAACCATCCCCTGTCCTCCTGCAACAGAAACACACAGACATGTAAGCATGCACGCACACGTGCACGGTATACACACTCTCTCTCTCTCTGAGCTCTGAGCCTTGCTCGGGCCACAGCTGGGGGTGGGGACACAGAGAGCCCCCACTACGGGGTGATCATCTACCCGCACATAACTGAGTTGAACTTTCTCCAAATAGGCCAAAAAATTTTCTTTCGTGCACTAACAGAGCTGCTTTCTACCACACTGCCTGCACCTTGAAGCTTGACCTTCACTTCTGAGTGGATCAGGTGACAGCAGCCGGGTAACTGACCCCAGATCTCAAAATGCTTCCCTTTTCACCTGGAATGCAAACCATAGGTCCTGGAGCACAAGAAAGGCAAGTGCCCATTTCCTGTGTTGGAAGCATCCAAAAGGGTGGGGGGGGGGGGGGGGGCTGTGCAAGGCTGGCCTGGGACAGTAAACAGGGCCTGGATCAAGACTTGGGTGTTGACTGGGCTTTGCCAGTTCCTGGCTACGTGACCTTAGGCAAGTCTATCTCTCTCTTTGGCTAAGGAGATGGGTGGAGGGTTCATGTCTAAGGCCCCTGGCAGTCCCTCCTGCATAGCCCCTGAACTAAGTAAGGCCATTGAGAAGGAAGCTGATGGGAAAGACTTGCTGAGGTCTTGAGGGGAAGAGGCGCCACACTCCACCAGGCAGCTGTGGCTGTCCAGCATACAACAGGCCTTTCCCGAATGAACCCAGCAGGACCCAGCTGGGAGAGGCAGGGTCCAGGCTGACTGTATGGGTCTCCTGAGCAGCCCTCTTGCCTCAAAGCAGACTCCTGACTTCCTGAAGAGCCTTGGCAAGAGGCCTGTTGTCCATTTCCTGCTTCCACTGCACCAGACCATACAGGACCAGGAAAGGCTCTCTTGTTCTGATCGAGAGGAGCTGGGGTTCTCAAAGCCCTGGCTGCAAGATCCATTCTTTTGAAGCATTTGGGCAGCTGACTCAAAGGTCAAAGTGTTACCAAACAGATGAGGCTATGACCATTCTGGCTGGGCGGCTGATGAACACGAAGGTAATGGGAGGCTGAGAAATGGGCAATGGGAACACACAGTCAACATCCCAACCCCCACCCCGGCTCTGCCTACCACCCCCGCCAGGGAACTGGGGTCCTTCCTCCATCCCCAGCTTCTATCGAGGAAGAAGTTGTAGGGACCCTGGGAGTCATGGCCCTAAGAATAACTCCATTTATTTAGATTCCTTCTCAAAGGAGCTTGGTCATGGTGATGGTGATGTAAACGATAATTATAGCCACATTTTATGATCTTTACATAATGTGGTGACTTATTTCCTAAGCCTCAGAATGCTCTCTCATTCTCCACATACCTTACCCCCAGATAAAGACAGGGATAGGAGTGGCCAGGGGTGGCCGAGTGACTTCCCCAAGTCCCAAAGTAAGTTGGGCAGGCAGCGCTACAACTTGCTTTTGAACCAGTCCTTAATTCTAGACCTTACTGCCCTGGACAACCAGCTCCAAACTGCAATCTGGGGTCTCCTTGTTTTCAAGAATTGGTTCTAGCACTTCTTACTCTTTAATCCATCCCCTAAATGTAAAAGAGCCCCTCACAAAGACCCGTTTAGCCTGAGCTATCCATCATAATCTTCATGTGGCTTAAGATACAGAAGTTTTCAGAGCCCATATTCAAAACTCTAAAAATACCCCTTTCTTTTGATCAGGGTAGCATCTGTCCCGGCCATCGGCCTTAGGCTGAGCTGGCCTGAATTATCTGGCTCCCTCATGCAGCCTTCACTGAAACAGAAGATCTGGTGTGAATAATTTAAACCTCATTCTCTTTCCCCTCTACTGATTTCCCACACCACGCCGGTCGGCATTTCAGCGCCCGCAAAGATGTGCTATTCCTGTCCCTGATAAGTGCTGCCTTCTTGGGAAAGTGACTTTGGGGGCTGCAGAGGTGCCAGGAGGAAGGGCCTGGACCAGGAAGGACGTGGCACTGTGTGAGATGGACCACCCACTCTGCAAAGTTCTCAGGGAGCGTTTGATGTCTGGCCTCGCCCTCCTCCTGGTCCAGGCTGGACGCACATCATTCGGATGCCTGGTCTTTCGTCTTTCCCTTTTCTCTTTGGGGACCACTTTGTGTAGAGCTAGGCTTGCTGCATTTCTCCTCTGGAGTCTCCTTCAGCCATTAGCTGATGAAAGATTTCAAAAGGAAGTTAGATAAGGAAGCGAAAAAATGAAATGAGAGCAGCAAGGAGCCTCCGGGAACCACAGAACACTTTGAAACTGCCTTAACCACGTCACTTGCCTCCAAAGGGGGGCCTGGGTTGAGAAATTCCTGCATGTCTCAGCCACCTTCTTGGTTAAACAGTCAGGTGCTCAATAACCCCGGGGCTGACAGGCCAGAATGTGGGTTACTCAGAAGCACTGCTTCACCTATGTTCTGTCCTTAGGATGGTTCCGTCTTTGGTTCTTTCAGTGGGGGTGGGGGATCAGGGAAAGGCAAAGAGAGAAGACTCCAGGCTTCGAGGTTTGCTGTTTGCTACAGTGCTGTGCTCACACCCCTAGACTTCTGGGCTGGTGATGTGTCCGGTTAGGATGGTGGACCACAGAGGTCAGATGTGTTGTGTCAGTTCTGTTGGGATGAAAGTGAGAGCAGGCAAGGGGCGGGGGGGTGGGGCGGAAGGTGGGGCTGAGAACAAGGAAGGCATCTAGCACCAGCCTGTCCAGCAGTCCCTGTGTTCCCAGCCCTGCCTTGAGGCCCAGGGGGATGAGAAAACCTCTAACTTGTTGACCCTATGGAGCTCAGAAGGGCGAGCCAAGAGGTAGATGTGCACCGTCCTACAGGCAACCCTGGCCTTCCAGAAGTCCCCACGTCTTCCCCGCCCAGCCCTGGCTGCGGAGCTTGGTCCCCTCCAGGCGGGCTGTGACTGGAGGCTAGAAGACATCAATTTTCTTAAGGGCTCAGCTGGAGGGGGGGGGACAGGCCTGGCTAATGGATGGTATTAAGACAGGAGTGAAGAAGAGGGGCCTGTGGTGTGTGGCTCACAGATCAGAATGCTGTCAGTTACTGACCCTTAGGCTTTCCTTTTGGTCTTTGAGAATGCCAAAAGCTCTTATGATTGGGCCGCTCTCCAGAGAAGTCAATAAAGCTGAGTATCCCCCATCAATGCCCATACTCCCCAGTCTAGTGTCTTTAGACCAGAACCTCTGGAAGGGACCCGATGTCCCTCAAGTTCCCTTCCACATGAGGCATCCTCTGACACACACTGCTCTTTCCATACTATAATGAGAGCAGGGGCCACTCCTGCCGCCCCCTGGTCTCCTGCCCTAGTATTCTGTCTGGGCCCCACGGAGTGCTCCCTCCTGTGCCCACTCAGATCTCTGAGATCACAGGACAGATGCTCTGTGCTGACGTCCACGGGTAGGGAGAATGGCATGTCCCTCTGCCCACATTGCCTCCTGTGCCTCTGCCTCCCACCCTGCTTGGCCTCCCTGTGATGGGGATTCTTGGCGGCAATTCTAACAGACTGGCCTTCCCAGTTCAGCTCCAGCCCTTACTCATTCCACATGTCCAGGGCCAGCTTGCTCATCTGCATGGTGGGGTGAACAACGCCTTCTGAATGGGAGCACTGGCCCGGGGGGCCAGACCTAGCTGCTCACTAACACGATGGTCTCCAGCAAATTGTTTAACCCCTCTGTGGCCCAGCTTCTTCACCTGTAAAATGCACACCATAAGAGTAAACACCTCATAGGGCTGGGTGAGGATTAAGCGAGCTAAATTCAGCAGTGTTTAGAATAGCACTCGGTGCACAGAAAGTTCATGAGCATTTTGACTTTGCAGGGCGGCTGTTGTAAGGACAGAGGGAGGTGGCTCTCGAAGAGCCATGCCCATCTGTGTTATAACTGCACGCTGGGGTGGAATGCAGGGGGCTGTCTCCCTGGGCTGTAGGGGACCACTGGTGTTAGGAGCTCCTATGGTACCAAGACAGATGGCTCCAACTGAGAAGCAAGGTTCCCAAGTGAGGGCTTCTGCCTTCCTTCCTGGGCTGGAGAGGTGAGTCCTGTTTCTTCCACAAGATTAGCTGGTGTTAGGAAGGGGCAGCCGGTGATGACCCAGCTCAGCAGCCTGCCTCTGCGGGCCAGAGGGCCCAGCCTGAAGCCCGGGGCCCAGCTGAAGGCCCCACTTCCTAAAGGGCTGAGCAGAGCAAAGGTGGACTCCCTGAGAATGGAGGGATCAGGATTCCTCTGGGCCCAGCTACACTGGTCCCCATAAGGGCTGGCACCTCCTCCCGGGCCGCATCACATGCCCAGTCACTCGGTCATGTCCCGTGTCTTCATTCGGCTAATGCTGATCAGATCAGGGATGTCCAGCAGGCTTATGAGGACTCATGCGAGGCCACGTGAGGGATGGCTGGCAGGTGTGGGGCTGGCTCATGGTGCACCTGTCCCACTGCTGGAAGGACGGCTCACGTCACAGCCCACGCTCTGGTGGCTGGTCCCCTGTGGGACTTTACCCCACTGGTGTGCCACCATCCATGTGACCTGCACCTTCGCTCCAGGCTGTCCCTCAGAGCAGAGTTAAAGACTTTTTCTAGGCAGGGGAGAGCCATCCTGTGGAGCCTGTGCACAGGCGCTTTTGTATCCAAAGCTGAAAAAGTAGGTCACTGCTGGTGAGAGTGACTTCAGGGGACGGCCCCTCCACTGCCTCCTGCTCCCTTGGTTGGATGCACAAGGGTATGGGGAAGCAGGGTGGGGAGAGCACAGCCCTTCGAGGCTTCGTCCTGCGACCTGATTCCATTCAGGCTCAACCTGATTTCTCACTAAGCCTTGGATTGGTTCTGGCTCTGGCCCTTTCCTGCTAAGTCCACGTGTTCTGTAGCCTCCCCTGCTCCCACTGAGCTTGGTCCTCAGGAGATTAAAAGAGGGGAGATGTCACCCAGGTGCCAGGGAGCCTACCCTGGCAAAGTGTCCTTGGGAGCAAGGGGGTGGGTCTGGCTTCTGCCCCTGCCAGTCCTGCCTGGTTTTCTTTCCTGACACGATGAACCGGCTATGGATGGACAGTCTTCCCGGCTTCAAGGAGCTTGTGCTGTCCACAACACCACCCGTGAAATCCTCTTGCCCAAACAATCAAACCTACATCTGATCATGCTTCTAGATTCAACTGCCTGGAGGACACGTCACAAGGATATCATCAGAAATTCCAGACTGGGAGAAAGCATAGGAAAGATGATCTTGTTCCTTCAACAAATAATTTCTAAGCAAAGACAGAAGGAGAGAGAGAGAGAGAGAGAGAGAGAGAGAGAGAGAGAGGTAGGTGGTATTGCTGAGAGACTGAAAGAGACCCAAGAGAAAAACTGCCCGACCTTAATTTTTTAAAAAATTGTTTTTTGAGAAAGAAAGTGCGAGCAGAGCAGGGGCAGAGAAAGAGGGGGACACAGGATCCGAAGCAGGCTCTGTGCTGACAACAGAGAGCCTGACGAGGGGCTCAAACCTGAGAATCGTGAGATCATGATCTGAGCCGAAGTCAGATGCTTAACCGATGGAGCCAACCAGGAGCCCCAGCCCAATCTTAATCTTAATACATGGACCTAATTTAGGTTTTGGTTCAAACAAACTGAAAAAACAAAAACAGTTTCTGAGTCAACTGGGGAAATTTGAAACTGCCTGGTTATTTCATGATATTAAGGAATGACTAATAATTGTTTTTAGGTGAGAGAAAGGTATTGTCATGTTTTCTGAAGAAGGATCCTTCAGTTCTAGGGGGATGCAGTGAAATATTACAGATGACACGGTGTCTGGGTGCCGAGGGGGGCGGGGAGGCAGGAAGTAGGGAGGAAACCAATGAAAGAGGAGAACGTAGTTGTGGAGTCTGGGTGATGGGACAGGGGCTGCCTTATCACACCCTTTTCATTTCTGCATATCTTTGAGAAGCACCGTATGATGAAATCTGGAAGGAGGAGGAGGAGGGAGGAAAGGCAGGGAGGGGAGAAGCAGCAGCAGCAGCCACCAAGACTGGCGTAGGTGCTAAGAGCCTGGAGACTTCGGCCAACACCAGACCCAAGGGCAGCCGTCTTTCTCTGATTCCAGGGATCTCTACCGCGTGGGCAGGGGGTTCTCAGCACAGGAGCCCGATGGGGGGGTGGGGTGGGGGGGCACTCACTGTGGAGAGGCAGCTCCTGTCCTCCCGGATGATGGCGCAGAAGCCCAGGAAGCCCGTCACCATGACAAGGGCCCCTGCGAAGATGAGGATATAGGCGGAAGCAGCGAAGGTGCTGGACGCCAGGACGCTGAGATAGCCGCTCTTCTCCACCAGGGTCCAGACGCCCACGGCCATGACGGCGGCCCCACCCACCTGCAGGAAAGCCCAGGTCAGGGCAGGCGGCCCCCGAGGGCTCCACAGCTGCCATCGATTGAGAGCCTACCACGTTTGAGGCACTTTTTAGTCACCATCTCATTGAGTCCTTCGAAGAGCCTGAGACAATAGTTTGGTTACCCATTTCACAGATGAGGAAATTGTGGCATGGAGAGGTTCAGAGACTTGTCCATGGTCACACATCTAAGGCAGGTGCAGGAACAGATTTCGAATCTGAGTCTGACTCCCAATTTTGTACTTCTTACCACATTGTGGTCAGAGGTCCCAGGGGCCCTGCCCCCACCAACACCCCAATACCGCCCCGTCCGGCACCCTGGGGACACACATGCACACACAGGCTTCTGCTGAGCATACAGATCACAGAAAGGGTTGTTCAGCCTCTGTGCAGAAAGAACCCAGTGGGAGAGCCACCTCAGTTGTATTTCCCAGGTACCCTTCCTAGGCCCTTCCTAGGGCCTATTGTGTCCCCAGTGGATGTGGGGGAGATGGCTGCAATTATGGGACAAGCAATGTGTCTGGGTCCCTTCACTTCCCTGATTCCCAGCTGCCCTGTGTCCTTTCTCCCCCAGTGCTCCTTGGGTTGGTGCACATTTCCCAGGGGGGCACTTTCCTATGTGCCCCATTTCAGGCTTACACGTGCCCATGGGGGGAGCACCCTGGGGCTTCTCATCTCATTTCTTCTCATCTACAGGTGACAAAACTGGGGCCCACAGAGGAAAGGTCAATTGCCGGAGGCTCTGCTGCTGGTTAGGGGCAGTTAGGGGCAGGGCCAGGACGAGAGCTCAGAGCCTTGGACTGGAGGCTGAGCATGGTGTCTCCACCACTGAATGGATGCATTCTCCACAAATGGGGTTGGTCTGGACCAGCAGGAGGACTGGGAGACATTTCTTCTTTGCTAACTGTCCCATTCCCTTCTGGCCCGGAGAAGGGTACAGGGACAGGACACTGTTGACTGGCAGGTCAGGCAGATGTCTCCCTAGGAAGGGGTACCTGGGAAATACAACTGAGGTGGCTCTCCCACTGGGTTCTTTCTGCACAGAGGCCGAACAACCCTTTCTGTGACCTGTATGCTCAGCAGAAGCCTGTGTGTGCATGTGTGTCCCCAGGGTGCCGGACGGGGCAGTATTAGGGTGTTGGTGGGGGCAGGGCCCCTGGGACCTCTGACCATCTCTGCTTTCTGTTCCTGGGAAGGTGGACTTCTGTCTGGCCCTCAGTCTCCCTTCCTCATTTAACAATGCATTCTCTTCCTCAGATGGGTGGGGTGTCAAAAGCTAGACAAGGCCCACTGGCTCGGTCCATGGAAGCTCGTCCTTAAGGTGCTGGCATCTGCCCCAGAGCGACTCTGCAGGACCCACCCTGACACTTCACAGTGTCCATTCTCGGGAGCCACAGACATCAGCGGGGCAAACGAAAGGTGGTTCTCGGCAATCACCATGCTGGAGGCAGGTACACCATTCAGCTGACCATCTTCCCCTCTGAGTTTTGCAATAGTTTGGTGAGGATAGGGTGGGGGTGGGGCACATATGATCTCTGTTTTGCAGATGAAGAAATTGAGGCTTGGAGAGAATAAAAAGGTACTCAAGATAACACCACTGGAAGGTTTCAGAACTGAGATTCAAACCCAGGTTTTCTGAAGGCTAGTCTGGGATTCTGTCCTCAGATTCCACAGACTGGGCCGGGTCCTGCTGTATTACTCACTTCGCTTTTAAAATATATCTGTTTCCTTCCAAGTGCCATTTTCTCCTCCTTGGCACCTCCAGGAGGTAAGAGAAACAGGTAGAAGAACATTACACAGCTGGGCCACTCCGAAAGGCATGGGAGAGGCTAACGTGCCCCATTTCTTTAATTCCACAATGCACAGTCCTACCCGCCCCCATTTTAACAACCCGACAATTGAGATGCATCTTATGATTAATGCCGTCTTATGATTATACTTGGCAGCACTTTGTCTTACTGGTACAGAAAACAATGGTGTACCTCACAATTGATGGTATCTTAGATTCAATGAAATCCTGGACTACAATAGGTTTTTCAATTCCCTGTGCATGTAGGCTATCTTTGGCCCATACAACCTCCGTGACCAATGAGGAATTTCCTGAGTCTGGGTCAATGGAGTTGTGTCAAGTGAGGGTTTCCAGCAAAATATCCTGCACATATTCTTTCTGCCCCCTACAGCATGACTGAAAGGCTTGGGTGAGGGTCCCAGCTTTGCATAACTAGCTGTGTGACCTAAAGATAGTCCCTTAACCTCTCTGAGCCTGAGTTTCTTCATATCTCAAATAAGGGGGTTATAAAAGACTAGTGGTTCCCAGTCTATAATCACCAAAGACTCCTTTGATTACTTTTTCCTGTGGATCTCACATTTTGAAGGCTTTTGCCCACCATATACAGTGCATTAATTAAGTAATAATTCATTTCTCATTTTTTATTAATCAAAGGCACATGACAGTGCCAGGAAGAGATTCTGAACAGCCTGAGATAGTCAATGTGACCACTTTGCATTGATCTTTTAATGGGTGTAGTCTCTTTATAGAAATATACACACTATCCATTATCCATTAGGTTTGTCAACCCCACAGGCTGAGAATCAGACTTAGGACCACACATCTGGGCACATTTGGGCTTGACTAGGGACACTTTATCTGTTGGGGGACACGGAACCCACTGAAAATCTGATAAAAAGCTTTGGACACTTTGGCCAGAGAAATGCTAATCCATGTAAAATAATGTAGTCAGGTTTGGGGGCTGATGTCTAATCCTGTAGCAGGCAATGAGACCCAGTGAGAACGGTCTCTGAGGCCTCCTCCACCTCCACACCCAGATAAGGTAGCATTTCTCAGCCTGGCTGCACAATCACCTGGGAGTTCCACAAAACCCAAGTCACACCCCAGGCCAAATGGAATCTCTGGGAGTGGGATTTGGCATGAATATTTAATTAAGTTCCCAGGTGGTTGGGAGAAAAAACCACCTTGTAGGTTTTCTATTTAATGGAGGGTCAGAGTGTCCTGTCCCTCTCCTCCAGTAGGTGGCGCTGTGCTGAATCCCACTGAATATGCTACTTCCTGGAAGCTTTGGGCCCCACCCCTGGGCGTAGCTGCCTGGAGAGCTCTTGACATTTGTTCCCGACTTGAACCCTATCCTCTCCCCTGTCTATGTGAGGGTGTTTGCTTCCGTAGAAGCTTTGAGGTTGAAGGTGGGGTGGTGAGGAGCAGTTTTCAATCCGAAAGGATTTAAAGTCCTATTATGAAAAAACGAAAACGAAACGAAACAAAAAACCATGGGGCTCCCGGGAGAAGGAGTGGGGGGCTCTAAGAAATGCAGCCATGGGAGACAAGCAGTATTGATCCCACTAATGGAGGGTTGCTCTCTACTAGAGCTCTTCTTGCCAGTCACAGAAAGGGCTGGAATCTTGCAAAGCAGGGAGAGCCCACAAGTGAGCCAGGGTGGCAGCACGGTCTCCAGCCACAAGGGAGGGCCTGGAAGCCATCTGAAGGGACCCGCTGCCCCTGATTAAGGTCTGGAAAACAAATTCATACTCGTTCTGACGTCCAGAAGAAATAAGAATGTGATTCTGAGTCAATGGGGACACTAACCCCCATCCCACACCCTGGGGTGTCACATCTGGTAGAGCAGTTAGTGTCTGCAAGGGACAGGGAGAGGGATTTGCCATCAGGAACAAGAGGGTTTCAAGTCCTCCAGGGCGTCTCCTGCATGGGGCTTGGTCAGCTCTTGAGAAAACAATCTTGCATCTGGACAGAAGAGTAAAAGCTGCTAAATGTTGGAGGAGGTCACCAGAGGGGTATTGGGAGGTCAGCAGACTGAGGTTCCAGCCCTGGCTTTGCCCCTGACTAACCATGTGACTGTGTACCCGACACTTCACTTAGCTAAGCCTCAGTTTCTTCATCTGTAAAATGGCACTGCTGGATGAGAATATCTCTGAGGTCTCTTCCACGTGGGTAAAATGTCCCCGTTAGTACCAGAGGACAACCTTCTGCCAATACTCCTCCAGCAAGATGCTTCTGGACCAGTGGCTCATGGCTTTCACTCAAGCCCTGGGGAGACTGCCTAGATCAGCAGGAAGAGCAGTGGAAGGGGAACGGAGAGGACTGTTCAGGGGGCAGGGAGAGGTCTGATCCCAATGAGCTATTTCAACAGCTATTTGCATAGAGTTGATTCAACAGTATTTGGCTCTTTACAGAAACTGCGGAATACTAACTACATTTTTCAAAACCAAAGCCTGTAGCCGATTAGCTAGAAAACCCTGCAGAGGGTGAAGTCTTCTTGCCAATGAGGACACCGGCAGTCCAGGAGGGGCATGGCAGGTCACCGATGCCTTGTAATTTTAGGAACTTCCCATTTATAGAAAAGAAACATTGCCAAAAAGTTGCTCAGGTCATCACATGCTCAGAAGGATTAGCCTGAGCAACCGCACATGGCTGGGCCCTGACAGACATCAGGCAGAGAGTGTAAAAGTAATTGCAGGATTATCTTTGCCAGGCTACTGAAGCGTTTCTGTCCTGGGATTTGGGGGAAGGGCTGGTGGGGCGGAGCAGGGGCCAGGACTGCGGGGCTCCCAGTAGAGAAGGGTCCTCCAGGCAGTAGAGTTTTCTGCCTTCAGTGGGAGGGAAGCCCATGGCATGGGGAGGCAGGAAACACACGGGGTGGCCCTGCAGTTCATTTCTGTGTTTGCTGGGTGCCTCCTGGGTGCCCAGCTCCACACTGGACCGGACAGGATTTTGAGCTGAATGTGCATTCGCCCGTGTAGAGCCCACACCTGCCTTCTCCACTCTTTCTGCCCTGGGCAGTCTCATCAATGCACCACCACCCACCCAGACCAGAATCCACCCCCCCTCCCCCAAGGTCATTATGGACTCCTCTCTCTCCTCCCAGGGAAGCCGTATGCCAGTCCCCATCTGTTCTCCCACCCAGCTCCATGCACCGCCCTGGCTTTGGCTCCCCACCTCCCCACCCGTGTATCATCAGCCTCCTGGCCCCTGCTCAACCCAGAAGCAAGTGTGTCATGATTCCAGGGCTGATCCCGCCGAAAAACTGCCCCCAGCTCCCTAGCACCCAGCGCACCAAGCCCAGACTCCACCGTGGGCTCAAGGCCCTCCAATATCTGGCCTCAGCTTGATAAATGACCTGACCAACACCCCCCAGTGCCAGGCAGGCATTTCTCCCAGGTCACCCCACATTCCCATGGCCTCAGTGCCAGTTCTGTTTGAGTTGAATCTTCAAGGGTAGGCTTGTCCTGATAAAGGCCACTTTCTACTTTGATCCACTCTTTTCTTGGCTCTGTGGTTTTAAAGATCCCTTGGTAAAGTAAATCAGAGCACTACTTTCCCTCTTTCCCCAAGCCAGTCTACCTTTATGACAAGAGCAGAGATCGTGGGATGTATTGGGGGCTGGAGCTGGGAGAGAACATAAGACTACCTGTTCCTTCTTCAAACCCAGCTCAGACTCTGCCCCCCTGTCTCACAAGTCATTCTGTGCTCCCTGCTGCTTCCACGCCTTGTACGGGCTTCTAGAGTGACACGTGTCACAGTGTATTTGTTGTGTTCATCACTTGGTCTCCCTTGTAGCCTCTTGGTTAAATCTTCCTCATCTTAGTATCCCCAGCAGAGCACTACATGTGGTAGTGCCTGGTAACTCCTTAGGGAAGGAGGGGGAGGGAGGGTGGGACAGGCAGAAGAGTCAAGTCTAGCCCCTTTTATATTCTATATATAAAGTCCTGGAGAGGTGACTTTCCAAGGTCCTGTAAGTAGCCAGGGGCCAAGTGGGGACTAGAACTCAAGAACCTTATTGGCCAGTTTAGTGCCCATTTTACCAGCTGGGCTGTCGATCCACACAAAGCTGCTTTGCCCACGAAGCAAGCCACGTTACTCAGGGCTGTCACCACAGGCTTCCTCTGTGACTGGTCTCACCCACAATGGCCCCGTGCAGACCAAATGTGCATCCCTGTCAAATGTATGAGCAGACCCTGACCGCACAGAGAGGCAGGGATGCCCTCAACCCCATGGGGGGTCCTGTGACTTTAGCACCTTAAGAAGGGGAGCAGGAGAAAAACCAGCCATGGGACCCCTCACCTGTTCTGTCACAGATGACATGTCCTGAGAGGCAGGCAAAGGCCCGTACAGTGGGACGATGATGTGGAGGTAAAGGGCTCTCTACCCTCAGCAGGAGAGCAGGAGGCCTTCTTTTCTAGGCCTTCCATGGGAGTCCTAGAGAGATGTCCTGAAGTCACCTCACTTCCCTCCCCTGGCCGGGGCACGAGTCTTCCACCATCTCTGCCTCCCGTGTTGGCCCATGTCCCCCCTAAGGGATCCCAAGGGTCCCCTGGAGGCCAAGCCTCACTAGTCCCCAAGGGAAGTACCAATGCCTCACACAACACCCCGGGGCAGCACAGAGCTCCGGGAGCAGCCGGCTCTTCTCCCATTCTCCTGTAGCCTGGCATAGCTCCGGGGAGGCTGGGAAGGTTTTGATTATTAACACAGCCAAGCAGCTAATTAAAATAATAAATTAGGGAACAACATTGCAGGGATGATGGGAGCTATAGGGAGCCGTGCAGGAAATGGGAGGGAAGAAAAGCATTTCCTAGGCACCATGTAGGGAAGCCAGGATCACATTATCTTTTTAGGATCAGGGAGGAGGCATAAAAGTGTTGGCATTTTTGGCTCCTGACCCAAAGCTACATCCAAGGGGTCTCCTCTGCCCCATGAGATGGCCCCGATCAAATGCAAGAGGGGGAGGGGGTGGAATCAGGGATGGGGAGACGCTGAAGGATGGGGGGATCAGGTGTGGGTTGAGTGTTGCAGGCCTGGGGCCAGAGGCACGGTGAAGCTTAGGCACAGGATGTGGGTGTCTAGTGGGGCACTTCTGAAGTCTTGCTTATATCCTTCACAATCTGCATGCCTGCCCACAACATCGTAACATCCCAATTCAGGTGCAACCTTAAACCTTGGGGACATCTTGGGTTCCAAGGAAGCATCAGAGCAGCGGGTCTAAGGCTGTGATTATTGGTCAGTGGTCTCTGCAGATGGGAAGAACACTGGACTTTGAGTCAGAAAACCCAAAATTCACATAAGATTCTGCCAACCACGTGAGCCTCATTTCACCTCTACAAAACAGGGATGGAGACATTAAAGAGTGGTTGTGAGAATCAATGCAGAGTGTAAACTGATTCACGGCCTTCAAATTTTGCAACCATGGCACAGTTGATTGGGAGGCGGGGAGACTGGGTTTAAAGTCTCATTGAGACCCCCAGGCCTGGCTCATGGCCACCGGCACCTGCGTCCTGCCCACGCCAGGGTGGAGGCGGGGGCCGCTCTCACCATCCTGCTGCTCTGGGTTCTGAAACTTTGGACTGTAACCCATTATGGCTGTGAAATAAATTTGGTGGATTGTAACCTGCACTACAAAGCAAAACAAAACAAAATGACACAAGGCAGAAGAGAAAATATCAGAGTGCACTGCACACAGTAAAGGTAAGCTTGGCTTTACGAACAATTCTTCACATAGTTATTGCTTATGCTTATGTCTGTTTCTTACATGGATCATGATCCCCAAAGTCTTAAAGCCAGTGCTATGAACAGAGAAAGCTCTAACTGATGAGGCATGTCCCTTAGTCTCCTCAAATAGCTACATATTCTAGCTGAGCACCAAGTATGTCAGAAACTATGCTATTTTTCCAAATATTCATCTTTAATTCTTACAGGGCTTGACACTCCCACTGAGTGTCTGAAAAAAGGTGAGACTTGGTGAGATTCAGTGATTTGCCTAACCTTTTAGTCTGCTTAGGCTACGAGGATAAAATACATAGCTGAGTGGCTTAAACCACAGAAATGCATTTCTATCTCTCACGGTTCTGGAGACTGAAGTCCCAAGCTAAGGTGCTGGCTGATTCAGTGTTGGTAAGGATGCCCTGCCCTGCCCTCCTCATATGGCCTTTCCTCTGTGCATGCTTATAAAGAGAGATCTCTCTCTTCCTCTACTGGTAAGGCCTTCCATCCTATCGGATTAGGATCCCACCCTTCTGATCCCATTTAACCTTAATTACCTCCTAAAGGCCCTATTTCCAAATACAGGGACATTGTGATTTGGGACTTCAACATATGAATTCTCAGGGGTCACAATTCAGTCCACAGCAACTAATGTCCCATGGCAAATAAATAAGATCTGAATCTGGACCCAAACTTGAGCCTGAGTCTTCCCAGCATGCTCTATTGTCGCACTAATCCACAGATGCCCCCAAAGACATTGTAGGAGAGTGCAGGACTCGGAGCTGGGGGCCGTGCGCATAGGTTTAGAGGTGAAAGAGAGCTGGGCTCCCGCTCTGGGTCTTTGGGCAAACTGCTCCCCCCTCTGCAAAGTGGGGCTTCTACTAGAGCTGTTCAGGGGTGCAGGGGTACTGGGAAGATTACACAGAATGATGCTTCCACAGAGCAAGCCTCCATAGTAAGTACAATGCATACTAGGGACTCCGTCACTGATTTGTTCCAAGTGCCTTGTACAGTACTTGTTAAACACCGCGGATGGAGTTTTTGACTGTTGTTATTGTTGGCCAGAATGCCTGGATGTCACCATTACAGGACTTTGTGCAAGATTCTGAACTGGGTGAGCCTGCTCCCTGCCCAAGGATAATGGTGATACCGAACATCATGGTTGGTTGGGGGATCGCAAGAGATAACCCGAGGAAGGTCTTTATCCAGCAGTGCCTCACAAGGGCTAGGCATCATAAACCACCACGAGGAAGGCTTCCTGATCCTCTCTGTGCTGAATTTGGACAGAGTGTGGCAAGGTGATGTATGGGGAGGGAAAACTGTTCTGGGGGAGAAAGGAAGTTTGAGTGTTCGCCCCAATCATACTCGCAAGGACAACCTGTTGCTGCTGTCTGGGCTTGCTCTCTGTGTCTGCATGGTGGTGCTGGTGGTAGCAAGGGGCTTAAAGGACAGCAGATTGGCTGCTCTCTGAAGACCCTCCCTGGCTCTCGGCATTAGAGTCTTAAGAGGAAGGCAGAAGAGGTGGGAGTGGTGGCCGGTGTAGACAACGGCATTGTTATGTGTCTTAAGAGAGGGGCTCAGGTGTGGGGCTGGCTGCTGGACTCTGGGCTGTGTGTAGTGGGGGATCCTTCTCTCGAGGGAAGGGGCCCTCCCTGACACGGCCCACTCCCTAGGGAATTCTGGTAAATTCCCGGGGACTTTGTGCACTGCAAAATGGATGATGTTGTGCTCTGCTGTGGGAGGAGACGGGCCAGCAGTCTGTCCCATATCTACTTCTGAGGACATGGCAGTGGGTCCAGAGGACGATGCCAGGATGCTCCTGAGCTGGAGACTGAGGCCTGGATATCCCTTAACTGACCATCTGTCATAAGGTGGACGAGGCCTGGCTGAATGGGTCCCCGGGAAGCTGGTCCACGTCCAGCCAGGCCCCCAGGCAGGGGTATTTTTAACCCAAAGCAGGGAGATCTATATGGGGGAAGCTCCCCCTCACTGGTAGCTGCTCTGGTAACACGCTCGCTGCCCATCTGCCTGTGCTGCCACCCCCACATCCCTCTCCCTACCACTCCCAAAGGAATGCCCGCACCAAATAGACAGACTCTGAGTCCACTCAGGATGGAGGGGACCCTGAGGGTGGTCACAGGCAGGATGTGCAATGTCAGGGCCCTTCCAAAGATACTCTGAGCTGAGCACCTCACAACAGCCTTCGGGCCCTGCCAGCTACTGCCCTCTCTCTTCTGCTGGTGCCCAGCAGGTGGTGTCTACACAGAGTGCCCACTTCCTCACCGCCCCTCACCTCCCACCACTACTCTCCTGAGAGTACTCTCACCACAGCCACCAGTAAACTCTGTGTGGTCAAACCTGATGGCCACTTTCTGGGCCTTAAAATACTTGACGTGCCTTCTCCCTTTAACACGGCCCAGCCCTCCCAACCTCCAGCTTCTGTCTCTCCCAGTTTTCCTCCCACGGCTCTGACAGCCTCTCCTCCGCCTTCCCTGGGGAACCACGGGTATCTCCTTGCCTGGGGCTCTCCATGAGTCCCACATCTCAGAAGCTCCTTCCGTCAGGGCAAACAGGGGCCATTGTTGAACCCAGACCCACTCCTGACCATTGGGACAGTTTACATCTCATTCTTGCCTCTCTTCTCAGTCTCCATGCTATCTTTGGGGGTTCTCACCTGTTTCTGTGGCTGTAGCCACCAGCTGGGTGGGAATGATCCAGACCCATAAGCCAACTTCCCATGGAGCATCTTTCCTCAGATGTTTCCTGGCAACTCAGACTCACCGTGCCTACAACTGACCTCGCCATCTGATGCCCAGTAGCTTGTCTTTCTAGTCTACTGCTGCAGTGAAGAGCTTTACCATCTACCCAAGGGTTACACATTTTAATCCCCAGGGACTTTGCCTGGGGATTAACTTTGGGACCTAACTTTGCCTCCCAAGTCCCTTGACTCTCTCCAAATATTTGATCCCCACTGTCACCCCCATACTGTAGGTCACCACCATCTCCTGTCCTGATCGGGGCCAAGTCTAGCGGGAGTGTCAACAGTGGTCATCCCTGGATGAGAAGTATTATGGGTTGAATTGTGTCCCCCCACGACCCAAAAGGTTTGTTGAAGTCCTAACCCCAGCATCTATGAATGGGAAGAACAGTATGGGATGGCAGAGGCAGAGACCGGAATCAGGACGTTGCAAGCCTAAGAATGCCAAAAATTGCAGGTCGCCACCCGAATTTTGGAAGAGTCAAGGCAAGATTCTACCCAGCCTCTAAGAACAAGCGTGGCCCTGAAGACACCTTGATTTTGGACTTCCAGCCTCCAGAGCTGTGAGAGAATAAAGTTCTGTTGTTTGAAACTACTCAGTTCGTGATGCCCTGTTACAGCATCTCTAGGGACCTAATGGTGTGAGCTATGGGCAATCTTTATTTTCTTATTTATACTTTTCAGTATTTTAGGGATTATCGGTTGTGGAGACATAGACCTTTATGCTCAGGAAAAACATTCTTAAAAGAAAAAAAAAAAAAACCCTCACTCAGCAAGAATCCCAAGCACTCTATCGGATTTATCTCTGAGAATCAAAACTATCTACACCCACACAGCTCACTGATCACATCAGCGTGGCTTTATTATTCCACTGTCTTCCTCAATACAGCTTCACTATTCCAGGAAACTCTTGCTCAGGAAGATAAAAGTTGCAAGTAAAAAAAGTTTATTGTTCATTTAAGGAACTTTGCAGAAAACATTTAAACAAACATCAAATTGTTCAACTTTTTAACAGATAGCATCAAATGACTGTCTACTCTCCAAGGCTCTCCAAACCCTGGTCTTGCTGTGCCCAACAATCCTAAATTACTGTGTGTCACGATCCTTCAGTGTCTTAATGCACTGCCCCACTTTAGGCAGTTTCATTAGTCTTAATGGAAGACCCTGAAAACGTAGATATAACCTATCTTTGCCTTTGCCTTTCTGAGATGTTTCTAAGACTCTGTCAAGGGAGAGCATCGCTTCCCAGGGTAATAAGGAAACTCAGCTCTGTTTTATCAGCAGGTTGATCTGGTGGTATTTTCAGGCTTTCTGCATCTAACATACCCAAAATATTGCATATCGAATGCCCTCTATGTGCAGAGACTGAGCTAAGCACTTAACATATAGTTTTAGAGCATCTGCTAAGCGAACAGTTAAAAGATAAACTGAGGCATATTAAACATTTTAAAAGTTTCTTTGAGCAGAAGTTGCTTCCAACCGGGCAGCATCCAATCTAACAGACAGGAAGGAGCTCCGAAGACCTGCACCAAAGAAAAGACTTTTATACCCAGAAGGGAGCAGGAACAAGGATGTTATATTAGGCAAAAAAGCAGGCTGGCTATTGCAAGGTTTCTTTCCTTCAGGGGAAGGCGGGGATCTATCAGGCAGACTACATAACTAGTGCTCATCAGGCGATTCCCGATTGACTAGTTTAGGATGCCATTTCTGGGAGAGCCGAGACCGTAATTGACCATAATTAAGTCTCGGTTTGGTGACATGGTGGCTTGGTGTAAGTACCTCCATTTGGGGCCTGTTGTCTTGTTTTTAACAAATCCCAAGCGGCTGGAAACGATTCCCCGTTTTGTAGCTGGGGAAAGAGACTCGCTGATGTTAAGTGGCTTGCCAGAGGCCGCACCATCAGTAAGCAGCAGAGCTGAGCAAAGCCTGCTTAGCCTCTTAAGCACCCTTCTGCCTCTCCAGATTTCGTGAGATTGTGATACAAAGTACACACATTCCGGTGTCTGGCTACTTGGGGGGACTGATGGTCTTCTGCTCCCAATTACTCCAGTAATTGCCTCAAGTGGACAGAACCCGCTCCTCCTGAAAGACCTCCACGGGCAGGCTTCCTGACATGAGTCACTACAGAGGCCATTGCCGTCACACCGGCCTCGGGCCTGAAGAAAGTTAACCAGGAGAGGCAAATGTGCTTCGGTGGAAAACAAGCAATTGTTTCAGGCATGCACATTTCCCACAAGGCCCTGGTGCAACAAGTTAGCTGTGGAGGAAGAGCCAGACCCTTTGTGCAGCGGGCTGGAGCACAACACTCCATGTTGTTCTCATGCATCCTCCATTCAGATGCCACGTGGTAGGACTCCACGCCAACCTGCAGACCAGATTCTTTTCTTCCCCCTCAGCAGCGAATGTACATGTTTGCTTTCAAGTAGGCAGAATTTGCCCATGGGTGGTCTTTGATTTGGAAGAATTCAACCAGAGTGGTGACTCACAAAAAAAACCCAAAGGTGGCTTGACTCACTCCACTGGGGAAGGGGATGTGTGTGCAAAATTCACTTACCCAGAAGAAGAAGTTAAAGACAAAGAGTAAATACTTCAGGTAGACGAGCAGCCAGTCGTCCTGCTCGGCCTTGTAATGGGCCATGGTTGCTGGGCCTGCAAAGAAGACACATGTATTGGGGGGGTGGCAGACCATGGGGAGCCACTCCTTCCAGAGCCAGGACTCCTTACTAGCCCATCTGGCCAGGTGGGTCTGAGGCTATGGCTATGTAACCTGGAGCAAAGATCAGGGAAATCCAAAGGCTATTGGATGCACAATACAGCTGCACTGAGAAGAATTTTCTAGACCCTTTGGATCTTGGTTTTGCCCTTTTGACCTAAGTCTAACCTACAGGTCTTCCTACAGACTTTGCACTGACCTTACAGTGTGTTCTGATTCTCTTCTCCTGTCTCATCAGGGTTGCAGGACACAAATTTACCTGTCCTACACACACACATACTCACGCACACTTGGCGTGTGTGCTTGGCCCTGGAGTCTGGCACTCTGCATTACTTGAGCGGGATCTTTTTGTGTGTAGGTGAGGCATGAGCCCCAAATCAGACAGTCCAGGCTGGAGAGAACATCAGCCTCACCCAGTCCACCCTACCTGTCCCCTGCACCTTGACTTTCCCCATGAGGAAGCAGGTCAGCAAGCCTTGTTGTTTGGCAGGCAGACAAGAGCTCTGGAGTCTGACTCCCCGGGTTCAAACCCAGGTCTGTCGCAAGATACGTGAGACTTTGGGTGAGTCATTCAACTGCTCATTCCTCAGCGTCCTCATCTGTACCAGAGATAATAACGATACCTACGCTGCAGGCTTGTTTGGAAGATAAAATGTGATCATCTATGTGAGGTGTTTAGCATAGTCCTCGGCACACAGTAAGTGCTCCATAAATGCTAGCTATTATTATTATATGCAGCACGGATTAGAACCCAGGACTCCAGCCCCCAAATTCCTAGCTGTTGCCCTGGAACCACGCTCCCTCTGCTTGTCCTATTGCCCACTGAGCCCCTGAGGGGCTCTCTGGGAACCATGACGTCAGTGGGGTGACACACGTACAGGAGCTTCACTGTGCCTGGTAACCCCATTTGTCTCCCAGTAAGTCTGAACAACAGCCTCTGTAGCTTCCTCTTCCCCTCAGCTCCATTTCCCCCCGGCACCGCACCCGTCCATGCTCTACCACGCACAGAGCAGTTGTTCTTTAAGAAACCGGGCCCTTGAGGGGACCTTTCTTACTCTAGAGCCATAAGCAATGGGGCGCTGGTTTTGCTCATTTCCATTCTCTTTCTCCCTCATTCTCCATCTCCAGTCAGGCCCTCCCTGCCACCACCCTGCTCCTCTTCCTGGCCGGTGCTGGGCTGAGCCCACACTGTTCTTCCTAAGCTACCACTCTGCCTTTTATTTCAAGCCCATGGGCTCCTAGACAGAGAGAGGAAGAAAGAAAAGAAAAGGTGGCTGTCTTATTTGGGATTTCTATTTGCAGAACTTGAGGAAGGTAATTTAAGACTTTTAGTCTTCTGGTTAAAAAAGGACAAAACCCATTTTTCTCCGATTTTGTCTCAGAGGCAGTGTGGTGGACAAAAATACAGAAGGAGAAAAAAAGGAAGCCTACAAAAAAAAAAAGGGTGAAAAATGGTGATAGATGGGGTCAGCTGGGCGACTGGAACAGGAGCTATTACACGGCCGTTGTGCAGGTGGCCCTGACAAAAGAGCCTCTGCGCCACTGTGGGCCATTAGTAAATGGACAGCTTGTTTGGGCCCTGGGCTCTCCTGTCTGCATCTCTCCTCCCAACCAGGGCCTGCAGAGCCAGGCTATAGACCCTTCTCTAGACCTGTATACCAAGTGTCAGGACCCGCAAACAAAGGGGCTAGCACCCTCTAAAGGAAAACTGTGTTTTTAAAAAAGGAGTTGAGGCAGAAGACAGGATTTAACAAAAAGAAACACATTTCTAATGGTAAAATTTCAGCCATTAGTGGTAGAGAAGACAGAACTGAATATATCAGGGTCAGGGGGAAAAAAAAAACCTCTGGGCTCATTAATTCAACCTTCTGCAGAGGGAATGAGGAAATTAACATTTGCTAAAGTGACAAGGCTAATTGGTGGTAGCAGTTTCCTATCTCCTCCTGTTCAGGCTTCTTCCTCCACCACAGGTTCCTTTCCCCTCCTGTTCAGCTTTCTTCCTCTACCACATCCCCACTGTATGTAGGGCCCTGTGCTGGGGGTGGCAGAGGCCCCAAAGAACCAGCTTCCCAGCTTAGAGCCAGATGCTTGGATTTGAAAGCTAAACTTGTCATTTATTGGCTGTTTGACCTTGGGTAAGTTACTTACCGTCTCTGAGCCGCTAACATTTATTGAGCATTTATTATGTGCCAGGCACAGAACTAAGTGCTTTATACGTGTTATCTTGTCCCATCTTTCCAGCAGCCCTAGGAAGAAGGGTAATTCCTGTTTTTAAAAGGTAAGGAAATGGAGGCTCACATAGGTAAAATAACCTATCCAAAGTCACACAGCAAGTAAGTGGCAAAGCCAGGAGAGGGTGAGGGGCATCTGACTCAGCCCAAGCTCTTACCCACTGTGCAGTGCTCTTGGGACTCAGGCAGTCAGTCAGAGGACGGGACAAAGGGACAGAGATGGCTGGTTTCCTTAATACTTGTTCTCCCCTTCTGCCTTCGGACCAGAATCCCTCAGTTTCAGTGAGCACTGGCCACCTGGAGGAGACATTTCCCAGCATTCCTTCCTGCTAGGTGCAGCCAAGATTGACTGCTGGCAAAAGGCATGGAAGCAGAAGTAGTGTACTAGATTTCTTAGAGGTATCATTTTCCGGGTGTATGCTTCATGTGCATTTGAAAAAAAAAGTAGGGTGCAGAACTCTGTGTGTGTTAGTTAGGCCAAATCTGCTAACAGCTCTTTTCACATCTGTGTCTTTACTGTATTTGTGTCTGTTGGTTCTCTGATCTGTTGAAAAGGTATACTACAGACCCCCGCCATGACCATGAATTTGTCTATCCTTCGGTTCTGTCCATTTTTGCTGCATCTATTTTGCAATTGTTTTATGGAGCGCATACAGACTTGGAGTTGTGATATCATCCTGGTAGATCGATCCCTTTGTCATTAATGAATGTCAGTCTTTATCTCTAATGATCAGAAATATCCTTAAAGTGAGGAGGGGGCATGTCTCCCTTCAGTCTTTCCTTCCAGGTTGGAATCCTGATGGGCTGACTACAGCTCTCGTAGCCATTTCAAGCTATGAGTTGAAAAGAGCGATCAGTTTTAAAAAGCCTGGGTCTCAGACACTTTTAGAGCTGTATTACCTTTCTCAGGGAAACAAGCACACACACACGTTTCCCTCCTTATCGATGCAAAAATGCTCCTTTATCCTAGGCATTCTTCTAACCCCTTCCCTAGAAGCTGCATCCCTTCTCATTTGAAAATATCTACCTGAGTCTCCATTTCCTCCCCTCCCCTGGATCCCTAAGCCACCCTCATCCTGCACTGATGCCGCTCTGGCAGAGGTGAATCCTCTCCCAGCACATGGCACTGTGGCCCAGCCCCTCCCCCTGGCTTCTGGGACCCTCACTCCTCTGTTCGCCAATCCTTCCCCTTGGGTGTCAGAAGAAGCCTGGCTTCTTCCTCCTCCTCCTCCCTGGGCTCATTCCCCTGCTGCCTCTTAATTGTACTCACTACCTGCCCGTAGGTATCTGTCCCCTGCCCACCATCCCTGCTGCCACTGGTCTGGTTGAGACCTCACCATCTCCTTCTTAGACTTCAGCACTAACTTCTTAACTGTCTCTGGGCATCTCATCAGCCCCAGCCCCTCGGCCCCTGCCAAGGGACTCTTTCTGAAATGCAAGCCTCGTGAAGGATGGCCTCACTGAACACTCTCCTGTGGTTCTGCATCAGCTTCAGGACATTGATTGCCCTTAACTCGACTGCCTAGTGGCCCGGGACAGGTGGATAGGGAGGGTGAGGCAACTACCCTCCTAGGAGAGTGGACACTCCCAGCCCACCTGCCAGGTGGTTCTGGAGGGGATTGCTGGCAGACAGACAGCTGCCCTGATGGACACCCCTCTCCAGGACCTTGTTTTCTTCAGTCTCCCCTGTGGTTAGCGAGTAACACGTGGGGACAGTGGCTGGGGGGTGGGGGTAGGAAAGGCCTCTCCTCCAGAGAGGAGAAAAGCAAACACGTGCCATTTGACCTGCCAGGATGGAGGAAGCAGGGTTTCAGAGCCTCCAAGACCGTGTTCACAGAACTCCGAGGGGCGTCTGAGGATTTGTGGGAAATAGCTTACCTTCCTAAGTGGGTTTTATTTCTGTCTAGAGGATGGAGAATTGGACTTTGTGAGCCAATGGCAGGAGGTTTCCCTCAGGGGCCAGAGGCAGACAGTGGGGGCAGGCAAGGCAGAGATACCTTGCCGCCCAGAGGTGGTAGTCACTGTTGGTCATGGGGTCCTGGACTAGCCTGAGTACAAAGAAGAGGTGACCGTACCTCCTGGAGCCCTGCTCCAGCCAAGCTGATCTCTTCTTTGGCCTCTTACAAGACCTGCTGCCCCTCCCTCCAGCCTTGGCCCCACTGTGCCCTGCATCTGGAGTCCTGGCTCCTTGCTGCCCTCCCACATGCTCCAGGCTCAGCGGGGTCCCCCCTCCCTCAAGATTGCCATCTCTACCTTCCCTCCTGAGACCAGTGCCCAGTGATGGCAGCAACTAGTTTGAGTCTTTTTCAGTGCCTTTTTAAAAAATGTTTTCCTACTTATTTTTAAGAGACAGAGCACAAGCAGGGGAGGGGCAGAGAGAGAGGGAGACCCAGAAACTGAAGCAGGCTGCAGGCTCCGAGCTGTCAGCACAGAGCCCAACACAGGGCTCGAACTCACGAACCTTGAGATCATGACCTGAGCTAAAGTCAGATGCTCGACAGACTGAGCCACCCACATGCCCCTTTTCAGTGCCTTCTTAATCTTCTAACAAGCTGACTGGTTGGGCCCTGGTGTATCGGCTGAACCTGCTGAGACCGGGCAGCTGAGCCACCCACGGAGGCAGGACACTTCTCCTGCCTCTGCCCCTTCCTTGCTGCCTGCACTTTGGCGGGTTGCATCCCCTCTTGGCTGTATGTTTTCCTACCCATAAGGCAGGCAAGTGTCAGGAAGCCACAAGGCAGGCAAGTAGGTAGCTAATGATCTAATGTGCCCATGACTGAGGGAGGGATTTTTCAGAATATTGGACTTTCAGTGCTAAACCTGGACCACATCCAGCAAGTCAGGATGTCAGGTCACCCTATTCCCAGATGCTGTTGCTGGTCTGAGGGCCACTTTGGATCAGTGTTCTTTAAAGCCCCTATGAGTTCTGGAAGTCCATATCCCTGCACTAAGACCATCCTTTGCATCTGAATAGACATAGCTGAGTGGGTACGGGTGGAGCGCGGGGTAGGCACACCTTCTCACACAAAATCCACATTTAGGACGTGTTCCCGTTGAGATGTCAGAGACTTCCCAGACAGCCTGCTAATGCAGCTTCAGGGTGCCTGTCCCTCCAGGCCCAGGCTCTGAGTACAGAACAAAGCTGGCATTCAAGGGCAGCCAGAGGCCTGGGGGCTGCTAATAGCACAGTCAGGACCCACACCACAGGATTCTCAGAAAAGCAACCGCAAATGCCTTGATGGTGAAGTGACAGATTTGGGGGACTTTCATCAGGCCGGATGTGTAACGTCCCAGGCCATGAGAACTGGGGATTATTATCTCTTCTACTGCTAGCCCCCCAAGTGAATGAGTCTCAAAGTGCAGAGAGGATGAGAGATATGTACAAAGAGCCCAGTGGGCTGGCCAAATGTGTGGGAACTCACGCTGTGCAGGGCAAGGCTCAGCCAGGGCGAGCACCAGAGTGGGGGGCAGAATGGATCCCCTGGGTGGTGGGTGAGGGAAGAGCTGAGTCCTTTAATGGTGAGGGGCAGCAGGAGGTGTGGAGTGCTTGGGGGCAGACTGTACAAATCCCAGGTAAGTACGAAGGCACTGTTGGTCCCTGGGCCAGCTGCATCCTTCAATCATTCAACAAACGTGCACTGAGTCCCCACTATGTGCCAAGAGCTGTACTCAGAATCACTGGAGTTAGTCCGGGGGTGGGGCACAGGCATGTAGATCACCTCTACACCCTGAGGGTGGCACAGAGGAAGTGGCAGTAATTCTGCCACAATGGGATGGGCAGGTGAGAGGGGCATTTAATCTGGTCTTTGAGAACCAGTAGAGTCCCTGCAGGCAGAACAGGAAGGAAGGCTGCTCAGGCAGAGAGGATGCTGTGAGCAGAGGCCTGGAGGTATGGCTGGGCACTGTGGCTGCAGAAAGGCCAGCAAATCAGGTTAGGGGCCTGGGGACAATCTTGCTGGCCACACTTAGTTGTGACTTTTCCCATTTCCCTATACTCTCTACTCCTGGGATGTCAGGGGCCTCTTCTCTGCTCCCATTCACAAAAGCTCATGTTTGGGGGTGCCTTGACTCTTCATTCCTAAGGGGTGAGCACCTCATATCTGAGGTCAGGGAGGGGGCTCCCGGGGAGCTTAGTGATTCTAAAATAAAAACAAAACCAGTGTGTGTTTGCTATGGAAAAACCAGACCCCACCCCACCCCTACCCCTTCCTCTAAGTAAGTGCCAGTTTCCACTTCTGGGTTCTTGGCCAACGAGTGACCATGCCTGCATGATGGGCAAAAACAATTGGAAAGGAAAAAAAACAATCTAAGTGGTTGCATTTATAACTTAATGTGGGCTCCTAATAAAGCTGGTTGCAGCCCTGCATAGCGTGATTCCTTACCCTGCATAGACAGCTTTGTCCTTCTTTGTCTTTTCCTTCTCTCTTGTAATTTCCACTTGCCTGACCCATTCCTGGTGGGTGGAAAGTCCCTCTGAAGCAGTCAGGAAAGTGGGATTTTCTCCGACCTTCCAAATGGGTCAGCTGAAAAGTGCCAAAAGGATCCCTGGGGCAGGGATGGGGAAGGAACTAGTGGTGGGGGTGATCACACTGTGGCCAAAGTCACAGTGCAGATGAGTGGCAGGGCAGGGACCTGGTCTCCTATCTCCATGGCCACCAACAAATTTTGATTGGCTGATATAAGAATAATAATAATAATAAATTTCCTAAATGCTAACCACGTGCTAGACAACTGAGCTAAGTGCTATATGTGCAGTAATTTACTACTTAAAACTATCCCATAATGGTGTGACTATCCCTCTTCCAGAAGAGGAAGGCACAGAACTGGGAAGTGGAGAGACATGGGCAGAGTGGGTGCAGATGTTTTACTTTTATCTGGGCGGTTCCAGTTCTGGCTTCTGGTAACTTCTCTCAGCTTGGTGGCCTCTGGTAGGAGCTAAAAATGAGGGAAGCTTCCAGGGGCCAAGACCCCAGGCAGGGGCCGCAGGAGGAGGTGGTGGGGCCAGTGTTCCTGGGTGGGGAGAAGCAGCTGTCACTATCAAGATACCAAACTGCTTAGGGGAACCCTCCGGGGGGGCACACCTTCTTCTCCCTGGTCCTCCGTCTCCTCAACTTTGAGGCTGGGGATCTAGCAGCTGCTAGTGCTACCGTGAGGCATGGGCTGGCCTGGGGCCTCTGGGCTACTGCCGGTGTTTCATTTATATCACCGTATTTGTTGTGTGCAGGTAAATGAATGTGGGCAACTTTTCTGGACCAAACTTAAGGTTTGATTGCTAACTATAGCGCCATGTGGATGGTGCTGTAGGTGGAACCTGAATTAAAATCCTAGCACCAAGAAGTCTTAGTCTTTATGCTCTGAGAGATACGTTTTCCTAAGTACATGGGTTATTTTTTACTTCATTTGAAAGTGCCAACATGCATTACATGGATCAGACAGGGCTCCACTCATAACCTGAGGCAAACGGTTTGGCTTTTTCCTTGTTCTCCACATTTATACATAAACAGAGTTTTTGGACTCTGTGTGTAGATGGGTGTCATCCTTTGCTATGTGTTTCCTGCGTCTTTTTGTAAACTGCAGCCTGACCCATGAAATGAGGACCTCCTTAGTGCTTCTGAGAAGAGTCAATGAGCAAATAAAAATAGTACTAGTCAGCAGTTTAGACGACTGGGTGTGAATACCAGCTGTCACCTACAGCAGTGTGACTCCGGGCCTCAGCTTCCTCCTCTGTAAAATGGACCTGATGCTAGTCCAGCTTTGTCTCCCTTGCAGAGTGGCTGTGAGGATCCAACAGGATGGTGAATTCACAAGAACTGTGTGCACTGTAATTTTACAGCCTCAGTGCCACCCAAGAGCAAAGGAATTATTACAACCAACTCCCTGAGAGCTTCTCAATGAAGGACAATGTATGGGCAACCCTATAGAATATATCAGCCAGAGACCAGGTGTCTGATAGCTGGAGACAGAGTTTCACAGTTTCTGTACCTAAACTCATCCACCTGCTAGTAGACTCTATGTAGACGACTGTGACAGGAGACCCTGTTCCCAGGTGACATGAGGAATCCGCTACAGAAAAGTCAGGACCTAACTTTAACAGAGTAGATTGGTTCCGACAGGAATGTCACTTTAAAAGAAGGGGGATACAAATATTAATACGATTTAACTAAGGTTAATGTTAAGATAAGCCTCAAAATCATGAGAACCTACCAAATAACCAGTGATGGAAGGAGACAGGGTAAGAATGATAGAGAATTACGTTCTCTGTAGAAGTATAGAGGAATCAATTTGGGATTATACATTGGAAGGCTACGGATAGTTGTAGGGGACCTTTTCCAAAGGTGATCCTGGAAACAGCCATTGACACCAGACCAGTTCCCTGGGTTTCCACTTGCCAAGGTTAAGTCTGAACTTATGAAAATATATTGAGATATTATTTTTCCTCGTCTTCTTTTATCATTCACCAACATCTTACTTTCTAAGCTCTGTTTTACCCAACGTGTCCCGAAAATGCAATTTTTATATAAGCTCCTGATGGATGGGTTTGCTGAAGGTCAATGCTCCTACATTGACGACCTGAAATTTTCAGTTTGAAAGTATGACAAAAATCACTTTAGTTAGAGAAGTCTTTCTTAGAAGGCAGATATAGTTAAATGTTATTCCTTATTTGTATTTTAGTGAATTTGTTGTATCGATGATTTCCTATTTTTCTAAACTTAAAATGGAAGTTTAACAAATATAAAGTGCAGAGATCTTAGTTGTACAGCCTTTTGATCTTTTTCAAGGTGCATACATACATTGAAGGCTATGTATTTCCCACTGAGTACTGCTTTGGCTGCTTTCTGCACATTTACACGTGTGGTAATTTCACTATTTTTAAAAAAAATATTTATTTATTTTGAGAGAGAGAGAGAGCACGAGACAGGGAGAGGCAGAAAGAGAGGGAGAGAGAGAATTCCAAGCAGTCTCTGTGCCATCAGTGCAGAGCCCGATGTGGGGCTCAAACTCACCAACTGAGATCATGACCTGAGCTGAAATCAAGAGTCAGATGCTTAGTGGACTGAAACACTCAGGCGCCCTGGTATTTTCATTACTCTCTCCAGGGCTTTCTTTCTTTCTTTCTTTCTTTTTAAATTATTTATTTATTTTATTTTTAGGGAGGAGAGAGGGAGAGTGCACACATGAACAGGAGAGGGGCAGGGGGGGAGGGGGAGGGGGAGGGGGAGCGAGAGGGAGAGGGAGAGCGAGAGGGAGAGGGAGAGCGAGAGGGAGAGCGAGAGGGAGAGCGAGAGCGAGAGGGAGAGCGAGAGCGAGAGCGAGAGCGAGAGGGAGAGCGAGAGGGAGAGGGAGAGGGAGAGCGAGAGCGAGAGGGAGAGGGAGAGGGAGAGGGAGAGGGAGAGGGAGAGGGAGAGGGAGAGGGAGAGGGAGAGGGAGAGGGAGAGGGAGAGGGAGAGCGAAATATCCCAAGCAGGCTCCATGCTCAGTGTGGAGCCTGACCCGGGGCTTGATCCCACAACCCTAGGATCATGACCTGAGCCAAAATCAATCGTTGGCCGCTCAAATGACTAAGCCACCCAGGTGCCCCCTCTACATCATCCCCTCTTTTCCCTAGTCTTTCAGCTCCAGACTCAGGTGAGGAATACAGACCTATGCCCAGAGTATGCCACGGTAGAAAATCACCCAAACAAGGCTCAGAGATGGGCCAGCCCCTGCTGATGGGAAACACCTGGCACGTAGTCAGGCGCTTCCTTGTGGAGTCAGACCTCACCAGAAACGGCAGCAGGACGGGCAGCTTCGACAGGTTTTGAAGGCAAGCGTGCAGTTAGCCCCTTCTCCAAACAGCACACAGTCTTTTCCTTGCCTTTGCTCCAGCCCTTCAAGATGGCCATCCAGCAGAGGCTGGGAGAGCCTGGGGCCCCGAGGCCCACCCCAGCGGGACCTCGTGCAAGCATGGCTTCCTTCCTTCCTTCCCCCAGTACAACGCTCCGTGGCAGGGCGGCTGAACTGTTAGAGCATGCAAGCACCTGAAAGGAGCTCATTACATAAACAAGTACCTGATCCCAGGGAGGCAAGTCATTCTGCCTGTGTTTCAGGGCCTTGAGAAGCCACCTCTGGCCCCAACATCTCCTAGAGTCCTGGCCAGCAGTCAGAAGCCCCACCCCTCCGGCAGTGTCAGCCCCTCATCTGGGCCAGGTCGCTCATTTAACTGTCTCAGGTGTACCTACTTTATAACTGAAGACGCTGAGCCTCTCCTGGCAGACCCAGGGACTCATCACTGGTGTTGCTGGTCTGGGCTTTCATCAGGCTTTGAGGGAAGAAAAAAAAAATCACCTCCACCCAGAGTCAATTTCTCTGTCCAAGCTTTGGTACGTGGAGCACTGAGACACCTCCTGAGAAGCCTCTCATAGCAAAGATGGATGTTCAGAGGTGGTCTACTCAGGGTAACCTCAGGATCTACAGGGTAAAGAGCAAGGGCAGGAGGAAGGCCCCAGAGCCCAGGGTGTTGGGGTTCAGGGGGGTGACAACAACAGGGCAGCCACATCACTCAACTCCAGGGGGAGGTGTACACATCAGAGGCCCTGTGAGCGGCTGCCCCTGGAGTTGTGCACTGCACGGCACGGTCTAGGCAGGTGCACGCAGCTGCCTTGTCAAGCTCATTTCTTCCTTCTCTGTCTCATTCCTTGCCAAGACTTGGTGCCTCGGGTGAAATCTTGACTTTTACTGGAAGTTTACAAATAGGGACTGGGTAGCACAATATATAGTGGGTGAGCAAATAAGATAGGTGTGTGTCTAAGGGGTGGGCTGCCCAAACCCACTGGGGGTGGGCAGACATTTGGGGGCTGGTACAACTGACAACCTCCCACCCCCATATACCTTTTTAAACATATAAGCCTTAACTTTGATCTGCAGGTAGATATCCCCCTCTCTTCTGGAGGATAGTGGATTAAAACTGATTGCAGATAAGCCCAGGCTGCTAGTGGTTTATCAAAAGTTGTTCTCTCCTCCTCCCATCATAATGGAGTTGCAGGTGGGTACAGGGACATCTAACTAGCAACCACATTTCCCACACCTCTCAGCAGCTAGATCTGGCTGAGTACTAGTCCTTGACAACGGAATGTGAGTGGAAGTGCCACTTCCAGGCTTGCCCCTACACATCTCTACAATCTGTCCCCTGAGAGCGGGACCACAGATGTGCCCGAAATCTAGCTTCCACCACACAAGGACAGCACCCCAGAGCACTGCTTCTCTAACTTTCGGGCACATTAGAATCACCTGAAGGGCGTTCACAGTCACAGGTAGTTCGGCTCCAGCCCCAGAGATTCTGACCCAGTAGATCTGGGGTAGTGCCGGAGAATTTGCATTTCCAACAAATTTCTGGGGGATACTGATGCTGCTGGTCTGGGGACTGTCCTGGAGACCACACACTGCCCTTAGGGATGGTAGAGAAATAAGAGAGCAGGAACCTGGATCCACGTATGACTATGTGGAGCACAACAGCTTGTCTGCCCTGGACTGTTACAAGAAAGAAGAAGAAACTTTTTTGTCCTGTTGGGTCTCTAACTGAATCATATCTCCAAGAGTCAGAGTCTTCTCTGCACAATGTCCCACTCAAACAGAAGGCAAAAATAGGTCCTCTGTAGCTCCATCTGTAAGGGCAACAAGTTGGTCCTCACCTAGACCAGTGCACAGAGCCAGGATACAACCGCGGGTGGGAGGCTCCGAAGCCCAATCTGGTTGCCACACATGCTACCTCCCAAGTCCTATGATAACGTGCATCCTGTCTCCTCAAGTTATTGCCAGACCCTTCTTCTCCTGGCCACCAAGGCCTGAAGCTTCATTTCCCCGTCCGGTCGTTCTGCAGCCTACCACAGTCTGGCTGCCCCTACCACTCTACTCAACCCAAAGTCACTTCTTTTTTTTTTTTTTTTTTAAGTTTTATTTATTTATTTTGAGAGAGGGAGGGAGGGAGAGAAAGAGAATCCCAAGCAGGCTCCACACTGTCAGCACAGAGACTAACATGGGGCTCGGACTCACAAACTGTGAGGTCATGATCTGAGCTGAAATCAAGAGTCAGACGCTCAACTGACTGAGCCACCCAGGTGCCCAGTGTCTCTTCTTTTCAACCCCACTCACGCCCAGCTCCACCTACGTCTCACAAGCTGATGACTCTCAGGAGCCTACTGAGGCTTAGGCTCACTCATGTGGCCACGAGTCCCTCACTGCTAGCCTGTCTAAAACTAAGCCAGGATGTCCCCCACAAACCCAGCCATCCTGCATCCCTAAGCGTAGTGACGTTCCCACCCTCCCGCCACCCAGTGCACTATCTTCAGGATTATGTCCCACTTCTCCCTCTTTTTCAGTGTCACCACCTCCCACCCCAACACATACTACTTCACCAAGCTGTCCCCCTTCTGCAGGCTCCTCCATCAACTCTTAGGAATCGATTCATTCTGATCTTCTCACTGTTACCACCCCACTGCAGGCCTACCCTTTGTCTACTGTTGCAGTGGTCAGGGTGGTGGTTCACATATCTGTGTTCCCTTCTGAGATTAATTAATCAGTCTATTCATTCACTGAACATTTGAGGCCTTGCTGTGTGATGCAATGGGCCAGAGATCAAAGAGCTCACAGCTGGGGAGAGGGCCGCATCCACGTCATCCAACACTATGCATGGAGTTCAGAGAGAAAAAAGTCTGTCCAGGTGTGCAGAGGAGGAACTACTGGCGAGAGTTCAAGGACAAGTGGAAATTCAGCAAAGATGGTGACAAAGCAGCCATTTGCCAGGCTCAAGATTCTGGACTTCATTATGAAAGCAATGGGCACCACCAGACCCTCTGGTCCGGGGAATGACAGAATTAGAGTCACTACTTATGAGGTTAGAGTAAATAAACCCAAATGGTTTCACAAACCAGATCCTGGGGTTGGGGAACAAGCATTCCTTTAAATGAATTTTAAAATCCCCCACGGAGCCCAGGCATCTGAAGGGAGAACCAAGCCTGTGTCTGGTTGATTTGCGGTGACTCTGTAAGGCTGCAGTGGAAAGGATGTCGTCTAAGACAGTCAAGGGTAGGCCAGGCCGGCTCCTTGTCAGTCCAAGGCAGCTGGGCCAGGCTGCCTCACTGCACCCACCAGTGGATCAGGCTAGGGGAGCAGAGGAGCCGATGGTGAAGCAAAACCCTAAACCCAATAAGGAAAATCACTGCCTCTCTCCACAAAGACCACAGGGTTTTAATTTTGACACATTAGGTCTCAGAAACACCTTCAAAAATTAAAAATGCATTGCCTAATATGCATTGCACTGCTCCCTCTAAAAACCAGCTTCATTATAGTGAAGAATACAGTCTATAATTTTTCCCATACTCTGAGATGGATCTGTATTATAATTTCCCCAGTCTTTGTGAATGAATGGATGTAGGACTTCCACCCGGAAAGAGCTGCTCTTTTCATCACCCACGTGCAGACATGTTCTTGAGGCTCTGTCCTGGCAGGGGCTGCTTGGTCATCACCCCCTACGGGAAGGCTGACACTTGGCATGAGGGGGATTTGGCTGGGGAGAGTGTGTGTTCCTGGAGCCCGGGGGGGGACAGGCACGAAGGGCAGTCCTCTTTTCCCATGACTCCCAAACAAAGGGGGAACTGCCAAAGGGATGCTAGGAATGTCTGCTGATGGTATTTACGGAGGTGGGGGGATGGCAGACAGGCAGAAGCCCAGGTGTATGGGGAGGGGGAGTTTAATTCAGGATTTCCCTCACTACTTGCCAGCACCTTGGACAGCACCTGCCTGTCTCTGTGCCTCAGTTTCTTTATGATGAACTTGGTGTTCTAGCAGTACATGCTTTCAAACAAGTTTGTATGTAGAACCTAACATATAAAACAGATAAGGTGTGTAGCTTCTCTGGCTGAAGGGGTGTGCTAAGTCCCCTTCTCTGCCCGCCCCCCCTTCAAGCCCATTTGAACAGTGTCTCCCCCTCCCTTACTCCCCCTGAAGCTGGAACCATGCAAGAAACCCAGCTCTAGCACTCTAGGAGACCAAGATGCAGGCATTAGGTTTTTTATTCTTTAATTTCATATTGTTCTCCACACTTGTCCCCAGTCAAAATAAGCAAGGGGAGAGCTGTTGGGGCCTACCTCATAGAAATCTACTTCCTATATCATAGACTTACAAGCTATTTTAAGAACTGAAAGTGACCTCTGAGATTATCTGAGAAACTCTTCATTTCATCAGTGGTTCATCTTCTCCTGACCCGCACCTGGCCCCAATTCTATTCCATTTTTTCCCTTTTTTTTGTTGTGGTAAAACAGACGTAACATAAAATTTACCATTATAGCCATTTTAAAGTGTACAATTCTGTGTCATTGAGGGAATCTGCCACTATCTAGTTCAGGACTTTTCATCACTCCAAATGGAAAACTTGTACCCATTAAGCAGCCACTCCCTACTTCCCTTCCCCCCAACTTCTGGAAACCTCTAATGAGCTTCTCTAAGGATTTGCCTACTCTGATTACTCCATATCAACATAATTATGCAATATGTGATTTTCTGTGTCTGGCTTCTCTCACTTTGCATAACGTCTTCAAGTTTCCTCCATGCTGTAGCACGTATTAGTACTTTATTCTTTGTTACAGCTGAGTAACGTTCACTTGTACGTATAGAGCACCTTTTGCTTATCCATTCATCTGTCCATAGGCATTTGGGTTGTTTCCACATTTTGGCTATAGTGAATAGAGCTGGTGTGAACATTCATGCACACGTTTTTGTCTGGACACCTGTTTTCAATTCCTCTGGGTAATGCCTAGGCATGCGATTGCTGGGTCATGTGTGTAACTTACTGAGGCATTGCTGAATTTTCTTCCATAGCCCCGCCTCATTTTTCCAATATGGCATCTGTCCTGGGCAAATGGGCCCAAGCCTCCTGGAGAACGGCAGCAGCCCTGTATGTGGGCATGTGGTTGGTTATTTCTGTCCTCTCCAGGCTTTAGCTCACTGTTTGCTTGCACAGATGATGGCAATGATAATGATAATAATGATGACATAATTGTTATACTACTTCTCACAGTAACTAAGAAGCGGGCAATCTTAAGATCCCCATTTCACAGATGGAAATTCAAAAACACACAGCCTTGTCTGAAATACAGGTCTACCTCTCATCCACAACCTGTGCTGCCCTCGAGGAGCCTTTCCTTCCCCCTCCCCTACCAGCCTCCAGACAGTCTGGAGATACCTCCTGCCAGGCTCCTGGTGCCTGCCTCCCAGGAGCATGCCCTAGTCTGGCTCCCGCCAGGCCATTTCATGAGCTGGGCTGCTTTCCAGTTTCTGCCACTGCATCAGGCTTCTCTGATTAGTGCCCAGCCCCTAGCTGCTGATGAGAACACCTGTGGCCAAGAGGCTTCTGGCACAGCTGAGAAGACTCTCAGCTAGGGCCCCAGGGACACTGGGGCATGATGACTGATCCTGGCTTCCTCTCCCCTCTCTGCAAGGCAGCTCCCTGTATGTGTGGGGTCATACTGCCCATGACAGCTTTCCAGACCCTGTATATAGCCCAGGAAACTGAACCTGGGCTGGTCTTTGGAGGCTGCACCTGGGCCTTGGGGTCTGAGGCCATGTGACTACAGGAAGGCCAAAAGGCTGCCAACTATAGACAGACCCTGGGCAGGAGGCCAGCCAGTGCTGCCCTCTCTGCTCAGTTCTGCTCTGCCATCTCAGGCACAGAGTTGGGATGGAAGCAGCAGGTCTCCCCTGTCACCCCAACATCTGCCCACAGGTGGCCCAGTCAACAGCCAGGTGCAGGGGCCTGACAGAAATTGGAGAAGGCCAGAGGGTTGGGTGGTCATGACTCTGAGGGCAGAGGGAGAAACTTCCAAACATCTACAGTCCCCAGTGAGCCAGACAGAAGTGGGAGACGCTCTAGAGGCCCTGCAGGCCTCCCAAGCTTGGATTTAGGGCTCAGACTGGAGCTGGAGCCCCAGGGGTTATCTGTTCTTAGGCACCAGGATGTGCTTTCTCTGTTGTGTGTGTATGAGGCTGAGAGGGGTATAAGACTCGAAGCAGTCTAGAGGATGTGGGAGGCACTCCGGGCCCCAAATCAATGATGACCCTGGCTCTCAGACTCAACAAGGACTCCCACCAGGCTTGACTCATGGGACCAGGGTCCTCATGTGCTGGCCCCCTCTGCTGCCCCCTCCCCCAGGGTGGGATCCCCAGCTGAGTGCAAATTGCCCAGAACAACCTCCTCCCTACTCCCCAGCTGCAGCAGCTACTCACTTAACCGGAGTCTCTGAGAGATGGTTGGGAAATGACACTGGTCTTAGCCCACTGAGCACACCTGTGGGCTTCAGGGTGGGGGTGGTAGTGGTCCTTGTGGGGCAGCTTATGCATGATCCTGAGTGCAAGCAGGAAGGGAGCTTTTATCCCCTCCACCATCCCTGGTGGTAGGAGGAGGGGGCTGGGGAGTGAAGGTGGATGTGAGCCTGGCTCCCTGATGCTTTCTGTGCCTGTCACATGTATGGAGGGAAAAGTACTGTCACTCTTACCAGCTGTGTGAACTTGGGCAGGGCCCCCTATGTACCTGAGCCAGTTTCTTCCCCTGTCCCGTGGAGATGAGATGGCAAGGACCCAGAAAAAGTGACCTTGAAGGCCAGTCAGCACTGGTTGAGTGTGCAGCCTGCTTCCTCCTGACCTCCCCAGCAGTAGAGGCCTCCACCAAGGGGAAGAGGGTAGTCTGAGTGCTCTGTTCTCTGGCAGGGATCAGCCAGGCTAGAGGAGAGATGCTCTGGGCTGGAAGGAGGAGGACCCCTGAAGAAGCCTTCATTATGGTGCACATTACTTTGGCTTAAGTACATTCACAACCTGCTCGTTGGGAACCAGAAAGGCACAGATACTCCCTTCCAGGCAGCAGGAAATGGGGGTGGGGGGAAGCCTGAATGACATAAAAACTTGTCCCGTTTCCCAGAGAGTAGGATTTGTACAATTTCTCATTTGCTTTCAAAATAGGGCCTGTCTTGTTTTTGGAGCAGGACACCATGGCTTAGCTGTGTGAGTCTAAAAGACCATTCCTTCCAAGGGGTTCTAAGTTGGAGGCCCCTGAAATTATATGAAAAAAATTTTTTTTTCTTTTTTACCATTTATATGCTGGAGTTCCATAGGTTTTAGCAGATCCCCAAAGAGGTTTAGGACTTTCCTTAACAGAAAGGTTAAGGTTCCTATTTTGGGTAGTTATAGACAAGGCCTGGATTATCAACTCCCAAGAGAAAGGCCTTGAGTTAGGCACAGGATCGGAGCCCAGGGGCCCCAGAGAAGCCGAAGAGGAAGAGCTGGGGCTGGAATCCAGGTTTCCAGACCCTGGTTGAGCTTGCTTTCTACCACACCACACAGACCGATAGAACTGTGTGCTTATGTACATAAGGGTGAGGGAGGGAACATTTACGCATCCGAATTTAAATTCCAATTTTCACTTTGGGACTTGGATGTAAATCTGTTAGGTCTTAAGTCCAGAAAGTGATGTAATTTATTGAAGAGAATGTGGAAGCCGCTAAGCTCCCTGATAAATAAACCATATTTTCTTTATCTCAGGTCTGTAGAAACATATTTTCTAGGGACTTAGAAACCCCCTTGGAAAGCATTCGAATCTTCTCCCTGGAGGAGAGCCAAACACACAGATTTGTGTCTTTTTAAAGATATTTGACCTTTCTGGGCAAGGAAATAATGCACTCGCATGGCAACTAACCAACAACCCCCACACGGTTACCCTAATTCTTTCCAAAAAAGAAGGAAGAACTTTAGTTCCATGAGTTCTAGAGGGAGGATGTTATAGAAACGGACTTGGCATCAGAACACCCTAGATATTGCCCACATCGGCTCCCTAACCATGGACTAATTACATCATCACCATGAGCATCACTACCCGAGGTTTGGAAAGCCGCCTGCAGGTCCCAGGACTAGAAGATGGAGTCAGTCTGCTCCCATCTGTAGGCCAGAGAGACGCAGAGGGTAGATGTCTATCTCTGCTCTCCCTGAATAGGTCTGAGAAGAAGCCCCCAGGCACCTATCTCTGGTTTTCAGCTCAGTGCCTGGGCTTTGGGAGGACTGCAGGCTGCCAATGGCCATCGTCTCTGAGCTCCCACTGCCTCTAGTTGTTACTGAGCCTATTAATACTAGACACTGGGAACTAACGAGCCTACGGTGCTTTGGAACTGTGAAGAGCTCTAAAAGGATGCCTCATTATTATTGATGGTGATGATAATGTGTGGTATGTAATATTTATACACCACTTTGGCTGCTAACTTCCAGAGTGAGGAGGGAAGAATTTAAAGCCCAGCCAGCTCTGTGGGTAGCAACTGCATTCTTGACACCTCAAACAGAGTCTCTACCTCTGGTCCCCTGTGCACCACTGGTCCTTGAATTCTTTCTAAGATGGCACATCAGCAATCCAACCTTTGGAAGGTGTGGGCTCACCTCCTGCCAAGGATGCACGGGACACTGGGCAAGAATAAGAAGAGCAAGGAATAATTGCTTTCTGTGCCCACCAGCTCATCCAGCTTAGATTTACCAAAATGCTTCATCAGGCCGGATCACGTGCCAGCTCCCCTGCCTCTCCACCCTCACCAATTTTGAGACCAGACCTCCCTGGGGTTGAATCTCAGCTCTGCCATCTGTCAGCTGTGGGATTTGGGGAAAGTCTTTAATTTATGTGTGCCTCAACATTCATGACTGTAAAATGGGGATAATACCACTGACTTTATAAGTCTGTCATGATTCCAGGAAATAATGTATGTTAAAACATCACACCATGCCTGCCTGGCACATAGTAGGCCATCAATAAGTCATAGATCCTATTACACTCATAAATATCCCCCATGCTACATTGTTGGAGGGCTAGCACCTGGGCAGAGTACCCTATGAGAATCCCTAGAGGGGGCAGTTGGGATAAGAGAATTCATCCATCAGTTATGGGGTGAAGGTCAGCAACATAGCTTTCCTACTTCCTACGCACATATATGTTTATTTAAATTATTTCAAGACAGTTCAGAAGTGTGCTTAAACCCCTGAGTTTACCAAGTGGAAACCTTATGTAAGTTAAGATACTCAAAGACAAACATATGTAGTAATGAAAAGTAGAGCACAAACCTATTGTTAATGATAACTTTCATAAGGGAGGAATTCATGACTGTTGTTGTTAGTAGTGTTATTCTGGTCCCAAGTTCTGGTTCCTGTGGCTCACTTCACCTTCCAGAGCCTCAGTTGTGAATAAAAGAACAATTCCAGTCATTTAAAGCCTTAGATTTCAAAGCAAAGACTTGGAGGCCTTGCTGCCCCCTTGCCAGCCTCCCCCCCTTCCTCCTGTGCTCTCTACCCAATGCCCTTGTGACATGACGTTTGCCTGACTGAGCAGGTTCAGGTTTGAAAGGCCAAGCCTTAGAGTTCTCAAACTTGCAACAGAATGGCCCGGAAGCTTCGTTAAAACATAGATCTCTGGGTCTACCCCCGGGGAGTTTCTGAGTTAGCAGGTCGGAGTCCACCCTGGATTTTGAGGTTCTAATAAGCCACTAATAATTCAATAAGATGTTGATTCTGCAGAACTTCACTTTGAGAACAACTGTCTCAGGACCATGCTTTTCACACTTGCTGCACTAAGACCACCTGAGGAGTTTGTAAAAATCTGGCCTCCCAGGCTGCAGCCCAGGTGAATGAAAGCGGTGTCTCAGAGACCAGGGTTCAGAGGCTAGGCCTTCCTCTAGCCCCTGTGCCCACGTTCAGTGCTCTGGGGTCCCCAAACTGTCAATAACCTCAGGTGGGTGGACTGGGGCTCTGCAAACCGTTTGTTAGAAGACTAGTTAGTAAATGTCCCAGGCTCTGCGGCCCACATGGCCTCTGTTGCATATTCCTCTTTGTTTTGTTCATTTGCTTCAGCCTTTTAAATACATAATTGTAGCCCGTAGGCCATACAGAACCATTTTGTGGACCCCTGGAGAACAGTGAGTCATGCAACTACCAAATTTGATGATGGAAATTGCTACTTACAATTAGCATTATTTGGACAATACAGGAACACCAAGGCAGAAGGTAGACCAACTTAAAGGCATTCAAGGTACAATGTAAATGTGGCTTCTGTGCTATCTCTAACTACTTCTTCCAACAGGTCTTTATATATTAAAAAAAAAAAAAAAAAAAAAAAAAAAAAGGTGGAAAAAACTCCCTTTTCAGTTCCTGGTACTAGTACTTGCTTCCTAGTACTTGCTTGGAACTTGAGGTTTCCAGAGCAGTGAAAAGCCCGGAGCTATCTGCTCTGCCATCAAGAAGTGTGAATTGCTTTCTGAGTATTTCATTTTGCTCTAGCACTAGTCTTAAATTCCTGTCTCCCTGCCTCACCTCTCTCCCCACAGAGAGTGGGATTTATTTCTCCCAGAAGGCCTGGCTTCCCTAAAGCCTGTGTGCAAAAAGCACCCCAAAATGTGCAGTCACCCAAAGATCAACTCGTCCTTTGGTAACAAAGCCATACCTTTCCCCATGGCAAACCATCCGCTTGGCTTCAGTATGAAAATGGTCATGCCTGGAACAGCTAATCAGTATCTCTGAACAGACTTAGAACTCCTACAAGCTTTTCGCTTTCCAGCATATTCCAACCCTCAGGCAAAATGGACTATTCTCACCTCTCCTCCTGTCCTTTGTTCTTTTCTTTTGAGCCTCTCAACCACACTAGAACCTGTGAGTGAAAGATCCAAACTGACGTTTCAAAAACGTAAATGCTTTAAAGGAGAAGGATGGAGACCTGGACAAGGAAATGGAAGCCTCTGCTGTTTTCCAAAGACAGAAATGACTAACTAGAATCTCAGGGCACCTGAATGGCCCGCTCATTTAAAGGATCTGTTCTGCCCCAAGTGGACCACCATCTAAAAATGTAACCAAAATGGAAGGTCAAGGGTTGAAGCCTGGGCTGACTCCACAAGCAGGCAACTGTGCAGACTCACAGTGCCCTGTGCTGACAAGGGACTGGCGCTCTGTTTAATGCTCTGCTGTTGGCATCTTGGAATTTTTAATGATTTAATCTTTGAGCTTGTGTTTTGTAAGTGAAGCCCTATGGGACAGTGGGCATCAATGTGAACAGAGAGAAATGCTCAGTGCGTGTGTCCACTGTTCCTTGCTGATCTCATTCAATCCATGATGCCCATGTGAGAAGGGAGATGATTCATTTTCAGAAATACCAAAAAGCTATACCGTCTAGTTAACAATAGGTTTACAACCTTTGGAAATATGTTCAAACCTGCTCTCCCCCCTCCTCCCACTCCCCAGTGGAGTCCAAAACCCTAAGACACTTCACTTCCTGGTTATTTTTCCCCTCTCCATTTCCTGGGCTTTTGTGGGCTTTACAATGAGCATGGGCTAAAGACCCGAAGTCGCTGCTGCATCACCTCAGGGAATGTACATTTGTTCCAATAGACTCCTTTTTGCCTTACATGGGCAGAGGCGACGTCCAGGTAAGGCTGTATCCTCTGCAGGACTCAGCCAATGAGGAACCAGGGGAGGGACCTGAATGCTAGGAGATAAATTATCTGCTGTAACTGTCCCCTGTGTGCCTGTCCATCAGAAACCTGCTGTTGCAAGAACGTTGGTTAAAGCCTCACTTCACTGTGCTCTGAGTCTTGGCGTCCCTCCTTTAACTGGGTCAGTGGGCTTATTTCTCACATCCATGAGCACAGAAATCCAGGGGACCCTTCAGGTGTGGAGTTCAAGGAGCTGCAAAGTGAGTGAGTACAAGATAAGGTGTTTGGTTTTTGACAGAGTAAGCAGGAGCAGATGACCCAGGGAGGTCAAGTTCTCTGCTGGAACCAGAGCTGGGTTCAAATGCAGAAGGTGAGCGATGCCTTGTAAGAAACACCAACAGCTAAGGAACCCTATGATACCCTGTCCTTTCCTACTTGGGGTCCTTCCTGCATCAGTCACCTACTTGCACTGAAAAGGATGAACTAAAGGGAAGAAAGGTCCATGCACTATTGCCTTTCCTTTCAATCCTTCCTTTCCCCTTAGGCTGGAAGTGGAGTGTGACAGTGTGTTGACAGAGTATGCATGTATTGGGGAGCTTGGGGGGGCTCAGTCGGTTAAGCATCCGACTCCGGCTCAGGTCATGATCTCACTGATCATGGGTTTGAGCCCTGCGTCGGGTTCTGTGCTGACAGCTCAGAGCCTGGAGCCTGCTTCAGACTCTATGTCTCCCTTTCTCTCTGCCCTGCCCCCACTCGTGCTCTGTCTCTCTCTCTCTCTCTCTCTGTAAAATAAACATTAAAAAAAATAAAAAAATAAAAAGAATGTGCGTGTATCAAGAAGTGAAATAAAAACAGCTGAGGTCGTTTTGTGCATCATTTCCAGTGTTCTGAGAAGAACAAAACATGAGCTATGATATTTGAATTGTGTGATTTTGGTGATTCTACATAGGAGTTAAATGCTCACATACGTGTGTTTAAAACTGGCATTGCACGGGGTGCCTGGGTGGCGCAGTTGGTTAAGCGTCCGACTTCAGCCAGGTCATGATCTCGCAGTCCGTGAGTTCGAGCCCCGCATCAGGCTCTGGGCTGATGGCTCAGAGCCTGGAGCCTGTTTCCGATTCTGTGTCTCCCTCTCTCTCTGCCCCTCCCCCGTTCATGCTCTGTCCCTCTGTGTCCCAAAAATAAATAAACGTTGGATAAAACTGGCATTGCACAATATAAAGATGGATACCAAAATGCATGCTAATCATTTAAAATTTTAATTTTTCTTTACTTGGAATGCCATTAAGTAGCAACCAAAACCACCATGACAAGTCAAGAAAGAGACCATGGAAGACAGGAAAAAGCTTTACATTTACTACTTTCAATGGCACTTTTTCGTGCTTTTTGAATCAGGGGGCCATATTTTCATTTTGCACTGGGTCCCACAAATTATGTAGCCAGCCCTGGTTGTGGGATTTCTCCCTAAGCACACAGTCTTAGTGATGACTGATAATCTCCCTCTGGAAATATCTATTTTGTGGACATTTACTGAACTCATACTGTTTGTTCAGCATGGTGCTAGTTGCCAGGGATAGAAAGTCAATAAACATAATTTCTATCCTCGAGCAGTGGTAAGGAATGTAATTCTGAAATATAAGACATTGTTGTCCAAGTGTCAGAATCCTAGTACTTGTCTGTAGAAGGGGGTTCTGAGAGAGAAATGTCTTTACAATATTCTAAGAGCACTTACGGAAACATGGACCTTTACCTGTTGAAAAAGCTTCAGAGGTTAGCTTACCACATCTGTGTGATCAAACGGGATAATGGAAAACTTCTCATAATTTTACAATCTGTTCCAAACCTCAGACAAACTGGACAACACCAGCCCAATCTTGTTCTTTGTTCTTTTCTGAGCCTTTAAACATACTGGAATCTGTTGGTTAAATGGTCTAGGCTGATCTTTTAAAAATGTAAATGACATAAGCAGAAAAGGTCTTTGATTAATTGTTTCCAATGGAGAAACACATTTTCATTTATATTGAAGTTTGGCTCACATGAATCTTTCAAAACTTGAGCTCCCTGTTCAAAAAAGAAGAACCTGTAAGTCAGGACACAGGTGAGAAAAACTTCAGGTTCTCATCCACTGCCATCAAAGAGGGTCACGGAACTCTATTTCAAAACTTACTACTTCAAACCAGATCAGGGAATGTCAGAGCAATTTCCTTTAACATTTCCTGAGCCTCTGTAATATCCTCAATTCTTGAATTCTTGGCATTTTGCAGTAAAACTCCTTAAGCCTTTAAGAAGGGCCTGATGCGTACACAGGGCAGTGAGGTGGGAGGGAGCCGCTGAAATCCAGATGCATCCTGCCCGCAGTCATGTGTGGGGAGTGGAATGGCCCAGTGGGGAGGGAAGGGGCCCAGAGGAGAAACTGGGGGCTTGGCTGGCCCGGGCGACCCCCTCCCTCACCCCATCCCCAGATGACTGGCACGTAAGATCAGGGTTTGAAAGCACAGGGCAGCAGTCACCACCTGGTGGACCCCCTTGTCAGCGAGACCCTTCTCCAGAGTGCTCACCTTGGGCAGCCCACACACTCTGTGCCCCTCTACAAATTTGAGCTCTCCAGGCCTAACTCAGCCATCCATACCCAGGCCAGCCAGGAGTTAGAGATCCTTTCTTTGGTGGGCAGATGAGAAAACTGAACCTCAGTGAGGTCACGTAACACATGAAAGGTCACCCAGGAGGAAGGGGCAGGGCCGGGATCCCAGGCTGGAGTGTCTGACCCAGAGCTGGGCTCTCTGCCCTCCACCGTCCCCTGCCTCACACCGCTTTTCCTTCCCCTCCCTGAGCTCCAGCTGTGGCTTGGGTGAGCACCACACCACACAGCTTCCACTCAGCTGTTTTCTCCTTTCTTCCCTGGGGGTTTCTCAACAACTCGATGCTTGGAGGTTAAGTATTGGCAGGCCCGGAGGCTCATAATAGGTGCCAGGTGAGTATGTAGGCACCAGGTAAATATGTGCATATTGATAAGCCCTCCCCTCAACCAGGCAACAGACAGCACAACCCCTTGTAAGTACAAACCTCATGAACCTAGGAGCCCACAAGAGTCCGCCAGAGCAGGGACGTCTACAAGAAGCAAGGTCAATGGTCTGAAGGAATTAACAAAGGGTTCTCTTCTGGGTTCTATCTCCTCCCTCCACTTCTCTCTGTAGTCTCCCTCCTCAACTACGCTCCCAAAACAACCCAACAAAACAGCTGAACCTCCTTCTCCATCAATGGGAGTGCTGTTAATATATATTATTATTACTATATGTTATGTAACTGTTATATACTGTTATATATACTATAACTATGTGTTATATACGTACTGCTAGTACGTACTATTGTATACTATATATACTATTACTATTACATACTATTTATAGTACTATATATATTATACACTATATATTACTATAGATATTATATACTACATATATAGTATATAATAGTAATAGTACTATAGTGTATAATAATATATGATACTAATAGTATATAATATGTAATATAATTACATAACATATATACATATTAATAATGTACCATATGTATTAATATGTATAGCATATATTGTATTATATATTACATATTATATCCTAAGCAACATTAATATATCTTACATAATTATATATATATATAAAACATTGTGTTATATAATATTACAGTATACTATACAGTATACTAGTTTGTGGTATACTAACTCCCATGGGAATTAATAAAGGTTGTGGTAAACAGGTGTTCTACGCCCAAAACCCAGGCACGGTGCTGGACATGGGAGTCACAATGCCAGCTGCAAACATATCTACAGGAAGAGACAGCGGGAGCGGCTGTTTTACATGGGGCTGACAGGGCTGCTGTAAATACATGTCGGGGCGCACCATCATGTCGCTGTCTAGGTTCAGGAATCACTCAGAGAGAGGGCTCCTGTCCACTGCCAACTACTCAAGAAAAACCATGCTGAGTGGACATCTGCTGGGGAGGAGGCACATCTGGGCGGTCTGCCTGGGAGGACAATGCCAGACACGGTCACCCTGAACAGGCAGCTCTCAAATATCAGAGTGTGGCTTATCCACTGTGCAGTACTCGGTGTCACCTCCCGCTTATCTCACACACGGTTCACAGTTCCGATGTGCCCCTTGTTGCCGTACTGTGTGCAAAACCATTTTCATATTAACCTTGTCCAAAATGTCAGGAAATTAAGCCGGCTGCAGAACAAACAGCCCTGTGACGCCTTCCACGGCCGGGCAGGAACGACGTATGGGACCTGAGTGTCCGAACCCAGTGGGCACTACTACCAATTCGGTACTATTATTTCAAGCTGGAGTTGCACAGGCGCCCAGGAGTCTTCTGCCACAATGGTTTTCCAGTTTTATTTTAGTGGGAGGGCCCTTTCTTCAAAGGAAATCCTACCTGGAAGGCAGCCAGTAACCCAGATTATCCCCCAGCTGTTGCAGTGAGGGACCCAGGGCCCTGCTCATGGGGCTTGCTCCTCCCTCAAAAGCTCCAGGGAGCACAATATGAAAAGCAGGCTGCCACTCCTCGCTTACTAAGTTATTTGCTCACTGACACAACGTTTCTCAAGTACCTACTGTGTTCCAGGTGCTGGTGAGCCAGCAGGGAAGAGGACAGGGGAAGCCCCTGCTTTCCTGAATCTCCCAATGTGGCTGGATGTAGCAGAGCTAAGTTCAGATGATGGAAAGTGCTATAAAGGACTAGGGCAATGTGACTGCGGGCCAGGAGAAAGCTACTTAATTTTTTTAATTTTTTTAATGTTTATTTATTTTTGAGAGTGAGAGAGACAGAGCATGAATGGGGGAGGGGCAGAAAGAGAGGGAGACACAGAATCCGAAGCAGGCTCCAGGCTCTGAGCTGTCAGCACAGAGCCAGATGCAGGGCTCGAACTCATGGACCGCGAGATCATGACCTGAGCCAAAGTCGGCCACTTAATCGACTGAAACACCCAGGTGCCCCAGGAGAAAGCTACTTTAGTTGGGGGTATCGGGAAAGGTCTGTCTGAGGAAGCAAAATGTGAACTGATGGCACAACAAGAATCTGGAAAGATGCCCTGATTTTGACCAATGAGGAAGCAGACCCAAAGAGGTGAAGTGACTTTCTCCAGGTCACCCTTCAAGTCAGAAGCCCGAGCCAGTCCTTGACCCTGGGTTTTCAGGGCTCTCTCCTTTCACAGTGTTTACTAAATAGCCACTGCATGCAAACAAGGCAGGGGACATCCAACTGCCCACAAGCCACCAACCATGCCCTGGGGTTCGGGGCTGTCATGACTCCTGGCACCCTCTCAGCCCTGCTCGGCCAGTTAGAGTCTGGGAGCGCTGTACCCCAGCAGACAGCACCATGCAGTTGACATCCCAGACCCATGACCTTAGTTGGGAAAGATTCCTCCTCTCCTATCTCCCTGGCGGCAAACTGTGGAAAGTGCTCCTTACTGCTTCTATTGTTGGCAAGATGGTGGCTCACCTGGAGGAAGGCTACCTGGAAAGTCAAACTGCTGTGGGGTTAAATGACTTAAAGACCAGCCAAGTCAGTTTTCTTCTTATAGAAGCATTCACAAAACCTCCGGCACCACACATGGGTCTGTAGGTATGTCACACACCAAGAGTCCAAAGCCAGGCTCCAGGCATGTGCTCCTATGATGCTGAACATCAAGGGAAGCACTATGCAAACGGCTTCTTCTCGTACCCCCAGGCAAACAGCCCCAGGCTCTCAGAGTGTTCCCCAAGTCTCGGAGTGTTTGCCTTTCACCCTCGGAACCGAACACTGTCCCAGCACTGCACAGGCATTAGCAAATTTGAGCTTCCAGTCACCTCACGAGGTAGGCAAGACGACAATTATTAGTTCCATTTTGCACACAAAGCAACTGAGCCCCAAAGCAACCTGTGCAGGGAACATTGCTAGTGACGTAGTAACAACCACTGAATTCTGATGCAAACCCAGGGCTCCAGACCCCAAAGGTAGCTATCATCAAAACGCTCACAAATTAAACAGAGTATCCACCCTCGTTCTCTCTCTCCCACCCTTCCATCTACATCTTATGCCTTGGAGGGTACTTAGGGGTATTTCTAGAAGCTGTCTCTTCTCTCTGAGCCACTGCTGTCTCATCATGCGTGCCCACCTGCTGGTGACATCTAAAGCAATTCAGACCCAAGCTGAGATGCTCTCCTGCCCCTGCAGACTGACCCCTCCTTTCATATTTTCCAGCCAGTTCATACTTGTCGACACTGCACACATCACTGGTGAAAACAATGCACCCTAGAACCATCCACATCTTCCTTCTTCCCATATCAGACCAGCCAACTGCACCTGCAGGAATGGACAGGCAAACACAGGTGACAGGGCCCGCACAGCCATGTCCCCGCAAATACGCAGATGTGCCCCCATAGGACTCGTGGACAATCTGCTGCACGGACCTGCGCATGCAGAAGACACACCAGCTGCCAGCATTTAGCAAACTCTGTTTTGCACGAAGTACGGGGCCAAGCTCCACACAATTCTAGCTAGGATTATTCTGGACCGGTCACCCCGGGTTTATGCATAAAAGCCAGCTACCAGAATTCAGGTGACATTTTGAGGAGAGGCAGACTGACACTGAGCACGCTGGGCGGCACGAGCCACTCAGAAGCCCAGAGCTCCCTCCCAGGGCCCTAAGTGCAGAACGGCACACTGGACAGTATGATTAGGGGCACAAACGCTGCGGCCCCGGCCGACCCCAGTGCGTGCACGCGCCCATCCTGAGGGACCGGAGGTCCCCTGCCCCCACCCGCACCCAGAGTCCGCTCGACCCCGCCAGCCCAGGCCCCGCCACCGTCCGGCTCAGAAAGGCGGCGGGGGCGCGGGTAGGGAGGTGGGGGCGCTCCTCCGCGCGGGGCTGGGGCGCGACTGGCGGGCAGGGCCCCCTGGTCCCCGCGCGTCCTCCCTCTCCCCCTCCCCCCGCGCGCTTCTCCACCGCCCCCCACCCCACCCCGGCGCTTACCGGGCCTCCCGCAGCGGGGCTCCTCACGCAGCGACGGGACCCGCAGCCTCCCGAGGCGCCGCGGCGCTCGCCCGGCACCCCCGCCGCGCTCCGGGCCCTCCCACCTTCAGAGGGTCAGGGTGCGGGCGGCCTGGCTCCAGCCCCAGCACCCCGGGCACTTCCTGCCGGCCCGCCCCGCCCCGCTTCCCGAGCGCCCACCCTCCCGGCTCGCCCCGCTCCGATTCCCGGGCTCCGTTCCTCCCAGCCGGGCTGGCCTCGCCCAGAAGCCCTGAGCTGGGCCGCCTCTTTGTTTGGGAGTTGGCCTCTCTTCAGTTCGGAGCTCACAGAGCCAATTAAATCGGAGTTAGGGGCAGCTGGGTGGTTGCCCGGGGATCCTTGCCGGGAGGGGAGGGGCGGCTCACAATCTCGCGTCTGCCCGCCGCTCCTGGGCCTCCCGCCCTGGGGCCTCTCTCAGGTCTTGCTTTTCCCTAGTTTCCTCCAAGGCTCAGGTCCTGGGAGACATTGGCCTGTGGGGGCTCCCAGGGACTCTAGGCACAAGCCCCTCTGATCCCAAAGAGCCGCCCCTCTCCCTCGGCAGATCCCCTGTGCGTAGGGAAGACTCCCATCACCGCCCTGTCCCAGTGAAAGTGTTGTGGACCATGGGCTTTATGTTTCCTGGGCCCAGGGAGAATCAAGACCTCTTCCTAGACTGGAGGCAAGAGGAAGGATGGACAGATCCCTGGCTGGGCCCTGGCGGAGAACAGGTGCAAAGCTGCCACTAACTGGCTGTGTTCTAGCTGTGGAGCAGATTATTTCTCGAAGCTACAAAGGCCCCTGCTTATCCAGCCATGTGCTTCTGGAACTTGACTGCTGCGAGCAAGGTTACCCATTTACCAGGGTGCTAGGTCAGGGAAGACATTGGAGGCTGGGATTGCTGACGGAGGCATGGCAGTAGAGAAAAATCAGCAGAGCCGACAATGGTCCGTGTGAGAGGAAGACCTGAAATGGGAGTGAGTGCAGAAGATGCGGTGGGTGTGGGTTCTACAGAGCTTGCTGTGTGTGGTGTACATGGAGAGGTAGAGAGGGGGTCTGAAGAAGGACCATGGTGGTGCTGTGAGTGTGGAAGTCTGAGAGCAGACTCTGGGTGACGTGAAGCTGAGTTTGGACAATGTGGAGAGGGCCAGGCTGAGGACAGAGCCCAGGTAGATGTTTGAAAAGGAGCCAGAGAAAGAAACTGATGCCATCCAGGAGGGTCAGCACTGTGCAGGACACCCAGATCGAGGAGAAGAGTGTATGTTCCATAGGAGCCCGTGCTACAGGAACACCAAAGGGGAGGGTGCCCAAGAAAACAGGGTTAGACTTAGAAATGAGATCTTTGGGAGACTTTTGAGAGGGTCATTTCAGTAGTGGGGACTGTAAGCCAGATAGCCCCTCCTTGGGGCATCTGGTCCAATTGGTTGATGCAGGACTACAAAGACACATCTGCTTCCTTTCATACCAGAGGACCCTAAAGGGCTATCCCAGCTCCTAGGTTCCCCAGGGGATCAGCTGAGGCCTCTGTGGAAACTGCATCTCAGTTCAAGTTCACTCTCTGTCTGGTCTCACTTCCTCACTTTCTTATAGGAGTTGTTCCCAAGACTATCTCCCGATAGACCTCCTACCCACCAATCTCCATCTCTATGCAGAGCCTGTTTTCCAGAAATCCAACCTGAGGTGTAGAGTCAGAGAGAAAGGGAGAGTGAAACAAAGGGGGTGAAGACAGAGGGCATGAACATCTGTCACCAGCATTCGAGAGGGAAGGTGGGAGACATGTGGCAGCAGAGAGACCTGGCAAGAACAGACAATGATGGCCTCTCCTCCTGACCTTCCTCTAAGACCTCTAAGAGGTCTAATGAAGCAGACCTCTCATGAAGACCTTCACCTCTACTGAAGCTGTTTCAAGAGACAGAAATTGTCAGAAAAAGTCAGGGAAGGTGGGGTTAAAGGAAAAGACTGAAATGGGGAGGGACAGGAGAGCTCTTCGTAGTAGAAATGGGTTTTCCAAAGCAGGGTAGAGGAGGCAAGTGGGGAGCAGGATTAGGGAGAGAGAATACTGTCAGTGGGGTAAGGGTGAAGGGAAGTGCGTGTTCCCAGTGTCAGTAACATTAAACCAGAAATTCAGAAAGAGAGGGCTGGAAAGTGTTCCGGAGGGACCTTGTAGCAATATGAGAGGGCGAGTGATAAATGAGGCTCTGGACCAGGATATCCCGTCTCCAGCACTATCCCCGGGAACATTAAACATCTACAGCAAAGAACCCATAGAGATATGATACACAATTTAAAATTTCCCAGTAGCCACATTTAAAAATATAAAAAGAAGAATCAGGTGAAATTAATTTTAATGATACAACTTTATTGAACAGAATATATCTAAAGTATGTTCATTTCAACATGCATCAGTATAAAAATTATTAATGAGATATTTTGCATTTTCTTCCTACGAAGTCTTCCAGCTCTGGTGTGTGTTTTACACTCAGTGCATCTGAGTTTAGATGCTACATTTTCATTGGAAATCCTTGATCTGCATTTAGAGTTCATAATGTGTATGTTTGAAGAAGTAGTTACAAATCTCACTTGCTTCGTACATACTTTTGCTGTCCAATAACCGAATTGAATGGTCAATTTTAAAACTTAAGTTTAATTAAAATTAATTGAAACAAAACATTTCGTCTTTCTGCTGCACTTAGCACATCTCAAGTGCTCAACAGCTACACATGTGCAGTGGCTTCTGCACCAGACCCCACAGGTCTAGAATCTGAACTCCTGCACTTGTAGCTTTTGTTTTGTTTGGTCCTCCCTTTCTATGAAGGGATGGCCGCTGCCCCACCACTGCTCCACTCACAAGATCTCCTTCTGTGCCATTTTATTTCACAGAACACACTTGAAGACGCTGAGGAAGAAGGTTGAGAATCGAACGTCTGTGGGAAGGGAACTGGAGGTTTGGCTTGGGCTAGATGAGGAGGGAAGAGAGAGGGACATGAGTTGGAAGTCTTGCGTTCTGTTCTTCTGTGTTCGTAAGAAGAATGTTGTGATTTCTTTGCCCAGAGATTGCAGAGAATGGAGGAGACAGCTCTTGTTGTCATGGTCTCCCCTTTCAGTGGTTTCCTTGAGTCTGAGCACTGGCCGAGTCACAAGCGTTTGGTGTGGCTGTTAGGTCTGGCCCTTGAGTTTTGCATCTGCAAAATGGGGAGAGTGGTCTCTTACTTTGGAAAAACAAATGAGAAGGACTGTGGAAACCTAAGTATGAAGCTACTGTGAGGGAGGAGTTTTCGTCCCAGATTTGGAGACCCGTGCTTCTCCTCCAGGTCTGTAGCTCTGCCCCCGGCTGGGTGCCAGGAGCTTCTGCCTTGACCCTGCCTTACAGCTGATAGAGCAATCCAACATGGGAAGCCGGAGTAGAGAGCTTGTAGACTTTCTGGGATGTGTAAAAATAATGGTAGTAACACTTAGACTTCCTTTGCTCTAAAATGGCCTATACCTGGGTGCGTGGCGGGGGGCTCAGTGAGTTGACTTCATTTCAGGTCATGATCTCACGGTTCATGAGTTCGAGCCTGTGTCGGCTCTGCGCTGATAGTGTGGAGGCTTCTTGGGTTTCTCTTTCCCTGTCTCTCTGCCCCTCCCCCACTCTCTTACTCGCTCACTCTCAAAATAAATAAATAAACTTAAAAAAAATAAAAAATAAAATGGCCTATACCTATTACTAGGAGTTACAGGGTAGGTCTTGTGCGATCCCCTCCAGGCCAGCACAGGGCCTGATATCCTGGCTCCCCCATCACAGTATCTATATCCATTCCTAGAAATAGAATTTCTATATTTATTCCTCGAAATAGAAGAGAGTCACAGAAAATACCTTTGTGTGTGTGTGTGGATATACATATATACAACACACACACAGGCACCCACCGCACCAAAGGGTATTGGTGGCATCCTCAGGATGAATGGCACATTCGCTTAGCGTAGCTTCCAGGTTGTACCATCACAGGTCGGGAAACCTAAAACTTGGATTTCTCCATCCCCTGAGCACAAGCCTGTCTTTCCAAACTTCCAGTCACCACCTAGGAAGATTGCACAAAAACGAACGAACCCTTGACAACCTCTACTCCGGCCTGCCTGACACTCCTGCTTGTTTGAGCAGTGCTGCCGTGCTGATGTGGCCCTGATGAGAACTCTTCATACAGACTCTGAGTCACTCCCAGGAAAAACATCTATGTTCTTGGTAGAAAAGCCTCAGGTAGAAGTCAAGCCGATCCGCATACACATCCCATAGTGTGTCTGACTCAGCCTGTTTCCCCTTTAAGTCTTTAAAATGGGGGAGAAACTCTTCCTGAGAGTCTTTCTACCCTCTTAGAGAATGGAGACTGGCCTTAGTTTCATCATCCCTGTGAGAAGTAGAGGTTCATAGCATCTGGTCAACACCTTTCCTTTTCCAGAAGGAATAGCAACTGATCAGATATCACATATTGATCAGTTTAGATTAGCTTGAATTCAGCCTGCATTTGACTATGAACTTGATGACTTAACCTACTCATTTTTGCAATGATATCTGGCGTTTAATAGGAAGTGGTAGAGAAATGATTGTGGAATTGAACTGTACAAGCTCAGGTATGAGTCCCATGAGAGCGATGTTATACTAGATGTAGGAGTTTTTAAACTGTTGTGAGGTATACTAATGGCATCAAGAACATTAGCTGTGCTAATTAGTGCTTGAAATAATTATCGATCTTCATTAACAGTGTTGAAATAATTGCTTAGATGTCAAACTGCTTGAAATGCTCTCCTGACAACCTACATGAAGGACTTTACAGCCTGGTTCTCTCTCAGGAAAACATTATTTCAGGCAAAACATAGAAAAACACATCTAGGATACAGAAAACATAAGTACAGACAGCTGAACAAATATATAAATAACATGCAAAATGACACTTAAATATTCACAGCTTGAATTTTTTAGTCTGTGTAGCACATGGGACTAGTCCTCCTTCATCTTCCTGAAGTTTTCTAGAGACTCTGCTTCTGTAGCTGGGGCATAGGCTTTCCAGGTATCCAAGGTCACATACTAGGGAGGAAGAGAAACCTTTGGATAAACGTGAATTTTCCTGGAGAATTTATGTTAAAATTTATTTTGGGGGAATAACAGATGAGGTTTTTAATATTTTCAAAAGTGTAACATCTGTATATGCTTATTATAGAAAAATTTGATTGATATAAAATATTAAGACCATAAAATCATCTGAAATTGTAGCCATCTGAGATAATCATCATATTATTTTGGTAAACACCATTTCAGTTGTGTGTGTGTGTGTGTGTGTTTGTAACCAGGTTTACTTTGTTTTAGAATATATTCTAGTCATCTTTTTATGTCAATGGATTTAATGGTATATTGCATCATTTTTTATATATAAAGTATGGATGTACTACAATCTGTTCAATCAACCCCCTACCCCCTATTGATGGATGTTTGGGATGTTTTCTTTCTTTTTTTTTTTTTTTTAAACATTTATTTACTATTGAGAGACAGAGAGACACAGAGCATGAGCAGGAGAGGGGCAGAGACAGGGGGAGACACAGAATCCGAAACAGGCTCCAGGCTCCGAGCTGTCAGCACAGAGCCTGACGCGGGGCTCGAACTCACAAACTGCAAGATCGTGACCTGAGCCAAAGTCGGTCACTTAACCAACTGAGCCACCCAGGCGCCCCAGGGATGTTTTCAATAAACAAAAGTATTTCTAACATGGTTATGAAAACTTTTATCACATATATCTTTGCCTACCTATTCAACTATTTCTGTATGGTAAATATCTAGGAATGGAATAACAGAAAATGCCATTTTTTTAATTTTGCAAATAGACGTACACACATACAGAAGTATATACACAAATATATATATAATGAAATGCATGGGAAAAGTTGGTAGAATATGTTTCAGCTGTACAGTCATTACCTTTTGGCAGAGGCCTAGGGTTGGAGGTGTAGTTAAATAGGAATTTGATCAAACCTATCGTGTTGGTTTTTCACAAGGAGAAAATATCAGGTAGCTTAAACTTAGTTAAAACTAAAAGTGACAATAACAACGACAACACAAGGGCAAGATAAAGTAGTTATCAGTTGACAATCACATATCATTGGAAATAAAACTGTCTTCTTTCTTCTGCTGAAGAAAAATTCAAGGGAAATAACAGAAGAATAGAAATAAGATATATAAATTGCAAACTGCTGAAAGAAAAAAAAAGGAAACACAACACCTAACATTTGGATTAATCCAACAAAAGTAAGGAATCAGAGGAGGAATAAAAACAACAAGAAATTATAGTGGGGTGCTTGTGGCTCAGTCGGTTGAGTGCCCAACTCTTGATTTCGGCTCAGGTCACGATCCCAGGGTCGTGGGGTCAAGCTTGGTGGGGTGAAGTCCACACTCAGTGCTGAGCCTCCTTGAGATTCTCTCTCTCTCTCTTCTCCTGCCCCTCTCCTCTGCTTATGTTCTCTCTTTCTAAAATTAAAAAAAAAAAAAGTATAGTAAATAAAAGTTTCAAGTATATGGACATAATAAGTTCAAACACTCCAATCCTCACAATTTCATGTGATTTGGTTGAAGTCTGAAGTCTCCATTAAAAGGTAGCAACTCTCACACTGGGTAACAAAATAAAATTCAGTTAAATGTTGTTTAGAGGGTCCAAATGTACAAATTTCCAGTTATAAATAAAAAAGCCATGGGGATGTAATGTATAGCATAATTAATACTTGGTTGCATATTTGAAAGTTGCTAAGAAAGTAGATCTTAAAATTTCTCATCACAAGAAAAAGTTTTTTTCTAACTATGTTAGGTGACAGGTATTAACTAGACTTCTTGTGTGATTGTTTAGCAATATATACAAATAACGGATCATTATGTTATATATCTGAAACAAATAGAATGTTATAATGTCAATTGTACCTCAATTAAAAATGTGATATATGCAGGCATTTTTTAATGACATGGGGACTCTCAAACAAGTTGTAAAAAGGAGACTTCTGTACCCCACCTTTTTCTTGTTATTAGGGATACTTTGAGGACAAAATGTTGAAAATTCAACTAAAAAAAGATTTTTGATGCCTTGAATTGGCCTCTTATTCTCCCCCATCCCCATCCTTTGCTCTTAACCAAAGAAATAAATCCAATTTCAATAAAGATAGAATGCTCTAATGAGGCCTTCTGGTTTCCCTCAGCCATAAGGCTGGTCCTCTGGGTGGGTGACCTGTATGAGGTCCCATGCTTCAAAGGGACCTGCACTTCATTTAATACTTGGTGGTTGCTGTCTTGAAATTCTTAATACTTTTCAAACAAGAGGCCCCACATTTTCATGGGTCACATAAACTAGGTAACTGATCCTGAAGATAGGCTTCTATCTAGCAGAGCCGGGTCCTTGATATTTCTGCCGATTACTTAGCAGTTAAGGCTAAGTAGATTAAGGATTGTGACATTTTGTTGACCCCACAGAAATTTCCATCATGTGTATCTTCAGAATAATCTTACTTTTTCTGCAGGGATGGGGTTGGTGTTTGAATTTGGGGGAAGAATGTGGGCCACATTCTTAATATTCTTTTGTGAGCTGGCCTCACCTTAACCTCTTGACACTGTCAGACTCATTCTACCCTCTCCAGCCGTATCACTTCATGCAGTTCAGCACACAAAACTTGTTCTTCCTTCCACGCATTTGCCCAAGTGGCTCCCATTACTTGGAAGCCTTTCTTGCCCTGTATACTTGGTGAACTTCTACTCAACCTTCAAAGCTTGTTTTAGTATCACCCCCTCTAGGAAGCCCTCCTTGGCCTCTCTAGGTAGAACTAAGTGCCTTGCCTTTATTGCTCTCATATCTCCAGTAAGAACTTAATCATGGAGCTGGAATTATTTTCTTATACATTTCTTTTCCACTGGGGATTGGTGATTTCCAACCTTTTTTTTTTTTATATAGTTTTATTAATTTTACCGTGTGTGGCACACTTGAAGGCATTAAAATACTAAAAACACATTAAACAAATTGAGCAGTTACTGCTGTAGTATAACTGGGTCTTGCAGTGACTATGAAAGCATCCAGGGTTATCACACTATCATTTGGTCTCCCTCTAATACTAGTGGGCTGTTATGAATACCTGTGGTTCTTGTATATCTCATATGGAACATTTTCTTATGTTCCAATAACCACCAAGTTGGTTAGATTTTACATTTTGCACCTTCTGTCATAGCTAGCTTACTCCACTCTCCACTGTCATGTGACACTTTAGGGCTGTGTTCCATTTGACGGACATTGCTAACCTGCATTTTGCATTAGAGCAAAAGTATGTGGTAGACAGTGATTGAAATTTGATGTCTTGTCGTGACCGTCAGGATCATTGTACGGATTGTTCACTGTACCAGAGTGCTTGAATGAAAAGGCAAAGGGAGACCAACAGCCAGCTATAATCTGCTCACTGATGAGGTTGTTGGGGTGACAGTGTGGTTTGCGGGGTACGGAGCTGACGAACAGGAAAGAATTCTTGAAGACATCTTTGGTGCAAAACGGTGGTTTTATTAAAGCACAGGGACAGGACTTGTGGGCAGGAAGAGCTGCCCAGGATCATGAAGAGAGACTGGTTATATACTATGGAGTTGGGAGAGGTAAAGTCCAGGGGAAGTTTCCAGGGGGATTTTCTTATGCTAAAGAAGACTCCCAGGATAGTAGAGGCCTAACTATTGTCAAGCTAAGGTTGTTTTTCCCTCTAGCAAAGCATTAGTATTCAGACCAGAGGGAGTTCCTGGAGAAACTTTTTATTCTGCCAGCCTCAAGTATTTGTCAATGGACTGCAGGTTATAAGAACATTTAGTTCTATCTGCCATTTCCTTCTGCCTTCTTTTCCCACATCACTATGGAGGGGTGATGGTGGGGCTCCTGGAAAAGGAGTCTATAGGTTTCTAGAGATTAAGCTATTTAAAAAAAATTTTTATAATGATTAAGAAAAATTTTAATGCTTATTTTTGAAGGAGAGAGAGACAGAGAGACAGAGAGTGAGCGGAGAGGGGCAGAGAGAGAAGGAGACACAGAATCTGAAGCAGGCTCCAGTCTCTGAGCTGTCAGCACAGAACCCAACGTGGGGCTCAAACTCAAACTCACGAGCTGTGAGATCATGACCTGAGCTGAAGTCAGATGCTTAACCAACTGAGCCACCTAGGCGCCACTGGAGATTAGCCTATTGATAAGATTGCCTTTTTTCTTGTGACTTACTAATACATTTGTAGGTAGATGGAGACTCAGGTCCAGCAGGACTATGATCTCTACCAGTTAACCATTTGTTTTTCCCCTTTCCTTTGTTCTTGGTCAGCCAGGAGTACCCCAGGAGTATTACCTTGGGGTGGGGGTGGGGTGTTTGTGGCTGTCAGCTTGCCTTAGGCTCCCTCATCACTCACCAGACTGTGTGCCCGCCAGACTGCACCTGCCCAGAAGGGGTCCTGCAAAAGGTGCCATTTGGACTTAATGGGTGCTCTGGTTAAGGACACCCCATGGTGGTCCAGCAGGTCAGTGGGGACTGCTGGAAAGCAAGGACTTCATTCTATTCATCTTTACTTCTCCAGCACGTAGCACAGTGATGGACAATAACAGACTGTTATAAATGTGGAATAAATTATAAAGCAATCAAGAGACTCTGCTGATAGCATGCAGTATGATTTGGGTTTAGTCTAAAACACTGTTAACATGAATTTCCCAAATCTGGTCAGCTGGGGCAGTGGCTCTAAAATGCACGGGATATGCTGGGGTGATGTGAAGTTACAGCTACCCTGCCCCAGCCCCCAGGCATCATGCACAGCCCTGGATCCTCCCCTCCTTGCTGAAATCCACCAAAATCCTTGGGGGTATGTCAAGCATTTAGTGATCATTCATCAGGTGCTCTGCCTCTGAAAGAGGCTGGGAACCACTGCACCCGTGCATACACTTCTTACCAAACAGGGATCCCTGCAGTCTGTCTCCTGCCCCATTTCCTACCGGGCACACAGGCACACGTGTGATGAGCACCACTTTAGAAATTAGCACTTGCTGGGGTGCCTGGGTGGCTCAGTCAGTTGAGTGTCCAACTTTGGCTCAGGTCTTGATCTCCCGGTTCGTGAGTTTGAGCCTTACGTCAGGCTCTGTGCTGACAGCTTAGAGCCTGGAGCCTGCTTTGGATTCTGTGTCTCCCTCTCTCTCTCTGCCCCTCCCCACACATCCTCTGTCCCTCTCTCAAAAATAACAATAAACGTTAAAAAAAAAAAAACTAGCAGTTGCTGAGAATTTTAAAAATTTAGAGCTGGAAGATGGCTTAAAGGTTGTCTAGTGTGGTATCATTTTCCATCAGGAGAGGGATGTGATACCACCCAGTTGGTGTTGGTAGAACAGCAGCTAGAGCCCGGTTAGGACTACCTCCCTCCTGCAAGTCATGTGTATGCCCCTCTTCCTTCCTTTCATCCAGGTCCATAGCAGCTCCCCTCTGCCACCTCCCCTCCCCTTCCAGGAGCTGCTCTCCTTAGCCGTTCCCCAATCCTACTATCAGATATGAGAGAGCCCACCCAGGAGAGGTGAGAATAGGCAATGGCAAAAAAAGGTTTATCTTCTCTTCTTACCTAGAGCTGGCCTGGGCCACTCTCTGCAGATGTCACATTGTCACTGCTGGGTTTTGTGCTAATGAAGAGTGCTTTTGGCAGTACTCACAGGTTAGAGGCTGGGGGCAGGTGGAAGGTTGGCTGAGTGAGGAGACTAGAGGTATAGTCCTGTGAGCAACTTGGATCTGACTTTATGTCAAGTGCAGCATCCAGAAACAAAATCCACATGATTTCTTCAATGACATTATTCCTACCACATTCCTCATCTTATCTCAAGGGTTTGTTTATGAGACCTGGAGGGGAGAAATATCAGGGGCTAGCAGGCAGGATTTGTAAAGAAGTCTTTTGGGAGCCCTGCATGCGGTCTGGCCCTGCCCCAGGGTCCGCGTCCATAGGGGATCAGGCAGGGGTTAGGGCTTTTCCTTCATTATCTCAGCCACTCTGTTCCCAGTCTGGCCTGGAGGTCTGCCAGTCTGCTCTGGGACCCTCCAAGGATGTCTGGGCAGCAGAGCCCATCTCTGGGGCTCATCTGGGGATTCCAGGGCCAGTGTGCTTCCGTCCACGTGACAGATGGGGGACACGGAGACTTCCGGAGAGAGGAAACAATTCCCAAAGGTTATAAAAGGAGTGAGATCTTGTGTGACAACCAGACCAGGAAATTCCATGCTCCTTCCTGTCTGGTGCCCTGGCTCCTGAGTCCTACTTGATTTGAGGTGATGCTCTGAGGGTTATCTGCTTGTACTTGGGGTCACGGAGCTTGGAGGCATAGAGTTGGGAGGGAAGGATAAAGGGTAAGAGGGTGAGTCCCTGAGCACATATTTGTTTGAAGAGAGGTAAAAGAGACGAATGAGGTCAGGGGACAGTGGAAGTGTGTCACCCTCCATGGAAGCCCTTGGCCATCTTAAAGCTTCAATAGAGAGGCTTTCTCTGACCCTCATGATCTAAATGAAAATCCCTCCCTTATTTTCTCTGCTCTTTTCTGTTATAGTTCTTATTACAAATTGTAGCTGTCTATTTCGTTGTGTTTTTGTTGTTCAACATCTGTCCAGCCATTAGACTATAAAGTCCATAAAGGCAGGGAACATATTGGCTGTTTGTTTGCTCCAGGGCCCAGCAATGGCTGGTGTATAGCGGGGATACAATAAATATTTGATGAGAGAATGAATATTGTTTTTTTAAGCATTTATGATTCAGCTTGGACAATGATATCAACCAAAATAGCACTGACCATTGTATAGCTCCAACATGCCTCCGAGTACTCCTCATTAAGTACCTGTTTACATAAATATAAATCTTATAAATGAGGTTTTGAATCATCCATGATTTTTTTCCCTAAGCACTGGGGCAGATAAGCAAGGGATTCATGTATTTTTCAACAGACCTGAGTTAATTAAAGGTACAGGTTATTTTAGGTTTTATTATTCCACATATTTACTTTACTGCTTAGTTAATGATCCGGTCTTAGACGTAGTGATTTGTAGTTTGTCTGTCTTACTTTTGTGTAGAAAATGGTGCTGAAGGGGTTTTTACTTTGATCCTTTGATAGGAGTACGTAAAGGTTGTGTCTTTGAGAATCACGAGGGACTAAAAAGCCGGGCCCACTAGGCACAACTTCAGAGGATGCTGTTTGTGTTGTAGTTTAGGCGAAAGGCACCCTTGACATTGGGTGCAGCCCACACAGCTGCAGGGAGAGCCCCCAGCTTTAGGGTTTGATGGGCATGTGCCCCAGAGTGTTGGCATCACTTGACTGTTCACCCTCCTCTTCTTATTCTTATGCCCTTTCTGTTCTTTCCACAGTATCCAGAATGATCTACTCAAAGCTTAAGTGAGACCATGGCATTGTATAGTTAAAACCGTCCAGTGACATCTTATATTAAGAACAAAACCAAAATCTCTCTCCTTGGCTTAGCTACGGGGCCCTATAGGATCTGTCCTTGGCCTGCATCTCCTACCTTGTCACCTTCTTCTCTCCCTTGCTCCCTGAGCTCAGGCCCCAGGGGCCTCCTTTCTCTTCCTCATTAAAAATTTTTTTAAAAATAATGTTTATTTAGTTTTGAGAGAGAGAGACAGAGAGAGACACAACAGAGAGAGAGGGAAACACAGAATCCAAGCAGGCTCCAGGTTCTGAGCTGTCAGCACAGAGCCTGATGCAGGTTTCAAACCCACAAACTGTGAGATCATGACCTGGGCTGAAGTCGGTCGCTTAACTGCCTGAGCCACCCAGGCATCTCTTTCTCTTCCTCATTTAGCCAAGCTTGCACCCCTCTGCACCCCCGCCCCCCCCAACTCAGCGGCTTTACATCTGTTGTGTCCTCTGTGAAGACGGCTCTCTCCCCAGATCTTCACTTACTACTTTCTTCCTGTCATTGTGGTCTCAGCTTAAATGTCAGCCCCTGGAGAGCTCGTCCTCGACCCAAGTTCTGAAGCACACCCCGGTCACTCTCCGTATCATCTCTCTGTCATTTTCTGCAGAACTCAGCACTATCTGATAGCTGATATTTTCTTGTTTCTCTCCATTTATTTCCTTCTGCTCTGTCTGCCCCTCTAGAACACCAATGCACCATGAGCACTGGGTCATTATCTTTGTTGTTCTTGCAGTATAACTAGTCTTTAGCCTGGGGTAAGTGCTTTAGAAATGTTAAGTGAATTCATGAATATCTACAAGTAGGCTCCTTGGGGTGGCTTCCTGGCCTGGCCTGCTGATTGACTGGGAGAGGCTGCCTGAGAGCCTGAAAATCAACCCGAGCCTGCTGTGCTGGAAAAAGCAAATGGCCTAGAAGTTTAGAGGCCTGAGTTTTAGTCTCTCTTATTATTGTTGCCATTTGCCTCTCTCTCTCTCTTTCTTCCCCCCCCCCCCCCCCCCGCCCGCCGCTGTCTCGGTTTCCTCAACTGTCCCCTGAGGGCATTGTACTGGGTGGCCTCTGAAGTCACCTTCTGGTAAGTCTTTGTGACTCCAGCGCACTGCCCTGCAAGCACACAGTCAGAGGCCAGCTTCCCTGAGGACCAGAGGTCTTGGGGCAGCTGCGGCCACAACACACACCACTTCCACGCTTCACTGGAACTGTGACAACCTTCCCACTGGCTCCTGATGTTGGAGGAGATGCCTGACTTTTTCTGTGCCTAAAACTGAGAATAAAATAGAAAGTAATACTTCTGCAGTCATGGGTGGCTCTGGGAAAAGGGTACAGGCACCGGATGGGGCTGCATTTGTGTCTCGGCTCCTTAATGACCTTGAACACTTTCCCCCTTTCCCTGAGCTGTAGAGCAAATAGAAATGCTTATTCCCTGCTTGCAGATTTGCAGCGAGGATTACATGAGGTAACATATGTGAAACTGAAGAGAGGCCAGCTCTCTTCCCATTATCTTTGAAAGCTCGAGCCACAGGAACGTCCTGGTGCCTGGGGTATGGATGTCCTTCTCGTGGAGGCCAGTAGGAGCTGCAGGCTGCAGCAAACGTGTGAGATGGCTTAGCTTGGTAAAGGAAAACCAAAAAAAAAAAAAAAAAAAAAAAAAGCAAATCCCCACCTCATTTGTGAGAAAATCAAAACAGCTTGTTTGTTTACGTTGCACCAGAGCTTCTGGTGGTGCACGAGCCTACAGACAGGGCTCTGCAGAGTTGGAAAGGAGAGAAGTGTTTATGGCTCCTTTCTGGGCAAGCCACATTTGCATTCCTAGAGAGTGTTGATTATAGTGTTCCAAGAAAATGAATTTGCTTGGTGGGCTGGCCTACCTCAGCCCAGACACAAACCACTTGCAGTTTTGTTTGCGTGTGGAGGTAGAGAGCTGCTGTTTGGTGAGCTTCTACTCTGTGCCAGAGACTGGGCTGCTTATCTTACATGCCCAACCACCTTCTCTCTCACCTGCTTCCCTCTTCGGCTGGGACCCTGAACCTCAACTTCCCAGTACCCCACAGAAGGCCATGTCACACAGTTCCAGCCAGTAACGTGTAAGTGCAAATTTGTTGGCGAGGACATCTCTCGAAGAGAAAACCCTCCGTCTCCTTCCCACCCCTCTCTTCCTCTTGCTTGTACTGTGGATGAGGGGCCTGAAGCAACCATGAGGCAAAGTGTGAGGATGAAAGCTACCAGGCTGAGGCTAGCCCTTCATGATTACATTTTGTCTCTCATTGGAAACACTGTCAATATGGTAGGACACACCGTTTTTTAAGTCCCATTAAGAAAGAGAAAATGCTGTTAATGAAACTACAGCTCGCTTGTACAGCACATCCAGATTCCCAAGATGTTAATATGTGAAGGGCAATCATTAAAACTGATGAGATATGAACAGGTGTCTGAGCCCTGGCTGGTCTGCCTCTAGAGTTAGGTGAGAACAACAGACTCTTCATTATTTTAGGCATGGTTGTCAGACTTTCTGTCCCTTCTGACAAAATGTACTCTTGTTGACGCTCGCAATCACCTCCTGAGATGAGTATTAATACCTCTACTTTACTGAGGAACCTGAGACATAGAAGGGTGCGGACCGTAGAGCCCATAATCGCACACATTGGAAGCAAGAGCTGAGCCCACTCAGAGGCCTCCGCGTGTACTGCACTTGGCCGTGCACCTGACCTGCTCCATTGTTTTTCCTGTCATCTAAGAGGCCTTTATGGTGCAGCTAAGAGAGATGATGGGCATCTCTGCAGCTATGCCCTTGCCTGCTTGCCCTGCTCTGGAGGACACCGCCCTGTCACTCACAGGCACACAGAATGTGTCCCTGGGAGCTCAGCCGCCTCTACTGCAGGTGTCTCCATCACTGGGGCAATTTGTCTTCTTGTCCTGTTTCTCACTTTTCTTCTCTCTGTGCCCTTCCCCATCCCCTACGGAACGAGAGCACAGGACTGGAGAAAGCCCCATGTCCCTGTGGAAAAACTGCATATTCATGCTCTCCGGGGCTGGCTGCTGGTTTCCTGGATGCCCACCGCTTCCAGGGTGCTGGCAGAGAAGCTGCACGTTGTGGAGCAAGAAGTTTGCAGAAGGGGACTCTCTGGTCAAGAGCCTCTTGCCAATTAGCCAGTCTGCTTTCCTTTGCCTTGCAACCTGGCCTTCATGGACAGCCTCCTGGAGACCAAGGGATGGGGGAATGGGGAGGGTTCAGGGCTCTCCTCCAGACATCCAGATGTCACAGACAGGCAGTGTTTGTGCCTGTAACTTAAGGAAGCGTTCCCTCCTAACTCTGGTTTTTGCTTCCTGAAGCCAAAAGGAGGGAAGCAATGGCTGAAAGGATGTTAGTGTTAAGTAAGAAAGAACTGGCTTCTCCAGATCTCTGTCGTCTGGTCGGGAAAAGCCGTTGAGAACAGTAGGGGCAGATGAACTTGGGTATTGGTCAAACGACTGCATTAGAACGGTAATTTTTAGTGTGTGGTTTAAGGAATCACTTGAAGTGCCCGAGAAGCACGGTAGGAAGAGAATTGCTCCCTTGGGAGTGCCTCATGTAAAAGGGGCCCCATGCAGAAGCCAGGTAGTGGGCACAGCAGCTATCCAGGGGTGGGGAGGAGAGCCATCAGCTCTGCCTAGTGGGTGGCCATTTCTGCTAGCCTTTCTCTTCTTTTCTCATTTCTCTCTAGGGGCTGGAGGAGAGGGGGGAGTGGAGGGTGGGGTGGGGCTTGACACCAGCTCCTCTGCCTCCCAGCGGAGGCAGGAGAGAAGTGGAAAAGTCCTACACAGCTTTTCTTCTCCAACTTGAGTGAAACACATGCAGCGATCTTCTGAGAAAAGCCATTGAGAGCAGTGCCCAGCGCCCCCCTCCCCCACCCGGAAGGCCTGCTGGCTGGAGAGGTGGCCTTGAAAACCCTTGTTTCTGTACAACCAAAACCTCAGTCCAGCTCCACCCTGACCTGGCACCACAAACCACCAAGTTCCCATAAGAAATATTATTAAGGGCCTGTATGCCTCACAGGAAGTCTTAGATTGCAAACATCTGTCCAAACTGCTGACTTCGCTGAGACGGATCACATCCCCAAGTCTGTGCTGGAGGGTGGGGTTTTGTATGGGGCGTGGGGAATGTGTGCCAGGCTGCGGGGAGTCTCTGGCCTCCGATGGATTAGGGCTGAAAGAGGTTTCTTCTGTAAATTGGCTTTATGGTAATTCTTTCCCTTTCTTCTTTCTGCAAGTGAGATACCCGTGCACATTCTTCAGGACCCCATGTGGGACTATTGGCTCCTTCTCTCTTACTCATCTGTGGGGCCTCTTCTTGCTCAGTTTCCATATCCACCGCCCTGCCAGGGGCTTCCCTCGCACCGGATGTGTTGAGTCCCCGCTGACGCAGTCTTAGAAAATTAGACTTTTTATTTTGAACTAAATGCAGCTTCCCAAGCAGTTGTAGGAATTCATACACAGCGATTCCATACATTAATGCCACCAGAATGTCGACATTGGTACATTAAGATATTGAACATTTCTATTACAAGATCCCCGATGTTGCCATTTTATAGCCACACCCACATCTGTCTCTGGAGTCACCCACCTCTCTTTCCCTTGGCAGCCACTAACCTGTTCTTTATTTCTATTATTTGGTCATTTCAAGAAAGCTATACAAATGGAATCATACAGTGTGTAAGTCTCTGGGGTTGGATTTTATTTTTTCCTTTGGTCTCACCTTGCATAGTTCTCTGGAGTTATGTTGTTGCATGCATCCAGGTTCTACCTATCAAGGGTTCTTTCTTGTGTTGATGAGTAGTATACCATGGTGTGGATATACCACTATCACTCATTGGATGACACCTGGGCTGCTTCTGCATTTTGGCTATTGCGAATAAAGCTGCTATGAACAGTTGTGCACAGGTTTTTGTGTGAACATAAATTTTCATTTCTCTAGGATAAATGCCCAGGACTGCAAATGCTGGGTCATATGGTAGTTGCATATTTAATTTCTTAAAAATAAAAAACAACCTGCCAAACTATTTTCCAGAGTGGTTGCACCATTTTTTAAAATTTTTAAAAATTTAAAGCCAAGTTAGTTAACATATGGTATAATAATGATTTCAGGAATAGAATTTAGTGATTCATCCTTTATTTATAACACCCAGTGCTCATCCCAACAAGTGTCCTCCTTAATGCCCATCGCTCATTTAGCCCATCCCCCCACCCAACATCCCTTCAGGAACCCTCAGTTTGTTCTCTGTATTTAAGAGTCTCTTATGTTTTGTCCCCCTCCTTGTTTTTATATTATTTTTGCTTCTCTTCCTTACGTTCATCTATTTTGTATATTAAATTCCATATATGAGTGAAATAATATATCTTTTTCTGACTTATTTATTTCACTTAGCATAATACACTCTAGTTCCAACCACATTGTTGCAAATGGCAAGATTTCATTCTTTTTCATTGCCAAGTAATACTCCATTGTACATACATACACCACATCTTCTTTATCCACTCATCTGTCGATGGGCGTTTGGGCTCTTTCCATACTGTGGCTATGGTCAATAGTGCTGCTGTAAACATTGGAGTGCATGTGCCCCTTCAAATCAGTATTTTTGTATTCTTTGGATAAATACCTAGTGGTGCAATTGCTGGGTCATAGGGTAATTCTAATTTTAGTTTTTTGAGGAACCTCCAAACTGTTTTCTGGAGTGGCTGCCCCAGTTTGCATTCCCACAAGCAGTGCGAAAATGTTCCTCTTTCTCCTGTGGTTGCACCATTTTACCTGCACACCAGCAATGCATGAATGGCCATTTCTCGAATCCTTACCTGCACTAGATGTGGCCACTACTTTCCATTGTAGTCTGGTAAGTGTGTATGATATCTTAATGTGTCTCCCTAATCGCTAGTGATGTTGCATGTTTTTCCATGTGCTTACTTGCCGTCCATACATCCTCTTTGCTGAAATGTTTGTTTGCATCTTTTGCCTCTTTTCCAACAAGGCTGTTTGTTTTTTACTGTTGAGTTTTGGAAGTTCTTATATATGGTAAATACTAGCTCCTTGTCAGATATGTGGTTTGCAAATATTTTCTCCCACTGGGGAGTTGTGCTTTTCATCCTCTCGACGGGGTCTTTTGCAGAACAAAAATTTTAAATCTTGACGAAGTCCAATTTATCAATTTTCCTTTTGAGGTCAAGCCTAAGCACTTTTTTCCCTAACTCAAGATCCCAAAGATTTCTCCTGTGCTTTTTTTTTTCCTAAAAGGTTTATAGTTTTACATTTAAGTCTCTAATACATTTTGAGTTAATTTTTACATGGTATGTAGGGCCTAGAGCAAGGTATTTTTTTTCCTATAAATGTTCAGTTGCTTTAGCATCATTTGTTAAGAAGGCGATCTTTCCTCCATTGAATTGTTTTTGTGCATTTGTCAAAAATCACTGGGGTGTACTTGTGCTGGACTATTTCTGTGTTCTCCTTTCTGTTCAAGTGATCTATGTGTCTCTCCCTTCCCCAGTACCATACAGTCTTGATTACTCTGGCTACATATTGTGATATAACGTCTTAAAACTGAGTAGACTGATCCCTCCCCCTTTATTCTTCCATTTTATTTTTTATTTTTTTTTAATTTTTTTTTTTCAACGTTTATTTATTTTTGGGACAGAGAGAGACAGAGCATGAACGGGGGAGGGGCAGAGAGAGAGGGAGACACAGAATCGGAAACAGGCTCCAGGCTCCAAGCCATCAGCCCAGAGCCTGATGCGGGGCTCGAACTCTCGGACCGCGAGATCGTGACCTGGCTGAAGTCGGACGCTCAACCGACTGCGCCACCCAGGCGCCCCTATTCTTCCATTTTAAACATTGTGTTAGCTATTCTAGATTCTTCACCTTTCCATATAAATTTTAAAATGATATTTTCTCCATCTATAGATATCTTGCTGGAGTTCTGATTGTAATTGTTTTAAACCTGTATATAAATTTGAGTGATAATTAACATCTTTACTGTGTTGAGTCTTCCAAACCAAGCAAACAGTGAGTCTCTTCATTTATTGAGATCTTTGCTTTATTTCAACAGTGTTTTATTGCTTCCAGCATGCAAGTCCTGTACACATATTTTTTTTTATATTTAAACCCAAATATTTACCGTTTTTTGAGTAATTATAGATGGTAATATATTTTTAATTTTGGTGTCTAGGCGTCCATTGCTAGTGTATAGAAATTTAATAGATTTTTGTGTTTATTGTGTATCTTCTAAAATTGCTGAACACATTTATTAGTTCTAGTAGTTTTTTGTAGATTTTTCGGAATTTTCTATATAGAAAATCCTGTAGTATGTAATAGGGAGAGTTTTATTTTCTCCTTTCCAATCTGTATGCCTTTTTCCTCCCTTTTAAAACTTTGTGTTAAAATACACAAAATATACAACTTACTGTCTTAATAATTTTTTTTAATTTTTTTTAACATTTATTTATTTTTGAGACAGAGAGAGACAGAGCATGAACAGGGGAGGGGCAGAGAGAGAGGGAGACACAGAATCTGAAACAGGCTCCAGGCTCTGAGCTGTCAGCACAGAGCCCGACACGGGGCTCAAACTCATGGACCGTGAGATCATGACCTGAGCCAAAGTCGGCCGCTTAACCGACTGAGCCACCCAGGCGCCCCTGTGTTAATTATTTTTAAGTGTACAGTTCAGTGATATTACATACATTCATAGTATTGCACAGCCACCATGACCGTCCATTCCCAGAACTCTCTCCTTTCTGTAAAACTGAAACTCTGTGCCTATTAAATCATAACTCCCCGTTGTCCTGGCAACCACCATTCTACTTTCTGTCTTTAAGATTTTGATTACTCGAAGTACCGCATTTAAGTGGAATCATACAGTATTTGTTTTTTTGGTGATTGTTTTATTTCACTTAGTATAATATCTTCATTCATGTTGTGGTATCTGCAGATTTTCCTTCCTTTTTAATACTCATATATTTTAATGTTAATAACATTCCATTGTATGTTTATCCACATTTTGCTTATCTATTCATCTGTTGATGGCTACTTGGGTTGTTTCTGCATTTTAGCCATTGTGAATAATGAAGCTATGAACATGGGTGTACACATAGCTCTTTGAGACCCTGCTTTAATTCTTTTGGATTATAACTAGAGGTGGAATTGCTGTGTCATATAGTTTTGTTTTTAATTTTTTGAGGAACCTCCATACAGGAGGAACCTCCATACGGGAACCCCCTTTCCACAGGGGCTGCGCCATTTTATGTTCCCAACAAGAGTGCACAAGGGTTCCAATTTGTCCACATGCTCATCAACACTTGCTTTTTCTGTTTTCTTGGTGGCATCCATCTTAATGGGTACAAGCTGGTATCTCATTGTAGTTTTGACTTACATATCCCTAATGACTGGTGATGTTAGCATTTTTTCATGTGCTTGGCCATCTGTGTGTCTTCTTTGGAGAAATGTCTACCCAAGTCTTCGCCTATTTTTGTCTTCAGTTTCTTTTTGCTGTTAAGTTTTAGGAGTTCTGTAATATATCTTGGATATTCACCCCTTATCAGATGTATGATTTACAAATATTTTCTTCCATTCTGTGGTTTATAGTTTTACCATGTGGATAGTATCTTTTGATGCACAAATTTAAAAAATTTTCATGAGGTCCAATTTGTCTATTTTTGTTCTTTTGTTACCTGTGCCTTTGATGTCATATCTGAGAAATCATTGCCAAGTCCATTGTTGTGAAGCTTTGGTCTGATGTTTTCTTCTAAGAGTTTCATTGTTTTAGGTTTTACATTTAAATCCTTGACTTATTTTGAGTTATTTATTTATTTATTTATTTATTTACTTATTTATTTATTTATGTGGTGTGAGGTAAGGGTGCAACTTCATTCTTTCATTTCCTGTTCTTGAATAGAACTTCCAGTATTATGGTGAATGGAGGGGTGAGAGATGCATCCTTACTTATTCCTGATTTCAGGGAGAAGCATGCAGTGTTTCGTAACTAAATATATTTTTGTAGATAATTTTAACAGCTTTATGAAGTTCCCCCCTCAATTACTAAGCACAATTGGAGCCCTCCAGGCACTGTGATAACTTCTTTCAAACCTCCCTTGGGGGGCAGTACCACCTTCCATTGAGAAACATCAGTTTAGATCAATCATGATTCACTTTCAGCAGCTAGGTCCATTCTTACTTTGTCATATCTCAAGGAAGGAGGGGGGCATGGCTGTTGAGTAGATAGCCAATAGTGTCAGACATTGGAGGGGAAGAAGCATCTTCAAGTGGAACCAGAAGCATTATAATTGTATCCAAAGGGGCCCCAACATCTCTCCCAACTTAGTTTTTCTACCATCAGGTTGCCTCCAAGGTAGCAACGGGGAGCCAGACTTATTACCAACTCTGGCCATATGCTGAGAGCCTGCAATGGAGAGCTCTTGTTCTTAAACGTGCTTACTTCTTTTTCTCTTTAGGCTCTTGTTCTAATAGTAAAGCATCTTAGACCGGAAGGGACTTTAGAGATCATGAAAATTATTTTATAGACGAAGACACTGAAGCCCAGAATGGGGAAGTAATATGCTCAAGGTGAGCCAATAAGTGACCAAGCCAGGACCAGGTCAGCTGAGCACTGCATATGGAGCTCCCAATTACCAGCTTTTCTTTTATTTTTCATGTCTCAGTGATATCTAATATCACTCATAGTAAGTGATATAGCTTACTATGAGACACAGAGTACTAACTGACATATCATTTTTTATTTTAATTGCTATGACAGCTTTATGAAATAGATCCTTTTATTGCCCCCATTTTGAAAGATCAGGAAATTGAGGGTTAGAAAGATTGAGGAAGGTGCCCAGGGCCGGATTCTAGATTCAGCATGATTGCTACTACACCATGCCACTTCCCCAGTGAGACAAGCCTTTGTTGTCTTTTGCTGTCATTTATCCTGGATGGATCAGGAAGACATTCTTCAAAGGCCAGGCAATTCCTCTTAGGTGGTGCCCACAATGTTGGTGTCTTCCTACCAGTTGGAGGAAATGTAGAGGGAAGATGAATAAATTTATTCTAATTTTCTGTGACTGAGAAGGGGTAAGAGATGAAGAGCATGATTTAGCCATATTATTTTGCTTTTTCTAAAAAGAAAACTCCTTATTAAAACAACAGTGTAACTATTAGGCTATGTCTTAATTATTACCTAGGGGTTATAATTCTTTTGAAAAGATATGATTAGGACAAAATTAAAATATGGCAGTGAGTATAAGTTATCCCACTCAAGTACTGTTTTCAATTACTCCTTATTCAAGCGTTGGCTTTCTTTACTCTTTTTATAGTTTCACAGTGATTCCAGGATTTCCTCTGTAAAGTGATTTTGCCCGTGCAAGGCTTCCAGGAACCCAGACCAGCCATTGGCAGCTTGGGTGTAGATACATCCCAAAGGAGGCAATCGCTGGGCAATTCTATTCTGCCTGTGTTGAGAGTTAGTCATGAGTAACCTCTCTATTCTCTTGTCTGCTTGTTCATCCATCCATCCATTTATCCATCCATGCCACTATTCATCCATTTCAGAATTATTTATTAGATGCCTACTTACAATGACCCTACTATGCCTACGTGCCACATGGTGTTCAACAAAAAGTTCATGTGGCTTGTCTAGTTTCTTGATTATGTGTTTTTCCCTCCAATAGAGTATAAGCCCCTAGAGCAGGGACAAGAAAGGGTCTTATTGCTCTTGCTGTGCCAAGGGCCTAACATAGAAGAAGGTATTCAGTCAATGCTTGTAGAATCATATTATCTATCCAATATTGTCTGCCTTCTCTTCTAGCCCTCCTAAACAGATACTTCTTTTCTGCTTTTATGTTTCATAGGTCATTTAAAAAAGCACAGAGAAACAATAATTTCACCAGAGTCTGAAAGAATGCTAAGAGGGAAAAATAAGCCAGGAAAGTATCCATAGGAATAATCAGAGAGTGTCACCATCATGACTGTGGTAATGTGGACTGATTCATCCCAGCCCCTGAGCCAAGTCTGATTGCTTCATTATATGTGTAATCTTCATCACCCTCTGGCTGTCTCTTTTCTCTTTGGTATTCCACATATGGATCTGATGTCCCTCCTGCCTTATAGATGGGGAAACTGAACCCCAGAATGGCCTAGGGGCTTGAGCCATCTCCTGTGGGATGTCAGGAACTGGGATGTAGGGATAAAACTGTCATTTTTAGATTTTAATAGTTTCAGTCAAATCCAGGCATCCTCACTATCATTTCTTATTTACTATTTATGAGCTCTTATTAAGTGCCAATAACTTTATATGCATTATCCTTTCCCCCAAATCTTTCTTTTGATAAAATTTCAAACCCACAAAAAGTAGTAACAATGTACAATGAAACATCAAGTTTCAGTAATTGCTTTAATTCTTACACCTACTTTCTTATACCTAGTTTCACATTTTTGCCTTATCTCTTCCCTCCCTCTCTATTTTTGAATCATTTGAGTTACATGCAGACATTGTGACACTTCACTCCTAAATACTCCAGCATACATCTCCTCAGAACAAGAGCCTTTTTCTACATTACTAAAATAAAATTATCGCGCTGAGGAAATTTAATGTTAAAACAATTCCATTATCTATTATATAGTCATTATTCAAATTTTTCCGATTTTCCTAATAGTAATGCTCCCTTCCTCCTTCCCTTTTCTCCTTCCCTCCCTCTGTCCTTCCTTCCTTCCAAAACTTAAAAAAGGATTACATATTGCACTTATATTTCATACTTTGTTTTTCTCCTTTAATCTAGAATACTTTCTCAGCCTTCCCCCCTCCCCCCCCACCACCTTTCATGCCATTGACAGTTTTGAAAAATCCAAGCTAGTTATTTTGCAAAATTTCCCTCAGTTTTGGGTTTGTTTGATGTTTCCTCATGGAAAGATTTGGGGTAAATATTGTTGGCAAAAATGGTTACGTAAGTGATGCTGTGTGCTTCTCAGCAAGCCACATCAGGAGGCACAAAATGTCACTTTGTCTTGTCATTGGAGATGTTGTGATCACTTGGTTAAGATAGTGTTTACACGATTGCTATACAGTGGAAATACCATTTTCCTTTGTAATTCATAAGTGATCTGTAGGGTAATACTTCAAGGTTGTGTGAATATTCCCCATCCATCTTTCATCCACTGGTTTAGTATTCATCAATGATAATTGTACATATCTTTTCAAACTCACATAATAACCCTGTGATAACTCTGTGAGGGAGATACTATTACCCATATTTTTACATTGAGGAAACTGAGTCTCAAAGATAAAGAAACATGGGGTGCCTGGGTGGCTCAGTCGGTTAAGCGACCAACTTCAGCTCAGGTCACGATCTCACGGTTTGTGGGTTCGAGCCCCGCATCGGGCTCTGTGCTGACAGCTCAGAGCCTGGAGCCTGTTTCGGATTCTGTGTGTCCCTCTTTCGGCCCCTCTGCTAGTTAGGCACACAGCTGGGCTTTCAACTTGGGTCTGTCTTGGCCTCTACTTTTACTACTTGCTACACCATTCTGCCTGGAGGGAGAGATACCATCTTTTTTGCTCCAGGCAAGACAAGAAAAAGTGACATTTAAGATCACATAAAACACAATTTGTTTCAACTTGAGTCTCTTCCTTCTTATTCCCTAAGCACTTTTTTTTTTCTTGCCAAAGTCTGATGCCTCTGAAATTACCTTTTGCTATTACCTGAAATGTGGTGAATAAATTATGTTTTTGTCCAACGGTCCCTGGACTATGGAGTTCTGCTTTGGTTGATTGCAACGTGTCTAGGACCTTGAATGCTGGCCAGCACCTCACTGTGATGGATTCAATTACATATGGCAGTGGTCCATTCAGTTGTGAGAAAGACCCCCGCAGAAATCTATAGAGATGATTACAGTGAACTTCTCTCTGGGATGTTTCATAAAGGGGGTTTTGTGGACTCCTGGAAATAGAAGTGAGGAATAAATTTTTCTATCAGCTCCAAGTTTGCCAGTTAAGAATTGGAGTCAAAAATTGTAACATATTCAAACTAGAAGAGATCACCTAGCCCAATTCCCTTCTTCCTTTATAGGTGAAGAAACGGAGCCCTGGAATGAAGAGTAGGCTGCCCAGGGTCATAGCTAGCAACCCACAGACCAGGGCTGGAGTGAGGGCCTCCATGCATAGTAAGTTACAACGTGCTAAAGTTATGCTCTTGCCTCACCCTTGGCCTGGGGCCACCGAACCAACCAGCTTGCCCAGCCTTTGGTCTTTTTCTGCTGCCCTTTGCCATCAGTTCCCTTCTTGGATTTGTTCTTTGGAAGACATTTGCTCATTCTTTCCTTCCTTCCTTGGCTTGTCTATTCCTAACTAAGGTTTATTATCCACTTGCTGTGTGCCAGATCCCTGGGCACAGGAGTACAAAGCAAAAAGAAACAGTGTCAGCCTCAAAGGAGGTCACAGTTTAGGTAGGGGGGAAATACAACCCAACATGCTATTATGCACCGGGTACTAGAGTAACACTGCTCATCTGCTGCTCTTGGGACCCAGAAAAAGGAAGGATGCCTTGAAGAGGTGTGGGCGCGGGGGTGGTGGCTGGGGGGTGGCTGGGGGGGTGGGGGGGCGGGGGGGCGGGTTGCTGGGGAAGGTAAGGACCTCCAGGGGAAAGGGAAGAAAGTGTTGGAAGGAATGGAAGGGCAGGGCAGAGCTTGGTAGTTGTGTGATTCTGGAAGGCACCCAGAAACACACCCTATCACAGACTCCGTTGTAACTGGGTGGCTGGGGTGGTGGCAACTGCCGCTGGCCAGCAGTCAGAAACCTGCTGCTGGTCATTGACTTGGCTCCGCTTAAGGGTTTAGACAAGAGCTCAGGTCAGAGTCCTCCGTGGCTGCATAGTGTCCTCAGGCCATTTGTGTTGTAGGCATGGGGGAGGGAGCTGGAGGAGGGAGGGGTGAGGCCGCAGAGCAGCAGGGACACAATGGCCCCTGAGAGCGCTAATTGCAGTCCCAGCTGCGACAGGCCTTGTGATCTTCTGCTTGCTGCTCAGTACACTGCATAATGGACGCGTAGTTATGGAATCTCAACCAAGCCCAAGTCTCATTCTGCACAAGGGAACAATCACATCACAAGCTGGAAGGAAGGAATTTGCTGTGCTGATTAGACCAAGGCCTACATAGGCAGGGAAAAGTTCTGCCTGCTTTTTTCCTGCTCCAGCCACTGACCACATGCATAATTCGGGCCAATTAGGAAACAGCTGCATACCTATCAGTGAGTTGATGTAATGACTTTATACAGCATGGCCTTGGGCGGTGCTGGACCTCTCAGAGCCCTTCTTCCCCTAAAAATAGTCAGCAGAAACAGTGACAATCACATGGCATTTTACTTTGTCAGGATGCTTTAAATTCTTTACGTGGGCTACCTATTTAATCCACGCAGTAACCCAAACAATTGCGTTGCTAAGGTTCCCATTTTGCACAGGGAGAAACCAAAGCTCAGAGAGGGTAGGTAACTGGCCCAAGGCCACACAGCTAATAGTGCAACTAGGACTGAATCAGGCAGCGTGATTCCAAAGCCCACACCCGTGCCCACTCAGCCACATTATTTCTTAATTCCAGGAAGATGTGCTTCAGGCAGGAGTTCCGGTGCTTGTTATACTGTGCGATTATGTTGTTCATTCACTTTATTTGTTGTTCGTTAGCCGATAAGGTCCATGAAGGCAGGGAATGGCTGTTTTGTTCACCGCTGGGCCCTCAGAGTCTATACTGTCCTTGGCCCCCTGGAGAGGTCTAATATGTATTTGGGGCTGACTGACTAGCTATGGATCAGGTTACGGAGCCTATTTTATATTTTGCTGATTATACTAGCAAGAAAAGTCAGTGAAGACAGGGTTTTCTTTGGATCTGGGTTTCTCAGGGTATGAGCTCTCTGGGCTCCGTGGAGAAGCCTCTGGCGAGATTTAGCAGAGCTGTTCCTTTCTTTGCTCTTGCTCTCATTTCCTGTAGCAACCACTCATGCTTTGATTTATATATTCAATAGGTATTTAATACACATCTTTATGACATGCCAGATACTGTCCCAGGCAGAGCAGTGAATAAGACAGATAAAACCTCCACCCCATGTGGAGCTTGCAATCCAATGGAGCAGACAAACGATAAGCAAGCAATAAAGAAGTCACATAACAGCATATGCACAATGGAATAGATGCTCAGGAAGGAGAATACAATGTGTCAGGAAGAGAGGGAGAATTTTAGATAGGTGGCCAGTAAAAGCCTCACTGAGAAGGTGATATTTGACAAAATACCAGAAGGAAGGAAGGAGGGAAGGAAGGTAGGAAGGGAGGGAGGAAGGAAGGGAGGAAGGAGGCAAGGCCTACAAATACTGAAGGAAGGAGGTTTCCAGGCAGCGAGAGCAAATGTCCTGGGGAAAAATCTTGCTGGATGTTAGAGGAATGATGGAAAGGTCAGAGGTTAAAGGGATATGAGTGAGAGGAAAGTGATGGGAGATGGTTCAAGAAACAACCACAGGCAGGCTGTGTAAGGTTGTCTAGGTCTAAGTGATGACCCTGGCCTTTATTCTGAGTGATGTGGGAGACCACTGGAGGATTTTGGCAGACAAAGGACATATCTGACTTGCCTGTTGTTCCTTAATGTTACCCATATGAATATCTATCTCCCCCTCTCTATCCCAAGGTTGGGACCGTGTATATATTCCCAACGCGGAGCACAGTCCCTGGTATATGGCAGATGTTTCAATGCCTTGCTATCAAATAAATAAGCACACAAAAACATAAAACAGAATGAAACAACCTAAATCAGGGTGCAAATAGAGGCCCAGGAGAAGGACCGATACATTTAAACTTGAGGAAAGAGGGATGCTTTATGTGGAAGGTAGCTTTTCATCTAGGCCTGGAAGAATGGGAGGCTTTTCCTAGGTTGAGAGAAAGGAAAAAGTATATTAGACTGAGCAAGGGACAGGAGCAAAGGTTTGGAGGCATAAGCATGCTGGGCAAATTGAGAAAGTAGATAAATGTTTCTGGAGCACAGGGTGAGAGGAGGCTCACAGCAGGATGGGAGGCCAGAATTATAGACTTGGGCCAGATCCTGAAATGATTGCATGTCCAGCTAACAAGCTTGGATTTTGGGCTGCAGGCAATGGGGAGCCATGGCAGGATTTTACAAGTGTGTGTGTCCATCTTGGAGGGTGGGATTCAGCCCATTAGGTTTTGGCTGTTAGCTCAGCCATGGTTTATAGCCAAAGCAGGCAGCAGGCCATGCCAAGAATGGTGTTGGGGCAGACAGTGCCATGATGTTGTGCTATAGATTGTGCAGGCTATATGTGTAGAAATACTGTCATGTGCAGAAGGAAGGAGTCCATCTGCGTGTCCCCCTGTCATTGAGCAATGAAAAATGTAGCGGTTTACTCAGGAATGTTCCATAGGTGCCTGTGTCCAGTTCAGTACCAGCTATGATTTCATTATGCTGCTCATCCACGCTGCCTGCCCTTATGTAAGATCGATCAGCTACGAGGCTCCTGGGGTTATTTAATTTCTTCCCCTGTGCGGGAGGACACTGTTGGAGTCTACCTGACCTGCTCTGCCCAGTGCATGGTGCGTTGCTCCAAAGCTATCTAGTTCCAAAGCAGGGGGTCAGTCATGACGATTTAGGCATTTCTTCTAGAAGGAGGAGCTGAGGCTTCTACTTCTCACCCAGGAGGTGAGCATGAGTGTTGGAGGGGCAGAGAGAGGGAGACACAGAATCTGAAGCAAGATGTTTGCATTTTATCTGCTTTTCTAATTGCACTCTGTGGGGCATCGGTCTGCCACAGCTTTCCATCCTACCTGGTAGTGAAAGTCCTCCAGGCCCCATTACCATATACATGTTTCTGAATGCTACACATTTTGTTTTGAAAAACTATAGAGATAATTTGAGGTTCTGGGTGTTGTTATCTTCCTCCAGAGGGGATATGGGCTTGCTGCTGGCTGTTAGTTCATCTGGGAGTAGGTCACTTTGATTCCCTCAAGAACTGATATGATTCAAAGCTGGGCTTCCGTCTTCATCATCAGAGCGTAGCCCTTTGGGGTCCTCTCTGAATTCCTGGGGTGTTTACCAAGCTCTTTCCTTCCTAGTGGACTTGGACTCCATTCTGGTTATACTGATCCCACAAGACTGCCGAAAGCTCATTCGTTTAACTGCCTCTCTGTCACTGCTTTTGCTTACAGACTAGCTATTGTATTGAGGGGGTAAAGAGGCCCCAAATTCTGGGCTCCTTTCTCTTGATTTCTTTTCTCTTTCAGATGACTGCAGACAAAATTTCTCTGCCTTGATCATCATTCACAAGCCTTCAGAGTTTGTTATATGCTTTCAGCTTTTCTAGTTCCCAGTGGGAGAGTTGGTCCAAGCCCAACCCTATCAATCAGTAATGGAAATGGAACTCTCAACGAGATATATATATTTTAAGTGGAAAAGAAAAGCAATTTTCAAAACAGTATGTGCTGTCTGGTGCTACCTTCATTAAAAATAAAAGTATGTGATTAGGTATATATGTAGAAAGACAGAGGGATATAGGTCAAGTCATTAATGATAGTTCTCTCCAGATGACTGGTTTATAGATGATTTCGTATTGTCTCTATGCTTTTCTGTATGTTCCAAATTTTCTATGATAAATGAACTCTTTCATATTTAAAAAAATTGCTATTTTAGAGAAAAGCAATGGCCAGAAAGCAGTTGGCAGAGGAAGGAGAACATTAGAGGAAAAAATGACACCCCAGAATCACGGAGGAAGGAATGTGGGGCCCCAGAGAGATTGCAAGATAGCATTTCAAAGCTGAGAAGAACTTAGCTCATCTTATTTAAACCCCTCTTGTACAGGTGAGGAAACTGAGGCCTATGAGACAGCATGGCCTGCCATCTAGTTGGAGACAGCAATGGTCAGGCAGCTGGGTCTGCCTGAGAGGCACAAGCTCTTTCCAGAGGACCTTGTCAAATAAACGTGGGCTGCTGAAGTGATAGATGGCTCTCCCTGCTGGCCTGGACCACAGACTGAAAGGAAGTCAGCCTGGCTCAGCTGGACCTCCTCAGGCAGAGGAATCACCAGGGCTGTTGGTGGGAGGCTCTGTTACCTTTCCCCTGGCTTTGGTTTTGTTGGGGAGTGGTTAGCTTCACAGTGCATGGCCCTGTCTACAAGACACATTTCTGAGCTTTGTATTCAGAAGCTTCCTGGGTCTATCCAGATCTCCCTGCCCCACATACTTTTCTGACCTCTTGTACACCTTCTCTAGACTCCCTTGGTCCTATTCTGGCCATCCCATGCTGCGTAGTGGACTTACTGTCCTCAAATATGTTTGTGTCCTTGCTCACATGGCCCCCTACTAAGAGCCTTTTTCCCATTTCCCCTCTCTTACCCTCATTCCACTTGCCCTTCCAGGTTTAGCTCCCATCATGAACTTTTGCAGCTAGTGGAGCCTGTTCCTCTCATTTGGAAAGGATTCTGTAGCATTTCTTTTGATAATTGTCAGGTCTCCTTATTGAGACAGTTTCTGGAAGTTTCTGGAAGGTGGGGACCTATTCTCCAAATCCTGGCATCCTCCCTGGCTCAAAAGGCAGGGTCTTGTATGAGGTGGGCACTCCGTAAATACTCGTGGAACAAGGGGTGAAGAGTTTGAAAGAAATGTGTTTGTGAGAGGCTGGGGAAAATCTAGAAGGAACTGACAAAGAATTTTGATGAGCAGCCAGGAAAGGGGCAGGCAGTACAGAGCTCATTATTGGAGCCTGGCAAAGGCTTTCTGCTGGCTTTTCTTTCTTCCCTTGATTCTGGTGTCGGCTTCAGAAAGACATGAGCGGACCCAGAGTCGGGAGGGAACAAATATTGAAAGGAGAAAAACGAGTTGTACTGTTTGAGGTAAAGATGATTTAAAGAGGAAGCAATGTAATAGGGATGCAGGTCTGGAGAGGTGGGGAGACCACCTGTAAAGGCAGGTGCTCCTGCAGTTTGAACACATTTTCTCAGGGGTGGGGTGGGCTGGCCTCATGAACAAAGAACTGGAATATGAGTTTGGGCAGAGAACAAACAGAATGTGAGTTTTGGTGTCAAATAATAATGATAAGCCAATGTGTTTGGGAGTTTGGGAGAGGGATACTTCCAGTTCTTTTGCAGAAGGAACCTTACCGAGGGAACTATTATATTGATCTGAAGCCAGAGTATCTCAGGTTTTTGATGGCTTACATTAGGTACTTGAGCAGAGGCGTGTAATTGAATGGGGAGTCTAGGAGACTTACAAACCAAAGACGTCTGAATGAGAGACTTGAAGTTCATAAATTTTGGGGTCTCTTCTTTGGAGCACAGAGTTTTTTTGGGGGAGAGGGTTTGTAGTCTATCTATCATGTTAGAACTAGCTGATGTAACAATCAAATGTCAGACTGTAGCACAGGAAAGAAGTGAGAGGGGGAATCTTGTTTTCACCTTGCTTGGGGGATTTGGACAGATGCTCAGAGGCTATGCTCAAAGGAGTTAACTTTCAGAAAACTAGTCATGCAACATAAACTAATTCGATAAATTGTTGGGGATGTAGAAGAGCATTCAGTTTTCATGGTGTTTGCAAACAAATGAGGTCCCTGTGGGTTTTGGAAGTGGCTTTTCAAGGGTACCCAAAAGGTTCCATTTTGGTGATATGTTTGGGGAGGGTGAGGGAAGAGGCACTAGGGCAGGATGAACTTTACTTATGATAGAAGTAGCATAATCTAAAGGGGGCTGATAATTTGATCCCAATTCAGATAATCCCAGCCACAGGGCTTGAATTTCACCATAAGGCATGCACTCCATTCCGTCGCCCCCACTTTACTTGAGTGAGGCTTACAGAATCCCTTTCCCATCACTTTACCTGGAAAGAGGAAAGGTAGGAACAGAAGATAAAAATTTCACCCACATGACTTCTTTTGCCTCAAGAGCAATCTTGGGTGTGGTTTGTTTTCAGAGAGGCCTCATTTGTAGCTGCCTGCCTGGTCTCAAATCCCAACTCTGCAGCTTACAGCTTACTAGCTGGGGGACTTGGGGCCAGTTAGTTGTCTTCTCTGTGCTCCGATTTCCCCACCTGTAAAATGAAAATAAGAATAGTATCTACTTCACAGGGTTGTTGTGAGGCTTAGAGGAGCTGAAGCACGTAAGACACTTACAGCAGTTCCTGGAGCCCAGTGAGTGCTTGGCAAATGTTTCTATCATTATTCTCATCAGCTCTCAGAATGGTGGCACCTGCTGGTCTAAGGGACTTGCCCATCTTGCTCCCAGCCAGGTGTGAAGGTGCCCATGGCTGAGGCTGTGAGAGGAGGCCAACGGTCCTCAGTTCTCCAATTCTCAACTGCAAAATGTCTTTGAAACATCCCTTGGCCCTTATAATGGAAAATTACTATGGGAACATGGGGTAAGGAGGCAGAACAGGGAAGGAAAATCAAGCAAGCCAATAGGTTATAGGATAAGGGAAACTGGACTAGGTAATTTTAAAAGAAGTTTCCTTGGAACAAAAGCTTGCACATCAAATTTGGTCATCAGTTAATCAGGGGGTTGTTGAACTTCTACCTTTCTTCATGGCTTGTCCTATAACCCTGTGGTTAAGATCTTGGCAGTGCTGGATGTTATAGAGGCAGTGTTGCTTTAAAATTTTTTTTTTTCAACGTTTATTTATTTTTGGGACAGAGAGAGACAGAGCATGAACGGGGGAGAAGCAGAAAGAGAGGGAGACACAGAATCAGAAACAGGCTCCAGGCTCCGAGCCATCAGCCCAGAGCCCGATGCGGGGCTCGAACTCACGGACGGCGAGATCGTGACCTGGCTGAAGTCGGACGCCCAACCGACTGCGCCACCCAGGCGCCCCGAGGCAGTGTTGCTTTAAAAAGGTGGCACAAACTGAGTATGGCTAAGGCAAATGCTTCCGACAGTGCAAACCTTGGTTCTGTTGTTCCTTGATGAGCAGCTGGTCCAAGTGAACAAATAGGATGGGCTGCAACTCCAGGCTGGTCCAGTGTCACTGATGATGATACCAGCACTCTAGCCAGTGACCAGCACAGCTTGGAATATCTGCTGAAATTGGCATCCTGTGCAGACCTTCCCCAGATCCTGTGGCTTCAAGCTCACAGCATGCATGTATGTGTGTAGTAGGTGTGGGGGAAGGTACTGTAATGGTCAAGTTTGAATATAACTCCCTTGCCTCTCCCTTCACTGGGTCCTAACTTCCCTTTCCCTCTCCTGCCCATGCTCCTTTTTGTTTAGATGCCCTGCTGGTTTCTCTTTTTGGAGGTGGCTGGTGCAGACCCAGTGAAGCAGTGTCTCAGGTGGCTTTTGTCTTCTCCAGGGGAAGGGTGGGTGGGGCTGGGCTCTTTGCTTGAAGAGGAAAAAGATGAGGGTGTGCTGGGGAAACAGGTGATACAGAAATGGTGAAGTGGTATGGAAGATGGAGGAGTTAAATGTTAAGGGGTGGGTAGAAAATGTACCAAGATATTTTGAGGGCTAAATTTGTTCTGGAAGTTAAATGCATAGAATGTGATGAATCAGAACAAGAGCCACTTAAGACTTGTAAAGCCGTTGGGTTGCCCAGGCAATACGCAGACGTTTTGTGGCTGATTTGTTATTAGCAGTAAACATTTACATAGCACTTCACCTCCTCAAATATTCATCCATAAACCCTGGAGTGTTAGTGATGGCCAGGAAACCAAGACCCAGGGAGGACAAGTGATTTGCTCAAGGTCACAAAACTAGTTTGCTGCAGAGCTGACAGAAGATCCCAGGTCTCCATGCATCACGCTGCTACTTGCAAGGGACTTTCACTTTGCTTGGTTTATTTGCCTTTGAACACCTGGTGAGGGGTATCAAAGCTGATTGGTCACAGCCTTCAGGTACAGAACTAGAGAGGTGGGAAGGGGCGTGATCCACACTGACCAACCAAGAGGCTATACTTGGCCTTTCAGCTTCAAAACCTCCTGCCTGGGTCCTCAATGCCTGGAGCCTCATGTCATGAATTTGCCTGCTCATCCACCAGTGTCCTCTCTCTTGGAGAATGGCCCCACTGACCACCCAGTTGCCTGAGCAATTTGGGTTTTCTCTTTTGCTCGCTGTCACCCACACTGTGTTTAATCAATCACCAAGACCTTTTGATTCCATGTGCTTAATATTTTTTGAATCTCCCCATTTCTTTCCATCCCCATTCTGGCCACCTGTCTACCATATTGGCCTACTAATTAGCTCCCTGCACACCCACTTTTTTTATTCTTTCATATCCATTCCCCTACTTCCCAAAACTTTTTCAGGTCTCTCTCCTGCTGAAAACCCTGCCAAGGCTCCCAACAGCCTCAGGATAAAGCCCAGAAACCTTAATACAAAACCCCTGCTATCTCTCAATCTCTCTAGACTCATCCACTGCTCTGCCTTACATTCTACCCCAAGTTCCAGAATGAACTTGTGTTCCCTGAGCTCATCCTGCTGTGGATATTTTGGCAAGAGGGCCAGAAGGAGATAAAGATCATAGAGATGAGTAGGGGGAGAGAGAGGAATACTTAGAACCTGGGTCTGGGCTGTACTAAACCATTTGCCCTCATTGAAGCACTGCCTTTGTATGGGATATTCTCAACCTACAGAGCATTGCTGTCAGACTCAAAGGTGGGTAGGATCTATCAAAGCAAGACTGCAAACTCAAAGCCTTCTCTCTCCAGACAGTATATCTTCATTGGTGAGCAAGGCACAATCACCCTAAGAGGCTTGACGTTTCTTACTAAGTGACAATGAGCTAGCCACTTAAAGTCATGAGGCTGTGAGTCTTGGTTTCCTCATTTGTGAAGTGGGGATGACAGCTGTCCTACAGTGTAGATGTCTTTTTTCTTTGGCTATACAGCATGCGCACTACCTTCTTGTTTTGGGAAATCCTCTACCGTGTGAGCCTCTGTGCAAGAGAAGGTATGCCCTTACTGGGAAACTAAAAAAGCCATATACTGTGACCAGCCCCTGACTACGAGGGAGAGATGCTCCTGTCCAGGTATTTGTACCTTGAGAATAATGTGAATACTCTGGCACAGCTGAGAATCATTCCAGTAGAGGCGTTGGAGTAACAATGACACTAACCATGGAGGTGGCCTTGGAGGGTCCAGACGGGACTCTCCTTGCAACTCACCTTTATCCTCTGTCTTTTAGTCAATGCTGGCAGCTGTCTGATCTCCTCTCAGTGAATTCCATTCATGTTCACTAGGCCAATTAATTTCTGGTGATGGAACCGTGGCTTCACTCAAAACCTCACCTACTTCACAGCATGGCCAGGATAAAGCAGGACTGTGGTTGGGACTTCAGAGCAGGTAGAGTTTGTCTTTGTTGTGGGGGGAGGTGGTGGAGGGTCTAGGTCTGGGATAATAGGGCTTACTGCACCCATGCTTTAAAAAAAAGGTTGACAATTTGACAATAAATTTCATATTAAAAAAAAAAGGTTGAAGTTACAATGGTCAAAACCATATTAAATACCAGGCATATCATTGTGGAGATGAGATATTGTGAATAAGCTTTGTAAAGGACAAGGAACATCTAAGACATTCTCCTCATCTTACCAGTAGAGAGCCCTCCCACTCCTCCTCCACGATGTCTTAAATTTAACTCAAAAACATAATTGTTCGAGAAAGATGGAGAAAGGCATAGGTCCATTTCGATAGACTGTTAGCACGGAGGAGCAGACATTTATTTTCTGCAACCAGTCTCGCAGGATGTAGAGTCCAGTTTTGGCAGCCTGTGGTGTCATTTTCTCTGGTTGGAAAGACACCCTTGCAAACTGTGGCTCTAGGCTTCTTTTGGCCATGGAAACCTTAGAAGCTGCCTGCTAACGTCTGGGCTTCACTTGAGGGGACACCCCTCCTCTTCAATTACTTGATCTCCAACCCTCCCCACCCTGCCCAGAGAGGATCCCTGAGCTCACATCTGTTTGGTCTGCTCCTCGGTTCTCAGAAAGCAGGAGCCAGGGCAGCGGGAGGCCAGGCTCTAGGCAATCTTTCATGTTAACTGGTCTGAGCTGGATGTGAAAGGTGTGGCAGTTTCATACCCCCATTGCCCAAAAGCTGCTGTTTCCTCCACTTTGGAAAACATTCCAAAGCACAAGAGCCTGAAACAGGCACCTGGGGACAGAAAGGATGTGCTATTGGGTCCTCACCCATGGGACCCATCCCACCTTTAACTGCCATCTCTGCAAAGGAGGCACTTGGAAGGCACCGTACTTAATTATAGCGTTTAATTCCCCCCCCCCCTCCGAGGTTGAAAGAGCAAGTTGTCAGGCAGGCTTATGTGAAAGCAGAGCCATTACCGTCACAAAGAACTAAGTGCAATAACCAAGCGGACCCAGACCAAAGCTGCTGCAGAGAGGAGTTTGCACACTCTCTCTCTGCCTCTGCAGGCAAATACCACCAATTGCTAGCCTGCTGTTGGGGTGGTTGCTTGCTCAGGGCAATGTGCTGTCCCTCCTTTGTGCTTTCTCTGCCAGTTCCAAGAGTCTTCAGGGGCTTTAGGGACCAAGGGCTAGGTGAGGCTATGAGGAGCCGCGGTCTGAGCTGTGGCTCTGGAGTTATGGAGCAGCACACAGCCAGCACTCCCTTTAGCTCCTGGGGTCATGGTTTCCTCACCTGTAAAATAAGGGAGGGAGGCTCAATGATTGCCAAGCTCATTTCTAACTAGCTTTTCTTTGGTGGCTCTGTATTTCCCCCAAGCCTCTGAGGTGTCAGAAGCTGGGCTGAGAGGTTCAGGGGTTAGGGCCACAATCATTCTCTTGCTGATCATCCATTACAATGGGCAAAAGCTACTGTCCCCTATGGATCAGTGGACAAATGTCCCACTGCCTCAAGGGGAATGCCTCCCTGGAATTGCATGGGTTTGTCTTGGTAGGAAACAAGGAAAGCTGGAGGAACAGGTCCCTGGTTGTCCTACCTGGAAATTAACTGGCCACCTACTATTATCTCAAACCAGAGTGATGGGAGGATCGGGGCAAAGTCACACTGACCATGGATCCCAGACACCAGACCATCAAAATGCAAAGCAGCAAAGGAAGGCAATTTGATGGCTTAAAAAAAGAAATACAGCAGAAATAAAAACTCTAGAAGCTGTTCCAAAAATATGTCATTTTAACCAAATAAGTTTGATTGAATTTAAAGGAAGTTAATGTGAAAGTTCATATGTTTCCTTCCAAGCAAAAAGCAAGATGATATAAAGCATGTTGTTGGTGCCAGACAGACAGTAGATGTGAAGGGGAAGGGAAGTCATGGCCATATTTGCCTGAGATCTGGTAGCTCACCTTTCAAATTCATCCATCCTCTCAAACTGCATTAATCACCTCCACCCCCCACCCCCACCATCCTTGTTACCTTCATGTAGGTTGAGAAAAAGCTAAAGAAAAAGCATTGCTTTTGTTGACCATTCAACACCTGTTGGAGTGAATCAGACCATGGACTTGCAGGGAAATGTGTGCTTGTTGAGATTTTCCAGTTCAGTCACCTCTTGTGGATGCTTGTACTTCACTGTCCACCATCCTTGCCAAAGGGCAATGAGCTGAGATCTGTTGCCCTCCACTTCTGCAAGCAGCACCTTTCACCTTGGCCAGACAATCCTTCTTTGCCGAGAACAGGAATCTGCTACCCGGTCACATTTCTCTAAAGTCATGGAAAACAAATATTTCTCTGCAATGACACCTTCATCCATCCACTTGCTCCAGAAGTCACGCTGATTCTTCTTGTCTCATCTGGACATCAGGTTGTGTAATGCTCCTTGTAGGAGCCTCTAAAATCCATGTCTACCTCACCATCCCCACGTTGGTGCAGATTTTTCCCATCTCTCACCAGGACCATGACAGTAGCCTTCCTCTCCCTGGGTTCTGGCCTTCACTGGTACCAGTGGTCCTTGGGCAAAATTGTGGTGGAGAGAGCATGGGTTTTGGAATCAGACAGAGACCTGTGTTTAAATCTGGGTGTTGCCACTTAGCTGGGTAGCCTCAGCCAAGTTAGTTTTTCTGTGCCTTATTTATGGATCTCTAAAATGAAAATAATATTGATTTCAGATTATTCTTACGGAGTTTGAATGGGATAACATTTTTTAAAATGCCCACTAGGAAGTCATAAGTAATTACCCAATAAACATTAGGTCCCTTTCCCTTACCCCCCTCCCCACCCTTTTGAAATTTGTCAAGTGACATGGTTTTAAGTCATTTCATTGCACTGGTTGACATTATCTAAACTTTTCCAGTTTTGCACAAAGAACTAACCATGGTATAATATACACGAGGCAGAATAGAATATTCATTCATCCTTGCACCCATCCACCTAATATTTCCAGAGCAATTACTAGGACTCAGGCACTGTAATACACATGGAAAAACACAGAAACAAAAGACAAGGAGTTTATAGCCTCATGGGGCAGACAATCTAACATAACATCAGAAGTACTGGAAAGTGGTAAGTCCAGATGGTGTCCCGGAGCATGAGGGAAGAGCTCCTAGCCAGGAACAAGGGTGGTGCAGGGAAAGTGTCCTGGAAGTGGAGCTGTCTGGCTTTTGAGGGATGAAATGAGTCAGAGAGACTTGAGGCCTTTAAGAATACCCAGTCCTGCAAGGCCTTGTGTGCCAAGGAATTTAGATTTGATTTTAAAACCAGTGGGTGGCCTTAAACAGAGGACTGACATAGATTTTTGTTCTAGAAATATCTCTTTGCCTGCATGTCAGAGAATGGGTTGGGAGAATGTAAGACTGGACACAGAGGGACAAGTTTGGAAGTCACAGCAATTGTTCAGCTTGACAAGGATGGGGTTCTGATCAAAGCAGTGACAGAGGGCAGGGAGAGAGGGGCCGATGTCAGAGAGGGCATGAAGGTGGAATTGCTAGCTCTTGGTGACCATTTAAATATGGGGCTTATGGAAGAGCAAAGACTCAGAAAGTCTCCAGAAGGCAGAGGCTTCTGAATCTGGGTGGCAAATGATGTCATGGTGAGCCACTTTAGAGGTCAGGATCAAAGAATCAGAGAGGGGTAAGGCTGAGTTTGGGATTTGGGGAACACTTCTATTTAATGGTTGGCAAGGGAGAGCAGACTGGAGAGGATTAAAAACCACCAATGAGTGGTGTCCCAGAGATCAAGGAAAGGTCGAACTTTAAGAAGTAGAGGTACATAGTATCAAAGGCTGCAGCAAGATTAGGGCTGAAACATGTTAAATGATCATAGTCAAGGTCACCAATGATATTGGCAAGAACCATTTCCCTGGGCAGTCTGAGCCAACAGTCGTGTAGTAAATAGGGGTGAGCGAGTGGGGAAATTTGCAGTCTACTTTATCAAGAAGCTTGTTTCTTGGGAGAAAGTGAGGCATGAGGCCGCACACAGGGGAGCTCACTGCGGTGGGGGCAGAGGCAAGAGGCTCGAGTATATTGATGTTCTTGGGGAGGAACCAGAAGAAATTAGAGTGAGCAGTAGGTTGCTGGCTGGCAACAATGAGGAGGGGTAGAGAATGCTCGTGGCAGGTTGTGTGAGCATTAAAGGAGAAGGAATTTTTACATAAGGTCAGAGGAGTCTGGAATGGGCTGTAGAGTTTAAAGAATGCAGAAGCTTCCTTCACAGGCTGTGGGGTAGCTGTCCCTAGCATGGGTCCCAAAGGATGTGCCATCCTCTAGGTTACAGAGAAGTCTCCCAATTGAAGCAGAAGGCCCAAGTTGAAGGGGCCTTTGGACAAAGGCCTAATATAGCTGAGATGATGGTGGTAGCAGAGGTGACAGGGATGTTTGTGGTAGGCCCCACTACCAGATTAGGTTCCTGTTTTTCCTTTGGTTTCACTTTCCATCTTGAAGTAAGCAAAAGACAACCCATCATCACTCCAGTTTGTTGAGATGCTTTTGGACTGTGATTCTGTCATCCAACATATTGGCTGACCTCACAGTAAGACCTGCTCTCATGGACCTTACCATCTTGGTGCAGAATCTTATTGGCACAGAATGGAAAGACTTTGAAGTAACCATTCAAACCAATGTATGGTGCAGCCCAGGGGAAAGATGGAAATAAGGTCAGAATGCAGAGGAAGTGACATACATCTGTACCTAATCCTAAGAAAATGGGGAATACTTGAGATTCCTGAAAGACCTGGTGGAGGGAGGAAGAAAGGGTTGGAGAGAGGGAAACTGCTCAGGGGGTTGAGGGGCTGGGAGTGGGGTGAGAAAGGCTCTTCTGACAAAGGGTCTGCAGGGCTCAGGGCCTACTGGGCCTTCCATTCTAGGCTCTAGATTGCTCATATGATTCTAATTCATTTCTAATTCCAGGAAAGAATTCTTGTTTTTCATTTTGTTTTGTTTAAAGTGATGCAGCCATGAAGTAAGGTGGTGAAAGCATGGAAATGGATCAGAAATAGAGCAGGGACACTGAATCAGCAGATGGAAAGAAACCATTCCACTACCAGAAGAAATGGTCAAGCAGGACAGATGCTGGCTTCCTGTCCAAAGCCAACCTGGAGATGCTGGAGAAGCCAGGGGGAGGTGAGTGGCTCCAAGAAATTCTGGGGAGACATTAGAAACTTAGATGTCAGTTGGGGGAGAAGTTGGAAAGGATGGTTAGAAAGGAGGTAGGTCAGACGCCACTGATAGGAGGGAAGGAGACTTTTCAGATGAGTCACATTATCTCCCGATTGTTGTCCTGGTTGGATCATTGCCTTCTGCTTTGCCATGAGGTGTGAAAATGGCACACCCCACCCTGTGCCAGCCAGAAGAGGGAGGCTACCATTAGGACAGAGATACACCAGATTTAGGCTGGTGTGAAGGTAAAAGATAAAGGTGGTTGTTAAATCCCTCCTGAGAGTAGCCTTCTCCCCTCCTCAGCCATAGAGGGGAGTGGGCTAGGCAATCAGCCAAGGGAAGAATCAACTCTTGGAAAGTGCTCAGCTGGGAGATTCCTTTAGGAGAAGGGTCTCCTGGCTGGGTTGGGAAGGAGCAATCTGAGTCCAGACTGTCCTGCTGGAAGCTCTGAGCCTTGAGGCAAGGCTTTCCTCCCTCCAGTGTACTAGGAGAAACACAAACTAGAACCCATGATCCCACTTCTTCCCTGAGTTTATATCACTTGCCTAAATAGTAAGTTGATAGTCTTAAGGAAATATTAACTTCCAGGGAAAATTTTCAGATGTCCAAAGAGAGTAATCACTAGAGCAAAATGTTTAACACACTGAATACACTATGCTGGAGTGAGCAAAATTAGTACAGCAAGTGAACACAAATTTAAAATAAACATTATATATTCAAGGAAATATAAGAGGATGTTGTAAGCCTGAAGTAGAAACAAGCAGTTAGGAAGAACTGGACAATTTATTTCGAATGCTGGACAATATAGGCATAAATATAAAAATTAATAAATCACCATAAGACATATCAATGATGAAAATTAAGAATATCAAAACTTTCAGAGAGGAAAAAAAACCTATAAAAAATGAGAATCAAATTGACATCCATCCTCTCAATAGGAGCACTAGTTTCAAGAAGAAGACAGAATAATATTTTCAAAGTATTGAAGGAACTTAGAATATAGAGGTCAAGCCATAGCAATTAATACTGTAACAATAGAAGATGCCAACATGGTTGGGTAGATGCAGAGAGACTGTTCTCTGACCATAGTGCCATGAAATTGAAAAATTACTAGTAAAGATGTAGCTTACAAAAACTCCCATCTATCTGGAAATAATTCCTATTTAAAGATGAATCCATATAAAAAATACAAAATAGTGATGAACAATAATGAAAACACTGTGACTTGAAATTTGAGAGACATAACTAAAGCAATACTTAGAGGAAAATGTGTAGCTTTAAAAAAAAAATACATTTATTACCCAACCATAAAGACTGAAAACATATGAGTCAAGCATTCAATTTAGGTATTTAGAAAAGAAGCAACAGATTTGTACAAGATACAAATAATATAAAAAATAATAATGTTGAGGGGCGCCTGGGTGGCGCAGTCGGTTGAGCGTCCGACTTCAGCCAGGTCACGATCTCGCGGTCCGTGAGTTCGAGCCCCGCGTCGGGCTCTGGGCTGACGGCTCAGAGCCTGGAGCCTGTTTCCGATTCTGTGTCTCCCTCTCTCTCTGCCCCTCCCCCGTTCATGCTCTGTCTCTCTCTGTCCCAAAAAGAAATAAACGTTGAAAAAAAAATAATAATAATGTTGAAATAGAGAACAGTAACAATAAAAATGATTAACAAATCTAAAGCTCATTCTCTGTAAAGCAAATCTCTGGCAAAAATAACTAAAAATAAATGACATGTAAACAAAATGAAGGCTTAGAAAGGGAAAATAACTGCCTAAGCAATGGATTAAAATATCAAAAAGAATATTGTGAATTAGAAGGCCAAAATTTAGAAAACCTAAATGAATTGGGGCACCTGGGTGGCTCAGTTGGTTAAGCATCTGACTGGCTCACGTCATGATCTCACTCTCTTGAGTTCGAGCCCTGCATCTGGCTCTGTGCTGCCAGCTCAGAGACTAGAGCCTGCTTCAGATTCTGTGTCTCCCTCTCTCTCTGTGCTTCCCCTGTTCATACTCTCTCTCTCTCTCTTAAAAATAAATAAACATTAAAAAATAAACAAATAAAAAAACCTAAATGACTTGGATGTTTTGTGAATTATACACACACACAACATATATATATATATATATATATATATATATACACACACACACATATATATACATATATATATACATATATATATACACATATATATATGCATACACACATACATACATATATGCTTACATTTACATAAGAAATGCCAAATTTGAAATACAGCCACTGAAGAATTGCAAAGTTAATTGAAACCATCCCTATCACCCATAAGAAAAGAATACACAGTTTTATAGACAAAGAACCAAGAATCTCTCTTATACAAGTTGTTTCAGAAAATTGAACAAGGGAGAACTCCATCCGATTTACTTTTATGATGCTAGTATATACCCTTGGCTTTGAGGTCAGGTAAGTACAATAAAATTAAAGAAAGTTATGGTCCTATGTCATTTGGATTCCCTAATTAAACATTAACTCACTCAATCTAACAGTGTATTAAAAATGATAATGGACGGGGCGCCTGGGTGGCGCAGTCGGTTAAGCGTCCGACTTCAGCCAGGTCACGATCTCGCGGTCCGTGAGTTCGAGCCCCGCGTCAGGCTCTGGGCTGATGGCTCAGAGCCTGGAGCCTGTTTCCGATTCTGTGTCTCCCTCTCTCTCTGCCCCTCCCCCGTTCATGCTCTGTCTCTCTCTGTCCCAAAAATAAATAAACGTTGGAAAAAAAAAATTTAAAAAAAAATGATAATGGACAAGTACATTTATTCCAAAAATGCAAAGATGACTAAAACTCATAAAGGCCCTCAAAGTAAATGGCCATAAAACTAGAAGTAGAAATTGTTTGATAAAGGCTATCTACCAAGAATTTATGGCAGACATATATATTAACAGAGAAACTTAATTATTTGGAAATATGGAACAAGACAAGATGCTTACAAAAACATTGTTACCATTCAGTTTACTACTGGAGATCCTGGCCAATGTGACAACACATGAAAAATGAATAAAAGGAATAAAGATAGAGAGGGACAAAAAGTCATTTGCAGATGTTCTGATAAATTACCTGGGAAACTCAAAAGAATCAAGAGACAAACCATTAGAACTAATAATAGATGTCAGCAGAGTTGTTGGATATGAGGCCAACTTCTAAAAATCAATAGTGTCTTTTTATAACCAACTGGAATACTGGATAGGAAAAGATATTTTCAGAGGCAACAAAAATTGTGAAGTACCTAGGAAAGTGTCTAACAAAGAATGTATAAGACCTTTGAGGACAAAAATTTTTAATTTTGTTAAAGATCATTATAAGACTTAGGTAACTCGAGAGGTATACCGTGTTCGTGACTTAATATGAAAATGTAAACTCTTTGCAAACGAATCCATAAATCCAATGAAATTACAGCAAGAATGAAGAGAGAATTTTGGGACTAGCTTAACAAACAATTTTAAAATGTGCATGAAATTATTATATATGTTATTAAGAATAGTTCAGATTTCTTACTTCCACACATACAAAAATAAACTCTAAATGAATTGTAGACTCAATGGATCCATGGGAGGCCAAGGATTGGAGACCTGAATGTGGAGGTAAAATTACAGTATTAAGATGATGAAAAAATTTTGTGTGTCTTTGTATGTGTGTGACTTAGGGTAGAAAAAGAGTTTTAAGTGATACTTAACTAGCACAGATCATAAGGGAAAAACTTGATGGATGTGACCACATTAAGAGTTTCTGTTCAGTAAATGATACCATAGATGAAGTTGACAGATTGGTGATAGACCTGAAGATGTTTGCAAGTTTTAAAATGAAAAGGAATTAATTTCTAGAATGTGCCAGGAACTAGCACAAATCAAGAAGGAAAAGATAGAAAACTTTTTTTTTAAAGAAAATTAAGTGAATTCACAGGAGGCTAACAAATATATGAAGAGATGCCCAATCTCACTAGTGATTAAGACAAGCAAAACAAAACAAGATACCACTTTGCATTCATTGGATTAGCAACCATTGGGAAATGAGGTGCTACCAAGTATTGGAGAGAATGTGGGAAATGAGGACTCTCAAGACTGCTGGTAGGAGTGTAAAGCTGGACATCCAGGAGAGCTGTCCATTGTCCATGTCCTGGCATTGCTTTGTGAAATTATTCCATAATTTGGGAATCCTCCTTTTGAGTATATGCCCCAGGGAAATTCATGAATAATTCTAGGAGAAAACATGAGGCATTGTTTATGTATCAGAGAGCTGTCTAATCAACACACCCTACATCAGAGGCATGGGGAACTAGTTAATAATAGTAATATTATTAATTAGCTTGTTTTTTTTTTAGCAGTTATGATATGCCAAGCATGTTTCAAAGCTCTTCAGATAAACCAAAAATTCATTTAATCCTCATAACCTGAAGATGTAGTTACTCTTAGTATCTCATTTTATGTGTTAGGAACCTGAGGCACAGAGCAGTTAGGTGATTTGCCCAAGATCACACAGCTAGCAAGTGGAAGAGCCAGGATATGGTAGGTGAATATAGTGGAACACCCTGTGGTAGTCAGAAACCAGGAACTAGATTTAGGACAAGATTGTAAAAAACACAGCTGAGTGAAAAAGTGGGATGCATATCATGATACCACTTTTGTAAAATAGACACATACATTCACCCAAAATATCAGCTACCCTTCAGTGAAGGGTTATTTCAGTGGGTTCCTATAGGTGGGAGCGAGGACAGGGAAGGATGAAAGGAAAAATGAGGGGCCTTGCACACAACAATGATGGCCATCTGTCTTGACATGGAGGGCATGATGAACTCCATACTTTAGATCCAGACATTAAAAACCCATTTGGGATGGTTGAAGAACCAAGGACAATGTAGCTTAGAAAGAAGGCTGACAGGGAGGTATCCCAGAGAGGCCCCTCCCTACACCAGTCCTACTCACTAAGGGCTACCAGGCACAAACAAGAAAAGATAGTAGGGAAATGAAGATTTTGTCAATTACCATTCAGTTTGTAGGTTATCCACATGTGCAAAATTAAAAGCAGGCCAACGTTCTCCCTGCTATCTTAAAAGGTTTCTGGGCCACCTTTCCTCACTGCTATTTCCTGGATATACTAATTTTAACATAACCCTGAGCAACATGAAATTAGGGAGTAAAAGCTATTTAAAATCTCTCTTAACACACACACACACACACACACACACACGCACACACCTGGCACTACTTCCAGATTCCTACAGTTTCATGGGCATTTTTTCCCTCTCACAGCGGGGCATGGCTGATGTATCAGGTTCCCAGAAAATTTTGCAAATGGCACGAGTTGTGTCCAGACACTGATGTGTAGCATCAGGTGTTCAGGTATGATGGGGTGGTGTGTGTGGGGGTAGGCTGGGGGTATATGTTGGGGGAATGGTGAACATGGGTGAATTTCCATCCTTTTTTTTTTTATAACTCACATTCCAGCTGAGATTTCCACAGGAACTGAAGGTTTATGTGAAGCCAGGATGAAAATTCAGGATTGACCCTTAGGGAAAACACCCAAATTCAGTGCTGGATTGTTGTGGCTGAAGGAATTACTCACTCTTGAGCAGGGCAAAGGTGTCCTAGGTAGAGTGTCTTTTTTCACAAGTGTTTATTCATTTTTTTTGAGAGAGAGAGAGAGAGAGAGAGAGAGAGAGAGAGAGAATGAGCAGGGTAGGGGCAGAAAGAGAGGAAGAGAGGGAGACTCCCAAGCAGGCTCCCAGCTGACAGCACAGAGCCCGACGTGGGGCTTGAACTCACGAACCATGAGATCATGGCCTGAGCTAAAGCCAGACGCTTAACTGACTGAACCACCCAGGTGCCTTGGTAAAGCATCTACCTACCTCTAAAAAAAGTCATGATTTGATGAGGATGGGTAGGATCCAATTATGCACTGAGTTCATCTCAAAGTCCTGGAGAAATATACTTGGCTTTTCCTATCACATATCTCTAGCACATTTGTCTTTGACACTCGCTTGCTTTTAAAACATCTTAATACGCTTACCATAGGAACACTGGGTAACTTTCAAGTTCATGCCTTTGAAAGGCAAAGGCTCTCCACCTTTTCAATGTCAGCAGCCCCAGGTAAGACAGGGGCTGAGCTACTGTGGCAAGATTCTGGTTTCAGCCATAAGAACCCAGGTAGCCGCTTTCTCTTTTTGAGCTGCTGTTATCAGAGTGCAGGAGATCTCTGTTAATAGACTAAAGATTACATGCTGCTGGTGATGTTTCTAAAAGAAGGCAGTAGTGCGGCCAACGAGGCTTAGCTGCCCCACTTTGCACTGGGAAGTTTCCGCTGGGTGTGTGGCCATAATTGGGTTATGGGGTTGTTGATATGATTGTGCTGCTAGGAAATGCAAAATCCACGAGTCAAGCATCAAGGTGGAGTTCTTTCCAGCTGATCAATTGCAGTATCTCCCCAACAGCGTTGAGGTCTGGGTGATGGGAGAGATGGATTTAGCAGGGAAGGCTGCTCCTTCTCTCCACCAGTGCCCGAGCTGAGACTTCATGTTTCTGCTCTGGGCAGCCTGCCTTGCTGTTGGGGGTCCAGTGGATGGGGAAGGTTCAACTGTCTCAGTTTGATTCAATTCAGCAAACATTTACTCAACTCTTACTGTTTGCTCAAAGTACACAAGAGCAAGGGTCTTCCTTCTTTTAAATTATCATTAAATATTCTTGTTCTAACAATTCAAATGATAAGCTAGAAGGTCACTCTCATCGCGTTTAACCCCACCTTCCAGGAGTATCCAATGTTGAGTTTGTGCTATAGGCTTCTATAGGTTTTCTATGCTTATATAGACATGTTCATAGGTGCAGAAATGTCATCAAAAATGGCACAACACTTTTTCTACAACTTTTTTCTTGCTTAACCATATATCATAGAAAGTTTCTAGATCAATACACATACAAATCTAGCTCATTTCTTATCAACAGTTGCATACAATTACGGACAATGGGGATTGCATAATTTCTTTAATTGTTGCTCTTCTGATGTGTATTCAGGTTATTTCTAGCTTTTTGCCCAGGTACTCTTTCTGGGAATATAGTGTGCCAAAAACAGGGGTTTTGGGAGTAGACAGACTCAGGTTTGAATCTCAGCATTGCCATTTACTATGTAACCTTATGGACATTTTACAAGCTCCTCTATGCTCAAAGTCTTGCACTGACAAGTGGAGACAGCAAACAGCTTCAATGAGATGATCCATGTGTTGTCAGAAGGGCTCGACACACGTGAGCATCCAATAAATGTAAGTGGTAACTTTGCGTTCAGAAGTCTTCCTTTGTTTTGGCATATTTCTCACTGCTGTAATTAGAGGATAGAGCTCTACATGGTCTGGGATTCTAAGGAGGAAGATTGGAGAAATGCAGATCCAGGTTATGCCAACTGTACAGGATCTGCAGATAAAGATGCCATCTCCTGTGAGAGGTGGAGCCTGGGGAAGTCCCTGGGAGGCCCTGGAAAGGAGGTGGGTCTCCTGCCTCTGCTCTGTGAGCTGCACACCTTTGAGGGTTATGTTACCGCAGGTGGGCACATTGTGCTCAGAGAAGTGAAGGGGTTTTATGCAAGGTCCTCATGCAAGGACCTTCTACGATTTAGTCATGATGCCAGACACCTGGTGTTTTGCCATGCCACGGCCACCACTTGTGTAAATGACTGGAGCCACTGGCAATTCTCCTTAAGGGCTATCATTCTTCATCTAGATGGCCTCAACTCTTAGTGATTATAACTCGCTAGTACCGTTAAGCTAGTCTTGTACCATCAGCTCGCCTTGTTGAAGAACTTAGAAAACATGGGACCTGGGTGTCAGCCCCCTGCATCCTACAAATCAGGCCTCAAGGTGGAATATTCTCCTAGTACACCCACATTCATAGATTGGCCCCCCCAGACTCCAAGATGTTGACATGGTTTTATCTTGAGTCTCTTCATTCTAGGGGCCAGGGACCAGTCAGATAGTCCCAAAGTCTTTTCACTATTTCTCTCTGGAGGCTCCAGGGCCATCAGACAAATGCATCCCTGATGGCTTCCTTTAATATCCCAGCAATCCCTGGGTGTTTATGCAGATTAGGCACCTCCAACAATTTGCACAAGCTTATCTATGTCCTCAGAATTTTCTAGATCAGTGACTCAAATAGTGCTGTGTATACTGGTTTCAGGAGTTGGTTCACAGTGAAATGAGAGAAATAACAGAGTGGTGAGTTTTCATAAAGCTATGCATATTTAAAGGACTGCTTTTTACCCTTTGAGATTGGGGGATTACCTACTTGGCATTAAAATGTCCTTTTCAAAACAGTGGTCCTTTTTTGGACAAATGGAAACATTTAATTTGCAATGATATTTTCTGTTCATGGACTTTGCCCGTATTTCCACCGGGTGTTAATGGTTTTTATATTGCTTTGTAATGTATTCTACATTTTAAAAACATTAACCCCTGAGGAAAATATTCACAAAAACATCATAATTTGTCACATGTCAATTTTATGTATCATGCTCTCCATGTGCAGTTTACATTTTTATGCACTCCTATGCAATTCTTTTTGCAATTTGGATAATAAGAGCAGTGGAAAAACAAATCCATGCTTTATTTCAAATTTGTACAATCTTCTCTTCAGTTCAACGTCATTAAAGTCTTAAATTTATTGGTTTCTCCCCTAATTGTTTTTATGTCCTTATTTCAAGGATTTAAAAAAATAGTCCCACACGGAGTCCCAAACTTTTAGAGTTTTCATTATCTGTAAAATCTGACAGTGGCGAACACTGTTGTAGGTGGTTTTTCCCCCTTCCCACCTCTCGTGGGTAGCACCAGCCTCAATGGAATATGTTCATCCATGTAAGTTTGAGAGATGTCACCAACACAGCTGGCATCACGGTCTATCATTCTGTGCTCAATTTAAAAAAATGTACTTTCTCATACTTCCTTATTTCTCCAACACCTTAGATTTACTCTTCTGCTTACAGCTCAGTGTCTTTCCTGGTTAATTTGTTAGCATAAAAGTCCATTGTTAGCTCATGGTTACCATGTTCATTCTCCATTATCAGTTACAACTTACATTTTTCAGTAGGCTCTAACTCAGTATTTTGTAACTCCCCTTTACTACGACTCCTGTTACCATCGGATTCGAGCGTGATTCACATGAGAAACAAAGACGGGGGTGACTCTCTGGGACCTGACGTTAATCTGATAGTGATAAAAATGGTGCCTTCCATATCACCCTTTTTGCTAGATAAACTTGTTCTCATCTACCCATTTACTGTCATGCGTGAAGTTGTTGCTTTAATTTTGAAGCATTCATTGTTTTCAGTGGGAATTAGTGGTCTCAAACAGGGCCAGGGACCGAGAGGCTGGCTGTGCCAGAAGTATAACTGAGGCATCGTGGTAGTGTGGGGAGAGTACCGGGTGTCTGGTCTAGCAGGCCCTTATCCTGTGATGTTTGTGTGACCTGGAGCAAGTCATAAATCCTTGCCCCACCTTTCTTCATCTGGAAAACAAATAGGTTGGCCTCTATGTGGAGTGCCCACACAAACCACTGAGGTACAAAATGCAGATATTAGACCTTGTACTGATACTTGGTCTTTCAAATTACCTGGATAGTGACGGGTGCTCTACGTCAGGTGCTCACACCTCCAGTATGGTGGACAGAGATTGTCATGGGGACAGGCGCCCATGTCCCCACCACTGTACCGAGAGAAGGGGCAGGTTCATTATACAGGGTTGTTGACAGTGGGCTCCTCACTGGTGGGTGGGTTCTCAGCATACTGTAATGTTTTGCAATCTGCCCGGGCCTCATTACCATGTGTTAGATAGTGTGAACCAAATTAACCCTCATAAAATGGATGAGTGACTTAAAAGATTCCTGCAAAGAAATGCATGGATTAAAGATAACGGTAATTTTGCAAGCACAATAGCAAGAAAAGCAAGAGAGGCCACCCTTCTGCACCTGGAACAGTACATCAGTATCATTAGGAGCTAAAAACAATGAAAGATCTAACCAGATCAGGTAAGACGTTGATTTAAAACCCCCAAATTTTCTAGACTTTCAATACATGGACTTTTTCTCGTCAATGATACACTCTGTGTGGTGTATCCATTGTGCCCTTGTGAGTTACCTTTCTAAGCTCTGAAGATCATTAGAAGCATGAATTGATGTATCAAGTTTGATATTTTAAATATTTAACTTGATGTATCTTAAAGTATAATATTAAAGTTTTTAAAAAAATGATGCAAATTCTACCACATTGCTCTCACTAAAAATATAATGGACAGTACTTTAATGAGAATAAAAATCTCTAATTAACTAGACGTAAGTATATTGGGAACATTTGTAAAGTTTTATGGCATTTTTTCCCAAAAGTCTGTTTTTTGGTTGTTTTGTAATGAATATATTAGTACAGAAGTATATCCATGTAATTTATATATAATGAAATGCATATTTTGGGGTGTGCTGTAGTGTTTTACTGATATCCAATAAAAGAAGAGTCAAGATGTGGATTGGGTAATTAATTTTTAAAAGATCACTCATAATTTATGGAGACCAACAAATAACTTCCACATTTTTATCACGATAGACCACAGAAACATTAACAGAGGGATACCGTCTTTGCTATTTCAAATGCCCCTCATTGATGAACTGCAATATACAAATGCTACATACTTTTTAGGCAGTAGGAGAATGAATCATTAAACAAGAATTTACTGCTTATGTTTTCTAAAAATTTAATATAATGAAAGCAACTTAAATGATACCTATTTTCTAAAACTGTCCTGAATTTATAATGCAATCAAGTTGTAAATTGAACAAAAGTACAATTGCTGTTTTAAAAGTTTTCTCAACTAGGGGTTCCTGGGTAGCTCAGTCAGCACAGAGCCTACTTCGGATCCTCTGTCCCCCTCTCTCTCTGCCCCTCTCTGCTTGCACTCCCTCTCTCAAAAATAAAAACATTAAAAAAAGTTTTCTCAACTAAAAATAAATGTAAATGATTCAACAATATTTTGAGAAACAAAGTGTCCTATGGCCCCCTCCGTGTTTTGCAATTTTAACTAGTGAACTCCCTGTTTGTCTCCACTGGAAATATGGGATTTGAGCATGAATGGAGGGGAGAAGCTGGAGGAAGAAACTGTGGTGGCCAAGAGGGGTTCTGCAGAGGAGAGGAGAGTCTCAGAGGAAGCCCCACCCCACGCTCAGGGAACAGGGAGCAATGTTCTCTGTCGGATGCTCCGCCTGGACTATGAAATCCACTTCTAGAAGCTTCACTTTAGCCACTGTTTCAGTGACTCTTTTTCTCAGGTCTGCAGCCTCCTGTTTGGAGGCGATGAGGTTTCTGTCAGCCCCCCAAACTTTCAACCCATGAGCAAGAGCTTGTCAGCTCAAGGGGCAGAATCTGGCTTTGAGAAGAGAAATGCTTCTTTGCAGCTTTTCTCCCAGGTCTTTGAATCACTTTCTGCAGGTCTCCTGCTCTTCATCTGCATGGCTTATCTTGTCACTTGCTCTGAATACTCTTCCCCTCTCTCCAAAGTCATGGTATGCCTTCACAGATGGCATTCTAAGAAGCTCCATTTCTTCTTGACAAAGTTAAGTCACTCCATTTACTGTCTCCCAAACATTCTGCACTTGTAATCAAGGCTTGAAGTTCCCTGTCCTCTTCTTCAGCAAAGTTGGTACAGAATGGATTTTTCTCCCTGCCCTTGGTGTTTGGTGTGTACTTGACTCTGCCACCTCAGTCAGTCTCCTCCTGGCTCCAAGAGGAGGGGAGTACCAGTCATCTCTGCTCTTCACTTCCTGATCCCAAGTCCTCACCTGCGTCTCCTCTCCAAGGGAAGCTGCCGGTGCTTTTATCATTAGAGAATGTTCCTGCAGGGACTCACTCTGTCTGCCTTTCCACGCAGGTCCTATAGATCAATAAGGAGAGCCTGAGTATTCTTCAGTTGCCTGTAACAATTTTAAGCATGTTTTAGCTTCTTATTCTGGTGGATTTAGCTTCTTTCAGAACTTAGAACTTTTTTGAAGAGTCAGACATTTGCCCTTCTTGATCTGAACATCGAGGCTCCTCTTTTGCTAGCTGGTGTGCTATGAAGTGTGTGACAGGCCAAATCACAGGATTGGGCGTGTCCAGGGCTCTGGTGTTTTCTCATCACAGGGTGAAACTCGAGCCCTTTGCGTTTTACTAGAATAACTGCCCAACTGCTAATGATGTGTTCCTTGTCTCTCTGTACGGAAGATCTTTCTGCCTATAACCAAGAAACACAGGAACTACCATGGCACACTCCACCACTGTCACTGATACCCAGAGAACAAGACATCCTTTTCAGGTACTTCTTCCACGAAGCTTCGCGTGTGGTGTCTCCTGAGTTCATCCACAGCACGAAGTTCTGCCACGGGGCTCCAGGTACCACGGAGGGAGTGCCTTGTGGCCACCACGGCCAGCTGCACTGCCACATCTGTCCAGGCGACACCTGCACCAGGCAAGTAGGGTTGAACATGCCAGGACAGAGTGGGGAAGGGAATGGAGAGGACAGAAACAATGAAAGACTCACATATCCTCAACCTTGCCAGGGGCTTCTCTTTCTTCTACTTGAACTTCTTTAGTGGCCCTCGAGGAACCAATCACTCCATCTGCTGTATTTGCTGCCCCCTCCACCTGGAAAGACTTTGCTCTCACTGCCCATGTGGCAAGTGTATGCCCATCCATACCACTGGGCTGCATCACTCATGTGTTCCCGGAGGAAGGGCCTGGCACAGAGTAGGTGTTTGGTGCCCCACATGTTTGTGAGATGAATACGTGAAGGAGGGAAAAAGTCATCTTTGACCATCCCTCAAGACTCACACACAAAGGTCCGCTGGTTCAGCATATGGTTCCACTTGAGGGGTTTAAAATTCCTAGGGTGTAAAATATCTGCATAATGTCATTAAAAATATTTAACACATGTTCAACATTGGGTGAACATGAACCATTCCTCAAAATTCACCCTTTGAACTACAAAAAAGACCTCATGATTGTTTGAAAAACTTATCTGATAGAGACTATTTTCTGTATCTACATTTCAGGAAATTTGGAAACAAGTCACAAAAATCAAAGTGGAAACAACTGTGGATATTTTAAAACTCCCCTGAACAAATTTTGAGTGAGAAAATCACTGTAAAACCCAAACTGCACAATTATTTAGAAAATACTAACAATGAAGACACTTTATATCAAAATCTGTGGAATAGAGCCAGTATTATGTAATGAGGAAAATTCGTAGCATTTAATGCTTAAACCAAAAGTGTGGACGTGAATTGGACAATTAAGCATCTAGCTAAAAAAGTTAGAAATGGAAGAAAGAAACACAAGGAGAGCAGAATAAATGTTTTGGAACTTGGAAAAATCTGAAAACTTGATAAAATCATCAAAAAGCTAACTAGAGGACAGCTATTATTATTATTTTTTAAACAGAGAAAGCAGAAATACAAAAGTGAAAATGAAAAAAAAGTCCCCAAAGACATAGGGGAAAGTGACTTCTTAGAGCCTATCTTCTAGAACACTGTACAGGGAGGTGGAGAGACAGGGAGCTGATGGTAGCTCCAGCCTAGGCTCCTGAGCAATCTTTAGCTCCAGACCTGTTGACCCCTCCAAATGAGCAGCCCAGTCCCTTCAGCTGTGCCTAGCTGGTTTCCTCAGGAGGGGAAATAGGAAACTCCCATCCAGACCACAAGGTGGCTGGCATTCTGGAGCCGGGCCTGGGGCAGAGTCTAAGCAAACCAGGCTGGGGTCATTCCTGAAAGGCATTCTCTACTAGAGGACTGGAGGCTGTGCTTCGGCCTCATTTGTAATTTTCTGTGCCTGTATCTAAACAGTATAATGACAGCTTTTGGATTTAAAGGCCTCTATAGGTTGAATTATTATGCAGATTGAAGGGAAGTGCAGACCTTCCTTCTGGGACTCCACAGGTGTGTGTGTGTGTGTGTGTGTGTGTGTGTGTGTGTGAGAGAGAGACGAATGAATGGATGAATGAATGGACCAAGGACAAAGCTATTGTTTGATGACCTTGAAGAGGACAAATAACCCTGTGGACTCTGCAGGCGATCCTCTTGGTAGAGCTTAAAAGCCTGGGGAAAAAGCCACAGCTTCAGGAGGCATTCTGGGTCCAGGATAGCATTCTATTTTATAACCTATTAAGTCTCAAATTCAGCTTGTCTAAAACCAGACTTCTTAACGACTCCCAGACCTGCTTCACCACACCACCTCTTCTGTCCCACTAAACAGCCCCACCATGTGCCTAGAGTTGTTCAAGCTGGAATCCTAGGGATTATCCTTGATTCCCTTTCTCCCCTCCTGACACATATTCAGTCTACATGAAGTCTGGTCAACACTATTTCCAAAGCGCTTCCTAGATTGATGCGGTGCTCTCTCTCCCTCCACTACCTGCACCCAGGTCAAAGCCACCATAATTTCTTGCCCACGAGAAAATGCTGCAGTAGTCTCTTACATGGGATTCATGTTTCTGCTTGTTCTCCCTTTGGGTGTTCTCCATGGACCATCTGGTGTTATCTTTCTAAGTGGAGACTGACCCCATCACCCTCCTGGTTAAAGCTTTCCAAGAGCTGTCCATCAGATCTGTGATAAAACTCAGATACCTTTCCCTGGCCTACAGGCTCCAAAGAACCAGGCCTCTGCCCTCCTCTTCAATGCTGGCCTTTGCCATTCTCCTTCCTCACAGTACACTTCAGCCACAATAGCCTTTCTCTCTGATCTCCAAGTTTATTCCTACCTCACAGACCTGAATTAGCATCTTTTCCTGTGATGCACGCTCCCCAAATCTTCCTATAACTGAATCTTTTCTAAAGGTGTAATTTCAGCTTAAACATATTTTTGAACTCAATTCAAGGTACACCCCCCCTCACTCTATCACATCTCCCTGTTATAGTTTCAATATATAGTGTAAAGGGTGGTCTAAAAGTCTTCATGCACTCCCATACATCTATGGACATAGCCAGTAATGAGTGGTTCATTGTCCTATTCTTTCTTAGCCTAGAACCCAGACAAGGATTTGGGTTAATTTCCTTTCTTATCAGAGGTGCTATGGCGCTCTTTTTGCAGCCATTCTGGATCAAGGAAAGTACTGTTCCCAGATGTTGGCAAATACCCCTATTCCTCCTGCAGTACCTTCCTGGACTTCATGTCTTTATACCCGGCCATCGTCCTCCCAGACTTCTTCTCCATTCTGGCTCTGTCATGTTGCTATTTGTACTCTTTTGGCCTGTGGACCTCTAAGGGGATGGGGACAAGGGGAAGAATACCTAGTTCAGATAAATATCTTGGGATCATGGTCTCTGGCAGCCCCAGAGCTAGCCTTACTAGGGCAAAATCCTAGGGAGGCAAGCAGCTTTTCTCCAACATCAGCCACTTTTAAGTCTTTTTGCAAAATCTGATTTTCCAGTCATGCTCTCAGTTCTCTCTAGACATGTCTTGTGATCAGTAAATGCTGAGTGAAAGTCTTGGTCAGAGGGGAAATTTAGAGGTCAACTTTCTATGAGTGGGAAGGGAAAGGCATGACAGTTACTACAGCTAGCACAATTCTGATTGAAGCATGGAAACTGTGCAGGCTGCAGGAACTCATGGAACGAGAGAGCAAGACAAGGAGAAAACTCAGGCAGTTGAGTGGCGGGTTTGCCTTCTTCCAATGGCAACAGTGAAGAGGACCAATGTGGTGGGCAGAAGGAATGTTGAAGCTGCCTTGTGCAGTTTCCCTGCTGCTGGTCCCAGCAACGGACTCTGCCCCATAGTGTGGCTTTGGAAGGGAAGACCATGGGTGAAGGAAACACATGGTCTTTAAAAGCATGGCCACCAGTGGTTCCCGCTAGTTCTCTTTGGGGGAAAGACCAGGGAGATAGTGGAGGGAAGGCTTTGTACCATTGAAAGGAGTGGTTGTTTTGAAGAGGCATTTTTAGTGAAGTGGAACCCTAACAGGGTTATTTGGTGCTTCAGGGTGGAGAAAGCCCCCATGTGGGTGCTGATCTCCCACTCCTGCTTTGAATCAGATTGGGAGTATAAATCATGAAGCCAGACATGCGTCCACATTGTCCTCTGTCTTCTCATTGTCATTACTGCTGACACAAAACAAGCATTGAAAGAGGGAAATGCTCACCCCACCTGGTGCTGTGGGGGCAGCCCAGCAGCCTCCTTCCCAGTCAGGGTGGGGCCGGGACAGAGTATAGAGTGCTACTGAGTTGGTGCCATTACCCTGTGCTTTAGTTTTAGTCACCAAACTCAGGTAAAGTCACTTTATTGGTTTCAGTTGCTAATAAAAAGCTATACCAACTACTGTTCATTAAATGACTTCATGTTTGTGAAGAGCTTAGTCCAGTACCTGGCACTCAGCTATTATTTAAAAAATAATTGTTACTATTGCAGCTACGGTGTTTCAATGACTGAATGCTGGTGGTCTGTATCAACAAACTCTTCTCGGGGTTCCTGGGGCTGGGGCTGGGAGGATCAGGGCTGTGCTGATTGTTTCTGTTTGCTTGCCAGATGGGTTTAACAGACACAGAGGAGAGGGGGTGGAAGGTGGAGGTAACAGCTGGTGCATACAGATCTTTGTTCTGACCTAACATCCGACACTGGTGCCTTCTGCAAATGAAGTGCTCTCCAGCTTAGTATCTGTTTTTAGCAATGATTTCAATACCCATGCATGTGCTATAGGATGCATGCAAGCTGCACTTCTTGTCATTGAAGCAGGAACCTACTGTTTTGCAGTGGTGGAGCGCATACCAGGGTGGTGATTACTGGGGTTGGTGCCCAGCTGGGAGAGCCATCTATCTCTTGGCCCCACCAATGGGGTCCCATATAATTCCACTTGGATTTTAACTCGATTGATAAGGCTTCACTCCAGGCCTGCATCTTGGACCTGGATGGGGGGGAGGCCAAGGCCCTCCTGGGGACACATATGACACCCTTCTCACAATGCTCACGTCCTTGGGCACACTCACTGCCCTCCTGAGCGTTGGTCTGTAGACGTTCATAGAGTCCAAGAGTGATTCTCAATCACTGGCTTACTGGCAAGAGGGGTGCAAGCCAAAGTCCCTATGGATGAGCTTCTTTTAGTTAGGTTGCCTGCCCCTGAACCAGGTAGCCTGTAAGGATCCACTCACTCACTCACTGCTGGTATCCTCACCCCTTTGCTGTTTGCCCCAGTCTGCTCTAAGAGTCCCATCTCAACATGCCCCTGGGCCTCCTACTTTTCTCGATAGCTTCCTTCTCCTGTTTATACAACCACCTTCACCTGCAGATGGATGCAAGCCAGCCCTCCTTCCTACTGCCTTAATCCCCCATCCTGACCACTGTGCATAGTCTCACTCCTGAGGCACTGCCTCAGCTGCATGCTGTTCTGGGAAAACGCCCATCCTGATTTAACCCTCACTGGCTGCCCCAACACCAGCCTGCACAGGCCTCCTGAAGGGGTTCCTGGGAGCCGAGGCCCCGGGCTGGGGACTTAAGTAGCCCTCCTTAATGCAAGGAATGTCAATCAATCAGACTCCTATTGAAAGCAAGAGTCCCAGATGCGTGTCATGCAGTCTTCTTCTGTAGCCTACCAATGGAAAGGGCAGGCTCTCCCCTGGGGTCCTGGGCAAATGCCAGGGTGTCCTCCGGATTAGTTCAACCTTTGACCAAGTCTCTTGGTAGGAATAGATGGACAGTGATTACTGTTACAAATGTTCCTTTTCTTTTCCCTCTCCTCTTTTATTTTGTGTAAGGAGGGAGGAACTCCTCCCACCCCAGTGGGCTTTTAGTACAGCAAATTGGCTCCAGTTTTCCAGAATGGTGTTGACATACTGCTTCTGAAATAAACATTCAACCACTTTGACCAGCTTCCTTGGTAGGAAAAACAGTATCACGTGTGTTTATGTAAACTAACCACAGGAAACCTTTCTGGAAAATGTAGAGCCAATTCCAGGGGGTTCATGCTAATGAGCTAGAAAGGCTCCTTGTCCATTCCCAGCATAATGTGTTGACCCACAATAAGCCTCCTGGGAAGCCCTTGTGAGCCAGAGATAGAAATGGTGTAAAGACAGAAAAAAAGAGTGCACGGGAGGGAAGTGTGTGCAGAGCATTTGATGTTGCAGCAAGATAAAAGAGCAAGGTCTCATTTTTGTTTTCCAAAACAGGTACTTTGTAGCAGTATACCTAAGTTATGAATCAGTCTATCCTCTTCCAGAACTAGAGATACTTGGTGTTATCAGAGTTGTTATTTTTTGACTTTAAAATACCTTAATTTTATTGGGGGCATAGATTTATTTTGTTAGGGGGCATATCTAGTATGTGTTTTTTTCATTTTCTCTACAACCTTTTCATATCTTCTCCAAATCTGCCATGCTCTTTTATATCTCTGTGCCTTTGCTAATGCTGTTCCTACTGCCTGGAACACCACCTTCTCCTCAGTGCCCCTCCTGCTCTCAGTAACCAAATTCCTACTAATTCTTCAAGATTCAACTCAGACATGACTTTCCCTGGGGAGACTTCCCTGTCTCCCCAACCTTGCCCTACTCCTAACCCTAAGGCTCCTCCCCACTGATCTCACATACTCCCTGCGTATATTTCCCTCTTCTTACCCATATTTTAGCTAAAATTTATGTTAATGTGTCTCTCTTCCCTTCTAGACAGTAAGCTTTTTGGGAACAATGGATGCATTTCAGTTATGGTTGCATGACTACCAGTGATCACAAGGCCTGACACATACTGGATACTTAAATTGCTATTGTTTACCCTTGCACTGACCTCTTTACTTTGCCTCAGTCTAGATACCTCCCTTTTTTGAGAAGAAACTACGCGTCTGTGGGCACACCTGCCATAAAATGTTCTTATTTTTTAGAGTGGTTAATGCATAGGGGTGCTCAACACATTCAGTCTGTATCAAAAGTTCTTAAAAATTTTTGGTCTCAGAAACCCTTTATTAACTTAAAAATTGTTGAAGACACCAGAGCTTTTGTTTATGTGGGTTATATCTATTGATAGTTACCATATTATAAATTAAAATTGTAAAATTAAGAGACCCTAATAACTCATTTAAAAATAACAAGATGGGGCGCCTTGGTGGCTCAAGTCGGTTGAGCGTCCGACTTTGGCTCGGGTCATGATCTCGCGGTCTGTGAGTTCGAGCCCCGTGTCGGGCTCTGTGCTGACAGCTCACAGTCTTGAACCTGCTTCGGATTCTGTGTCTCCCCTCTCTCTCTCTGCCCCTCCCCTGCTCATGCTCTGTCTCTGTCTCAAAAATAAACAAAAACAGGGGCGCCTGGGTGGCGCAGTCGGTTAAGCGTCCGACTTCAGCCAGGTCACGATCTCACGGTCCGTGAGTTCGAGCCCCTCGTCAGGCTCTGGGCTGATGGCTCGGAGCCTGGAGCCTGTTTCCGATTCTGTGTCTCCCTCTCTCTCTGCCCCTCCCCCGTTCATGCTCTGTCTCTCTCTGTCCCCAAAATAAATAAAAACGTTGAAAAAAATTTAAAAAAAAATAAATAAAAACATTTAAAAATTTTTAAAAGATAAAAATGACAAGAATAAGCCCATTGCATGCTAGCAAATGTTTTTGAAGTAAAAAACTTAAAACAGTGGCATTATTTCGTATCAGTTTCTCAACCTTGGCACTATTGAACTCTTGGACGAGATCATTCTACATGGTAGGAGGCTGTCCTGTGCATTGTCAATGTTTAGCAGTATCACTAGCCTCTATCCACTTGAATGTTAGCTTTTACCCCCCTCCTCCTACTTACGACAACCAAAAAAATGTCCTAATTTCCCTTTGGGGTTGGGGGAGGACAACATCCCCCTGTTGAGAACCACTGTTTTATATTTCTGCAAATCTTTGTAATGTCTTAATTTATAGAAGACAGCTGGATCCTTATATCTGTTTCTGCATCCAGTCCATTGCAATATGCTGTTTTGGTTGAAGTATATGGTGAAATTTCAGCCTTGCCTAGATATGTAGCTGGAAAAGGGGTAAACATTTTAATAGCTTTTAAATTAAGTGTGCATAGTCTTCTTTGATTCTACACCAAAACTCAGCAAGTGGTGATTTCCTAAAGGTTACTTGTAATGTGGAAATCTCAATCCATATTAATGAAATTTTCCTACTCTGTTACATTAAAATATACTAGTTTACTTTAAACTTTAATAACTTTCTATTTTTTTAGTGTTTGTTTATTTTTGAGAGAGAGAGAGAAGACAGAGGATGAACATGGGAAGGGCCGAGAAAGAGGGGGACACAGAACCCAAACCAGGCTCCAGGCTCTGAGCTGTCAGCACTGAGCCCAATGCGGGTCTTGAATCCATGAACCATGAGATCATGACCTGAGCTGAAGTCAGATGCTTAACCGACTGAGCCACCCAGGCGCCCCAGTTTACCTTAAACTTTAAATGGATCTCTTATCCATGTGAGATTTTGTAACATCATACATTAGTTATTCGGAAAATGTTTATGCAGGTCTTTTAAATGTTGACATGTCTCATTGCACAATATAAAAGAAATTACATTTGTTAATATTAATTTTATTAGCAATTTTATTAGCAAAGTTTTAAGTACTGGGATACTATCAAGGTCACCATAACAGATACAAGTTTTCCAAAAGTCTGATTTCCTTTTGAAAGCTCAAATTTTGTCACTGGCAAGAAATACTATTAACTGTCTTCCTTGAAGTGACTGCTTACTTATTTTTGGAAAAAAAAAATGGCCACCAAATACCAAAGCCTACACATTCAGACTATAAATTGTCCTTTCCAAAACTAATGTTTCATGTAAGAAATGACTAGTTCAGCCTGCAGCTCAATCACGCATGTGCTTTTCCTCAAGATAAGCATCTTACTCTGATACACAGCCATATTGCTTTAGGTATACTTCCCTCATCGTCACAAGGAGTATTTTAAAAAGTGTATTCAGGAGTTGAGTTTTCATTAACTTGTTTACTGCTTCATCCAGGACATTCCTAAGTGAAACTGTTTTGTTTTTTTGTTTCCTTCTGCAGGCCCCCAGCTGGGAAGGACACAGCGGCCAGGTCTGCCTTGATTATGTGAAGGCACAGTTTACCCACCAGCACAAGTGTCAACACAGTGACAAAGGCAAATAACATCTTAGTTTTATTATGAAAATAATTTTGAGCTCATTGACTCTGAAAGGGTTTTGGGACCCAGGGTGAACAATGGGGTGAACAGACCCCATTGTTGGGCTACGCCAGTGTTGTTTTACTTTGATCAGGAAATGAAACTACTCCAAGAGCCAGTCTTGAGAGAAGAGCTCTATTTATATGATTAACTCATGAGTCGCCAAGGAAATAGCCATGGGTTCAAAGTTTCAGGCTGGAAGGGCTCTAGGAGGTGGTCTAATGTAGCCGCTTTATTTTCCAGACCAGCATGCTTAGGCCCAGAGAGGGGAAGTAACTCACCCAAAGTCCCACAGCTAGTTGTGACAGAGTCAAACCTAGAATCCGGGTCTTCTGATTTCTGTCTGGTGCTCCTTCAACCACACCCCACTGTCGATAAGCACTCGGAGTGGTGTCTAACACAAACCCACCTGCAAAAAGATCCGTCTTCTAGTTGGGGTGAGCAATGTTCTATTACTGTTGTCCTATTTACCATTGGTTTATGAGTTTGTTTTTGCCCAGCCAAAATCTAGGAGGCTGCCTGTTTTCTCCAGTTGCTTGGCCTACAATTATTGTAATTGGCCACCAGGTGTATGCAGGTGCTTAGTTAGGCCTTTGTACTCTAGCAGTCAGAACCCTATGGAGTTGGTTAACCAAGAGGCCATGTGGATTTTTCCACCCAATTAGGTCACCTCACAATATGATCACCTAAGGACTCCACGTTTCCACCTGCACCATGGCTCACTTAAGGGAAGGCTCTGGAACATTTTCCATGGGAACTGCCTTAACTGGGTTGCCGTGATGTTGCTAATTTCCTTGATCCCAGTCATCACTTTGATCTATTGTGCCTCATGGCATTTCACGAGAAAACTGTGGCCGTTTTTCTGTGGCAGCTGAGGAGCAGAGAAGGTAAGATGTGTCTTCTCCACATAAATAAGCTGCAGAACACCACGTCAAAATTATTAATGACAGTGAGCATGAAAACCTCTTCCCAGTGACCTGCAATTTTCTTTAAGAAAGTGCCAGGTCTGCTTGGCTTCCAGACAGCTGAGCTGAGGAAATGGTGACCCTTTCCTCTTGGTTTCATTCAAACACCATGAAGGGAAGAGAACCTATTGGCAAATTTTAAGAGTCTGAAATAGAACTTGAAAATTATTTCTAGCCATTCTGTCCTTCATTTTCCCCAACAGATAGATGCAAGAGTTAATGTACCAAGTGATCTCTCAGAAGCTTTCCTGGGCTGGGGTTCCCCTGGGCAAGGTGGCCTTGGGTCACATTCAGCATTCTGGTCCTTCTACTGGTAATTAAGGGCCCATATCTGAGGACTGTAATGTGAAGGGTGACGGTGTGGCTTGGAAGCTTCTTATTTCACAACCAATTCCCTCCCATGGTTTCCCAGATCCCTCAGGCTTAGGAACGGGGCTGGCTATCTTCCAGGTCTCTTCCCAGGACCTCAGCTTCCCTAGACTGGGCTTTCTGAGCCAGGCCTCTTAGGATGGTGAAGCCCTGGATTGCAAAACTGGCTGGTCTTGGGGACCACAAAGGGCAGAGGAGAGTCAGCACCATAGCCTAGGTCACTTCAGGCAGATGCTGGCTCCCCTGAAGGATGCTGTAGAAATACCTGAAGAGCAAGCATCTTTGGTGGGAGAGGGAGGCCAGAAACGTCAATCACAGGATTGTTCAATAAGCCCCATATATTCATAGGTGGAATATCAGTTTAGCAGTCATTTCAAAGGAAAAACAAAACAAAACAACAAGGAACCAATAAAAAATCCATACCTGCCTGTTCAGAGCATATGACCTGATAGGGGAGAGAAGTAAAAATATACTCCTGGATGATATCATATATTAGTACAAAGATCATCTCCAGGACTCCGAAGGCCTCATCCCTCAGTGGTTGTTTATGAAGCTCCCACTGAGTGGAGGGCCTGGTGCCAGGTCCTAAAGGTGGTGGTTTATACAAGCTGGTGGGGTATCAGATGGAGGAGTTAAGGGAGTGTGCTGGAAATATATAGACTTCTAGTAAGTCCTTGCAAAGCCCGAGACGTTAGGAGGCTACTGCTGCTGGTGTTGTCAAGAGGGGTAGGACATGGAAAGACCTTGCTTTCCATGGGGAGATTCCAGAGGCTACACTCCACATGCCAAAGTGACCTCAAAGTAGGGTTGGGGATGATGTGTTTGGGTGAAAACCTGGGGACCACTGAGTAAACACACATCTTTTAGAAGATGAACTCCACCCTTCCACAGTCAGGGAGGAATGGGCTGAAACCCGCTCACTCAGAGGCTGTGCCTTGTTCTCACTGGTCTAGGAGTCAAGCTGGGTGTTGGGGCTTGGCCACACTGGCTTGTTTCCCTGTATGTCCCAACCACACATCTTATCTCAGGCCCCCTGTGATTTGAGTCCTGATGTGGCCCAACGGTTGGTACCCTTGTACTCTCCTGGCCATGTATTCCATTTTTCAGGACCAATGCCTAAGTCTGGGCTTTCAGCACCTGCCCCATGCCCGCAATGGAGTCTAAGTCTAGCCTCTAGTGGAGCATTGTCTGAGTGCTCAACATATGTTGTCTCATGTGTTTGTCACAGGAAATTTAGAACAGGCTCTTTCAGGTATCAAGTAGCAGTGATATACTCAGGCCACCTCAGGTAATGGGGGCTTATTGTAAGGATACCTAAGGAAATAAGCCAACTTGGGCAACAGTCTAGCTCTTAGCCTCATAGAGAACTTGACCATCCTGGGGACCCCGTGCAAACACCAACTCTAACCATGAGTTTGCTTTCTCTATGCTTCTAGCCCTTGTCAGCTCTTTCATCTCCATGGCCAAATGCCTGCTGTCCCCAGGGCACCTTTCGGCTTCTGTTTTGATCTCCCGTTGGTCTCTCTAAGCTTCTTTGAACTCCAGGTCCCCAGCAAGGCTGTGTCATGGGCAGCTGTTAATCTCAAGGTGGCTGCTGTCAGCTCAGGCACTAATCCTATGTCCAAACATTTGTGGTCAGGGTGGTGGTGTCACAGGGTACAAAGCATGGTGACCCATGTGGAATAACAGGCTGCTTTTTTTCACATCTGGGTGTGTACTTGAGAGGGAACAGAGGTTTTAAGAAAAGCCTACCCAGGGGCACATGAGCGAGCTGAGCTAAGAATGAGGGCCAAAGCCACATGGTGGGTGGTCAAGGGCCAAGTGAGTGGTTACTTGCTGTCAGAAGCTCTTTCTGACAATGCTAACCAAGTCCTGGGACATAGCCATACCCACACCTCTCTGCTTGTGTGTTGGAAAGCTTTGTGGATATCTCTACCATGTTATCAGAGGTCCTTATAGGTGCCACCAAAGGCTTATAACAGATTCCTATAAATTGGGGCTGGAAAGGATTGTCAGGGTCTCCAGGTCCGGCAACCTACCCCCTCCCTCACTGTCTCTGGTTTAGGATGCTTGGGCGTCCTGGATTCACATGTTTGCATCAAGTCTCCTCTCCCAACTCTGGTTCCTGATTCAACTAAGGGCTCACTTACCAAGGCTTCTCCCTCTTGATTTTCAAATGGGGAAAGGCGGGAGGTGGCGGGAATCAGATAGAGGCGGGGCTGTCACTGCATGGCTCCCTTCAAAGTCGGGATTACTCATTTCAGAGAGGAATATTTAAAGTTTGATGGGAAATGAATCACTGATCTTAATGAAAGACCACATTCTGTGAAAGTGCTGTAGAGGAGGGGTGAGGGGGCCTGAAAAGAAGGGAAGCCCACCACAAAGGAAGTCATTCAGGCTGAGCTTTGAGGGAGGGAAGGAGAAGGGGCCAGGGAGGGAGGGGTTGGGGAAAGCCACCCGTTTGGACATTTCTCAAGTGGGAGATTAAGTTCCAGTGAATGGATGGCTCCCAGTCCCTCACAAAAACATTATGATTAACTAACTCACACTTTGTGGCTGGTGGGTTGGAAGTGGAAGATGGAGGTGGGTGAAGGTGCCACCAAGCCTGCGGGGAGGGGGCCTAAACAGGAGAGGACGAGGACCCTCAGACAGGATGGAAGGAGGGTGAGCTGGTGGAGAGGTGGGGCACTGACTTCCTTCTGCTTCTGCCCTCCCCCTCCTCCCCAAACTGGATTAACTCTTCTCCTCTGTCCTTGCCACGTTGAACAAAGAAACTGCTACTCACTTAGCCATGAGGAGGCTATCACACATGCAAGGTGAGGGCTGTTCAGTGAAAGTTTTAGGTCCAGCACTCTGCCATGCCCTTCCTTTCTCCTTAGTCATGGCTGAGCCAGCACTCCAATTTACAGAGAGCTGCTAGTGACATAACCCACTCTCTGGGCTCCGGGCTTACTGAGGCCATCCTGGCCCATTGCCTTAACCTCCCATCCCTCCCCTGGTATGGAGGATTGAGGGGAGAGATAGTGGAGTTGAGTCTGCTAAACTGAATAGGGATAGGTCCTTCCGCCTCCCTTAGTTGCACCTTGACAAACAGCCAGACAGGCGAGGGGAGGAAGGGACAGACTGAATTTCCATTTTTGCAGTAAAGAGAACCTGAATCTCCAAGGTATCAAGTGACATGGCTGTTTCCCTCTTATGACGATGTCAGGGACACAAGAGATGAGACTGAGCTATAAAATGTAGTGAAAGAGAGCACAGACCTTTGGCCACACAGCCCTAGTTTTAAATCCAGTTCTGTCTCTTCCTAGCTATGTGACATAGGGGAAGTTCCTTAACTTCTCTGAGCCTGTTTCCTCATCTGTAAAATGAGGATAATAAGTCCTACCTCACAGAGGATGTGTGAAGTTGTAGCAAGAAAATGTATAGTAACTGTTTAGCCCAACTCCCCACCGTCAAGTAGGTGCTCAATGAATGCTTCTTTCCTTCCTCCTTTGAACCACATTTCCCAGTGACCACATCAAAGTATATGCTAGTTAGGCCACTACACCACACACCACCTCCTCTGAGAACATACTTGGTGGCCTTCCCTTGACTGTCCTTCCTCTGGCTTCACCATCCTCTGTGGCCAAGCTACAATTTCTACTGGGATGATGAATTTCTGTCTAACCTAGGGGGTGGAGCCATTAGATGAAATGTTCTGGGCATTTTTCTGTATCAAAGACCTCTTTGAAAATCTAATGGAAGTTATGGATCCCCCTCCCAAGAGAAAAATTAACACCCACACACATCCACCTGTGCCATTTTCTGTAGAATATCAGAGGACCCCCAGAATCTCTGAATCCACATGCAAAACTCCAGATGGAAAGTCAGGGCATATAGGCATAAATTTAGCAATGTGAGTAATTTGTTGTTTAGCCCAATTGTTCCTCAATTCACAAAGTCTTTCCCTTGTGAAATGGCCAGGATGATCCTTCTGAATCTATCCAATGGGGCAGGAATAAATAGTCAAGGAATGTGAGTGGATGGTCAGGAAGGTGACTCTGGAGGGAGAGTTATAGGGTTGAGCGGCTTTGGCATGGAGGAGAGAGTGCAGTGAGGACCAGATGACAAGGGGCTGAAACATTGATGTTGGCCACTATCTCTTCCCCCTTGACTAAATATTGAATGGAGAGGGAGAGGAAAAAAAGAATGTTATCAGGAATAATTGAAACCCTCTAGCAGGGAAAGTAGGTGAACAACAGAACAGAAGCTGTGGGCTTTCTTAACTCAAAGGCTTTAGAAACAAAGGTCAGACGTGCATTTTCTTGGTGCAGCTCAGGTCCTAACATTGTAAGGTTGGGGACTGACCATACCTGCCATGGAAACACTAAGGCCAGAAAAAATAGAGTCCGGGTGGGACTGTGCTCCCCACCACTTTTAGAGAACAGAGGAATATTTTCTCTCCCTCTCTTTCTCTTTTTTTCTTGCAGAGGAGGTGTCTCATAAAGACGACATGCTATTTGTTGTCTTTGTTCCACCAGCATCTGAGTATACTCTGCAAGAGCTGGTGGGGGCTTCTGAGCCCAGGCCAGCACTGTCACACTCTCGGAGTCATTGGAGAGGAAAGGCAGGCCTGTCTGGCTTTGATGGAGCCCAGAGCTGGGCCAGCATGGGGGCTCCAGACTCAGCTGCAAGCTCTGAATTCTCAACTCCTGTTGGGGAGAATGTCCTGATTTTGCTGAGTGCATACACCTTTACTACAGTCACCTTGACCTTGAGCTCATCCTTGCTGCATCAAAAAAAAATTTTTTTAAATATGATCTCAAAACCACACATAGTAGAGAATTTGAAGAATATAGAACAGCAATACAGGAAACAATAATGTAGAAAACCAATACAGAAAAGAAGAAAATAAAAATCACCTGCAATCCCACCACCCAGAATTAAGCAGAGTTAACATTTGGTTGGATCTTTCCCATTAGCTTTCCCTGCTCCCCAGCCCCGCACCTCGGATTCAGTCATGTTTTAAACATATATTCCCCAACTTACTGGAGCTTGGGCCTCTGTGCCTCAGTTTTCCTGTTTAGAAAATATAGCTACCTGCTAAACAAAATTACCCAAACGCTTTTATGTAGTTATATCATCCACTGAGCCAGGAGAGAGGTGTGTCCATCCATTATAGGCAATGACGATAAGGGAGTGGGAGTAATAGGCACAAAGCCACTCAGCAGCCAGGGGAACCCCAGGGACCCTAACTCTTAACCAAAGTGGGTGTCAAAGAAAAATTTCATGGAGGGGAGATCAGGGACATACTCCAGCCTCCCAGGGCCATGCATGATAGGTCTGCCCAGGATCTGTCGACACCTGTGACCACACCTCTGTGACACAAAATCAGAACAGCAACCAATCCCAAAACAAAGTTTACAAAGTACTTTTCGAGCCAATCAGAAGTTCAGACAGAACTTCTTTTCCACACTGTTTCTTTCTTATTTACCTTCAGTTTGGACAGGCTTCCTGATCTTTCTTAAAGAAATGGGCCTCTCTCCTTGTGTGGCAAATAATAAATTTGGTGTCTACTTTAGACTGCTCTGGTGACCTTTGTGGCCATGCTGTGGGTCTCACTTCACTGATCCCTGTGATCAGTGGAAAGTTTGTCCCTTCGGAGGTTGTAATCAGAGCCCCTCCTCATTTGTGGTCATCACAAGAGGTTTTCCCACACCTCGTGGAAGAAGGTCAAAGCCTGGTTTATTTGCCAGCTTGCTCAGAGGGTCTCCACTTGAAATGATTGGCCTTATTTGGTTGGTACTCACCCACTTGCTTTTCTAGTTAAGAACTTTTCTTAAGTTAGGTGGACATGCAGTACAAATAGGCATGGTCATTAATTTCTGCGAAGGTGGCCTGAGGGCTGATGGCAGGGGCAAGCATTCCAATTTCCATCTTTCAGCCAGATACCTTCATTCGTTGAGCTGTTCTGGGAACAGTTTTTTTGGAAGTCATAGCCTGATTTGACTCCCTAGAACACAAGAACTTCTGTGTTGAGTTGTCATACATTCACAGTTTGGAGTGAATAGCTCTGAACCTGGGCACTCAGCTATCTTTCAATGCTCCTCTTGGATGTAATACATGGGCCTCGTCCTCCTTCCCACCCTCTCTATTCTTCCCCCATGACTGGGAAAAGCTTTTTTCTACCTACTAGGCATGACCTCAAGCCAACACTGAGAAAGCTCCAATTTCTTGGACCTCAGTGTTAGCTGGCGGGGGGCGGGGCAGGTGTTGGGGCTACAGTATGGACATCCCAGCCAACATAGTTAGCACGCCTTTCCCAACACTCCACAACAGATCAAGTATGCTTTCCCCATAGTCGCCTTTTACTGCAAATGCAGTCATGTTTTCTCCTGCATAATTGGAATCAAGGCCTCTTGAACCCTACCTGCAAATTTATGCAAACAATATGCAAAAGTTTGTGCCAAAAACTGGCAAAGGAAGACCTGTTGCAGGTGAAGCACAGCTGACGCCTAATACCTAGTGGGAGACTGTTTTGGGGGTGGGAGTGCAGGTGAGAGTCTCAAAACCTAGGAATGGAGGGGGAGGGGCTTGGTTAGTGTCTACAGCAGTAATGGAAGACCTCAGAGTCTCCCTTTCCCCTGACTTTCAGCTTGAGAGTGGCCAGTGAAGGGACAGGGAGAGTTGGGGGCTCCCTTTCTCTTTCTCACTATGGAGTCCTCTTGAGAGAGGGGTAGGGGATAGAATCTATTGGCCTCCCCTTTGGTCTGTTCCAGGTGCCACATCTGGTGCTGAGAAATGTTTGAGAAGACTTGACTTCCCATGCCATTGCATTTACATGCAACTATACCACTTTTTAGGTTAACTTCAAATAGAAACATTTTTATTGTCCTTCTAGGACATTAAGCTGTATTTTACTTTTCTATGGTCCCTCTCTGGACTAAAATAGAACTGTTTAAACCTTAAGTCTTAAAACTTAACTGTACTTCAGTGAGCACCTAGTCCAATACCTTATGCTTTATATATGAGGGGACTTAGCCACTAACAAGTGGGTTACTCCAGTTCACAGACCTAGGCTTAATCCACCCTTTATCTCTCTGGGTGACATCACTGATTAAGTAGCAGACTCTTGGCACTGTAGGTGCCATGTGAGATATGCTGGGAGCACAAAATACTTTTATTCTAAACAGTTAAGAGCTACTTTATGAATGGATGCACATCTCTGTCATTCTTAGGCATACATGTGGGCTTATGGACACTATCAGCTACTAATCATGCTTTTCAAAAGATCAGGCAGTTGGTCAGACTACAATGATTGCTTTTAGGCTTGTAAATAACTTCTGGGATGTCCAAAACCACCTAGCTTTTCTGGTCATTCTACCCTATGGCTGTTCATAGACAATGTTATGTCATTAGAAGTAATGGAGAGGAGGAGAAAGAAGGGAATGGCAGGATAGAGTGCAGGAGTAATAAAATACATTTATTGAGCACTAACTATACTCACGATGTTATTCTTAGTGCTTTACCCAATATTATCCCCATTTTACAGATTGAGGAAATTGAGGTTTAGAGAGGTTAAGTAATTTGCCCAAAGTCTCACATCTAGTTAATAAGAGGACCCAGGATTCAAAGTTGGGGCTTCCTGATTTCAGAGGCCAAGCTCGTCACCACCATGCTCACGAGGCAATGCTATAGGGAGAGAGCCAGGTTTTCAGGAAACTCTTAGTGGCCATAACAAAGAGTTATTCTTTTGTATCCTGCTGTTGCTATTTTGATGACTAGCCTTGATGGGATTTTTTAGCACCACAGTGAAAGTGAGGGCAAGAAAAGGAGGATGGAAATCCTCTGTGTTAGCCTTGTTGAGGACTTCTTGCCCACTTTCCTAGGGCTGACTGACTGGAATTCTTCCAACAGGTGTTGGCCTGAAGCAGCTGGGGCTTTATCTCTGTGATGGTAAAGGCAATTTTCAGGCTCAGATAAAGATAACTTAGCTGTTTATCCATCCATCCAACAGGCATTTATTAGATACTTCCTCTGTCAATTCTTGAGCCAATAAGTGAGCAAGGTCACTGACCCAACAAACCTAACTCAGATTCAGAGATGCATAACCTAACTCCAACAAAGCTTTTTGTAGATTATCTAGGGTAAATTTTACAACCCTCTATCTTGCCAACATTTCAGCTACTGGTTTGCCAGCAGGAACCTCTTCCATGAAGGAACGGGGGAGATGTTGGGCTGCTTAGCACCTGAGCTAAAGTTTTGGGGAAGGATATGGAAGCCAAAGACTAACAAGAGGTTTTGGCATTATTTGCGAATATCCCTTCTCCCTGCTATTCCATTTCCTTGTGCACTTAAGCTAGGCTCATGACATAAGGGCCAACTGTGCACTTAAAAATCTATCCCAGCATCCTCAGCTCAACCTCAGAACTAACTGCCAATCACCACTTGCCTGCCCCAACGGAATTAACGGAAGCTGCCAACAGCCCTGCCCTGACCTCACTGGAGAGAACTGCTTCCTTAGTGGACACGATTTCTTCTTTATTCTGAGATAGTCTCTCTCCTCTCTTAAAGCAGGAAATCCCTCACGTGCAGGCCAAGTTTCAGACAGAGAGACAAGTTGGGTCATTCATTTATTCTCATTAGGAATCTCCTTATGTGGTTCAGGACAAGTGTCATGATTGCTCCTATGAAAAGCTGCTGGCAGGGGTAGAGGGAAGCCAGGTTGAGGGTATGCAAAGGAATGAAAGTGCTTGAGGAGGGCCAGCAGCCCCCTGACTGTAACCAATATCAAAAAGCACTTTAATTTTGGGTTGAATGGATAGAAGCCAGTTTGTGAAGTCACAGAAATGTCTTTGTTAGACCTGGCTAGTCCTTTTCTGAGATCTTGTGACATAATTGCAGGCAGATGGAAGAGGCATGGCAAGCATTAACTGCCACACACGTTGAGGGATCACCCTCCTTACTGGAGGTGGTGAGTGGTAGAAATCCCTGGAGTGCATGTAGAAAGAGTGGAATTAGCAGATGGCCCTAAGATTCAGGGTGTGATTTTTGTAAAATCAGAGAAATCTGGGAGGGGGGAGACATGAACCCAAATCCTGACTTGCCCTGAAAGTGAGCCTTAATGACTGAAATGCTACTCTGAGAATTTCTAGTTTCTGGCTTCAGAGTGAAGGTGATAGTTGAGGGGTGAATGTTTACAAGTGCAGGTATGCAGCACGTGTTCTTGTCTTGGACTTTTAGAGGATTTTCTCTAGACTGAAAAGGTTGTTAGCTAGGTTAGAATATCAAGGAAGGTTATAGTTGCTTTTTCTACATATTGCCAAGAAGCTAGACTTTCATAAAACTCTAGTGGAGGTTTGCTGCAGCTTAGAGGAAAAGGCATTGCCTTTTTTAATGTTGGCCGTGCCAAGCTGTGTGCTCCAGAGCAGGCCACTTAGCATTTTTGGCTGTGCTCTAGAGAGTAACACCTATCTTGCAAGATGCTTTTAATGATTAGGAGGAAGAATAACCAGGAAAAAGATATGTAAACTGTAAAAAGCTGTCATCACCTTACAGTGGTGATGGTGACGGTATTTATACTCCTGGGATGTTGGGACACATCCTTGCCTAGAGCAACTGTATATACAACATAATCCTTCCAGCTTCAGGACTCTCCTAGTAAGGTTAAAGGATACTGATATTATCCAGTATTTAATAGAATTAGACCCACCACTTGCTGCTTTATCACAGAAGATATGGGGCCGAGGGAGCCTCTGTTAGCAACACTCAAGACCTTGGTTACAAATGAGTGGAATGCATAAGGGGGAGGGGATCTTTAACAACCTCTGAGAGCAATATGAACGGCAAGTTATTTTTGTTCAGGAACAGAAAGCAAACAACATTAGTGGTGGAAGGAATGCAAACCACATCTTGCCTATTTAAAGCAATAAAGGAAAGGAACAAAATTATACAGGCAGAGAGGTTCTTTTGTTTCCCCAGCCATGAATCCTGGTTTAAAAGTGCACACAAACCACAAAGATAGTAGATACCATCTCAACCCCTGGTGTAATGTGTTTCTTATTCTTCAGTGTACTTTCAGAGAGAAAAGATCCTACCAATAAAGCAATGTCACACTCCCTTCAGCTTGCTTTCTCATTTGAGCTTTATGTTTATATTCTGTTGAGAAAACCTAAAGACATTATCTGTTTTCAGTAGTAGTTGATTCTTCCCAGGCACAGAGGGGGAGGATAAGTATAATTTTTTCAAGCATAACTCATTCATTTACTCAATATTAAGATATATGCGAGGCTCTCTCTGCTGAGTAAGGAGGACAAAAATAAACTAGGGACCCTACCTTTAGGGAAGAAAAGACGTTTACGCTGGTACGTGTATTTGATTTGCTGAGAGAGAGAACAGATTTGGGATTCAGAAAGAGGAGCAGTTCTTTGTAGTATATCTGATCTGCTGAAGGGGAGACTGTCTGCAGAGGAAATAGTGGGCGTGAGCTCTAGAGGTAGAGCTAAACTAGACAGCGGGTGGCCTAGGATAATGGGTTAAGGATTTGTGACTTTATTTTGAAGACATAGGGAGTTACCAAAGTTTGTTTTTTTCGGCTGGGAAGTAGCACTGTCATCTGGATATAAATAGATCCTGAAATTTGGAATCTCCATTCTGCGAATGAACTTAGAAGATAATTGCATGGGTGGGTTGAAAGATGCCTTGAGAAGTTTCCAAAGGGGCAGTGCTTGTAGCTTGCCCTCCTGTTAAGGGTATATGCACTGCTTCTCATTCTCCATTTGGCATGAAGAACAGTGCACACGTACACAGGAGAGTTGAATTCTTTCAAGATAGACTCAGTCACTTAAGAAATGTAGATGACCTTGTTTCAATTAAAATTATAAGAGAAATTCCACATGGCTGAAAGAGAGGAAGTGGCCACCTCAGTCTGGAGATATTTCTTTCTAGGAGGAAGGGCACTGAAGCAGAACATGATAACATCCTCCAGCAACCAGGAAGGATGAATGCACCTGCCACTGATGAATGGAAAGGTGTTTCAGTGCACCAAGCTCTGGTGATCTTGGATAACGTCTGGATATTGCCACTAATTTGCTGTGTGACCTTGAACAAGTCACTTTTCTTCTCTGGAGAAGTTAGACTGGATGGTATCTAAAGTTCCTTGAGCTCTGACATTCTGTGGGACTAAGGAAAGCTGCTGGTAGCTCCGGCATGGCAAGTCTGATGATCCCCCAGTTTTCCGTCTCTCTCATTGGTACTGAGGGAGGCAACTCAATAGGATGTACTCAGATTCCTGGCCAGGTCTTAACAACCAGAGTTCAAGTTATGCCCTTGCTATAGGTTAGCGGTGAGAACTTGGGTAAGTCACTTAACCTCCATGAGCCTCTGTTTCCTTTTGTAAAAAAAAAAAAAAAGATAGATTAATGCATCAATGACCTCCAGCCAAAGATTCTTCCTTTTGGCAATGGAGACAGACTCAAGCTATAGGACATTTATCTTTGACATCCAGATTTTGCTCTTTGCTGAATTTATACTGATTAGGATCAAGAGGGTGTCCAGAGAGTGTAGTGTGTAGTTGGACTAAGGGTTGGTCTTCTCCTCTTTCTTTTGTTGCAAGGTGAATTGCTGGCTCCTGTGACTTGATAATTCCTGCACAGTAGCACCAAAGACTCTGGGCATAATATATCAGTTAACTGCCACACAGGCAATCATTACAAACAAAAGGCTGAGTTGTTCCTTGTGACAGGTCTTAAAGTCAAAAAGCCCAGATTATAAAACTCAGACAATGAAAACATGTACTTAAAATCCATCTGGGTCTGTTTTAGAGAGCCAGGTGGCTTTCTCTTTTACTTAGTCACATACTGCCCTGCTTTTCCTATAGTATTGACAATGGGATAGCAAGACATTTTTACTGCAATATAAATTTCTCTTTGACTACCTGAGACAAACTTTAGGGCCATATGATTATCCACACAATGATCAACTCTGGCTAATGAAGTTTACACTGATCTGCTGGATTTCTAGAGGAGAATCTGCTTCATTTATGGTGTCTGTTTATGGCCAGAGACAAGTTTGGACTATCTTTCTCTGCTGTATGAATATCCTGCTGGGGGAACTGTAGCTCTCAGAGTATGCATGTTGTACTCTGTGCTTGCCTGTTTTGGAGGTTTTTGAGTATACTTCTCAGGAGAACGTGATTCAATGGGAGGGTAGTGATTTGAAGCATCTGAAAGTCTCTAACAGCTATCCTGGATACATAGGTTAAGTTAGTGTTTTTCAGGTGGGTGTAAACCCAATGTCCATGTGAGAAGTAATCCCCTAGAGGGTCAAAGACTGGGAGTGGGAGAATAAGCATCATTTAGCATAACAGTAGTGAGCCAGGTATTTGTCCCTCAATTTGGGCAGATTCCTTGAGTGGATTCAAATAGTTCCTGCAAAGCAAGAACAGATTGACTCTTGTAGCTAAAAGAGCCCTGATAGTAGTTTCCATTTTAAATGGGCTAAGTTTTGCTGATATGATTGTAATAACCTCAGCACAAGCATCTTCTTGAAGTGGAGTAAGGTTCAGTTTTTTATAGAATCAAGTCTGGATTATGTAAGAGAAACTTAAGAACCAGAAGATACACGTAGAAGAATAAATATTCTTCTACCTTAGGTAGAAGTAAATTCACAAAGCTGTGCAACCATCATCTCTAATTCCAAACATTTCTTCACCCCCAAAAGGGAATCCCTTTTCCCCCAAAAGGGAACACCTTACGTGTTAAACATTTAAACACCTTAAATATTTAAAAATGAGTTAAATTTGTAAAAAATCAGTTAAATTCAGAGCAGTAGCTAAGGTCGGAGAAAACCACAAGAGTTTCATTTCTTCTGAAGTGGCAGAAGACCTCAGAGAGTCAAAAACCGGTGGATTGTAAGGGATCAAAGAAAGGAGAGGAGTCAAAATACAGTAGGAAGCAGATGAGCCAGAACCTCAATGTCTTTTACATAAACACCTCCCAAATGAACCATTATCCTGATTCTTTTTAGTTGAATATAATTTTATATGTATGTGTATATATTTTTATTTTTAAATAAGTTATGGAAACAGCATAACTTACCTACATCATAAAACCAATGTAGAAACTTGGGAAGTATGAACTTGAACCAAGGCCTTGTTCAAAGCAAAACATCATACTGACATATTTGTATATGGTAAATTTTTTTAAGAACTGTGAATCAAGCCCAGGACTCTCTATCTTGGAGCTAAAACCTTCTCTTATTATCTCACAAATGTGGTAAAAAGAGAGAGAGAGAGAGAGAGTAAGAGACAGACTATTATCTAAATATGCTTTCTAGTGTTGACAAAAAGGGACACAATTGAACAACTTCCTGTGTAGACATTTTTGACTGTTTATCTGAATTCTAGACAGTGCTAGAACACACACATCAACACACACACACACACACACAACTGAATGATGCTTTTGATCAGCTATCTTTATAATTTCCAAAGGGTGGGAATATAGAAGGACAGAAACAAAATCAGAGGGAGCTAGCTTCCAATAAGTATGAAATTATCACTACAAGGCTAATGAGATTCTTTCTGCAAGGAAAGGTAAAAAGGTTAGCTGTAGAAAAATGGGTTTTGACATATACACTTGAAAGAGAGTGACATTATACTGTTTTAGACAATAGCTTGGGCCCTTGACATTTTATCAAACTGTATGATAAAAAGCCAGCACTTAATAATCCCTGAAGTATGGAAACAAAGGAGAAAGCCTGTGTCTCTTATATTAAACAAAATGATCTCTCTTTTAGACATGACAAGATCTTCGTGAGGGTTTCTTCACTTTTTGTACTATATCTGTACCATCTGGTTCATGTCAAAATTCCCTCAAGTAGCCACTGCCATTCCAAATTTTCTCTTATATTGTGTTAGAGAAATAAGGAGATGCCTTAACATGTTCAAGAATAATAAAGCAGTGGGTGTTTGGCCCAGAAAAGTGCCATTTTAGACAAAGAAGACCCCCAAGAAAAGTGGAATAGACTGTAAGGAGACTTTGTGTCTTGGAGCTTTGTCAAAGGCCAAAAGCTGATTATCACCAATCAGGGGCCAGCCAAAAGTCCTCTAGCTTCTAGGCAGAAGAGACATTAATGAGAGCAGTTTCTTGGAAGAACACAATGACCCAATTGGGGAAGAAGCCTTTTTGAAATGGTGACCTCAGGTAAAGCCTGTCCCAAAGGGTTCTAATCCAAAGAGATCTCCTGAATTCCTCTGCCATGGAGACCAGCTCAAGGATGGACTTCTTGGCCCTCATCTCTGCTCTTCCTATCAACTTCTCCACCTAAAGACAAACAACACTTAAGACATTAGACAGACAGACACTGGAGCAGCTGTTAGAAGGCTACTCAACAATTTCACCAGGGAATAGTCCAAAGATGACTAGATAATAAAGAAGTCCCTCAGCATCAAATTTCTAGGAAAACAAAATAAGCTCAAAGTAGAAAAGCCTCAAGGAAACACTGGAATTCTGAGCTTACCGCCTTGCTAGGGTCTGCATAATTTCCCAAACAGGCAGAGAGTCAAGAGGTTTCAGATGTGAATACCATAAAAGAGGCAGGGGTCACTTGGTTTGAGGAAATGAGTGTTTCTGCTGTGTCTCAGTAGAAACTTCATTTCTGCCAGTATTCTCAGTTAAAAACCGCCAAGAATGTACCTCTGATTGAACAAAGTTGAGTTCATTGATGTCGCAAGAAGGAAGAATGCACACCAATTAAGAGAATGTTAGAAAACACTTATGGGGTTTTGGCTTGTGTCTGGTGATTTTCAGGAGTGTTTAGGAAAGTGAGGCCTTTCTCTGAGTTGGCTATTGTCAGTAACCAGGTGTAATGCTATGATTGTATATCTTAGTTCTTATCTGGAAGATGAGAAGAATGGAGCCAGGCTCAAGTTGTGGTTGGTAAAGAAGCAGTAGTCACTTGTATTGTCCAGGTGCTTGATATTCTGTGATTTGCACAGCAGCCTGATTTTTCGTCTGGCCTTAGACATGATTATGAAGTAGTCTTGTTTTTTGTCTCTCTTGGAGTCAGAGTGAGACTGTGTCTGATGTTCGTGCTCTGTGCGATTATTATGTCCAACAGAACACCATGGCTAACTCCTAACAAATTGAAGCCTAGTTGTGAATATCAGGCCCATTCTTAAATGTTGCCGGCCACTTTTCTCTTTCTTGTATGAACTAATTCTTCAGTACTGCTGAGAGACTCAAAATGGAAAAGAGGTATAAAAGGATTTGTAAAAACGTGAAACACAATGAGAATGAAGTGAATGATTCTTGACCCTTTTCTTATCTGGGAGGTACTAATCCAGAAACCTTGGCCATTGAGAACATCACTGGGAAATTGAAAGCAAGCAAGCAACAACTTCTAAGCACCTGAAATGAAAGTGCGCAAATACTTACAGTTTTTCTATTTATTCTGTTTTGCACATACCCTAACGAGCTGTGTTATCATGCTCACAGAAGGGAGAAGGCGAAGGGAATGCTCAGAAGCAGGAGCAAGGAGAGTAGCAAGTCCTGGCACATGGATGGGCCTTGAAGACATTATGCTAAATGAAAGAATCCAGATGCCAAGGACCACAGAGTGTATGATTCCATTTCTAGGGAAGTTTCCAGAATGGGCAAATCCAGAGAGACAGAAGGTAGATTAGTGGTTGCCAGGGGGCGGGGAAGGGGGGACTGTGACAATTGATGGGTATGGGATTCCCTTTTGGGGGTGAAGAAATGTTTGGAATTAGAGATGATGGTTGCACAGCTTTGTGAATTTACTAAAACCACTTTAAAAGGGTAAATTTTATGATATGTCAGCTATATCTCAAAAATGTTAAAAAAGAAAGAGGGTGAAGATATGGCAAGGCACTAAGGAGAAGTTCACTCCCAAAGCAGGGCCATCAAGAGCTGCAAACTCTGCCCACGTCTTGATTCATAACCTCTGGGTTCTCTTCCATGTGATCCCACACATGCGTCCGGACACCCCTGCTGGCCAAGGTGCTGAAGGATATAAAGAGGACCAAGGTCCCTGAACTCTGGACAGAGCACCTCTCAGGGCAACAGTGGGCATTCATACTAATGACTCCCAAGCAAGTCATCACGAAAAGGTCACATTATCTTCAAAACTCTTAGTTTAAAAAGGCAGAGGAGTGGATCACAAGTAATTTGGAAAAAAAATTCAGTTTGCCAACCTTTTAAAGAAATCTTAAAACCTCTGGTGTCAAATTTCAGTTAGCTAGAAAGATAATGCATGTGGAATGGCTCATCTCCCATAGAAACTAGAGAATGAGATGCCACTGTATCTACGGAAAGGCAAACATGCCCACATATCTCAATAACCCCAGAGAGCGGGTCAGTTAGAGTGTTTCAAATCATCCAGTCTCCTGGGCATCTGGGATGTCATGGTGACTGCACCAATTATACTAACTTTTGTGATTTTCCCAAAATATTTGATGTGCCTCTAACTCAGGGGGCCAAGGGCAGCACTAAGCAAGCTACGGTGGAGGGAAAGAGGGCTCATGGCAGAGGGCTGTGGTCAGGGCGGGGCGCCACTGAGGAGAGAAATCTGTCCCCTTTCAGCGGCTCTCTGTGGTTTGTTCTCTCTTCTCAGTGTGTGGGAGATACATGTGAGCCCTGCCTCCATTGTATGGCCGGGAAACCATTGCCAGTGTAGAAGTACCCACTATAGTTTTCTAGGTGGAGGAAATGGGGTAGGTGTGAAGTGAGCACCCATCTCAGAATGGTTTCAGATTGTAGGAACTATGCACCATTACAAGCCACTGCTTTTGGTGGACAGCTGTGTCCACAGGTGGTTTAAGAGGGAGCCTCAGGGGCAGAGGGAGAGGAGAACGGAAGCCCTCCTTCAGCTAAACGTGAACCTGGTGAATTTGGATGAGCTCCTTAGCTCTAAATTGTTATTTCCATTCTCGGGCTCCTTCAAGGACCCCAAGCTTCCAATTTGCCACAGGCTTTGGGACATGGTGCCTGCTCTTGAAAGCAAGCATTTAGGAGTTTTTAAAGGCCTAAGTTCAAACCTGCTACTAGAAAAGATACATTTAAAGGGAAGATGCCCTGCTGTAAATTAGTGGCTTTCCATTGGGACCACACTTAGTGGAGTCCAGGGGTTGGTGACCCATGTCTTGAGTAATGGGAGACTAGAACCAAGTTGCTTGTGTGTGAGGGAGTCAGATGGAACAAAGGTTTCTTCATGGAAAAGCAAGTGGCAGTGATGGTAGTACCTGGGGAGTGTTTTGGCGATTGCGCTGTTCAAGACTGGATAGAGAGCCAAATCTGGGCTGTGCAGTCGGCTGTGCTTTTGGCAGGAATGAGAAGGGCAGGTTGGAGTGACAAAAAAAAACACCAAGAGTCTCTGTGTGGTGACTCACCCATGCTCCCAGCCCTCCCCCATCCATTCCCGTGAATCCGTATAGGTTTAAAGAGCCTGCCTATTAGTCAGACTCTCTCAGGGGGCACAGAGACCCTCTCAGGTTACTTTCAGTAATGGGGATTTATTGTAAGGATATTTCTGGAAATTGGGAGGCCTCAAAGCCTTAGGATTCCATAAACACTGAGGACAGATTGGCTTCTAGGAGCTCGGAACAGGATTCTGGACCTCAGGCAGCTCCAGGGGTCTGATTATCTCATACTCTCTACAACGAGGTAAAATCCCTCCATCCTGGTATTTGGCTCTCCACTCCTCTGTCTCTGCTTCTACTGACTCTGATGCTCTGTGCCTACAGCATGTGGTTTCTGCTTCTTCATGGCTTCTGCTTACTTGTGGCTTCTCTCTGTGTCTTTTAGCGTCTAGTCACACACCCTGCTGCCTTTTCTCTCACCTTCAAACTTCTCTAGAGAATTCAATTAGGCCCATGTTAGTAGCCACTTTCATGCTAGGCCACCTCCTGGGCCACTGGCCAATAAACAGGCTGCCCTTAAGTCTGATGCCTGTCCCTGGTCCCATAAGCAATAGCTGGGGTAACATTATGCGTTTTCTCCTGTGTCGAAGGAGACTGTTGGTGGTAGGGCGTGTGTGTGTGTGTGTGTGTGTGTGTGTGTGTGCGCGCGCGCGCATGGAGTGGGGGGGGGGGGTGGTGGGTGGAGGGGGGTGAAGGTTTGAATGGGGGAGTAGCAGGTCTCTGAAGACTTGGCCTGTCTGAACTTTTGTCCCGGCAATAAAGACTATGAAGCACTTGGGAGGGCGGGTGCTTTGTAAAGATTCCAAAGGCCTCTAGGTGTGTGTGGGAGAGACACCAATATCCACAGCACTGTTTTTCCAAGTCAGATCTCCCCATCAGGTTGCAGAGAGTGGTAGGCTTGGAAGGTACTGCCTCATTCCTACTCTCTTCCTTTGTTTTTGGTTCTGTAAACGGGAATAGGAAAGAGTGACTGGAAAGGTTTGCAGAGCTCTTTCTGGCTACAGGAGGTGGTCTGCAGGTTGCCCTAAGAAATGGACTTCACTGTGCCCCTGGTTATTGACACCTTAGCTCATCTGAACATTTGCCTTTTACTTATTTTTTTAATGTTTATTCAATTTTGAAAGACAGAATGCGAGAGGAGAAGGGGAGAGAGAGGGAGACAAAGCATCTGAAGCAGGCTCCAGGCTCTGAGCTGTTAACACAGAGCCTGACGAAGGGCTCGAACCCACAAACCATGAGATCATGACCTAAGCCAAAGTCAGATGCTTAACTGACTGAGCCACCCAGGCGCCCTGAACCTTTGCCTTTTATATGCTAAACCTATCGTTTCTAAATCCTAAGGTAGTATTTGGAGCTTAGTAAGTGCTCAAATGTTTGATAAATGAATGGGTGTAAATGAAAACATGAATTTGACATCAGCCCTTCAAGGGGAGGTTGACTCAGAGAAGGTTGAGGTTGGGGCTTTGGTAGAACAAAGGCCTGGCTCTGAATCCTGGCTTTGCCACTTGGCAAGCTGTGACACAATGGGACAGGTTACTTAACTTCTCTGAGCCTCCCTTTCCTCAACTGTAAGGTTAGGATAATGCTCATGTCAAAGTTCTTTGGAAAGTCCAAGTGACTATATACTTCCTAGCACAGGGTCTGACACTGGATGCTCTAGTGTCCAAGAGCTGGGAGTATTAGGGCCAGCTCAAAGGGCCTGGAGGGTACGAGCAGGCCATTTGCCACATGTGGACACAGGTGCACAGGCCCATTGGGAAATCAATGGGCAAATCCACATGCCAGCTGCTTGTCTCGCCTTCACCTCCCGGGGGGTTAGCAAGGCTGCCGTGCTGGGACTCAGGTACCAGTTCCAACAGCATTAGGCTACAAATACAGCAGGTGGGGATTGTGTCCAGAAGCCAGCCTTTGGAAAACAGCTGGAGAACATCAGGATCTAATATGAGGGGAACGCCACCAGTGGTGCCAAAATCTTCATGGGGTAAATGAAGGCTTAGTCAGAGAACAAGTCTGTGGGGCAGGTTGAGGGCAAAAGCCCAAGAGCCATGAGGCATCTGGAGCCAAGAACAGGAGGCCCTGAGGTGGGAGGCAGAGAATGCTGTGCTGTGCTGACCACAGGAGGCCAGGAAGCCTCTCCTTCGTGTCTACCCCTCACCCATGTCAAAGATGCAGCAGCTCTTGGAGTCCCAACATGTGCCAGCTCATTGCCTTTCAGGCTCTTCTAGATGTAATGCACACAGAGGTGGTGGGAAAGCGAGGTTCTAGGCAGGAAAGGCACTAGGTTTCCAGAACAGCTCCAGCAGTGACACCTTGCTGAATGTGACTATTGCGTGTTTATGTTCTGGTGGAGACAAGGCTATTGCAATTGCCAATGTCTGTCACTCCAGTTAAAATCACCCTCTTCATCTTCATTACCCAGAACTGCTCTACCTCTTAATGCTGATATGCTGCAATCTCTTCCATCCCAGCTCTGGTCCTTGTGGTTGTCGGCCTTGTGACCTCGAGGCCTCACTGCATCCAGGACTTAGCCTTTCCATTTCCTCTCAAGACCCCCAAGAAGTCCCCTCATGCCATCACTTGCTTCTCTGTGACACATTGTGCCAACCAGGCCTGTGCTGCTTCCATTCCTTGGCCTCATTGTCTGCTCCTGTCAGCCGCTAAGGAGGAGCTGACCTTGACTCTGTCCAGCTGGATGCCTACTTTGCTCCTAGCTGAGGTGGAGCACAGCTGCCAAAGGTCACACAGCCTCCTGCATTTAGGCTGGCACAAGATTTCTGATCTGCACTTAGCCCCTGGTGCCACTGCCTGCCCAGAGCCCTTCCCTGGACCCCGGCCAGCTTCATGTGCAGGCCCACAAAAGCTGTCACAAGCCTCTACCTGTCACTCTAGGTTTCTTTCCTACTAACTCATCTGTACCCACCCCAACTCCCAGCAACCTCACCTTGTACCTTCAAGGTCAAAATGAAGTTTCATTATGAGGGAAGATCCCACTCTCTGGCCCCTCTGGCCCACTCTTCCTGGTAGCTTCTCCTCCCATAACAATGATAACCAGCTCTTTGGAGTAAAGCTAATACTTGCCCACAGCATTGAGTTCCATCCTTTCTCTGGACCTTCAGTGAGCTTCTTCCTTGGATGCTCCTCTCACAGCCCTAGGCTTTTCCTAATCTCTCTCCCATTAGCATTTAAATGTGCTCCTGGCTCTTTTAATAAAAAAGACGAAGCCCTCACCCAACCCTGGGTCCCTATGAAACCACGGCCCCCCGTTGCTGTTTCTTTTTACAGTCAGTGTTCTTGAAAGTGTTGTCTGCATTTATTGTCTCTAAGGCTTCCCCTTCCCATTCACTTTTCGACCCTCATGATCTGCTTTCACAGACCACGCTTCCATGATTGCTGCATGCAACTCCTTCAGCTGGAATCCCTGCTGACCTCCGGATTGTAAGCCTAATGGACACTGCTTCTCGGGCCTCCCAGACTCAAGCTTCTGCAGTGGAATGCCATTGATAGCTCCACCCCAGAGATGCTCTCCTGCCTTAGCTCTTCCTGGGTTTCCTTCTTTCCTCTAGCTGGTCTTTTTCACTCTTCTTCCTGAGATCCTCTCCTTCTGTTCATCCCACCTAGAGATTAGGGTTTTGCAGAGTTCTATGCCTACTCTCTGCAGCTCTCAATCATCACCTTCTCCTTGGGTGGGCAGATTCTCTTCAAGAGTTCAAATGTGATTGTGATGCTGATGACCACCCACTGGATGGAAGCCCAGCCAGGAGTCCTTCCTGAGGACCAGATGGGGCAGTCACCGCCTGGAGGGGCATCTCCTCTTGCTCTCCCCAAACAGGATTCCTTCCCTCACCCCTCCAACCTGCTCTTCTCCTTTGCTCCCTATCATGATAAATATTATCTCCAATCACCCAACTGGCCAAATTAACCATTATGTGAGACCCAGCTCTGACCAATCCCAGTGGGTGTTTCCTCTGCTCCACCTGCTTATTTTTGATGGTTCATTCTCCTTTCTACCCTTTCCCACTCCATCACCAAGTTTAGCTGGTTCTACCTTCTTACTCCACGTGGAGTTCATCTTCTTCATCTCTACTGCCACAACCGTCCTCCAGACCCCCATAGTCTCTTGCTGGGATTTATGAGCAGCCTCTCTGTCTGCTCCTTCTGTCTTGGTGTGCAGACACTCTCCCATTCATTCTCCACACAGCTGCCAGAATGAACTTCTAAAAATGCGAATCTGTTCATGGCATCCCCCTGCCTGAAATTCTTCAGGGCTTCCCTGATGCCTTCAGGATAAAGTCCAAACTCCTTAGCGGGGTGTCCAAGGCCCTTCACATCTTGTGGTAATATGAGCATGACTAGTATTCAGACTTGGATAGACTCAGGATAACTCGGGTAGACTTGTGTTCAAATACTGGCAGTATTTTGGCTATGTGACTTTGAGTAAGTTACTTAACCTCTATGAGCCTCCACGTTCTTATGTGTATAGTGATGGTAATGTGCCTACCTCAGAGGATGCTGTGAGGATAAAATGAAGTAATGTATACTTGTCTTTTCAACTCTAGAAAATTCCTTGCTCATTATAGGCATGCAGCACATTTATTCCCCCTCCCTGCCTCTTGCCTGTCAGCTTTACACACAATGCCCTCTGATCCTGTGCCCCTGAGCTGCTGTCCTCCCTGGAAGATGCTGCACTTCCTTCTCACCTCTCCACCCAGCTTACACTGTCTGTAGCCCTGTGCCTGCCTCAGCACTTTCCTCTCTTTGCTTGAATAACTCGTCATAATCGTTAGGGTTCCTTGCCGGAAGTTTCTCCTGAGCACACCAAGACTAGCTGCTGGGCCTAGATGTTTCCAAAGCAGTCATTTCAAGCTCCTGTCAAGGACTGCCCTTCATTGTCTTACAATTACCTTCTCAAGCACTCCTCCCTTTGCAAGGCGTCTCCTCCAGGGTAGGGATCATGTCTTACTTATCTTTATATCCCTGGTACCTACGTAGTACCTCAGGCACACCAGGCTGTTAGTAAACATTTGCTGAATGAACAAACTTAAACATGAACTCTATCCAGGTGGTATTCAAGCTCTTACTCTCATTATTGATTTGCTTATAACATGTTCATTCTTGTTTATTTTTCTGTTCCTCTTGGGAGCAGGTGCTGTCAGCCCATCAGATTGTAAGCTCCCTGAAGGCAGGGTCCCCACAGAGGGTGCCTATAGAATTAACCTATTGGTGACTTTCATCACATATTGCTGACTGCCTGGCTTCTGAGAGAAGGGAAATGTAGTGATGAGTAAACTGGGTCTTCATCTTACTTTGTGCAAATCAAATTTAGTGGCCATGGAGGGTCCTGGGCTGTCTCTGAGGTACTGCAGCAGCAGTGGTCATGAAAGATGGCATTGGTGGTGGGGGATAAGGGAAATTTGAGAGTGGAGGTGCAAAGTCCTGGAGGAAACACACGGTTTCCTCTTCTGGTTAGCTGGGAGAATTGTGGACATTTGCCCCCAGGGACTGTCAAGCAAGGACCTTTGCCATGAAACTGGTTTTAGCTTTTGTTTCAAAATCAGTTTCCAGGCATTTCAGAATGTCACTTCCCATCAGTTCATGAGTGAACCTGCCTGTTTTTAGCTAAAAGGATCCTTGGGGGTTTCTTCTGCCTGACGATCTGGGCTGATCTTGCTTGGCAGCCCTTAGCGTCATAGAGTCCTACCATCTCCTGAGTTGTTAGAAATTACTGGGGTATTCATTACTTTTGATCTCTAATAGAAGTGGAGATAGATTGCAAGCAATCTTCAGACACCCCCGTCCCCCTACCCTATCTGTTGTCTTGCAAGAGCTGGGGGGCATTATTATTCCTTCTAGCCATACTGGTGGGACAAGCTTTCCTCTCTCACCACCCTACCCAGTGGGGTGCTGGGTTACTGATTCCTGGGGAGGGGAAGGTGCAGGCAGCTACTGAGCTCCCCCTCTCCCAGGAGGGCCCGGTGTCCCCAGAACACTCTTGTTTGTTATGCTCACTCTCTTCCACATCCCATAAGTGTATGATGTACGTAGAGGACGAGGGGTCAAAGACTGATGTACCTTAGATTCTTTTTTTAGATGCCTTTTTCCATGTCAGAGCTTTTAAAGTTGGCTTTCTGTTAATTTGCTAAGAAATGCGGTTGGGCTTGGGTTAGGACGAATGTGTTTTGTTTACTAAGAATCTAAGAAATTTTATAGAAGGAAGTCCTCATTTGGGTACTTGGTCTTAAGACTGACTTTAATAAAAATTCCTTTATCTTCTCTACCAACACAACACTAGAGCTGAGACTCAAATATTTTCTGGCCCTACCGGGAGCCAAGCACCTTAAAAGGAGCTTCAGCTGCAAGTGAGAACTGTGTAGGTTAGGCAGACATCAACACTTCTTGCTAGGAGTCAGGGTGTTTGTGAATGAGAGAGGTTGAAGCTGCTTTTCCAGAGGCTTCTAAAAAGGAAGACTTTCAGCTGTGTGGAGTGAGAGATATGAGGGACTGTGGGGCAATGGAGGACTAAAGCAGCTGGACTACCTGAGGGTAGACCATTTCTTTGAAGTCTGATTCTCCACTTGGATTAGGTTTTGCTATTGGCAGGTTTATAAACAATGAACCAGGAAGTATCTGTGAGTTGGTCTGAATTTATATAGAAGGTCCACAGGTGCTTGAGACCCCTCATTAGTACACATATATTCTCTCTCTGCCTCCCCCATCTCTCTCTCTCAGGACAGGAGTTTTGCTCAGTGCTGTGCAGAGAAGTCATGAAGTGAGGGAAATTGAATGGGCCCCTGCCAAAAGCCTTCTCGGCAGAGACTTACACAGCTGGGTCAATCAGAATAGCCAATTGAGGGATGACTTCCCTGGAGCACTAATAGCAGACTCCTATTTTTTCCATTTTCTGCCTGACAAAGCATCTGGAGCTGTTTGTGGGTTCTGGATGCAAGTATCCTAGCATGCAGCTCCATAGGGACTAGGCTTCAAGTCTGTCCATTTGGCAGATGGTGGAGGGAAGAGGGATCCCCAGGGGCTGGGCCCACAAGGCTCCAGCCTTGGAGAAATCAGGCAAGATTTTCAAGGGAATCAACATTCTGCAGTGTCTTTTTTTCCTTAAGAATTTATATTAGTAGCATCAGCCTAGAGTGTGACTGATTATAGGAGAACCAATTTTCCTTATAGTAGCGCTGGAAGTGAAGAGAAAGCTAAAGGAAAGGGGGTGGTGAGCACTATGCGGCTGCAGTGGTTTATTTACAAGGCTTCCTAGTTGTTCAAAAATTATTTTTAAAAACCCACTTCCTAATCTTTCTCCAGAATAATGAAAGGCATTGGGCCTAAAAATAAAAGTTAGAGGAAGGGATCAGTTTTTTAGATACAGGCATGCATGCAGGAATTCATTCATTCATTCATTCAACTAGCATGCATAAGCATCTTCTGTGTATTCAGTCATTGAGAGGGAAATGAACAGAAGGTGTTACCCTGCCCTATTGGATCTTACAATTGAGAAGTCAAGAGACACGGCCAAGAAATGGCTAAGCATCTGCAGCACAGAAGGGGGAAGTAGTTTGAGTTTTCTTCATTCCACTTGGGACATGGGGTGCCCCTTGTACCTGGATTTTCTTGCAGCAGATATTCTTATAGCTTTTAAGTTCTGAAACATTTTATTCAAATACTTTTGATGGAGGTGTTTAAAAGGGTCATATCTTCTGCTTTATAAAATAGAATTCACAGAACACAATTTCATCTCTTTCTAACTTGACCTTTCCTTAAATGTCCCCTAAAGTTTTCTAGTTGTTGGTGCTTCTTTCTTGCAAACCAATGGCAGTTATTTCTTGTCAACTTCTAGCTGTTTAGCTTCTAACTGGCTGTAACCATTAGAATTGAGGATTGACTGGAGAAATTAGAGAATTATTTTTGTTTAATGAGCAAGCTTATCTTTATATTCAACTTAAGGCTAATAAACTTTGGTTTGGTGGTTGGAGTGTTGCATGGACAATGTGATAACTATTCTCCTTACTTTTCTGAGAGTTTTTTCCTTCCCTTAACCTGTGTTCTGCATAATCACAGTTGTTGGATGTAACTTTTGGCTAAAAGTAGGACAAAACTCTATTAAGATGAGATGTCAAAGTCAGTGACACTGTCCATAATGCTGTGAATGTTTAAAGAAAAAAAAATATTCCCTCTGGGCTGGGAGGCCACAGCAAAGTTTTCATGGAAATAAAACTTAGTGAGACCTTGAGGACATGACAGGGCTTTGGTGAGTTGTAGGGAAGTGGCTACATTATTCAGAAGGGGTAGACTGAACTCTCCAATGGAATCAGAATCTTTATGATATATTATAACTGTTCATGAGCTTATATGTGATGGCATGTCACTTACCTTGCCACCCCATGCAGAGATTTATTCTATAGATCCTTGGCTTGGGCCCTTCCACATTCTGTAGGAAGCCATGTCTCATTTGCTGGCTGTGTCTCCTGGATTGTGAGCATGAATTGCAGGACAGAAACTTGTACCATGGCTTTCACTCAGATGACATAAAATGGTACAGTATCCCTGAGCTTCTACATGTACTTCAATGGCAGAGGAGAAGAAGACTAGTTTTATCTCCTTCTTGAGCTATCCAAGGACCATCCTCTTCTCTAGAATCCAAATTTTACTAATATTCCCTAAAGATTACAAAGTTGCACTCAACATCAGGAGCCACCAATGGGTGTTAATTAGTTCATGTGGGCATCTGTTATTAATGAAAAACATTAGGGTCTGTTTTCAATTTACCAATCCTTGGAAAATGTGGAATAATAAGAAAAGGCAAGAAAAGCCATGCCTTTAGGCCCTGAATAAGATCCTACCATCTGATGCCAAATTCTGCACCCACTTAAAATGAGGGGAGGGGCATGCTGAAAGCAGTTGCTTAGTCAATCAATAATTTTTCAAAGGTAGAAAATTTTCAAATAAAACTTATAATAAAGCATGAGAATCCACTCAACCAATAACCCTTTATTGAGAACATATGATGTGTTTTTTGTTTAAGATGAGGGATTAATAAAAATTGACAATCTCACCCTTCCATCCCAAATTCCCATATGCAATGACAAATATTTCCATAGAACTGACATATATTTTATTTTTAATTTTTTTAATGTTTATTTTTGAGAGAGAGACAGAGAGACAAGACAGTGAGTGGGGGAGGGGCAGAGAGACAGACAGGGAGACACAGAATCTGAAGCAGGCTCTAGGCTCTGAGCTGTCAGCACAGAGCCCAATGTGGGACTTGAACTCACAGAGCTGTGAGATCATGACCTGAGCTGAAGTTGGACACTTAACCAACTGAGCCACCCAGGTGCCCCGAAATGATACATATTTTAAAAATACACCCAGTGCTAGAAAACAAGAAAGGGTATCTTTGGTAGATCAGAAACTGAGGAATCCCTGAAGAATGGAAAGTAGTTAAGATCTGATGAAGGAAGCCACATCTCCAAATGCTGCTGTAGGATTCCTAAAAAATGGGGTCTTGGTCTCAAAATAGCAAATATGGGGCAGAAAGAAGCCTGTAGTAAATAACAAGGCAAGTAGTTGGGGTTACCAGGAAGATGATTCCCTCCACACCTCTACATTTGACTCCCTCAGGGTAAGCGGTGAGTAATAGAGATCACTTGGATGTTTTGGTCAGAGAGGCAAACTAGTGCTCCAGATGGTCAGCATAACCCAGGAGAAGGATTTCTACTTTTGTACTCCCTACTGGCTCACTATACCAACAGCAAGCATCTTCCCTCACTTATGTTGGAAAAGTTGAAGTAAAACCTGCCCCATAGTACATCCTATTCTTTGCCTCTGACCAAGCTAACATGGATTTTCTGGATTTAACATGGATTTTACACAAAAATGGGCATGTATGTAGGATTCACCAAAAATGTGTAGAAAAACAATAATATGAAAAAGAGGTGCTGACTGCAATTAAAAAAAGTTCACACCCAAGGAAATGTTAGTAGTCCAAGAAAAATGAGACTTTTCTAGAGATATTGGAATAAGTACTGATATTGGATTGGTAAAAAAAAAAAAAATCAAAGACTTTGGAAACTAAAAATGTTCATAACAAAATTTAAAAACCAACAAATGGGCAGGATCATCAGAGTGGACATAACTGAAGAGTAAATTAGTGAACTGGAAGATAAAACTGAGGAATTCTCTTATGTGGCCTAAAAGATCATGAGATAAAAATATGGAAAGAAAAGTTGAGATTTGGAGAACATATTCAGATATTTTAATATCTGTCTATAAGAAGTTTCAGAAGGATAGGATGAGTGGAATGAAGAAAACAGAAAAGAAACAATACAGTAAAATTTACCAGGAGGTATAAAATAATCAGTATAACATAAAAGTCTGAAGATTCAAAGACGATGAATGAGAAAATACCTGTAACTAGATACATCACAATAATAAGGCTAAAGGAAAACTATTTAGAAAATAGTGGGTGGGGTGCCTGGCTGGCTCAGTCAGGAAAGTGTGTGACTTTTGATCTTGAGATCATGAGTTCAAGCACCTCTTCTTCCAGAGAGGAAAAAAAAATCTGAAATGAAATCTAAAATGGAATGATAGCAATGGCAGACTTCTCACTAGAAATGCTAGAAGCAAAAATGCAGTGGAATTGTACGCACACAACTGGGGAGGGTGGGGAAGATATTGAACTGGAATTGTATACTCAGGAAAATTATGATTTGATTGTGTATATGAAAAAGAATCATCTCTGACATAACAGATTCAAATAGTTTATCATTTGCTGGCTCCCTCTATAAAAATCACTAGAGGTCAACTTTCGTATACCATTCACAAAAGTAAACTCAAAATGGATGAAGGACCTGAATGTGAGACAGGAAACCATCAAAACCTTAGAGGAGAAAGCAGGAAAAAAACCTCTTTGACCTCAGCCACAGCAATTTCATACTCGACACATCTCCAAAGGCAAGGGAATTAAAAGCAAAAATGAACTATTGGGACCCCATCAAGATAAAAAGCTTCTGCACTGCAAAGGAAACAATCAACAAAACTAAAAGGCAACAGACAGAATGGGGAAAAGATATTTGCAAATGACATATCGGATAAAGGGCTAGTATCCAAAGAACTAGCCCTATAAAGAACTATAAAGAACTCACCAAACTCCACACACCCAAAAACAAATAATCCAGTGAAGAAATGGCCAGAAGACATGAATAGACATTTTTTCTAAAGAAGACATCCAGATGGCCAACAGACATATGAAAAGATGCTCAACGTCACTCCTCATCAGGGAAATAAAAATCAAAACCGCACTGAGATACCATGTCATCCCGGTCAGAGTGGCTAAAATGAACAAATCAGGAGACTATAGATGCTGGAGAGGATGTGGAGAAATGGGAACCCACTGTTGGTGGGAATGCAAACTGGTGCAGCCACTCTGGAAAACAGTGTGGAGGTTCCTCAAAAAATTAAAAATAGATCTACTCTATGACTCAGCAATAGCACAGCTAGGAACTTACCCAAGGGATACAGGAGTACTGATGCATAGGGGCACTTGTACCCCAATGTTTATAACAGCACTCTCAACAATAGCTAAATTATGGAAAGAGCCTAAATGTCCACCAACTGATGAATGGATAAAGAAGATGTGGTTTATATATACAATGGAATACTACTTGGCAATGAGAAAGAATGAAATATGGCCCTTTGTAGCAACATGGATGGAACTGGAGAGTGTTATGCTAAGTGAAATAAGCCATACAGAGAAAGACAGATACCATATGGTTTCACTCATATGTGGATCCTGAGAAACTTAACAGAGAACCATGGAGGGGCCGGGGGGGGGGAGGGTAGTTACAGAGAGGGAGGGAGGCAAACCATAAGAGACTCTTAAATACTAAGAACAAACTGAGGGTTGATGGGGGGTGGGGGAGAGGGGAAAGTAAGTGATGGGCATTGAGGAGGGCACCTGTTGGGATGAGCACTGGGTGTTGTATGGAAACCAATTTGACAATGAATTATATTTAATATAAAAAAATCACTAGAGGTCATGAAAAATAGAACAAAAGAAGTGGGAAGGGAATGGGAGTCAAGGACCTACTTTTTGCTAATGTCACATACTTCTGTCTTAGAGCAGGGCAGTTTCAATTAGTTTGCATCTGGTTGAGGAAGAGGGAATGTATCTGTTCTCTCCACAGACAATTGGCTAAATAGAAACAACTCCCCATCCAGAAGGTATGAGCTGCGCTGCCTGTGTAGGTTCACTGTATTAAAGTGTGGAATGGGCAGGACATGTTGGCAATCTCCTCTCAATCCTGATCCAAGTCCTTGCTTTTGTCTCTGAAGCCTGAAGACCTATGGCTAGGGGTTGCCTTCATCCCATTAAATGTTTTCTGTCTCTTACTTCTCAAAGCCATCCCATTAAGTGTTCAGAAGGATGAGGGTGGGGAAACTAATTCTCTCCCCGATTGATGCTCTAGATTGCAGTAAACACGTCTCTGTGACTTTGTTTGATTGGAAGCAGTACAATGTCAGGCTTAAATCACTCAGAACATCAGGTGTATGCCCAACTGAGTAGAGGGAAGCATGGCCTGGGCCTCTGGGAACTCTGCCCAGTGACCTGGCAGTTTGTGAAACTGCCAGCTCTCCTGGATGGAGGGGGAAGACCAGATAGGAAAGGGGCCTTACAACCTTGGGAAGGAAAAGGAAAAATAACTGTAGGAGGCTGTAGGTACCAGAAGTCCAGGTGAATCCACAAAGTGCTGCTTCAGGAAGCCTCCTTGTGGGCATGAGAGGGGCATATGGGGCTGTCTCACGGGTCAGCAGAATTCAAGCCAAGGCACAACAGATTCTGACTGGGAAGTGGTCTGGACCTTCTCCACAGAGGAGGATTTGGAAGGTGTTTAAAAATTCATGTTATTAAAGTAATTTTTCTCCCTCAAATTTCTATCCTTTGTATAATTACGTTTGAGAAAACCAAACAGGGCTCATGTTCCTGATGTGAGTTTGTGTTTCTCTGGCAGCTTCTCCCATTCGAGATCGGGCCTGGCCCTCTGTGGAGCCTAATCCTCTCTCCACTCACATGGGCCTTTGTCATGTGAGTCCCTGTCATGTGAGTCAGTTTCTCCCTGACTCTCAAGATTGGAGGGAGGCTGAGAAGCAGCCACGCTCAATCACCTGTCTTCAGAAGAGCCCTAGGAACCTGGCTAATATTTTTTAGTCCTTTTATTATAATCCTAGATTGTACAACTTAGTAGGGGACCCTTGAAGCCACATGTCCTGTCCCCTGGCTCCAGGTAGTACTGAATTTTTAAAATTATTTTAGTTTATTTATTGATTTTGAGAGAGAGAGAGAGAATGAGAGAGAGCAAGAGCAAGTAGTGGAGGGGCAGAGAGAGGGAGAGAGAGAGAGAATCTCAAGCAGGCCCTGCATTGTCAGCACAGAGCCCAATGCGGGGCTCAAACTCACGAACTATGAGATCATAACCTGAGCCAAAATCAAGAGTCAGATGTTTAACTGACTGAGCCACCTAGGCGCCCCAAGTACTGAATTTAAACTGTTTTCTTCAGATAACTCTCTTCTCTGTTGAGAAAAAAATAACCCCTAAAGAAGCAGCTACTTTAGCATCTCTTGGGAAGGCTTTCCTGCATTTCACTTGCTGTTTGCCAAGAAAGGTTAAGTCACTCCCCTGAAGACCCACTGGACTTGGGGAAAGGACCAGCTTGAGAGTTCTTCCCATCCCTCAAAGAGCTTTGAGTGCACATGACCTCATGGCATCCTTGCCTAGGGGAAAAAAAGAAAAGATTTCTTGATTCTTGAACATGCTGTGGAGAGTTTTTATATGTTATATTAGTGTCAGGTTAGACCCTCAGATGTTTTTATTCATGCTTCAGGCACTATATGCCACTTAAAAGCATCTGAATGGAACCGGAGAAAACTGATAGCAGGGGCAGAGGGTAAGAAGTGTGATGGGGAAGGTGGTGGAGGAACAGGCAGCTGCCTATGGCTGCCTTGCACAGAGCCTGGAGTCCCAGTCTACAGATGCATTTCACCAGCCTGCCCCTTCCATGTGCCTGGATAACCCTGGCTCACATGTTTCCCCATAAACTTCTAGCTATAGACAGAACTTCTCTGCAAGTCTAGCTTGGACATAATTTTTTTAAACAAATGATTCCTACCAGGAGACCATGAGCATTTGAACTCCCCAAGGTGATATTTAAAACTTATCTTTTTTTTTTTTCTAAAGAAAAACAACTATGAAGACAGGTAGGGTTGGGTATTCATTCTTAGGGCCCAAGTGCCTGAGCCCTTGAAACACAAGCTTTCCTAAATACTTTTTCTTGGGAACAGCATCTCTACACTGAATGCCAGCCACAAGGTTCATAATAATAGGCTAAAAGAGTTGAAAGTGACCCACAAATTCAGCTTGTCCAGACTCCTCACATTACAGATGAAGAGATGGAAACCAGAACTACAAACAGTTGTGAGGGCAGGGATAGTCACCCTCTCCTTTTGCTCAGGGGTCCCTATCTTGACACCTCCCCAACCCAGGGTCTTCAGCAACTTGTGACAGAATTGGAGCTAGAATTTGTCTCCTGATTCAAGTTCAGTGCTTTATCTCTCCCCCTTCCCCCACCAAGGAACTCCATGCTTTCTCTGCAGCCTGTAGGCCAGGCCACAACTTAGTGGCGGGTGGAAGAATGAAATGAGTGTAATGATTTTAAAGAGGGCAGGATGACCTTCCACAAATCCCGTTCTGACCAGTTTGTCACTGATGCTTGACCTTCCACCATTAGAGATTCATTCTTTTGTAACCTGGAGGTAGACTTCCAGAGTCTCCTCTTGCAATGTAAATACCTCTGGAAGGCCACCAACAGCTGATAGCTAATAAACTGCAAGGGCTGTTTCCCCAAGAGTGTTAATAACCAACGGTGTGGTGGTATGATGGAGGGGAAGCTGGGGCAGAGAGAGTTTGGAATTCATTGAAATAGGAGGACAAAGTTGGGGCTGATGTGAGGATGGGTCCACCCTGTTGTAGACATTTCATAAATGTTACTATCTACCCATCCAACTAAATATATAAGAATGACACGCTGGTGAGAAATTTCCTTGACAAGGCATGAACAAATGCTTGGCAGCCCAATGGAAAAGACAGTGCTGCCCACACCCATCTCCCATCAGAAGATGCTCAGTCTACTGCATTCTGTGTAGTGGGTATCCCGGCTTGGTTGGAACCAGGTCCCTGCTCCTCCCCCAAGGCTTCATTTGCATGAGTTGACCATCATAGGCACTTCTGTTTATGGCTGAAGAATGGGGGAGTTTGTACTATCTTGTGTGTGGAATACAGGGGAGGAAGAAACTGAGCAACAGAAAGGATGGTGTGTCATCGGCATTCCACCCTGACACTGGGCTTTGTGCCCTTGCAGAACAATGGAAGAATTTGTACCAGAAGTAGAAGGGGCTGCTTCTCTAAGAGCCTTGAAGGGATTTGGAGTGCAAGGAATGAGCTTGGGGGATCACCGGGTCTGCTCTTGCTTCTCATGACATCCGGAATTTGCTGAAAGTGCTGGAAGACCAGCCTTGGTACAGCTATCAGCATCCTCATGAGGGACGTTGTCAACTTGGGCAATGGCAAGGCTCCTAAAAGCAACCTCAAAGTCATTGGACATTGGCTATGGGAAGCCAGAGATGAAGAAGGAAGAGGAGGAGGAGGAGGAGGAGGAGGAGGAGGAGGGGGGGGGGGAGAGAGACTCAGTGTGAGTACATGTGATGTGGTCCTACGGGTCTCCTAGAAACCCTTGGGAGGATCTTCATAAAGGGAGAGGGTGGTAAGGAGAGTCTCTGTCAAAAGAGGGGCCAAGAGGAGCACCTGGGTGGCTCAGTCGGTTAAGTGTCCAACTTCAGCTCAGGCCATTATCTCATCGTCTGTGTGTTCGAGCCCTGCGTTGGGCTTTGTGCTGACAGCTGAGCCTGGAGCCTGCTTCGGATTCTGTGTCTCCCTCTCTCTCTGCCCCTCCCATGGCTTGCGCTCACGCCTTCTCTCTCTGTCTCTCTCTCTCTCTCAAAAACAAACATTTAAAAAATTAAAAAGAGAGGTCAAGAATGGGAAGCTTGAGTAATTGTTATTTAGTGTGATGGGCTGGAGTGGCTTGGTTATACTGGAGTTCCTCTTACATCATTTGAATCCTGCCTGAGATGCCAATAGACAAAAATAAACTCTGATCCCATGACCAGGGAAAGGAGCCCTTGGCCCTGGTTAGAGAAAAGTCCAATAGCTCACTGGTCAAATTTCCCTCTTTCTTATCCACCCAAATTTAGGTCATGATTCTATAGGACCAGAAAATTTGTTCCAAACTCAGTCTGGGAAAGAGCAGCAAGAAAAACAATGTCAGGGACTCCATTACCCAACCAGGAGGAAGAAGGAGGAAGCCCAATCTTGTATTAACTAGAGAAAAAATGAGGCACAAGGAAGCAGGCATGATTTATTCAGAGCCTCCCAGAAGGCATAACCTGAACCTTCCAGGGCCTTATGGACCCAGGGTTTATGGACCAAAAGGAAAAAAAAAAAATTACACACACACACACACACACACACACATATAATTTTTCTTTCAAAAAAAGAAAAGGCCATCTTTGCTGGCTGGAAGAGAGTCAGAGCATATATACAAAGTTGTTTTGATATCATTCTCTTCCTTCTTAATCCACCATCCACCTGCTAAAGTGCCGGATCTTTCCTTCCTTCCTGCGATTAATCCCACATTCACTCAGGATGCATTAACTAAGTCCTAACATAGTTATGTGGCAGATTTGCCCACTGCCATGGCTGAGTTTTCCAGAAGTTAAAAAAAAAATCAACATCCCCTATACCTGCAAATATGGTATGCCACCCAGAATGACACCACTTAGGGCAGTTACTAAGCAGATGTGACAGTAAGAACTGCAGCAAGAATACAGGTTGATAGCTGCCATTTAGATGGAGTTACCCTGTCTAGAGCCATTGCCAGGTTGACAGATACTCTGGCCTCTGGAGGTGGGGTGTACTTTTTATTCTTGTACTTACGGCTGAGAGTAACATAGCAGCAGATGCAGTTTTGCTGAGTTAAGTCAGTAACATCCGGCCACATGCTGTATACCATCATGCCCATATTTTGAGGTCTACAATGAGCCTGATTCTGGGTCAGTCACTACAACAACCCTGAAGTAGGTTTTACCAGGTCCACTTTATTTATTTATTTATTTATTTATTTATTTATTTGCAGATAAGAGGTTTATAGCTGGATTGAAAACCAGGCATGTTTGCCTCTGAGGTCTGTGCTCCTTCCACTGGTGGAGTCAGGAAGACATGGACTCTGAGCATTGTTCAATCCCTTACCAGGGCTGTGACTTGAGTAAGCTCTTTAACCTTTCTGAGATGTCCTTTCCTGATCTATAAAATAGGGGTAACAATGCAACTAACATCTGGGGATGGTGTGAGAACTCAGTAGGGTACTTAGCACAGTGCCTGGCCTGGAGTGGACACTTGGCTTGAAGTCACTATTCTGAGGTCACTGGGCTTCTTCTCCCTTCCATGAGGGCCTAGGAGAAGAACAATATCCACAGGAAATAGCTCTTAGCTTTGCAAACAGTATTTCCATCCCAGGAGAGGGGAAGCCCTTTCCTCTGGAAAGCCACAGTTGCATTTGAATTAAATGGATAGCTGGATAGTCCAAGAAATTGAAGTCACTCTTCTCTTGCAGTGTGATTTTAAAATGTCACCTAACCTTTATGTAGTTTTTTCTGTGGAATAACTTGAACAATCCATGACCCAGACTGGTGTGTTAGGTGTGATAATTGATTTTTGTTCTTTCACAGGTGAAGTAGCCACAGAGTGGATTGTTTCTGGCAAGAAGAGGACTGTGACTGGCTTCTCCAGCAACACAACTGGCTGCTTTCTGGACCATCATCTTTGACCATTATTGTGTACTGTGGGACAGCACATTAATTTGAATATGTTTTGAAACCAAGAATCATTAGACAGGTAGAAATTCTATTTGTGTGTATCTGAGTATATAAAATGAGTAGAAGAAAAGCAATTTTTGGATCATCTGCTGATTTGCATTGTTTGGAAATTGATACGGATCATTGAGACTTCGATGAAGTTATGCTGACTACATCCAGGTAGTTTGTGTTGTCAAGAAATTCATTGGTTTCCCCACTGAACTCTGTCCCCTGACAAGTGTTGGAGATATGAAGTGGTGATGACCATTTATAATGACTGTTTGGTTGTAGTCATTGAGGCTGCTAGAATCAAGCAGGACTGTTTTTAAAAAATGAACCCCCTTTTGACCTCTGGAAAGCTCTAATGATAGCCCAGTACTGGAGTAATGAGCATTACCTACAAGTATCCTTTGTAAATTCTTGGAATTAACAGAAATTAACTTTCTACTCAAGCTCTCTTACAAGTGGGAGGTAGAGGCTGTTCTACTCTTCAGCCTTTGTTTTGGCCATGAGAGTTGCATTTTGGTTTGAGATGTGTGTGACCAGTCTTTGTGGTGATTTTGGTGTGGTTAGAATCATAATTTGTACCATGGATAAAATGATAAAACATAAAGGGGAAGGAAATCCCTTCTTTTAAAGAAGAAGAAATGGGCTTAGAGAGGCAAAGTGGCTTTCTCAAGGCCACCATCCTACTTAATGATGGAGCTGGGACTAGGGCACAGTTCTGCTGACCCTTGCGTGACACTCTCCACCTCACACCATGTGTCTATCTCATGTAGGTAGACATGGTCTTATATGATGAGATGCTGGGAAAGAAACTGACTTTCATTAGAACACTATTTACTAAGAACTATGCTAGGTGTTTCATCTGCATTGTCTCATTTTATTGTCACAACTTTTCTGCCAGAGAGAGATCACCATTAAGCCATTTTTACACAGATGGAGAGGTTAACCTACTGGTCTGTAAGACCACAAAGCCCATGCTCTTTCTTCTGGGAAGAGAAGAAAGAGATCAGGGTGGTTAAATGGTCCAGAAATGAAACCGACGGAATCAAGCACAGTTTTGTTTAACCATCTCCACTCACTGTGCATTTTCAGGTAGGGCTATCTATACCTGAGACACCAGAGATCAGACCTGCTCTAGGGCAGGTCATAATATGTTATGCTCTAAGTGACATCAATGTATATATATATAATGTGCCTGGCAGGGAGGCAAGGCTGAACATTTCTTATCCATAAAAGTTTCGGAAACACACAGAAACTTTGGAATCTTGGTAGAAAATGTGTCCCCAGCCTTCCTTGAATGGAGGCTACTATGCTTCTTGTCCAGACCCTATAGCCTTGAGGGTCTCCCTGTCCATATCAATAGATTCTTTTATTGCAAGACCTATGTAAACTATAAACCATTGATTATAGCCATATCTAACCTATTAGAACCAATCCATATGACCCCTGATAGGACCTGAATCCATAACCAACTCTTCCTGGAAGATGTGTCATCGGGGTAGGGATATGTCATCTAATCTTCTAGTCTAGCATGCCTAGCACAGTGTTTGGGTCATAATACTTAATATAAGGGCTAATGGAAGTGAAAGTGTATTCAGGAGTGCCTGGGTGGCTCAGTTGGTTAGGTGTCCAACTTCAGCTCAGGTCATGATCTCTGGTCTGTGGGTTCAAGCCCCGCATTGGGCTCTGCGCTGACAGCTCAGAGCCTGGAGCCTGCTTTGGATTCTGTGTCTCCCTCTCTCCCTGCCCCTCCCCTGCTCATGTTCTGTCTCAAAAATAAATAAAAGTTAAAAAAAATTTAAAAAGTGAAGGTGTATTGAGTTATTGCACTGGATAAACTGAATTGATTTCTAGTTAGCTTTGGAGGATTTAGGAGAGATTTCCAGAAAAAGGTAAGCCTTTATGAAAGATTTGAAAAGGAAGAAAGGAGTGGGGTGTACAAGTTCTGCCAAGAAGAAAAAACTAATTTCTGTTGTGATAGCATTTTAGAAGGAATATTTCAGTACCTTTATGGTTCTACTGCTATCTCCCTCTTTCCCTTTCTCTGAAGAAGTTTGGGGTCCATCATAGGCCATTGAGAAAATCTAGATGTCTTTTAAGTCCTTCTTACCCTGAGACAAAGGCAGATAATGATGGTATTCAGTTTTTAGAGGCACAAAACACCAAGGATTAAGCTATTAATGAAGAACTACTAAGAAAGTGCCCCTCAGATATTTTTAGAATAATCAAACCAAATGTTTTCATATCCAGCACAAAACAACAATGAACTGACTTACTCAGACATTATCAGAGTGAGAAAGAAATAACATTCTGGTTTTAACAGAAAAAGAAAAAACAAAAGAAACCCAGACTTTGCAGGTACTGGGGACACTCTTGCAAGTCCTTCTTTGAGATGTAGTTTAAGAAATAATTGGGCCTTTTTGTACAGGAAAGCTGCCCAGGTGTGGGGCTGCCTGGAGGCTCAGCCAGGTAGCTAGCTGGCTGCTGCAGCCTTGGCTGGGTTCCCATCTGGCCCAGAAGACATTAGGAACACTGCTGGGTTAGCTGCCATGAGGTAGTGATGGATCATGGCTGTGGCCCGGTTCTTGAGGAGCCAAGGATTCACTGCAGCGTGCCTTGGCCATATGTGAGCCCAGGCCACATGTGAGGTTCTCCTAGAAGGAAGAGGGGGGAAGACACAGGACATGTCTTATACATCTTTTATTGCAGCAACCACATTTGGATGAGCCAGAGTCCAGGCTTTCTCAGACAGAGAAATTGCATCCTGATTGCAGGGGCACTGGATTTGGGGAAACAGCCAAGGCAGTGTTGACTACCTCCTGAACTTGAGCTACTACACAGTCTATACCTCCCAGAGGACTCAGAAATGAGAGGAGACCATTCAGGAGTCACAGAATGGAGTGGATGGAACCTCAGAGGCCTTGCTCAACCTTCTAGGGTTTGCAGTTCCACTGCAATAGCTATGCCAAATAATAGTCTGACTGAACCCTTTCCAGTGGCAGGAAACTCACTTCTCTGTGGCATCTCACAAAGGCAGATAACTTTTCCAATTATACCCTTCCCAAGAGTCTTTTTTTTTTTTTTTAAATAAATGCCTTTTTTTAAAAAAAAATTTTTTTTTTTCAACGTTTATTTATTTTTGGGACAGAGAGAGACAGAGCATGAACGGGGGAGGGGCAGAGAGAGAGGGAGACACAGAATCGGAAATAGGCTCCAGGCTCTGAGCCATCAGCCCAGAGCCCAATGCGGGGCTCGAACTCACGGACCCTGAGATCGTGACCTGGCTGAAGTCGGACACTTAACCGACTGCGCCACCCAGGCGCCCCTCAAGAGTCTTATTCCAACCTTTGTATGCTGGCTAAACCATCAGCACATTTTCACTCTCAAGAACTTTGTGGCTCTCAAGAACTTCTGTGTTAGAGATGGAGCTTTCTATACTGTGGTGGGGGGGGGCTCCTATAGTTTTGGGGGGCCCTTTCTATAACTTAGAGACCTTCTTTCTCTGTGGATACTTTCATCTTTTCCACATATCCTTATCCAGTTGTCCTTGACCATGACTGCTCAATAGAATCAGCTAGAGAATTAAAAAAATTCTGACGCCCAGGCCTCACTAAATCATACTCTCTGGGGGTCGAAGAAATGCACTGGTATTTTTAAAGCTCAGATGACTCCACCTTGCTGCCAAGTTTGAGAACCACTGTCTTGTTCACAGAATCTGGTTAACCTCTTGAAGGTCATGCTATGGAATAAATCATACTAGATTTGAATCCTGACTTTACGTAACACTTGGACAATTCTCTGTGTTTTTGTTTTCTCATCGTTTTTGAGGGATAATAACAGTACTTTCCCAAAAGAGTTGTTGAAAGAACTGCATGAGGACACATTAAGTCTAGATGAGTCTCTGGCATGTAATAAGTGCTCTGTAATGTTTGACTCAGAGCCTAGCACAGGGCCTAGCAAGCATTAACACAACGTTTGTGGTCTTCCCATGAGCCAGACACTATCCTAAGCACTTCACATGTCCTCTTCAATACATCTTGTTGCACCAAAGACGTAAGTAAAGTAAAATGTGTCCTCAAGACATCTCTACCTGGAAGGGCATTTTGTTCCAGAATATTTAACCTACTTCTTAGTGTATGTCTGGTCGTCCTATGTATCTTCTTGCCTCCCATTAAATCCCTTCAAAATCTCTTCTATGAAAGTTCTATACACTTTCAAAGCATTCAAGGTAGCTAAATTGAGAGCTCCTCAATGATCAGTCCAATACCTTTTGTTGCCTATTGTCAAGCCCAGGGCCTATTAATGAGCTAGGCATATAACAGATATCCAGTAAATTCTTTGTGGAATTCTTTTAATATTGTAAGAGCTGTGCTAACATACTTATGCAAAAGAGATGGAGAAAGACTGAATTCTTGTGAATGGTGGGGTAGTGGGGATGCCTACTATGTGCTAGGCACTTTTCACACATCATCAATTCTCACAACCCTAGGACATGAGTGTTCAGGTAATCTTTTGCTGTGTAACAAGGCATCCCAAAACTTAGTCTCTTAAAGTAACAATTCTTTTGCTTGTGAATTTGTAATTAGGTGGGAACACAGCAGGAACAACTCTCTGCTCCAAGGTGGCTCAACAGAGGACTGGACTATTCGCTTTCAAGACTACTCACTCTAGCCATTGTGGAACTACCATGGTGGCCTATGGTTCTCACTCACAGCCTCAGGCTGGGCCTGCATTGGATGGGTTGGAATAGAAAACTCTTGCCAGGAGAATGCAGCTCTCCATATCAGCCTCTCCACTCCTCATTCTAAGGGGAGCTGTGTCTGTGCTTGGGGAGAAGCCAAGCCAAGCAAAAGATTTCAACAGAGAACGGAGGAAACACACCCACTGAGGTTCTCATAGCAACATAATCACGCACAGGCAGCAGCCTATTTCGGTGGGAGCTTGTCTCCGCTCCCCTCCTCCCTGGTTAGTCACAGAATGGATGCACTGCACAGGCAGAAACAGGGTGGGAGAAAAGTGTAAAGCTGAAAGTCAGGAGGCTGGGGAGCTTCTCTCAGATGCTCCCTCAGCTGGCTGAAGGATCATGGACAAATGGCCTCCTTTTTCTGATCTCAGGGTACTTATTTGTAAAATGAGAGAACTGGACCAAAGAGCTGTGAGGATCCTTTCCTTTCTGATTTTCATTGATTGTAATAGTACTGAGACCCTCTTCGTAGAGGATGAGATGTCTCAAATCTGTTGTTTCTGAGAAAACTGCTTAGAGAAAATGGGGGTCAAGAGGGTAAAAGTCATTCCTTAGATTCATCTCATTCACCCCCCTACAGCTTTCTACATGTGTGAAAGGGAAGGAGGATGACCAAGTAGGTGTTGCCAAAGATTCTGCTTCCTCACCCCCAATACTAGTCAAGGTCTGTGGTCTGAGTAAGAAAAAGGTTAAGGAGTTAGGCTCATTCTTTCATTTACATTCGCTCTTTCCCAAACACATATAACATGCACACACATGCACACACGCCCAATAACTCAAGCCTGTTGCCCATTATCTTTTCACTCTGTTTACTCTCCACTCCTCCTCCTCCTCTCCCTCCTCCAATTATTGCAATGCATCTTCTCTTTCCCCTAGGACCAGGTGATGGAGGCATTTTTAGATTCTGGTCCATTTCTTCAATGGACCCTGAGGTTAGCTGAGGACAACCAGGCTCACATTTCCTGGCTGTCAAAGGTGATAAAACAAATAGGGCACGCATGCGGAACTGATCTCCCGATGCAAGTACAGGGATGAAGTGAAGAGAGCCAGGGTGTCCAAGGAGCATGCATCTTTTAGGTCCCTGTCCTTGACTTGTGGGTTGAAAGCTTGAAAGTGCAGCTGTCTTTGAAGGAGTCCAGCCTGAGTGGCCTGTTGCAAAGGGAGAGACAGAGTGCCCCCCCTGTTCTATTTCCCACCCGCCTGACAGATGGCCAGTAAGACAGAGAAAAAGAAGCTCTCAAAGTGAAGACAGGAATGCATTGTATAAAAATTCACACCCCCTGCTGCCGCCCAAACTCCCTTAAAAAAGGATCAAGAGAATCCTAATGGGTACGTGACATCCTCCCTCTCTCCCATAAAAGGGACTTCAAAAATCTGGTGACCATGGGGGAGGGGTGAGGAGGGAGAAGAGAAATGTGTGGGCAGGGGGCTGCCGGGGAAGACTAGGGTAAGGGGAACAGGACTGTGGGCTCAGCCATTTGACTTTCTCCTATGGTCTCTTCCGAGCCACCTCTGGCTGAACCTTTGGCCCGACCTCTCAACCTGAGAGAAGCTTGGAGCCCCAAGTGCCTGGACAGGGACAGTGGGAGAAAAGGAGAGATGACAGCACACTTAGCCTTAGAGTTGAAGGAGTTAAGGACCCTCCCTCATCCAGACACCCACCCCTTCGCTCCTGAAACCATAATTCGCCAAGGAAGGAACCAAGAATTGACAGAGGATCTGGGAAGTTGGGGGTGGGGTGGGATGGGGGCGAGGTAACTATGGCCCAATCTTGCCCAGAGCTTGTCCTCGGTGGGAGGACATACACCCGGGTCTAAGAACCTGCAAGAGCCCAGCTCCGGCGCCTGCTTTCATCGAGTCTCCCGCGTGGCCTTGCAGCGTCCGCGCCGCCCTTTGCCCCCGCGCAAGTTGTCCGCGGCGCCTGGGGGTGGAGGCGGCCAAAAGACCCCTGGAGCCTGGAGGAGGCGGCGGGCCCGGGGGCGCTGGGGGCCCTCCGTCTGCGCCCAGCCGCCGCTCGCTCTACCGAACCTCCTACCCCGCCCCCACTCACCCGGCTCAGCCCCTAGGAGAGACGCGCAGGAAGCGTGTTGCTTCGCCCAGCCGATCGGCAGAAGTTGAGAGGAGTTGGTGGCTGCCTCCGGCCGGCCGGACTTTGCGAGCAGCCAGGAGAAGAGAAGCCGCCGCTGCCGCGAAGCCTTCGGGGCTGCCTCCCTCCAGCCTAGCCCGCAGCGCGGGTGGAGAGGGGCGGGGAGGGGGTCGGGTGCGCGAGAAGAACTTGAAACTGTGTGAAGGAATCCGAAGCAGATGAGACGGGAGGAAAATAAAACAAAGTGGAGACTGCAGAAAAGACTCAACCGTAGTTGATTGTATCGGCTGACGCTCCAGCAGAGGGGCTGGGTTGGTTTTTTTTTTTTTTCCTCCCATTCTCTCTCTCTCTCTCTCTCTCTCTCTCTCTCTCTCTTTTAAAGCTACACCAGCTCTCTCTTTCTCTACTATCTCTGTATCATCAAACCCTTGCTGGCTCTTATGGGCATGAAACACTCCTCCCGCTGCCTGCTCCTAAGGAGGAAAATGGCGGAGAACGCTGCCGAGAACACCGAGGTAAGGAGGCGAGAGGGCCGGGGCTCTCGGCGACCCCGGCAGCCCACCCCGGACCACCGCGCCGCCGCCGCTGTCGCTGCCGCCGCCGCCACCGCCGCCGCTGCTCAGCACCTAGTGCCAAACTTTCCCCGGCTCCATCCCGCTTGCTTCTGCCGGCCGTGTGTGTGTGTGTGTGTGTGTGTGTGTGTGTGTGTGTGTATGTGTGTTGGGGGAAAAGCCAGTGCATGTCTCAGGTCCCCTCCCTTTTGAAAATGCAAAAGAATCGCTCTCACCCCATCTCCCTCTCCTGCCACCCGCTGCTCGCTTCTCTTTCCCCAAGTCCCAAACCCTGGGCAGCAGCGCTCCCCTGCTCTCTCCTCTGGGCTTCATTAGGGGTCCAGAGTCCCAGCTTTGTGCAAAGCTGGGGTGGGTGATCCTGGGACCAGGTCGGCTCCCTGCGGTGCCTTGACCATCTCCAGACGCTGCCTGAGCTTTACCCTTCAGGCTCAAGTCAGTCCCCCCAGCTCTCGGTCCCCGCAGCACCGCGGAGAGCTCCGGGCCGCGGTGGGGCCACACCGAGCGGGTGGTGGGACTTGGGCACCACCAACAGACCCTTCCGCTCAGATCTGGGCCGGTGAGAGGTCTGCAACCCTGGAATGTTTGAGCCGCCTTGGGGCGCTAAACCCGGGGAGGGAGCTCTGGTCGCGGCCACCTTCAGAACCAGGGACAGCGCCCGCTCCTGCCGCAGCCAAGCCCGCGCCGGGTGGGGGCTGCGCGCCGCGGGCTGCAGGGGAGAAATGGGTCTACAGCCATTCGTCCCGCTGCGGCTTTGGAGGAGGCCACTCTAGCTCTTCAGATTGCGCTCTTGCCCCCCTCGCCTTCGGCAGCCCAATAGCTGCCCTTTCTCTACTCTCGAGTTGGCCCAGAGACGCAAAGAGCCCTGCTGGGTTTTGCGTCCCAAGACTGGAGGCTGTGTTCCCTGGCCTCGCAGTGACCCTGCTGTCGTTACAACTGGACTAGTCCGTAGGCTCTAGGCACCTGTAGTCACGAAGGGGATCAGCGTGGGCAGCCCCCTTACCTTCCTGGAGAAACGGTGCGCCGAGGTGGGGGCGGAGTGGGGTATGTGTGTGAAGATCATCCCTTACTCGGTGGCAGGAAAAAGACAGAGAGCAAACTCCCGGGCTCTATTAATAGCCGGGTGTCTGGTGGGGCTGCCGTACATTTCACATATGGTTACCCATATGCAGCGTGAGGCGGGGATGGAGGTGTGGCACGGGGATTGTCCCTCTGTCTTGCTGGAATGCAAAACGATGCAGAGACCCTTCCGATCTTCGGTAAGGTCTTAACTGCAGCTAACCTTTACCCCATAGCAATAGGCAGCAACGCTTTTAAAATCCCAATTCTCTGAGAGATTAGAAGCAGCATGCATCTGGCAATTGTCGATTTCGAAAAACAAACACGCTCAGGGGCTTGAAAGCAGTAGGGCATTCAGCAGCTAACACTGTCTCCTTGAGTTAGGGCAAAGCCAGCATGCTTATCCCCTCGACACTTCCTCTTCTCCACCCGCAAAGGCGCCTAGCCTCACAGCAGAGAGCTAGCCTTCCCAATCCCCTCACACTCCTCCCTCTGATCGCCCACCCGCGGAAGAGGTTGCTAAAAATAGCTCCGAGTCAAGGCTGCACTTCTGTAAAGTGTTGGACCAGTGGGCACATAGCAGTCCCTGCAGCCAGGTGGCTGGAGTGCTAGAAGCAAGAAACAGCTTTCTCCTGCTCTTCCCTCCCCCCACCTCTGGGTTTCTAAAAAAAAAAAAGTTTTCACGGGTCTCTAAGCCCCCGCACCCCAGCTGTTGTACGGGGTCTGGATGCAGACCCCTGCCAGGTTCAGCAGTGTGCTGTAGTGGCTGCTGAGCTACCCACCTTGGCCAGGGTTAAAGGCGTCCAGAGCAGGCAGAGCGGTGCGCGCCAGGCTATTTTTACTTGCTTCCCCCGCGGCTCCACGCTCCCCCCCCCCCCCTTCTCAGCAGTTGCACATGCCAGGTCTGCTCAAGGCATCAATGAAAACAGCAGTAGAGGCGGCTGAGCTCCTGCAAAGAAAAAAAAAAAAAAAACACGTCGCATGCCTGGCACAAAGGTGGGAGGGGGTAAGGAAAGACCCAGCTGGGGCTCCTTGGAGGAGAGGGATTCTGGGGTTCAGTTCTTAGCAACTTCCCTTGAGAAGGGGAGGAATTCAGACTTGGTCAAACGTGCCCAGTGGAGGCATCCAGGCGCGTGACAATCACTTGGTTTTCCTCCAGGAACTTGCTGTTTTTGGAACACACCAGGACTAGAGCAGTAGTTCCAAAAGCGGAGGTATTATGGGTTTGCCTGCATTATGGTGGGAGAGAGAGGCAAGGACACCTGTGTGTGTGTGTGTGTGTGTGTGTGTGTGTGTGTGTGTGTGTGTTGGTGGTGGCAGTGGTCCTTGTCGTTAATTCAATGTGTTTATCAAACACTGACTCTGTACTAGAAATAATTAGGTACTCCAGATTGAAAGATGAAGGCAACCAGGCCCCTGCCCGTAAGCAACTCACTGTCTGGTGGTCAGTAGTGCCCAACAATCCAGATAATTCTGTAGCACTTTTCCTACTTTCTGTTGGTGTTGTTTGCAAGCACTTTATCTCTTTTCCTCTTATAATAATCCTGTGAGGTAAGCAAAGGTTAGTATTCATTTCATATCCCCATTTTATAACTGAGGACACTGTGGCTGAGAGATCAAGCAGTTTCTGAAAGTCACCTGGTCAGCTAGGACAGCCTTGGAACACAGACTATCCTCACTTCTTTTTTTTTTTTAATTTTTAATGTTTATTATTTTTGAGAGAGAGACAGAGAGACAGAGACAGAGTGTGAGTAGCGAATGGGAAGAGAGAAAGGGAGACATAGGAAGTGAAGCAGGCTCCAGGCTCTGAGTTATCAGCACAGAGCCCAACACAGGGCTTGAACTCACTATCTGGAGATCATGACCTGAGCCAAAATCGAATGCTTAACCAACTCAGCCATCCAGGAACTCCAGATTGCCCTCACTTCTGATTCACTGCCCTTTGCCCCACACTTGCTACTTCTAAAAAGATGTCATGTGTGAATAGGAGTGGGTAAGGAATGGGGAGGATAGAGATACTTTGGAAGGGAGAGATACAATGTTGGGGGTAGGCAAGGATGATGGGAGAAGGTGTTTTTCACAAGGTAAAGACAGGGAAAGACATTTGAATTGTTAGACAGGAAGGAAAAAGTGAAGAATAAAGCTATTTACGTTGTAAGCAAAGCCTCCCTCAATAAGTGAAGTTCAGAGCTAGGGCAGTGGGAACACTAGGGGCACAGGCTTAGTGGGCAGAGTACCTTCTGGGTGGCACTGAGTGCCTCAGTCCCCTTTAACTTGAGCCGATTTCCCTTATGGTGGAGGGTAGGCAGAGGATATAAGGAAATACTGTGACAGTCCCTGGAACATAACATACATGAAGCGATATCCGTATCATTTACAGTTTGTCCAGCTACTTGATAGGCTTCTCCTCCTCAACTAAACGCATCATCACCTCTGCTCCCCACCTATCATCAGAAACTTTCTGATATGGCCTTCTGAAATGTCTGCAAAGCCTTTAGTCAGACTGTTCCATCCCACTATCCTTTTTGGTTCTCTCCCAGTGCCTGAGGCAGGTCATCTTCACTTTTGCCCTCACTAAGGCAGTAGCCTCTCAACTGTTGGTCTCCTTCTCCAATCCAGCCTCATTATCATCACTCAGTGGGTTTTCAAAAGCACCAAACTGCTCATGCTCACACATCTCTTTAAAATCTTACCATGTTGCCCTACTGAATACAGGATACAAGATAAAGTCCAGTTCCCCTAGCATAGTACACAAAGTCCTTTAATGCCTGTCCTATGCAATTCTCTGTACAGATCACTTTCTGCCCGAATACTTTTGTGCATACTTGTCCCTCTGCCTGGGATGCTCTTTTCCCTTCTTCTCTGGAAAAAAAATCTTCCTTAACCTGCAAGATTCAACTCAAAGGTCATTTCCTCTGGGCAGCCTTCCCAGATCTGCATTGATCCTCCACCCTCTTGGGGAGTGAGTACTCATTCTTCTTCTGTGTTCTTAACACACATCTCACTTTTCTTATTACAAGATGATTGGCTTTTTATATGTCTGTCTCTTCAGAACTTTTCTTTGGTATACCCTGTTCTTAACACTGTGCCCGACACATAGCAGATAATAAATGTTGATAAATTGTTGAATGTGAGCTGATTCATGTGATTATGTACAAGCAAGCTCATGAGCTTTCTGGGTTTTAGCCACTCAGGATATTCTGAAAATTGGGCTTCCTATCTCTCACCTCTCTGCTAATGTTGCAGACCTTTAAAACTCAAAATGACTAAAGATTCTGGGAATCAAGTTGCCGCAGTAACTCAAAGCATGGGTACATTTTGGCTATTCATGTACCTATTCAATATTCTGTAATTACTGACTCTTACTATGGGGTGTTCATCTGAATAGCAGATAAATGGATTAATCGCAATGCCCAATTACGAACCATGGGGGGATAATGGACTTTTCTGAGCTGCTCCTTGCTTTACTGATTCTTAGTGAAAGCCTGATGCATTATTTATGGTGATGACTCCCTGACTGGGGTTTTAGCACCTCAGAGGAGAGCCCTAGGGGTGAGAAAAGAGTTTTAGCAAAGGAGTCATTTTGGAGACTGTTTTGTTTTGTTTTTTTTAAATGTTCTATTGACTTACTGACCCAGGGAGTGATAATAATTATGGGTTGGGAAAAATCCTGCAATGGGACAAGGGGGTTAGTGTTATATAAGCACAGAGCTGACTTCTGACATGGTGTATGTGGCTAAGGGATCCCTCTCCTTGGGAAGTTCCTTTCAGCTGAAGTGTGTGGTCCCATAGCACAAAAGTCAGGGAATTGAGGAGGAAGAGAAGAGGAAGCAGTATCCAGCCCCACTTCTTTGAGGATGGTCTGTATTCACATCTCCTTCCAAAGAGTGTGAAAGCTAACTTACCATGCCAGCTCTGGAACCAGACTGCTTGGCTTAAAATCCAGCTCTGAACTTAGTAGATGTGTTATGTTGAGCGTAACCTCTCCGGCCTCATCAAATTGTCGTGATAATTAAGTGAATTAATTCGCGCAAAGGGTTTAGAATGTGGTGAGCTCTGGATAGGTGTTTATGCTATTAGCCTGCTAGCTTGTAGGAGTCTTGCTGAAAAAGTGCAAACTGGATGAGCTCTCCCACTTGCTTGCTTCTCCAGCTGAAGTGATCCATAAACCATAATCCACATTGATTTTTCCTCCCTCAGCAAACACCAATTTCAATCCTTAAGCAAGCTCAGGAGCATTAAGAAGATACCCATATCCCACCCCCCACCCCTGCCCCGTGCTCCCCTCCCCCCAGGGAAATTCGGCTTTTCAGAGAGTCCTAAATTGGCTTTTGGCTGTCAACGAGGGTGAAACACAACACTCTTGTCTCCAATTCAGGAGTGGGTTTCATTTCCTCTTTGCTAACTGAAATGCAAAGTGATTATCACATACCAGTGTGGAACATGCAAACATCTGTAAAAACAGTACTTACACCTTGGAGTCTAGTGTGCCAGCAGGGGAAAAGTCGGCAGCATGACAACATGTGAACTGCCAAGGTAACTGGAAGCCGGATTGTGTTGTGTGAAATGCAGGCGTTATGTGCCATTGTGAACTGACTGGGAAAAAGCATGGAGAGAACACAAGCAAAAAGTTCTCAAAGGGTCGCTCTGTCCTTGCTTCTGCTGCTGCACACACTTCACCCAGGACACAAAGTTGGCTGCTGGGTCTCTCATTGAAAAGTTTTAGGGGTGCCTGGGTGGTTCAGTCAGTTAAGCACCCGACTTTGGCTCAGGTCATGATCTCATGGTTCATGGGTTCTAGCCCCGTGTTGGGCTCTGTGCTGACAGCTCAGAGCCTGGAGCCTGCTTCCGATTCTGTGTGTGTCTCTCTCTGTCTCTCCCCTGCTCATGCTCTGTCACTCTGTCTCTCTCTCAAAAAAGAAATGAACATTAAAAAAAAATTTTTTTAGAAAAGTTTTAGAGAAGGTGATTTCTCCAAACTTATGTATCTCAGAAGGAAGTTCTTCCTTAAGTGGGGCTCAATCTCTTCTAGTGTAATCCGAGTCACCTTTGTTCATATTATTCTAAAAGGAGATAAAAGCTGGCCGGTTGTTTTTGCATTTTGGGCTGTATTAGGGCTGTCTCACCCTCTTTACTGGCTTTTGTTCCAAGGTATTCCAACCCAGTCTCTGATATTCTGACATTAGCCTTCTCATATGAATAACCAGGAGAGGATTGTTCAAGAAAACTTTCCAGTGTTACCCAGCCCATTGGATATTTCACACATCAAATGGCTTTTCTGCTTCACTTGTTATTAGAATTCCCTCAAGCATCACAGCTTTCCCCAGATTTGTAATGGGTGACCCATAAGTAAAGAGTTTTTTTAAAGTGTAATTTTATAAGAGCAAACAGCTTGATGTGCACTTTTTCATAAAGCCATAGAAACTTAGAGCTGGATGGAAACACAAATCATTTAAACTACGAGATGGAAAATCTTGTCCAGTATCACAGAGATCTTGAGTGCTGGTGTTGAGACTGGTTTACTCCTAGGTCAAAGCTATTTATGTGTTGGCATTTGTACACTGGCATTGGTTCTTTAAACATAGCATCTGATTTATTGTTTTTATTTTTTTGTGCTAATTTTGTAGTATGTCCTGATATGTGATATCTAAAACCAGAGTTTCTGTACATAAGATCTAGGAACTGTGAATAATGAGATCTCTTTCCTTTTCACATGATGTTTAAAATGCTTTGGCATATATCATCTTGGTCAATGTATACTATTGTGCATTACATACATACACACATGCATTATACAATGTATGTCAGATGTACATACATAACATATATGAGTTACATACTATCCCTATTGTACAGATGAAAAAGTCAAAGCACAGACACACAGACAGTTAGTGTTACTTACCTAACATCCCACAAATAGTGAGTGGTAGAACTGGGATTCAAACTCTAGTTTTCTAGCCACCAAGACCTGTGCTTTCTCTTCTCCAGCCTACCAGGCTATGAAGGCATCTGAGGGACCAGAGTAGAAACTTAAACTATGAAGAGGAAGAATGGAGATATCAAAAGGAGATGTGAGGAATGGTGGGTTTGGAAGAAATTGAAAACAAGACTTCACCCCCACCTTTCGTTTTCCAGGGTTTCTTTTTCTGCCGCCACCACCACCCTGCAATCCTCATTTTTCACAGTCCTCAATGCGATGCCCTGTGGGTGGCAGGGACCTGATATGACTTGTGGCTGGGACAATCCTTATTCCACACCGCCTTCTCCTGTAAGATATCCTTATCCTCCAGCCTGGAGTCCTAATTGGTGGGCCAGAGGAGAAGCTCTTGTTTAACAAAGTATGCCTCTTTGGAAGCCAGACCCAAGGCCATTGGATTAAACCTGGACTCTCATCCAGCCTCTTCTGGGGGGTGAAATGAATAGCAAAGATTCCAGAACAAGAACTTTGTTTTTTAAATGTATCTTGGTAATTTTATTGCTTATGTTTATTTTCTAGGGCTGCTGTGACAAAGAACCACAAACAGGCTGGCTTAAAACAACAGAGGTGTACTCTCTGGCAGTTCTGGAGGCCACAAGTCTGAGATCCAGATGCTAACAGGGTCAGTTCCTTCTGAAGGCTCTTAGGGGGAGCTTGTTTCTTGATCCTTCCCCAGCTCCTAGCTGTTGCCAGCTATGTTCAATATTCCTTGGCTTGTAGACACATTGCTGCAGTCTCTGCCTTCATCTTCACATAGGTTTCTCCCGTGTGTGTGTCTGTATTTCTTCTTCTTAAAAGGACACCAGTCATACTGGACCAGAGCCCACCCTAATCTAGTAAGACCTCATTTGAACTTGATTACATCTGCAAAGAGCTTATTTCCAAATAAGTCATATTCCTAGGCAACAGGGGTTAGGACTTTTTGGGGGAGGGGGACTTGATTCAGCTTGGTTCAACCCACAACGTCATCTGACACAGTGTCCACATACAGTAGGTCTGAGCTGAAACGGCTGACAAATGACTGAATTAATACATAAAGGCCTCAGAGTAGTTGCAAAGTCGATGAAGGTAGTCTCCCTCCTTCAAGTCTCTTTCCTCCCGCTCACTCAGCGGTCCACCTTGCCCATGGACTTCTCAGTGTCTTTATCAGGCCTTCCTTCCTTGTGCAGTAGCAATAATTAAAACAAGAGCTGCCATCTTAATGTCTGTACTGTGCATTGGACAGTGTTAAGTACTTTGTAAGCATCACCGTATTTGATTTACACAACAAGATTACAATGCAACTCCTTCTACTTCTATTTTGCAGTTGAAGAAATGGGAATCTGCGGTGGTCAGTTGTAGAGCCAGAAAGTAGCTGAGTTGGGGTATTCTCAGACTTGGAATGTGCTCTGCTGTTGACTCAGGCCTCTCTCCTTTTTTTATCCACATCACCAACCTCAAGCTTATTCTCGTCTTTGCCCTACACCAGCTCCCACCCACTGATGGTTTTGGGAATCTGGGAAGGAAGTGATACACTTCCATGCAGGAGAAAGGGACTATAGCTAATTGGAGCCTGTCAGTAGCAGGCTCCATGTATTAGATCCCCTCATCCTCCCAGGAGATTTGCTTTGTCGTTGCCAGAGGAATTATTTTGGGGGTAGAGTTGTGAGCCCATTACCAGCTTATTTGAGGGGCAATTCTGGAGGGCAGGAGGGATAAGGATTTTCTTGGTGCCTTCCAAACAATTAAATCATGTGGGCCACTGACTTCTCCCCTGAGGCAGTTCTGTGTGACAGGAAGTGTGCAGCCCTTGGGACTGGCACGCCTGGGGTCGGATCTCAGCTTATCAGCCTGCTGCGCAAGTTACCATCATCGTCTGTGCCTTGGCCCATCATCTATGATATGGTAATAGCACTTTATCCCATTGAGTTATTATGAGGATTAAATGGGTTATTTCACGAAAAGCATGCGTCTGGCACATGGTAAATGCTCAAGAAAGATTAGCTGTTATTTGTAATCTGGGCTTATCTAGTGCCATCCCAAAGGGGGAGTGGATGAATAAAGGGTCTTTACCACCGATGTCAGGGAACCAGTTTCAGTAGAGCTGGATGGAGCACAGTGGCCAGGGGAGGGCGTCTTTGATTCAGGTCATACAATCATTGAATCACCAATTCATTTTCAGGTCAGCCTGCCAGAGCCATGAAGACAACTGAAGACAAGGCTCTTTAGCAGCCCCCTCCCAGGGGCCACTAGTCCTCAAGTGAAGTGCTTCAGTTACAAGAGGGACCCACAGCCTGGCCTACCCCACTCCAAGCTCTAGGAAGCAGGTGTTTGGCCACATCTTAAGAATGAAATGGAAACCTCACTGGGTCCCTAACAATGTGAGAGAAATGGGGAATGTGAGAGTCTCAATCATGCTTGATTGCAGACCTTTTGAGGGAAGGCCCATTATCACAGACTTCTCTGTGCCCTTCACAAGCCTTGCAGCTAAGAAGAGAGAAACTCCTACCTGTTGGTTACTGGGTGGATTGATAACTCCCCCCGCCCCGTTCCCACCGAGAGAAACTGAGGCACAGGCAAAAGGAAGAGGGAGGATGGAGATATTTCCCAGGCTCATGTGGCAAATTGGATGTTTAATTACTGAGTTAAACTCCCTGTCCTCTTAGCCATAAATCTAGCAGAATATATCACTGTGTGTGAGGCCTCACCCGAGGGAGGTACAGCTAAGACCCAACTAGGCTAATGCCACTATAAAGGGAAGGCTATTAGCAAATTCATCAATTAGGCCCCCATTTGTAGCTCAGTTGTGAAAGGTAATCTCTTGTTAGCTGAAGTAAAGAACAGTGGTGGCCTTTCTGGAAAATGGAAGACTGTAATTCCCACAGAAGCCTTCAATTCAAGGACTTCATCTCTCTCTGACAAGCAGCTATGACAGCCCTTCTCTAAGGAGGCTCAATCAGACAGTCCCACAAAAATGATTACAGCCCATCATGAGTGTAAACAGGATCCTAATTAAGGAATGCTCTATATTTACGTGCATTTGGTCGACTCTTGCCTCCAGGTACATAGTAGGACAGTGATGAATATTTCTTAAATGAATAAAGGAAGTCAACCTGTATATCATTCATATGCCAAAGATTCTGTTAGAATCTTTTCCTACTCTCCCTTCTCCAGAATAAAAGCTATTGTCCCATGGAGGCACAGGAGAACATTTTGGTCTTCATCCCTTTGGGATTCTAAAACCCATTTTACAGGTTAGCCATGAGGATTAAATTTGATCATGGAATAAGACATAAAGAAGAATCTCTACAAACGTTTTATTCTTTTTCCTCCTGTTGTAACTGCTTATTAGGCCAGTGTTTTTTGTTTGTTTGTTTGTTTGTTTGTTTGTTTGTTTTTGTTTTTTTAGGGGAAAACCTGTAGTTCAAAGTCACTTCTAATGTTCCACTTGAGTAGACATAAATGACCTAATCCAGACTGTAGGGTGTGTGGGTGCGTTTATGTGCAGGGATGTTTATGTACACCTAAGTCTGTGGGTCCCTGATGCAGAAGTACATCCTTGTACGCTTATGTACTTATCTTACGTGATTTGCAATTTGTAGTAGGAGATATATAAGGGACACATTTAATCACTAGCCTGGAGCTTCCGAGCTCAAGCCAGTGTCTGATGAGTCAACACGGAGAAGCGTGTCCTATGGGGGACCCATGTTGGGGTGAGGTTGAGTGTGGGAATCTGAGGGAGAGTCTTGTGGAGACAGACCTGAATTTCAGGGTCATGAAGATTAGGCAGTGCCGACTTTGCAGCTGATGCACGACATTTATTATGCAACTCGGACACTGTGGTTTTCCTCTGGGCTGGGCTCTGAGTCACCTTCTTCTCTACCTACCCATTCTGTCCAGGTCATCTTATCCCCTCTCTTAGCTTTATTACTAGTTTATGTGTTGATTCCCAGACTCCAAGCTGTAGCCCAGATCTGTCCTCTGAGCTTGGACACACATAGCTAACTGCCTATGGGACACCCCCACTCAGATGTCTTGCTGGCTCCCTTGCGAGATAGCATTTCTTCCCACCAACCTGCCTCTGCTCTGCTGACCCTCACCCTGCTTAGTAAGAATCTACCAGTCACAAGCCCTGACTCTCCTATCTCCTTTCTTCATGGTGAGTGATGATTCTACATCCTGCAAGTTTGTTTCTTTGTCCTGAACCTGTCCTCCCCTTTCTGGCCCCACTTTTGTAATCCTGGTTCATGGCCCACTCTCGTTCCCCATCTCTTGCCTGATCTCCACAGTAACCTCCTGGACACTGTCCACACATCCTCCCTTCCTTGCTTAAATTTGTTCTGATAGCAGCATGAGTGCATGTTCTGAAGTGGAAATCTGATGATACTTCTCACCTCCTTAATCCCCTTCAGTGACTTTTCCATTTTCATTAGGAGAAAGGTCTCCTGCTTACCATAGCTCATAAGGCTCTGCACGGTCATGCCCTAAGCACTTTTCCACCTTCCTTTCCTTAATTTCTTAGAAGTCTTTTGCTCCAACGCCAGCTATACTCAACTGCTTTCCACCCTTTACTTCCTGGCAACCGACTACTCTCCCTTTAGATCTCTGCTTAGACGTCACCTCTTCTGGAAGCCTTCCCTGACACTACCCCCTTATCCAAGTCTGACTGTTCTCCCACCCATGTGATCCCATAGTACCTGTGCGTCCTCTGTCATGGCACACATCACACTGTACTTGCTGATTTCCTTGTCTATAAGTCCACCATAAATTTTGTGAGAGTAGGGGCTGTTCACAATTGAACAGCACCTACCACAGTGCTTAGTACCTATTAGAGGTTTAAAATCATTTGCTCAATGATCATTGCTACATGTACCTTTCCTGTACAGAAAATGTTCTACGGATGCTAGTGTTTAAACGGATATCTATCCATTCTGTCCCTTCCTAATGCAACTATGGTCAGTTACTTAGGATTCCACTATAGAAAGAAATCCTCCTGACCTGAAGCCAGGCTGTAGTTAAGCTGACACAGTTAGATGTTCACTGCTGATGGACAAAGCAAGAATTGCAAGGAGAAAGTTTATACTCAAGGAAAACTCGGTAAGGGGAGATTTTTGGATAAACAAGGGTCTAAGTTTAATGCCCTCCTGAACAGGTAAGGCGTAAGCCCCAGAAAGGGTAGGGGTCAGGGTTTTGCCTGAGAAATTGGGAACTACTGCACTTTAGCAGTGACAAGATGCAGTATAGAGACTATGGAGGCTCCCCTGAAAAACCTTGCTTGAGGCAGAGGAGTTCGGGGATTTGGATCAAACAATATATTTGTTCCCAACATCACTGACTGATGTGAGCAGGAGACTGAGTAGGGGATGTCCCAAGACAAGGGATCTGAACTGCCCTGAGGCTCTGGCTCCTAACTGCAGGCACTCCTAACTGACTTGGGGCCCAGCTGCTCTGCAGAGTGGACACAATTCCTGCCTAGAGCTTTGCAGAGGCTCCTTTATTCACCATTATCTTGGTCCATCACTGCTACTCACTCCTCTGTTTAAAGGTTAAAAATAAGATGCTCCATTTTCCAAGATGTGAAGAAAACTAAACCACTGGCTTGGGCTTCCAGTACTGCAGGGTCCTAGGATTTTGTCTACCAGGCCAGATCTGGCGGCTTTTCTTGGAGGCTTCACGGAAGCTCTGCCAAGCCCGTGCCCACCTCTTTTTCTTCTTCCAGCTCTGCTTCAGCATCAAATATCCACAGTCTTAGAGCTCTTGAGATCCATGCCCTCACCTCTGGAGTGTACCCCGCATGATCTAGTCAAGACAGTCAGGCTCTGTCCTAAGCACTAAGGAGGAAATGCCTCAACTTTTGCTTATTAAGTCCAGTTCCTCAAGCCCTTGGCTGATACTAGGTAGTGTAGAAGGAGTTAAAAGCCAACAGACAGAACCCATGGTTCTGACTCTGTTGCCATCTGCCTTCCATAACTCTCAGCGACCAAATGAAAAATGGATGAGTTGATCCTAATCTACCCTACTTGATAGGGATGCCCCTGAACTAAATGAGACAATGGGCATAAGGCCATTTGGGAAAGGGAGGAGGTATTGTGCAAGTCTTAAACTTTGTTGTGATTCACTTGCTATCTCAAGTGCCTTCCAGTACAGCATTATGCCAATTTCCCCTTATTGAGTTGTCAGTGGAGTTGGAGACAAGCTCATCGCCATCCTCCACATGGCTTCCCCTTCCAGACATGCCCACGTGTGCTAAATTCGTGCTGTTCAAAATGGGAGATGTTTTCCCCCTCGGTGGCAAATGGCATAGAAAGTGGAGGTTTGGGGAAAAGCAAAAAGATGCTGTCAATCTGGGCTTTGGCTTGGTGAGAAGCAGACCTCTTTTAGGGTCCTGACTTGAACAAAGCATATAAGGGTAGGCTGTTTGCAGGCAGCTGTTTATCTGGGGAAAAGTGAATCTTCCCCCAGAAACCACTGCCTTCATTTTTGCTCTCCACCTGGTGGCTCAGTCTCTTCCATTCTCTCTCACTTCCCAGGCATGGGCTTCTAGGCTTCGAAGAGCAATGGCTCTTTCTTTTTCAGGCAGGAGAGACTGTGAAGGGATTACCATTCAGGTGGTAGGGGGAGACAACCACAGATTCTTGGTTCTGGACTCTGGGGGCCTGGATGTTGGAGAGAATCCAGTCTTGGGCAGCAGATCCTTTAATATCCACTTGACTAGGCAACTGATGGATAACCTTACTTGTGCCATGGGTCTAGCCTGTTCTGAATGTGTACAGGGCTAAAGGAAAAGAAAGAGAAGGGGCACCTGGTGGCTCAGTTAAGCGTCTGACTCTTATTTTTGACTCAGGTCATGATCTTACAGTTCATGAGTTCAAGCCCCATGTCAAGCCCCATGTCAGATTTTATGCGGCTGTTGGTGTGGAGCCTACTTGGGGTTCTCTCTCTCCCTCTTTTTCTGCCCCTCCCTCACTCTCACTTGCTCTCTCTCTCTCTCAAAATAAATAAATAAACTTAAAAAGGGGGATTATTTGAGCTTCAAATTTCTTAAAGCCATACTTATTTGTCTTCCCCAGTGTGTGGTGCTGGACCATCATTTCTAAAGTGTTGGGATCTGGCTTATGTCCCAGATCAGGCCCAAACTAGGATGCTATACTCCTTTGGGTACCATGGCTGGTGCCAAAAGCTGAGCTTCATACTGGAGGCCTGGGGGAGCGATAATCCTATTTTATCCTTCTCTGACATGATCTTACTACCAACGTTGGAGACCCCTTTGTTATCCAGTATTTTTATGGACTCTCATTACACATGACCAATCAATAACATTGGACACTGTTGGTTATTGTATTTTTCTTGATAGCTTCTCCTTTTTGGTGTCCTAAGCCCTACTTTCTCCTGCCTCTCCCACATCTCTGACTGTTCTATCTCAATCTTTCATGTGGATTCTTCTTCCTGTTCACCTCTTAGTGAGGCTGTCCCCAGATTACTGTCCCTGGATGATGTCATCCTCTTCTACATCTTGTGACATCCAGACCTGGCTGGATTTCCCTTTCTTAATATTCTGTAGGCACTTCAAATTCAACATGACCCAAACTGAGCTCCTTATCTTTCCTCTGAATGTGCTCATCTCTGTCTCCGTTTGTATGCCTGTCTCCGTGACGGGCATTGCCATTCTCTCCATCGTTCTATCCAGAAATTAGGAATCATACTAGAGGCTTCTCTTATTCTCACCTCCCCTATTCCGATCCCAGGTAATATATAACAAAATCCTTTTAATTTTACTTCCTTAATCCTATTTTGTTAACATCTCCTTTCCCTTAGCCCACTGCCTTAGATCAGACACTAATTATCTCTTGTCTGGGCCACTGTAACTGGCTTCCCTCTTCCCAGCTTCTGCTCTTGCTCCTTTCCAGTCCATTGGCTACACTGAAACACAATGCCTGGACACAGAAGAACTCAATAAATGTTAGTTGAATGAATGAATGAATGAGTGAATTAGTTATGGGTAGAAATTGCCTGCTCAGAGGAACAATGCAAGGTGATTGTTCTGCAGCTGGTAGGCATTGTGAGTTAACATCAGGGATCACCATTCTTTATCTCATTTGGCCTTGGTGGTGATACTTGGATGTTAAATAATATTAGAATGAGGTCCAAGGGATTCAGGAAACCCGGCGATAGTCCAGGCTCTGCAATTTGCTTGCTATGGGACAGGTCTTTTCTGATGCTATCTTTGACCCTGAGAGTACTGCAAAACAAAGAATCAGGGAGTTTGAGGTTCTCGGTTGCTTTGCATTTACCATGCAAGCATCATCCTTTGAGAGGAAGAAGAACAAATATTATGATAGAGAGTGAACCTGGATAGGTGGTTGAAGCCATATGGAGGTATCCTGGGAGTTCCTTACGTGAAGCATTGTTCAACATCCCCAGAATCACTCAATTCTTTCAGAAAGCTCTAATGCGGGCTTCTATGTCCTCTTTCTTTTTCTTTCTTTTATGACAGGATGGGCTTGATCTTGGGGATTCTGGAAGTCTTTTTTGCAGAGCTCTTACTCCTAAACCAAATCTAGTTTGTGCCTATTTAACAGATAATTCCTATTTAAGTTTCCCTTGTATTTCAGCTTGAGCAGGGATTTTACATTTAGGTTGAGTAGTTGGCTGATGACCTCAGTAAGTCCCTTAGGCTATTTGGGTCTGGTTAATAACACCTTACCTGAATCCAGGGGACAGGGATACATCTCTCATTGAGGTCCCTTTCTGGCTTCCACCTGTTAATTCTACTTTTCCAATTGCAGATTTCAGTGAATATAATTACGCTCTATACTTGTACATACTATCTTCTCTTACCATGGTAAACTCCCTGTGATATCTTCTATGCTTTGTTGTACCTGGATCTTTTTGGAGAGCTGGCTACTTGCCTCTTCCAGGCTACTTTCTCATCAGTGTCAGGGAAGTGCACAACATCAGTGCTGTTCAAGGATTCTGGAGATGAAAACCAGTATATGACTAAATAGAGCACCAAAAGTTACTGGTCTCAGGAAAACATTTAGTAGCAGCTATTTTAATTCAGTCGTTGCTTCAGCAGATTCCTTCCCTACAGTATATTATTTTGCAGTAGTTCATTCTGTCCGATTTTAGATAATGAGCAATTACAATTATATCAGGTATTGCTCTAGTGGTTTCCTCCAAGGAGCCTAAGGCAACTTAGCACATCTTGGAATTCTTTTCCAGGTCCTACCTCTTGAAGGATAAGGAGGAACAAGGTGGATGAAGAGGGCAGGAGTGAGAGTGACTGTCTTTCAGAGAGGGAGGCTCTCAGGAGAGATGCTTCATCAAGGTCAGAGAGTTGGTTTCAGGGCCAGAGCCAGGGCCTACGCACTGCTGGTCCTATATATCAGGCTACTGTGCTTGTTTTCAAGTTTCTGCTAAATTCATCCTGTTTTTTCTGCTTCCTCCAAGGTGGTCTCTTATCCCTTACAGAAAGCCAAAGAGTTCAGTTTTCTCCAAGCTTGGTGCCTAATGAGCTCACTGTCTGAGCCTTGGCTAGGTCTCAAACAAGGATCTTCTGGCTCACCTTGCCAGGAATGCCAGTGACCAGATTGATGTTGAGGTGTGACTAGCATTTCAGGATGTTGACCAAATCTATTAGCTCCTTCACTGGGGCTCACCAATATGAGTTGGGTTAGGGGCCACCTTACCTCAAGGTGGGGGTGTAGACAAAAATATCTGTAGGCCCTTTTCAAAGTGTGCTGGTGTCTTACATTTGTTCCTCCAATTTTCTCTCCATCCTTCTCCATCCTTCTCTGTGCCCTGGAAGACTGAGCTATAATGGACTACATCAATAGGCTCCCTTTCCCAGCCCCTCCAAGCTTCTGGCTGGTTGAGTTCCACCAGTGGGGAGCATCAGCAGACTAAAGAAGGGAGAGAAGTGAAGTCAGAGTAATTATTCCTCCAGTTCCTTCCCTATGGGGTCACAGTTGACTCTTCCCCAGAACTGAAGTTTTCATGTAGTCCTTTCCATATAACCCTCACCATCTCTGGGTTCCAGTAACTTCTCTCCTCTTTCCTCATCATACAGCTCCTGTGTTACCAGTCCTGAGGTACTCCCACTTTAGCTTCCATTGAAATACTTTTACTAACAGAAATGTTTGATGGCATTCACTGAGTATTTACTATACTCCAAGCACCTTTCAAAGCTCTTTATGTAGACTGTCGAATTTAATTTTTAAACAATCTTTGGAGTAGATACTAATAATGCCCTCAATTTACAAAGGAAGGAACTGAGATACAGACAAATTTAGTGAATTTACCAGTGTCTAGTAACTGATGGACCCTGATTCCAAACATAAACAATCATACACCAGAACCCAAATTCCCACTGGTTACTAATGTGATCGCTGGACCAACCAAATCAGCACCATCAGGGAACTTATTAAAAATGCAATTCTCAGCCTTGCCTGAGACATACTGAATCAGAGACTCTAGAGATGGATGTTGCAATCTACTCTTCAGGTGATTCTGATGCCCACTCAAGTTTGAGAACCATTGCTCTACACTGAACATGGAACATGAATCTAAACACTCACCACTTTCTTTGAGTGAAATTCACTCTCCCTGTACCTTCTGGACTTGTGTGGCTGAATTAGCATGGCTGACTCCATTCTCTAACCTATTCTAGGCTGTCTTAAATACCATGCATTGCCCTTGGCTTTGGCAGTTTCTATCTTCTGTATTTTGGTTATTCTGATCAGCCAGAAGCTCAGGTTCCCCTCATGGTTTGTTTCTCAGGGTTGTGTATCTATTTGCCCCAGCCTTTTTCTTTCACTGACCTTCTTCTTTTTGCAGACCTCAGCTCCTCAATTGGGAACACAATGGTGATAAATAATGGGAAGACATGAGACAAACTGCTCACAGTTTTTTTCATTTGGTCTCATAGAGGCCAGCATATAAAAATCAAAATATTTCTGGGACACCTGGGTGGCTCAGTCAATGAAGTGTCTCTTAATTTCAGCTCAGACCGTGATCTCCTAGTTCATGAGATTAAGCCCTATGTCGGGCTCTCTGCTGGCAGCACAGAGCCTACTTGGGATATTATCTCTCTTCCTTTCTCTCTGCCCTTCTGCCCTCAAAATAAATAAATAAACATATTTTTAAAAATCAAGATATTTCTGATCAAAAGATGACATTATGGGACACCAGGCACCTCTTATAGACACCAGGCCCATCCTCTACCTGCTATAGCTCTCTGCTTACCCATGGTGGGTGTCATCACCTATATTCATGCACTCCACTGGTTTACATCACCAGTTTGGTCCCTGTGGACATGCTTTTTTGATTCTTGGGTCCCATGGTATTGAATCTAGTCCCTTTTCTTTCTATAGTTGGGAATCCAAGGCCAGAGAGGGTAGAGGCTAACTCAAGGATGCACAGTGAATTAGTGGCAAGATGAGACTAGAAATAAGGTATGTTGGATACAAGTATGACTTTGAATGGAAAATACTTTGGGCAGGGGCTGTCATTACTCGTCTTACAGCTCAGGATCTTGACCTGGAGCGACACTGCTTCTCATAACTTTGTTAAAATTTGGGAGGCAGCTTCCTCTAGGCTTGATTCCATGTTCTGCCAATTTCTAACACAATGACCTTGAACTTACTTGTTTTCTCTGGGCCTCATTTTCCTTTCTGTAAAATAAGAATCATATATTCTTTCTTCAAAAGATTGTTGTAAGGTCAGGTGAAATGATAGTGAAAGTGCTCTTACCATAGTGCCTGGCTAACAAGCGGTAGCTGTTGTTTGTGGTGGTCAGTGTTGGTCAGGATTGCTACATGCTCACCTGTTTTGGGTGGATTCAGAAAAGTAGTCCTGGTTTGCATGTCACAGTTAGGCCCCAAGGGAGATGAGGCCACATATGGGCCCCATTCATCAGGAAAGATTCCTGGGGAATGGAAGGGGAAACTGGACCCAGAAATAACTGCCTACAGCCAATTCTGAAAGCATGGAGGCCTTGAGTTCTGTCATTTGTTGGCATCAGGGATCTGGCAGAAGCCGCTTAAACTCTTTGAGCCTCAGTCTTCTCTGCTGGACCATTTGCCCATCCATCCATCCATCCATCCATCCATTTAATTAGTCACTTCTTCAATAAGCATTTGCTGAGAATGTACTATGTGCCCACTCCATGTCATGCATTATGATAAGTCCTGGGGATGCAACCCAGTAAGAAACCATCCTTGCTTTTGAGGAGCTTATGCTTTAGTAGGGGAGTCAGACGGGATACCAGCCATTACAGGGGATTTGTAAAGACTGAAGGAGGGGTGCCAAGGGAACCTCTATAGAAGAGAGACATTGGGTGAAAAGGACAAGACTTGTAATTTAAAATAAGACTTCACCATTTGCTAAGAACTGCAATGCAAGAAGAAAGGCAAAGGCATGCCCCCAAAAGGCTGCATGCTTCAGTGCCCTCCATTCCTTAACATTTCTTTTTTTAAATGTTTATTTATTTATTTTAAGGGAGAAAGAAAGAGAGAGAGAGAGACAGAGATAGAGACAGAGAGAGAACACCAACATGGGAGGGGCATAGAGGGTGGTGGAGAGAAAATCCCAAGCAGACTCCAAACTGTTAGCACAGAGCTCAATGCTAGGCATGATCCCATGAACTGTGAGATCATGACCTGAGCTGAAACCAAGAGTTGGACGCTGAACTGACTGAGCCACCCAGGCATCCCCATTCCTTAATATTTCTTAGTACATCAAAACCATAAGCTTTCTTTTATACAGACATGAAGCCTAAGCTTTCCTCTGTCAACTGTCTTGTGGTTGCACAGAAGACAAATTTCGTGACACTCACCTTGGGAATAAATCCCATGATTCTTTTTTATTTTTTAAAGTTTATTTATTTATTTATTTATTTATTTATTTATTTTGAGAGAGAGAGAGAGAGAGAGAGAGAGAGTGTCTGTGAGTGGGGGAGGGGCAAGAGAGAGAGGGAGAGAGAGAATCCCAAGCAGGCTTCATGCTGTCAGCACAGATCTCCACTAGGGGGCTTGATCTCACCAACACTGAGATCATGACCTGAGCCAATATCAAGAGTTGGTCGCTCAATCAACTGAGCCACCCACGTGCCCCAGCAATCCCATTGTTCTTAATAAGAGATCTTGGGACCCTCCGATTAGTAACTTTGAAAAACTGTCCTTAGAAAGGATTCTTGCAAAGCATTAAGGATGTATCATTCTGTTGAGAATTATCTTTCTCTAACAGTCAGATTGAATGTTCTGTGACTGATTTCTTCTGGAGGGGGTTTAATATGACAGGGAAAAAGGTAGGGAGACTTGCTGTAGGAATGACATCTGAGTCTCCTTGAAGACTAATTGGAGTTGTCCAGATGTGGGTTGGACAAGTATGTGGCAGTTGATAGTGAGGAGCTGGTGATTCTAGACAGAGGAATAGCAGGTACCAAGGCCAAGGGGCCTGGGCACAATGCATCAGGGGACACAGAGAAGGGCAGTGGGACTGGGGCAGCATTTGAAGAGGAACCTGAGGAGTAGATGGGGCTCAGATCATGGCAGAGAGTAGAGTAGTGTAAAGTTTGGTAATAAATTTAGACTTTACCTGTGAGGACTTTGGTAGCTCAGCTTCTGCTTAGGCCTCATGGACAAAGGGTTTGCTAATAGCTAACCCAGTTTTCCTGGGCTCTGGAGTGTTCAGCGTCCTTTGAAATAAAGCAGGGCAGAGCAGGACATTCATAACGGGGAGAATCTGAGAGCCAGCACAGTGTGGGGCCAGAGTCAAGCACAGACAGGTGGCAAAATGTGCACTGGGGGCTCTGTGAGTTAGAGCTGCCTGGTGTGGGGTGAGAGTGGGCTTCCAGGACTGACTTCCATCTGCTCCATCATGGCTGTTCAGCCCTTTTCTTTTCATAGCTCCCCCAGATATTTGTTGAACACTCAGTGTCAGGCACGGTTCTATAAACTGGGATTACAGTAGTGCCTGATGGTAGCTACTGTAGCTTTCATTGTGTGGGTAAGACAGACATAAGCAAATATATGACCTATTATTAGGTAACAATACAAGTTCTGAAGAAAAATAAAGTGGGTAAGGGAATAGAATGTGATGGGAGGGGGTGTTTGCAGAAAGAGTAGCCTGGAGAGACCACTCTCTGCAAAGGTGAGATTTGAATAAAAACCTGAATTAGGTGAAAGAGGGAACAATTCAAATATATGGGGGAAGCAGTTGGCACAAAGTTCCTAGGTGGGGCAAGTTTTGGATGCACAAGCAGTAGAATGAAGTCCAGACTGTCAGAGACTGAATAGCAGGAAGGGCTTTGAGAGGCTGCAGGGCCTTATAGGTATGAAGGAGGGTATGAAGTTTGGGGACAAAGTTTAGAACCTAGAACACTGAGGGGATGGCAGTTTGACTCTGTGCCTTCCTTCTTCTCCTTTTGCTTCTAGATATTACATTTCTCAGGCTCCAGGACCCATAGGTATTCCTTGGGCAAATGGTCTTTGGGTCTTACCTTCTTCTTCTTTCATCTCATTATTTCTTTTTCCTGCTTCAACTTTATTAGTAATGAAGGTGATATTTTGTTTTGCTCTCCCAATTTTTTCTTGTTCTTTTTTTCAAGTTGAAGTATAGTTGACACACAATGTCACATTACTTTCAGGTGTACAACATAGTAATTCAACTAGTCTATACATCATACTATGTTCACAAACGTAGTTATGTCATCATGCACTATTACAATACTATTGACTATATTCCTTTCTCTGTACCATTCATCCTTGTGACTTATTCATTCCATAATTGGAAGCCTCTACTTCCCATGACCCTTCACCCATTTTGTCTATTCCCCCCACCCTTCTTCCCTCTGGTAACTATCAGTTTGTTCTCTGTGTTTATGGATCTGTTTCTATTTTTTCCATTTGTTCATTTATTTTTTATTCCACATATAAGTGAAATCATATAGTATTTATCTTTCTCTGTCTGAGTTAATTTACGTGAGATAATGCCCTCTAGGTCCATTCATGTTGTCTCAAATGGCAAGATACCATTCTTCTTTATGCTTGAACAATATTCCATTGTATACCACATCTTCTTTATCCATCCTTGCATCTAGGCATGGACACTTGGGTTGCTTCCATAAGTTGGCTATTGTAAATAATGCTGCAATAAACATAGGGGTGCACACAATTTTTCACATAGTGTTTTTGGTTTCTTTGGGTAAATACTCAGTAGTGGAATTGCTAGATCTTTTGGTATTTCTATTTTCAATTTTTTGAGGAGCTTCCATGATGTTTTCCACAGTATTTGCTCCAATTTACATCCCCACTAATAGCACATGAGGGTTATCTTTTCTCCACACTTCTCTTCAACATTTATTTCTTGCCTTTGATATTAGCCATTCTAACAAGTGTAAGGTGGTACCTCATTTGGTTTTAATTTGCATTTCCCTGATGATTAATGATGCTGAACATCTCTTCATATGTCTATTGACCATCTATATACCTTCTTTGGAAAAATGTCTATTCAGGTTCTCTGCCCATTTTTAAATTGAATTATTTGTTGTTTGTTTTGATGTTGAGTTTTATAAATTCTTTATATATTTTGGACCTTATTGGCTATATCATTTGTAAGTATATTCTTCCATTCAGTAGATTGCCTTTTTGTTTTGTTGATGCTTTCCTTGACCATGCAAAAGCTTTTTATTTTGATGTAATACCAATAGTTTATTTTTGCTTTTGTTTCCTTTGCCTGAGAAGACGTATCTAGTAAAACATTGCTAAGGCGGATCTCAAAGATATTGTTTATGTTTTCTTCTAGGAGTTTTATAATTTCAGGTCTCACATTTAGGTCTTTAATTCATTTTGAGTTTGTTTTCACCTGTGGTGTACGAAAGTGGTCCAGTTTAATTCTTTTGCATGCAGCTGACTAGTGTTCCCAGTACCATTTCTTGAACTGATTGTCTTTTCCTTATTGTATATTCTTGCCTCCTTTGTTGTAGATTAATTGATCATATAAGCACGGGTTTATTTCTGGGCTCTTTATTCTGCTCCATTGATCTACGTGTCTATTTTTTTGTGCCAGTACCACACTGTTTTGATTACTATAACTTTGTCTTTCTTATCATTATTAAAATGTACTTTCTTCCTCCTTTCAGGAACTAAGAGACCTGATGAATGAGTTTACACTAAGGTGTTAATTTGACGATTAAATGCTTATGTGTTGTATTAAACTCAATAGCACTTAATATAAAACTTACTATAATAACCATTTTTAAGTGCATAGCTCAGTAGTATTAAGTAAATTCACACTGTTGTGCAAACATCAGTCCTATTCATCTTTAGAACTCTTTTCATCTTGCAAAACTGAAACTATACCCATGAAACAGTAACTCCCCATTTCCTCCTCCTCTCCTATCCCCTGGCAATCACCATCATACTTTCTGTGTCTATGATTTTGATTACTCTTAAGCACCCTATATAGGTGGAGTCATACAGTATTTGTCTTTTTGTGACTGGCTTATTTTTCTTAGCATAAAGTCCTAAAATTCATCCATGTTACAGTAATTGTCAGAGTTCCCTTTCTTTTTAAGGCTGAACAATATTCCATTTTATGTGTAGATCACATTTTGCATATTCATTCATTCGTTCATTGATGGACACTTGGGTTGCTTTCACATTTTCACTTTATGAATAATGTTTCTATGAATATGGATGTACAAATATGTCTTCAAGACCCTGCTCTCAATTCTTTTGAGTGTGTACTTAGAAGTGGAATTGCTGGATCATATGATAATCCTATTTTTAATTTTTTGAGGAAGTGCCATACTCTTTTCTCTTTTCCATAGTGACTACATCATTTTACATTCCCACTAACAGTGCACAAGAGTTCCAATTTCTTCACATCTTTGCCAACGCTTTTTATTTTCATCTTCTTTCTTTCTTTTTAAAAACATATTAGCTCTCCTGGGGTGCCTGGGTGGCTCAGTTGGTTAAGCATACAACTCTTGATTTTGGCTCAAGTCATGATCTCACGGTTTATGAGCTTGAACCCTGCATTGGGCTCTGTGCTAGCAGTGTGGAGCCTGCTTGGGATTCTTTCTCTCCCTTCTGCCCCTCCCCCCATTTGTTCTCTCTCTCTCTCAAAATAAATAAATAAACTTTTAAATAAATAAAAAAAATATTAGCCCTTCTAATGAATGCAAAGTAGTATCTCACTGTAGTTTCAATTTCCATTTCATTAATAATTGGTTCTATTGGGTTTTGCTTCATACACTTTGCATATCTTTTATTAGATGAATATGCATTTGAAATTATGTCCTCTTTATGAATTGATGTTAATCATTATGAAAGTATCTTCTTTTTCCTGATATTATTTGCTCTTATTTCTATTTTGTCTTATATTAATATAGCTACTTTAGCTTTCCTTTCATTAGAATTAACATGGTATACCTTTTTTTATCCTTTTACTTTTTTTATGTTAAAAGTAAGTTTTCAATAGGGTGGCATATGGGTGTGCTTAAATCTAATACGACAATCTTTGATTTCTAATTGAGGTGTTTAGACCATTTATATTTAATGTAATTATTGATGCTATTGGGTTCAAACCTACCATCTTGCTATTTGTTTCTATATAGTTTATCTTTTCTTTGTTACCTTCATCCTTGTTTTAACCTTTTGGGGGAGGTAATACTTGAGTATGATTTCATTTTATACCCTTTGCTGTTTTTTTGCCTATAACCTGTTGTGCTTTTATACAGTGGCTGCTTTAGAGTTTGTATTATACATATTTAATTTATCACAGTCTACCTTCAGGTAATATTATAGCACCTCACATATATTATAAGAATCTTATAAGAGAGCACTTCCATTCTTCCCCTTCTGGCCTTTGTGCTATTGCTATCATACATTTTATTTCTATGTATGTTATAAATATCACAAGACATTGTTTTTTTTAAACAGTCAATGATATTTTTAAAAAATTTATTTACTTTATTTTAAAAATTTAAATGTTTATTTATTTTTGAGAGAGAGTGAGTGAGGGTGGGGGGAGGAGAGAGAGGGAGACACAGACTCTGAAGCAGACCCCAGGCTCTGAGCTGTCAGCACAGAGCCTGATGCGGGGCTTGAACCCATGGACTATGAGATCATGACCTCAGCCAAATGTTGGACACTTAGCCAACTGAGCCACCTGGGAGCCCCTTCAGTCAGTGATCTTTTAAGGACATTTAAAGAAAAAGAACAAAATTCTTTTGTATTTACCCATTTTCAGAGCACTTCATTCTTGGCATGGATCCAAATTTCTATCTGATATCATTTTTCTGCCCAAAGAATATCCCTTTAACATTTCTTATAGTGTGGGCCTGAGGATGATGGAATCTTTCAGCTTTTGGAAGTCTCAAAAAGTCTTTATGTTGCCTTTATTTTTAAAGATATTTTCCCTGGGTATAGAATTCTAAGTTGATAATTTTTCTTTTTTCTTTTTGGTACTTTAAAGATGTTGCTATTCTGTCTTCTAGGTTGTGTTGTACTTATAAGTATTTATAAGTTGGCTGTCATTATGTTTTTTGTTCTGTGTATAACATCTCTTTCCCTCTCTCTGACAGCTATTTTCTATTTATCAGTAGTTTTAAGCAATTTGATTATTATTACCTTGGTGTAGTTTTTCTGCCTCAAATTCACTTTCTTCAGGGTTGGTTGAGGTTTTTGGATCTGAAAATTTATGGTTTTTATTATATGGAAAATTTCAGCCATCATTCCAATATTTCCTTAACTATTTTTCTGTTTCCCCTTTCTTTGGGTACTACAATCACATGTGTACTAGGACATCTGAAGTTGTCCCACAGCTCACTGATGCTCTGTTTAACTTTTTAAAAACTATTATTCAAGTATAATTAACACACAGTGTTATATTAGTTTCACATGTACCGTATAATGGTACAACGGTTTCATACATTTCTCAGTGTTCACCAAGATAAGTGTACTGTTTGTCCCCCTCACTTACCTCCTCCATCTCCACCCACCTCCCCTCTGATAGCCACCAGTTTGTTCTCCGTATGCAAGACTCTGGCTTTTGTTGTTGTTGTTCTTTTCTCCCCCTTTGTTCATTTGTTTTGTTTCTTAACTTCCACATATGAGTGAGATCATACGGTACTTGTCTTTCTCTGACTCTCTTATTCCACTCAGGATTATACCCTCTAGCTCCATCCATGTTGTTGCAAATGACAAGATTTCATTCTATTTAACTTATTTTCAGTATTTTTTCTCTTTGTGTTTTATTTTGGACAGTTTTTATTGTCCTGTGTCAGGTTCACTAATATTTTCTTCTGTAATATCTAATCTGCTATTAATCTAATCCAATGTATTTTTCATCACATATAATTTTTATGTCTAGAAGTTTAATTTGGGTCATTTTTCTATCTTTCATGTCTCTACTTATCAGGTTTAATTTTTTTTTTTTTTAATTTTTTTTTTCAACGTTTATTTATTTTTGGGACAGAGAGAGACAGAGCATGAACGGGGGAGGGGCAGAGAGAGAGGGAGACACAGAATCGGAAACAGGCTCCAGGCTCTGAGCCATCAGCCCAGAGCCTGACGCGGGGCTCGAACTCCCAGACCGCGAGATCGTGACCTGGCTGAAGTCGGACGCTTAACCGACTACGCCACCCAGGTGCCCCTCAGGTTTAATTTTTCATCTCGTTTCTTGGACATATGAAATAGTTACAGTAACAATTTTAATGACATTGTCTACCAGTTCTGTCACCTATGTCCTTTCTGGGCTGGTTTCATGTGATCAGTTTTTCTCCTCATTATAGGTAGTGTTTTCTCACTTCTTTGGCAAGTCTTTTCATTTTTGACTGAATACCAGACAGTATGTAATCCAGACCTTGAGACATTGTTGGGTGCTGAGTATTTTTTGATGTATTGTACTTCTAGGCTTTGTTCTGGAATATGGTTAAATTACTTAAACAGTTTAACCCTTTAAGGTCTTGCTTTTAAGTTTTGTTTGGGGGAATTAAAGCAGTCTTTAGTCTAGGGCTAATATCCACCACTAAGGGAAAAATAACCTCTTCTGCATATTCATGAATTATGAAGTTTTCCACTCTGGCTTGGGTGGACAAGAAGTATTCCTGCCCCTGTGTGAGAAACATAAATCAGTACCTCTGTCTTCTCAGTACTTTTTTTCCCCTAGCATCAGGTAGTTTCCTCACATGCATGGTTTAACCCATCTCAGCTGAAGGCTTGAGGGGGATTCTGTCCAGATCACCAAGACCCCTCCTCCCTTAGTCTTCTACCCTCCAGTATTTTGCCTTGCAAACCTTCACTACCCTGCTGTCTTCAGAGTCCTGACTCTGTCTCTTTCACTAACACAGATTTCTAGCAGGTTTCCTACTGCCTACTCTGTAGCTTGGATACTCACGCTAGGTCATCATAGGATTCACTTTTTTTGTTTGCCACCTCAGGGATACAGTTTTTCATTGCCTGATGTTCAATGTCTTAAAAACTGTTATTTCTTATGTTTTATCTGGCTTTTTAACTGATCATGGGCATTGCCTGGGAATGCTTTTAAAAATCCATATTCCTGGAATCTGTCATTGGCTAATTTCAGCCACCTTTGGAGGAGTGGTCAAATATATACTGGATGGTTGATATTGTTCTGTTTCTAGCTGGAATGCCAGTATTTTCAGTGCAAACTTGCATCAGAATCTCTGATTAAAGGAGTCAGTTTTTTATGCTAAGGATCTGGGTGGAAATACATTTATTTGAAGTAAATGGGTTTTCTAGAACTAGATGGAAATTGTCTGGGGGGGGGGGTCCATGGAAACCAGATGAGGATCTAGATGGTGTGTCTGTGGTCTTGACAAACAACTTGTGATTTTCTTTCTGACGTGTGTCTGTAGCGCACTTTTCTTCAGCCATCAGCTTAATGGCCAGATGATGGGGCCTGAGGCTCTCTGAGGGTCAGCTCTGGGGTTTAGACCAGCTATGCTGTATGGGCTGAATCTGTCAGTCAGCTTCCCTGAGCCACAGTATCATTAGCTGAAATTCTGGCCTTGAACTACTTGGTGTGAAGAGATTGTTGGGAAAATGTCTAACAAATACGCTTGAATCTGTACTTGAATGCACTTATAGTCTGTACAGATGGAATTACGGGTGCTTAGTAAATTCATTCTGTATTTGCAAGATATATTCTTCTAAAAATCCCAGGAGACACTTCTTGACAAAGACATTTGGAGTACCATTGAACCTTCCAAGGAGTGTTGAGTATTATTAAGATCCTGATAATTATTTTTCTCAGTTTTGTCTTTCTTCCTGCCATCTCTCCACCCTTTCAAGGGGAATGAAAGTTCTCTGATTACACGGTGGGAAGAAGCCTCCTTCACTCCACTTTCATAATATATTTATGAAGGGCAACATTGACCCAATTGAAGTGTATAAGGATACTGTAACCAACACATCTTTATTGAGCCCCAGCTCTGTGCCAGGTATTAAAGGAGAAAGAAACAATAACACATCAGATATGGTCACTGGCCTGGGGGAATTTACTTCTTGGTTGTAGAAGCAACACCTACAATTATGAGACCATTTGTCAACAAAATAAAACAAAATGTAACCAGTAGCTTCATCAACAGATGCCATATGAGTTCAGAATAGGAGTAGAAGAGACCAGGTGTCAGGGACTGGAGAAAATGACTGATTTTCCACGACGGCCTTGTTCTTAAAGGTAGCCATTGCATAATACTCAGAAAGCTCCAAGGAAGGGGGGGTAGAACAGAGCCTAGTGAGTGGACAGTATGGAGGGGGAGGACAAGAGTCAGGCAGGCAGAAGAACAGAATGCTAAGGGTAGCCAAAGCCACTGTGTCTAGTGCCAGAGCAGAGCCCAGAGAACATCCAAAAATAGCACAAGGGCATAGATTCAGATTGCCACAGATGGAAGTGTCACATACTCTTTCACTGCACATTAGAATTTCCTCCGAATATTTATACACCCAGCATCTTTCAATCATCATAGTAGGTTTGTAAAGGAAGCAGGACACATAACTGTTGTCATTTGACAGAAAAGGAAACTGAGAGTAGGAAAGATTAAGTTGTTTTTGCATAGTGACCCAAACAGGGCAAGAAAGAACCAAGACCAGAATCCACAGATGCACTATCTGTACAACTTCTGCCTGATACTCTTTGCCTCTATAGATGACTCAGCCTAGAGTGCGGACCCACAAGCCATCTCATGTCCAACAGGGACAATTTGACCCAAATATGAGACTGAAGCTTAGTCCAACTCTGGGAGAGGTTAGGGTGTGAGGACATTGGCTGTGTCTTTCTGCACATTTGCCTGTACAGGAAAGTGGAGAGAGAAGCCAAGTGCTTGGCGACCTCTTTCAAGTCAAAGGAGAGAAAAGGCTCCTGTTGCCTTGGGGAGGGAAAAGGGAGGAAGTGGAGGGGAAGTCTGCTTTTTAAGCCCATTAAGGAGGAAGAGCCAGGAGGCAAGCATCCAATTAACCTGACATCTCTTGCAGCCAAAATATCTGAGGATATAAGAAGAGAATTTAATATGTGGAGGCTTGGGAGAAAAGTGACTAATAGCTGGAAAACAGCCCCAGTTTATTTAAAAAATAGGTCAGGCCCAACAAATCCAATAGATTCCTTCCCAGCAGTTACTGATCCAGGCGACAGAGGGAGTGCCGTGTGGGTGCAATGCCATTTTGATTTGAAGCAAGCACTGCTATTGTACCACAGACAGCCAGGGGCTGATGGGAAGCACGCAGACAGTGTGCACAGCTGCCGAGGACTGCCCTTTGAGTTGAGCCACATCATGACCCTGGCAATGCCAGCAAGGTAGGGACTGGTCCAAGGTCACCTAGACTGAAGGTGAGAGAGCTCACACCCAATCCCAGCTCTTTTGCTGTGGGAGCTAAGGCAGCCTTTCTTCCAGGTGTCCTTGGCCTGGCTCTGACATTGGGGATCACAGGGGCACAGAGTATGCCAGGCTGGCCTCTGGGGGCTGCATTAGGGGTCAGAGAGTAATGGAGAAGGCAAGTAACTGTCCTCAGCTCTGTCTGGACCAGGATTTCATAGGCATCACTGGGGGAACTTGTTAAATGCGCAGCTTGTTGTGTTTTGTCCCCACAGGCTCTGAGGTCAGACCCAACAAATCCAATAGATTCCTTCCCAGCAGTTACTGATCCAGGAGACAGAGGGAGCAAAGGCATTTTGATGGCATGAGTCTGGGGTCGGGCCTGAGACCCATCCCAAGGTGGTTGATACATATTTTAACAGAGAAACACTGTCCTAAATCAGAGTCACCCAGATGGTTTCCTCAGAACATTAATTTCCAGAGATGTTTATAGATGTCTCAGAAAAAAAAAGATGTCACAAATAAATTTAGGAGCAAAAGACACCCTAACTCCCTCTTGGAGATTCACAATTCATTTTAGCAAATTAACGACTTAAAAGTACTGCAATTAAGAAATCTCTTTCAATTTTTCATATATACATATATTGAATCATTATGGTGTACCTTAAACTTACACATTATATGTCAATTATATCTCAGTAAAGCTGGAGAACAAAAAGAAAAAAAAATCTCTTTAGCTTGTTTGTCCAAACTTATTTGACCATGGAATCCCTTTTCTAGGAGTATCTATTCTGTGGAATACAATGTGGGAAAATGCAACTCTAGACCAGTGGAGCTCAAACTCTGTGATACATCAGAATCACATGGAGGCTTGTTGGAACAGATTGCTAAACCCTACCACAGAGATTATGATTCAGTGGTTTCTGGTAAGGGCTGAGAATTTGCATTTCTTACAAGTTCCCAGGAGATGCCGTTGCTAGTGGTCTGGGGACTAGACATTGAGAACCACTGCCCTAGACCCCTCTGTAAGTCCTGGCTCATCCAAGCGTCCTGCCAGGCCTCCTGGCAACGTTCCTCAGTACAAGGCATCCCCCCAGTGAGAGAATGGGGACTGAGAATAGTGGGTGACAGGACCCGAGGGAAGGCGAATCCAGAGAGAACAGTCTCAGAGGGAACTTGAGTCTAAAGGAATAAAGCATGTGAAGATGGGCTCTACCAAGTTATAGTCAGGGATACTGTAAAACAGGAAGGTCCCAGTGGGTGACAGCAGCTGATACTCTGTGACATGCATCAGTGCCTGACCTTGCCCCCAGGGGGGTCTAGAGAAAGTATATGCCCTTAAGGAGAAAACTCTAGTGAGGGACATGAAGGTGACTGTTGACAAATATACAGACCAAGGCACCCTGGAGGGCCAGGTACAAGAAGACAACACTGTCTTGTGGGACCAGCAGCATCTAGATGTTTCTTCCCATCTCCCAGACTCACAAGTTTATGATTCCTAGGACGAGAAACCATGATCTGGGGCTATGTACTCTAGCATAGCACTTCCTTCTGGGGAGGCTTACTTTGACATTGCTTCCCTGGGAACCATCTTCAGCCCAGATGATAGGGAACATGGGTAGATATGAGGGTGGAACCAGGATTGTTTTTGGCCAAAGGCAGACACGAGAGCTATACATTTTTGGTGTGATCTTTGATATGAATAGGAGAGGTACACATGCCCATCAGAGCCCTTTCTGGCCTTGCTGCTGCCAGACTTTCTACCATTAGAATGTTCTCCTTTCAGTTAAAGCTCTGGTCCCTATCTAAAGGCAGACACAGTGCTAGAAGAGCTCACTCTAGGCAATTACCTCACAGTCTTGTGAGTAAACATTGGGATGGAGAAAGAGTGTGAGGGTCTGAGGGTGACCCTGGGACAAGGGCCAGATGTGAGCATGGGCTAAAAGAAGCTGGGAGGAAGACAAAGGCATCTGGGAAGAAGGATGTAGTGAGACCTGGCCAGGGAGTCACCCCACCTCCCACACCATCTTCTACCCACCCTGCAGTGACCCACCCTTTGCAGTCTGTCCACCACTCCCCCCCATCCCGCCCCCATGGGACTTCAGGCCAGGCAGGCTGCTGCTAAGGACAGACGACTCAGGTTAGAAAAAGCTCTCTTGACATTTGGAAACAGAGCAGGATTTGGCTCCTCCAGTGGAGCCTCTTGTTCTCAGGAAAATCATTTTTACAGCTTGGGCTGGTGCCAGTAAGAGCCATTTATAGCCCAATGGGCTTGGGTTAGCTTCAGCTGCCTGGTGCAGAAAGTGCTGGTTTCTCTCTGCCCCCTGCTGCCTAGCTTCCCCCTCCATATTCCTTCACCTCTATTCTCCTTCCTTAAGACCTCTTTCTCTTACCCCCTCCTTACCCTTTTTCTATTTTCTTGGAGATTCCAGTTCTGGGTTTACCTGTGTGACCCTAGACATATTCCTTTGCTTATGTGGACTTCAGCTTCTCCTTCTCTAAAATAGAACTTACTATTGGCTGCCTTTTGAATTCAGTTACCTTGGAGAGGTACTTACCTGTGCCTACCTTCACGGAACATTTTCTTCTTTTTAGTCATTGCCTTGTTGACCTTCTTTCTCTCCCCAGAACTGGGCGTGCTGTTTGGGCCAGCTTTGCCACCCATTTCTGAGGACAGGGCTCCTAGCAGTAGCTCAGTTAAGCTTGGTGTGACTGAACTGAGCTAACCACAGCATCGGTGTCAAAAGCATCAACTCTGGTGTCCAACAGATAATGGTTCATATCTCGGCTCTGTTACACCCTAGCCCTGGGCTCAGGCAATTGACTGAATTTTTTGAGTATCAGTTTCTTTGTAAATTTCAGTTATTCATTCAGTTATTATGAGGATTTTAAGATGTGGTATTTGTAAAGTGCTTAGCACATTGCCTGGTTCACACTGAGCCCTCAATCTATGTTAAGGATCATCATCATTATCATCACCTATCACTCACCCTTACTTTCAGATGGAAGTCGAGTTAGGTTAAGAAAAATAAAGGAAAAATAAAATCTCTCACTGAATCCCTACCCCTGCCTGTGGAAATCTTAGCCACCCTTTGAGGACCAGTTCAAATGCCACTTCTTCAGGAAACTATCCTTCTTTTTTTAAAAAAAAATTTTTTTTAAAATGTTTGTTTATTTTTGAGAGAGAGAGAGCACACAAGCGGGGCAGGGACAGAGCAAGAGGGGGACAGAAGTTCCAATGCAGGCTCTGTGTGCTGACAGCAGACAGCCTGATGCGGGGCTTGAACCCACAAACAGGGATATCATGACCTGAGCTGAAGTCAGACGCTTAAGTGACTGAGCCACCCAGGTGCACCAACTAGCCTCCTTTTGATATATAGCTTTGGTGTTTCCTCCAGCTTTGGTGCTTCCACAACACTTTATCTTTTTTTTTGTTTTTAAGTTTATTTATTTATTTTAAGAGAGAGAGAGAGAGAGAGAAAGCACAAGTCAGGGAGGGGCAGAGAGAGAGGGAGAGAGAGAATCCCAAGCAGGTTCTGCACTGTCAGTACAGAGCCCGATGTGGGGCTCAAACTCACGAACCATGAGATCATGACATGAGCCAAAGTGGGACATTTATCTGAGCCACCCAGGCACCCCAACCCTACATCTTATCTCAGCATTTAGTGGGGCCTGGACCCATTCATCCCAGTGGAATGGGGTGGACTAGGAAGATCATCCTGGGGAGAAAAACTGCTGAAAACGCCCCGGGAAAGACCAGGCCTGGAGGCAGATCACAGTGTCTGAAGAGTCCCAATCAGCAGTTAGCACTAAGAGTACAAGGCAAAGTCACAAATCCTGATGGTGACAGGTGACTCTCAGCAGACTGGGAGAGCAGTTGGCATTAGGAAGCCTTCTGCAAAAGCAGTGCCCTGAGCCTAAGGCCCTTGGGAGGAGGTGGGAGAGCAAGGCAGGGCTTGCTGTATGCATTGCAGCACCAAGCATCCCACTGCATCAAGGATAGAGACAGTGGTGCAGGAATGGTTACCAGCACCAGACATCAAGTCGGAGAAGGCAGGGCTGAAGCATAAGCCGCACACTGCAGGGCTAGAGGGGTTAAGATGTCTAGTGGGAAGGAACTTGGGCACAGGGAGAAAATTGGAGCTGTGACAGTCACAGCTGCAGAGAGACTGATATGCTGAGGCTGGGAGTCAGTCTGGCCACTGTCTCCTGCTGTGATTCCCAACCCTAGTTTGCCCTCTCGGCCAGTATATACAAGATGATTTGAAGTTTGAAGGCTGCCTTCACCCAGAGCCTCTGGTTGGCCTATGGAGGAGTCAGGGCTTCTGACTTCCCAAATGAGCTCACCATGGTCCCCCAAGGCCCACCCCCTACATTGCTCAATTCTTTCCAGGACACTGGAAGGTAGGCAGATGTGCCAAAGGCTGGGTTTTCTGAGCCCTTCCAAAGGACCTTTCTTTGTGGTGTAACCAAAATAAACTTTAATAGCTTCCACAGACACACCTGGCTTCCTATGCTGGCTCCTATATGCCCATATGGGGACCTAGAGGGTTTGTATGCATCTCTGTTCTTTCACAAGACCTGCACAGTGCCTTGTTACAGCAGATGTTTGGTCAGTATTTATGGGATGTAAAACAACACCCCCATGTAGCTGAATGCCTAGAGACCATGGGCCACTGCTGTTTCCCACTCTTGGGACAGGGCACACCTATCAGATAATGGGATAGTGCAAGTCCCATATGCGAGAGGCTGAGCTAGGCTGACAGCCTTTGGGACTAGGGACTGGTCCGTGGTGACCTCTTTGTCTTCATTGTTTGACCTGTGGTTATCGAGGTGAATGGCCCCCCAAATCCATTCACCACCTTGCTTCATGAATGCAATGCATGGTGCATGGTAGACACTTTTTGTAGGTTGGCAGATGAGAAAAAGGTTTTAGGAATCTTGTAGAAAAGGAAACCTTGGAATCAGAGCTAAGGAGTGCAGAAGGATCTTATCCTGATCATGTATGCTGCCTGTACCAGCTAGGATTTTTTCTCTTCTTAATACCTTTACATAGAGTAAAGATTGGGGTCAGCTTCATGCATGGAGCTTTCTTCAGCTTTAGAAGTGACTGCACAGCTTCCTAGGCATGGTGTCCTTTTGGGTAAGTGAGGCTAGATAGAGGTCGTCTTTGCTTTGGTACCATTGACTGGTCACTGGAGTGTAATGCTTGGATCGCACATCCTCAGATGAGGGCCAGTCACAGAAATAACTCCTCCCTAAGCCTCTCTCCCCAGGTCCCCTGGTGCCTCCAAGGTCCTCAGAGAAGGAGGCTTCCAGCTTCTCTCCCTGGCCTAACCTCATTCCCCTCTACCACCTTCCCTGGGGGGCTTTCTCAAGTGAACCCTTTAGCCTTTCTCTGAGCAGAAGGTTTCCACCCAGAGTGTCAGCCTCAGCTTCTTTCCAGAGGTCTGGGATATTTTTTTTTTTTACCAATATTATTACGTTTTGCTGTTTTCAAAATAGTACGTGCCAATGGCATACATTTTTGAAAGTATAAACAAGCACAAGAAAGGAAAGAATTAACTGTTTGTAATCCAGCACCCTGTCATAATTGCCGCCAATTCTGGTGCCTTCCTTGAATCTCCCCTCTTAACACACAGGCATGAATAAGTTTTAATTTTAAAAATGTGATCACACTATCTATTCTTCTCCCACTTGTTCTCCTCAGCCCACGGTTTATCGTGATCACATTTCTCTTATTAACCACTCTTCCACAATATTATAAGCAGCTGTATAGCATTCTGTTGTGTGGATGTACCACAGTTTACGTAAGCAGTTTTGTTTTGTGGAACCTCTAGATTGACTCCTATTTTTGTGTTGTCTGCCATGATTCTTTCCTTAGGATGAATTCCAAAAAAAGTAATTACTGGGTTTAAGGATTTGTGCTTTTAAAGACTTTTAACGCATTTTTATCAAACTGCCTTCCAAAAAAAATCCTCTCTAGAACTGTATGAAAGTACCTATTTTTTCTGCAGCCCTTAAAAATGCAGTGTTTTAATAGTTTCTGGAGGAGTCAAGCTTATTTGGTAATTAAAAGTTTTAACTTTTTGTTTTAATTTGAAGCTCCCTGATTTCTAGAGAGATTGAGGCAGAGAGAGGGAGACAGAATCCCAAGCAGGCTCTGTGCCATCAGCACAGAGTCCGATGCAGGGCTTGAACTCACGAATGTGGGATCATGACCTGAGCTGAAGTCAAAAGTTAGATGCTTAGCTGACGGATACACCCAGGTGCCCTTTCTTTTCTTTTTAAAAATTTTATTTGAGAGAGAGAGAGAGAGAGAGAGAGAGAGAGAGAGAATCCCAAGCAGACTTCAAACTCAGTGAAGAGTCTGATGTGGGGCTCGATTCCACAACCCTGGGATCATGACCTGAGCTGAAATCAGCCATTGGACACCCAATTGACTGAGCCACCCACGCACCCCTTGTGTTTATTTTCATGTGAATTGACTAGAAGATCCTTTGTCCAATGCTAAATGGAAGATGTTTGCCTTTCTCTTATAGGTTTATAAGAGCTCTCTGCATATTAAGGATATTCACTTTTGTCCATATATGTTAGACATGTACTTCTCAGCTTATCATTTGCCTTTCTATTTTACTTATGATATTTATTTTTTTTTAATTTTTTTTTCAACGTTTATTTATTTTTGGGACAGAGAGAGACAGAGCATGAAGGGGGGAGGGGCAGAGAGAGAGGGAGACACAGAATCGGAAGCAGGCTCCAGGCTCCGAGCCATCAGCCCAGAGCCTGACGGGGCTCGAACTCACGGACCGCGAGATCGTGACCTGGCTGAAGTCGGACGCTCAACCGACTGCGCCACCCAGGCGCCCCACTTATGATATTTATTAACTGGAACTGCACTACTCTCTGCTTGCCTGACATCTTTTTTTAGATGACTCAATGATATTTCAAATTTCACAAATCCAAATGGAAACTCATTATCCCCCCCATCCCACCTGCTCTTCCTGCTGACTTGCTTATTCCTGTTAATGTCACCACCATTTTGCTAGTCACCCAGACTTGAAATGTTGAAGCCATCTTGGGTTCCAACGTTTCTCTTTCCCCCATATCTCATCAGCTACCAACTCCTGTGGATTCTATTTCTGCAATTTCTCTGGCAGGCAGGCCCTCTAATACAACAGTGTTCAGGTTATCATTATTTCTTGACTGGACTTTGAAAATGGCCTCATAATATCATATGCCTCCCCAATCCCCAGACCCTTGATGTGACATTTCTCCTCCTTGCCCCACCTGTACACTGCCACCACATTAATCTTCCTAAAGTAGAGCTCAAACATAGAACTCTCTGGTTACACACCACCAACAGCTCCCCATTGTCTTGTATTTAATTACAATCTCTTAGTCTGGCCTTAATTTCCTTTCAATGGAATCTCCCACTATTTTGGCCAAGTTGCTCCTCAAATAAGCATGCTGCTTTCCCACCCCTTTACATTTTTGTTCAAGCTATCCCCTTCTCTCAGAATTCCCTCCCACCAGCTCCACCTACCAAAATCCATTCAGAAAGCACTCCACCTACCCCACTGCCTATCCCAAGCGCTTCTGATTTTTAAAATGGAAGTGAATTCTCTCCTTTGAAACCCCTACGACAATTTGCTCAAGCTTCCCTTATAAAGCAAATCTTATTCTATCATCTAGTGGAGCCCTCAAAGGTCTTATATTCCTACCAGAAATCAGAGACCTTTGAGGGCACTCTTCTTATATGTCTGTTCTTCCACAGGACCTGCACAGTGCCTTGCTGAAGTCAATGCTCAGTAGGTATTTATGGAATGAAAAGCAACATCCCCAGGTAGCTGAATGCCTAGGGATTATGGGCCACTGCTGTTTCCCACCCCACTCCCAGCCTCCTGGGACAGGGTACACCTATCAGCTATGGGCAGAGTGCCAAGTCCCCTCTGCCAGAGGCTGAGCTAGGCTGACAGTCTTTGGGACCAAGGACTGGGCCACAGTCACCTCTTTATCCTCATGATCTGTAGTTATTGAGGTGAAAGGCCATCAGATCCACTCATTCCTTTGCTTCATGAATGCAACGCATGGTGCGTGGTAGAATGTAAATTGGCAGCTGGGAAAAGAAATCTCACAGACCTCATGGAAAAGGGAAACTTCAAATCAGAGTTGAATGGCAGCTAAGGGGTGCCGGAGGCTCCTGGGACCCTGACCATGCATGCTGCCTGGACCAGCTAGGACTTTTTCTCTCTTTAATATATTTAAATAGAGTCAAGATTGGGGTCAGCTTCATGCACAGAGCCTTCTTTAGCTTTAGAGGTGACTCTGCAGCCAGCACGGGAGTATGCAATTGACACAGTCTATTTTTAGCCTCCCAGAGACCGTGCCCAACATCCCAAGCTGAGGGTGGGCACACCTGCTGCATTCTAATGAAGCAGCCCCGATTGCCTCTGCCAGCCAGCCGGGATCTCGCCGACCTCAAATCTGATGTTGCTAAACTGGGAAGTCTGCTTATTTCCCAAAGGCTGTAGCCTAGATACACCAGGAAAATGGGACCATTACACTCCCCTGAGCTCACTGTCTTCCAGCCCAGGGCACAGGGCAGTCTTGGGGCTGTATGAACAGCATAATGAAGAGATGGAATCCCTTGGGTTTCTTGATCTTGCTCTGTCCTAGGGTCTCCCTATTTCCCTTGATGGGAAGAAGATTAGTAAGTCTGAGCTGATTCAGCTCACAAATGAGAAAATTGAGGCACAAAGCAGGGAAGTGTTTATGTAATCTGAATAATAATTATAATGGTAACAATAATAATAATAACAACAACAATAGAGCTTACTATTGCAAGGCAGTGTTCTAATGCTTCATGTACATGAACTCACCCAAACTTCTTGACCACTCTCTCAGATGGGTTTTGTCATGATCTCTATTTTATGGAGGAGGAGACTGAGGCCCAGTGATGACAAATGACTTCTAAAGGTCATTTGTCAGCCACCAAACAGCAGGGCTGTGTTTCAAAGCCAGGCAGTGAGGCCCCAGGATTTACCGTGACACCTGCCTCTCAATATCTATTTTTAATTTTACTAGAGGCAGGATTGGGATCCAGGAGTCCCAGAAGACCAACTACTGGATAGTACTCCTTCTCTATTTTTAATTTTTATTTATTTTTAAATTAAATAAAGTTATTTTATTTTTGAGAGAGATGGCAGTGGGGGGGGGGAGGGGCAGAGAGAGGGAGACACAGAATCCCAAGAAGCTAACAGCTGCTAACAGCATGGAGTCTGATATGGGGCTCGAACCCAAGACACTGTGAGATCATGACCTGAGCCGAAATCAAGAGTCGGACGTTCAACCGACTGAGCCACCCAGGTACCCCACTATTTTTTAAACTTCTGTCCTGCTTTGAAACCTTTGCTGTGCTGCTCACACACCTGGATTCCTACACTCCAGGGAGAGAAGTTTCTTCTCCTGGGATGACTACCCTTCTGCAGTCAAGCTGAAATTTTGGGCCCCAAAGCTCCCTGAACTTCTTCTCTTTCTCCCCTTAGCCTATAGAGGAAGAGGGCCTGGCTGGTGATTGGCAGCTGCAGTGGGGTATAGAGCCAGGCTACATGGTGGGGCTGGGAACCCAGAAAGAACAGTGATTGGTTGTGTGCAGGCAGGAGGCCACCATCAGTGTGGGTATTCAAGCTCAGAGTAAACTTCTGCCAAAGTTCAGAATAAAGTTTACAGAAGCCAGGAGGGAAGAAAAGAGGTGTGAGACCCCAGAACCTAAGATACCTGCTTCTGTTGGTGGGGAGGGAGGGCAAGTGCTGCCTGCTGGGGGAGAAGCCCAGAGACTCATCTAAGCATGCAGGTGGGACTCAGTTTAACAAACACCTATTATGTGCTAAGCCTTTTTATAAGCCCTTCACAAATACAACTATTTAGTCCTCAGGATGACTCTAGGAGATGGGGATCATTTTATTCCCCTTTGAGAGATGGGGAAACCAAGCCACTGAGAGGTTAATAATTTTGCCTAAGATTGCATAGCTCAGAAGTGGCAGAGCTCGATTCAAGTTTCAGCAGACTGGCTCTGGAATCTACACTGCAGCCACCATGCTATGTGACGCTATACATCTTGCCCTTTAGTGAGTGTTCGCTATTTGCCTATTGTTGTCCTCATTTAGCACATATGAAAACTAAGATCTGGGTTGGCTCAGGTCGCCTGACTATTAAGAGATGGAATTAAGTTAAATGGATGTCTTTTTTGGCTCCTCAGTAGCATGGCGCCTCTCCATAAATCATGGCCCTCAGTGGGACTTCCAGAAGGGTCCATTCGTCCCTTAGGAGTGGCTGCTGTGGCAGACTGGAACCCCTGGGCTCAGGGAGGGGAGGCAAGCAGGGGTGACATCTCAGAGGGCAAGAGCTGGTCTCCACTGCTGACGCCAGACCCTTTATTTTCCCCCTCAGGTGAGCAGTGCCCCCCCACAGCCCCCTCAGCCCGTCGCCCCACCCAAGCCTGTGCAATGTGTCCATCATGTCTCCACACAACCCAGCTGCCCAGGACGGGGCAAGATGTCCAAGCTGCTGAACCCAGAGGAGATGACCTCGAGAGATTATTACTTCGACTCCTACGCTCACTTTGGGATCCACGAGGTAAACCGTGAGGAGCTGGTGGCAGAACAGGGCAGCTCAGCCCTGCTGTTTCTTCACTGTCCTCTGAGGCAGCCTAATGTGTTCATCTGTCTACTGTCTTAAAGTGGGTTTTCCTAGTGGCTCAAGGCCTCTGGCCCTCCTTCCCTCCTGTGAGCCTCTCTGGGAGAGGGTCAGAGCCAGGCCCAGAGCAGGTGAGTAGCTGAAAGCATGTGTCTGTGTGTTTCTCAGCCAGAGAGCAAGGGGTGCTTAGGGTTTCTTTGTTTTATGGTCCAGCGCCTGTGTCTCTTCTTGACCCTAAGTTCAGGTGATCCAGGCGGACCGATGTCCTTGTTCTAAGTCCTGGCTCTGCAGGAGATGCTCTGCAGCTCGAGTCCTAGATGCTGAGAGGACCTCCCAGAGGCCATGACATCAGTCTTTAGGCAGGCATGAACATGAACCCTTAGGCCCTAGACCAATGAGCACCCCCAGGGGAAGAAATGCAGGAAGCTTCCTTGAAGACCTGGCCCAGGTCTGTCACCCTGATTGATTCTCAGGAAATTCTTGTGTCTAAATGTTTGCCTTATACCACAGCAAGGAAGATTTATATTAGCTGTAGAACAGAGCAGAGCTTCCTAACCAGAAAATTCCTGGCTGGGGTTGGGCTCCTGCCCCCATCACCTCCAGCATTTTCCTAAGCCAGTCAGGTTGCAGAGTGCTTACTCATTAACTGGGTGTTTATTCAGTGCCAGGCATTGTTCTAAGCACATCATACGTATCATTTCATTTAGTGCTCCTAAGAACCCTATGAAGAAAATATTTCTATTATCCCCTTACTGTATGAAGAAATAGTGAAAAAGGAACGAAGCCTTGCTTGCTTTGTAAATGCATTTTCAAATAAATCTCAACGTTTCTGTTTCAATCAGATGCTTCTGTAAGCCCTCCCTATATCAAAATGTCACTGCCAGACGAGTGTTTAAAAATAATAGCCAGCACTTTTTCCTTTTTTTTTTTTTTTTTTTTTTGAGTGCTTACAACATGCTGGGTGTTGTTCTGAGATTTTACATTATTGGCTCATTTATTCCTCAGGTCAGCCCTATGAAGTTGGTATTATTATTTGCCCCCAAATTATTTGTAATTATTTGTTTTTTTAATAAGCAAAATCTTTATTATTTAGTATTTGCCCCTTTTGTTTATGTTTTAACATCATATATTCCTTTAAAAAAAAAAGCACATTGTTCTATATGCCACCCAGCCATCTACTTATAGAAGTAATACAAGTTCATTATAATGAACTTGAGGAATACAAGAAGATTATTAGTCCCCAGTTTATACATGAGGATGTAAGACCTTAAGAATCCAGATCAACTTACATTCCTCACTTCCTTTGCTTATAAGGTCACAAGCTAATAAATGGGAGAGCTAGAAATGAAACCTTCACATTTGGGGCCCAGGGCCTTCATTCAGAACTTCCATGCCATATAGACTTTAAAACAGGTCTTTCGTTCTTCCTGGAAATTTTGATTTTTTTCCTGCTGGTTCCTTTGCAATTCCATGTGGAGATAGAGAGTGAGGGAAGTGTTCCTCAATGAATTCTAGACTCAGGGACCTGGCCCATTCACCCGAGAGAGACTCAGGGTTTGGTCTCCCAGGAACTGCTGTCCACATAAAAGTGTTAGGCCTGGGGTCTGCAGGGGAGGAAGACTGGGTCCTGTGTGTGTTCTGGGAGTCCTGGCCCAGAAAGGCCTGGGCCAGCTAAGCCTGCCATTCTTGGTGGCTAAGATGTCATCTTTGGGCAGATAAGTGAGCTGCTGTACCTTCCCTGATCCTGTTCCCCATGCTGGTGGGGATTGGAGTGAGGTGGTGCACTGAGCCCTGTCCTAGGCCTGTGAGAAGTTTTGGGAGCAGAAAGGGGGCATCTTCAAGAGTTCACCCTGTCCCTAATTCATGTGACAAATTCTAACAGGCGTGTGGCTCTGGGTACCTATTTCAAGGCAGATTCCTAGGAAGAGATGCTAGTTCCCCAAAATGCCTCCCCTTGGGCTTGCCTGGAACCACCCCCCCCCCCCACCATGAGAAACCAGCTAATTATGACATGTACCTGGTGCCTGTCCTTCCCCATCTTCAGGAGCCATTCCTCCAATGGAGCCTCCTGTGACTGACGTCTGGGACACCTCCATCTGAATGGCTGCATTCTTGCTGGGCCACAACTTTGGCTCCTAGGATGTGCTCTCCTGTGCTATGATTAATCTCTGTAATTCCTTCAAGAATTGCTTCCCCTGCCTCTAACCCAGGGCTTGATGCACTGTCTGATTTTGCTAATCTGATCACTCAGGTGATGTCTGGTTAGCACATCAATGGGCATACCAGAAAGTATGATCTCCAGCAGGAGAAGACACCAAGGGTCATCAAATAAATACTATACCAGCTTTCCTCAATTTCATGTATTGATAGAAAAACCTAGTACATGAAACATTGGTAGAAAATTAGTACATGAACATATATAAGCATTGTCCAGAATGAGCTAATAAACATGGAGTAAATGACCTTCAGGTCATATATAACATTTCTTTCCTTAGTAACCTGACCTGGAATAGTTTTAGCAATACTTTGCATCTGGAAGTACTTCTGATGCTTAGCTCAACTGACACTACTAGATTAAATCCCTCCTACTGCTGCCGTAGGCCATCTCTAGATCTGGGTTCTGGGGAAATGTAGAGGTCTTCAGTGTCAGGGTGGCTACCTAGGCTTCCTTCAACCTTGAGGCTTCCCTCCACCCTATTTGGTCTCCAAGATCATCTGGTATAAAAAAAAAAGTAGGGGGGCATGTGGACGGACTCTTAACATTGTTCTTTGCAGAGACAGGGCCTGCTTGTTTCTCATTATCAAGCACCAGGGATCTCCGTTCTGTGCCAGACAGCTCGCGGTGATGCCTTTGCCTCCTCAGTCTGGACAAGACCCATACCTCACCATCCGGAGCCGAGCTGGCCGTTTGGCAGTCTTCTCCCATCATTAACAAGATGCTCACAGGGGCGGGCAGCAGTACCGCCAGCTTGCTGATTAATAGTGATCAGTGAGTGTTTAGGAAACATGGTGTGGGATGGATTGGGTTTGATTAGTCTGTGAATACGAACAAGAGGTGTCAAGTTTGGGAGAGGGCACTGCTTGGGGCTGGAGAACACAGCAAGAGGTGATTCTGGATACTTCTATACTTCCATTCCATGGCCCCATCCAGCGATGACTCTGTACTCAGCCTCCAGAAGGAAGACTGTGACATTCTGTCACAGGGCGTCTCTGAGAGGAATGGAATCTTGAACAGGAGAGGAAGTGACAAATGTGTGCCTACTGAGGCTTCTGTTCAGAGGGGAGGGGGCCAGGACCATGACCTCCCAAATCTCAGCTCTGAATTCCCAGCATCTTTGACAGTTGGTCCTGGGCTTGGTTTCTCAGCATCCAGAAGACTCCCTGCCGGTGGGGCTGTGTTCCCAGCCCCCAGCTCTGGATGCCCATCCCATTCCTGGCCAGCTCTCTTATTTTGACAATCTTGCTGCAGGTTCTTTTGAAATAGATTCTTCAGGGCCTCATTTCCCAGCAATTAGTCAATGTGCTGTTATGTGTTTAATAGGCAGGGAAACTGGGAGACAAAGGCATCCACAGCTGGGGGCTGGGAATTGTTTTCAACAAAGAGTGACATGCTCTTGTCTGAAATGTCTGGAGACTTCTTTGGGCTATTCTCTCCTAGGGATGATTAAAGCAGGGGTGGAGAAAGGGGAGAGAGTTTCCCTTTTGATGGGTCAATCAGGGGAAGCCTTGCTAAGTCACAACTCTTCTCCCAGGACTTGTACCTTTGGACCCAACTCCTGTGGTCTGGAGACTTAGAGGGAAGAAGGGGTCCAAGAAGTGATGGAAGGCATTGAATCAAAGGTGGGATGCTGGGAACCTCTTCTTTAGCAACAACAGAATCTGCTGAAGTACTGGACCAATCTAATTCCAGCAGGGCAAGCACTAAGGACTTCCAGCTATGGCCATGATGACAAACCTCCAAAAACTTTGCCATTATTTTGCTTCCATTCCTCAACTACTGCTCACCCTCAACTGTTTCCTTGCATGGATAAAAATGGTGACAGCTGTCACAAACAGCCAGAACTAACACTTTTGTAACACTTACTACATTTATTTAATCATCACAACAACCCAATGAAGTAGGTACTGTTATCATTCCACCTTCAGCAGGGGAAATTGAGACAGGCTAAATGATGTTCTGGGTTAGGGAGGTCAAAAGCATGGGATCTATGAGTTGAAGAAATAGATGTGAATCAATTTCTAAGACTGATAAAAACAACAACGAACCAGCAACCCTCTGTATTGATTTTCCCAAGCAATAAAACCACATATGGAACAGCTACTGCAATTGGAATCTCCAGCTGATGATGTTTATGATAATCTACAGTCACTCTCCAAGATCTGCCTCTGTCTTCTGCACAGGCAAACAGGTCACTAAATTGGGGATGTGGGTCTCCTGGAATTGGTGTCCTGAACTAATGGGTCTCATGGAATTAGTGTCAGTTCAGATCCAGGGTCCAATGATCCTCCAAAGTTTGTTTATTTTCCTTTCTCCAATGTAGTCACACTGTACTGTGGTAATGGCTGCAGATCCTCTTGGTGAAGACTTGAAGAAAGATTAACAATATCCATTTTTGGCAATGTAACAAGGGTTTTCTTCATGGAACGTGGCCTTTCCTTCATTCAAGGGGTTCTGGTTCTGTTAACTGGCTCAAGTCTGGGAATCAATTGAGGGGCATGACTCTAGATTTTGGCAATTCAAAACAGACCTCTGTTCACTGGACCTATAATTTTTCTGCTTACACAGATCAAGTAAGAATTCAGTATGCTTCCCATTTATTTATTTTCTAGAGACACTATGATCTCTTTTCTAGAGACCTATGGCCAACACCACATATCTCTGAAATCAGACTGTTACGCTTTGGCTCCAAGCCCTTTGCTGTAACCACACCCACCTAATATATGAAGTTGAGTGCTGTGGTTTGACCTGAGCCTCCCCAGAATCCCAGGTTGATATTATTCTTGTTGCATATAGGGATTTAAGTTTGATGGTAGCAGTTCCCATTGTAATTTATGACCTATAGGAAAGAGCAATCACAGAGGTCTTTAAGGTTGCTGGACTCCCTTTGCAAACTTATTTTTCATAGCTGTGATGAAAGGTCTGTTCTTTGGCTTTGGTGAGTAGGCCTCACATGACAAATACAGTCTAACATTCCAATCTTCTAAGCCTTTGGATACCGTCCTCTTCAACATATCAACGAAGTTCAGCATTTCAAATTTCATTTAGAGAAGGGTAACCCTAGGTCCATGTTTCAACTACCCAACTAAATCAACTGTTAGAGACATTCTAAGCCCCTCAAGCTAAAACAGTGAATACAAAATTTCTGCTTAATGATCCTGTATTGATAAACTTGGCCCCATCCAACTTTATCCCTCCATGTTGATCCCACAGCCTTCATACACATCCCCATACATATTCCCCAGGATTCAATCTATATAAATGGGAAATATAATGTAGCTCTTTTGGTGTATATCATACCTCCTCATGAGTCACATTTTATACCTCATGCTTTGGGGTTTGCTTAGAGTTGAATCTTGTTATATGGTTAGCAGCAAAGAGGGCAGGGGTAGGTCCTGAGGAGAATCAGTAGTACCTTGCAAGAAACTACCTCAAGGTAGGCCAATATGGTTCTTCAGGGAAAGGAAAACTAAATCCCTCAGACAGGGGTGGAAGATACTTCTATTGGCAAAGAAGATTCTGTAATTTAGGAACTTCAGGCCCTGCTTTCATCATATGTTGTCTATGTGTTCCAATTCCAATTTTCAAGATCCTGTTCCTTCCCAACAGATGCCTCACTTTAACAAAAGAGGCCTTGCAAAGATGGGAATGCAATTTGTGTTGTAATCAGGTACTTGCAGGATTAGACTTTGGATTTAGGTTTTAGAAATCTTGGCTCTGGCAGGGGGCCTGGATGGCTCAGTTGGTTGAGCATCTGACTCTGATTCTCAGTTCAAATCTTGATCTCAGGGTCTTGAGTTTGAGCCCCACGTTGGGCTCCATGCTGGGCATGGAGCCTACTTAAAAAAAAAAAAGAAGAAATCTTGATCCTGAACCTACATGAAATGTTTTTGTTTGTGTGTTTGTTTTTCCCAGAGAGGTCATAGAACCTTTCAGGTGCTATACTCAGACCCTGAGCTGTGAATTTAAACCTCTGAGGTCATTTTCTTTCTCCCAGTTTTTTAGAACAGTTAGTAACAACCAACCAACTAACCCACCCATTATACTTCTCATGTTGACTAAAATGTTCTAAGGAAGCAAATACTTGCTCAACCAGAATCTGGTTTCCATAGGTACTTTATTAGAGATATGTAAGTAAAATTTAAGTAACTCCTTTGCCATTTCATGTTATTGATGACAAGTGCCCTCCTTATCAATGGCAACAGGGTCATTAGTGCCTCTCTAACAGTTTCCAGAAAACTCAAAACCTATTCAGAGCACACATCCTTATATTCAGGAGATATTCTTGGTACCATATTCTGTATCAGTCAGAGTTCAACTATGGAAGTAGATCCAGTAGGATATATATATATATATATATATATATATATATATATATATCTGTATCTGTATACATATATGTATATATACGTATGGCTCATGTAATTGTGTAAGGCTATTGTCTCCATGTCTGATATGATGCTTGAGCTTGAAGTCCATAGGGCAGCTAGTCAGAAAGGAATATGAATGTAAAATAGGGGGAAATCAGGACTAGCTAGAACCAATATGCACAAGCTTGAACCCTATGAGGACAGACCAAAAGACATGTCCATTCTATTGCCTTTGACTTCCGTGGTGGGCATATCCTATAGAGGCTGGGCATTTTATCATGAAGCTAAACACACACACCTGGCCCAGGAGACAAAGAAACTGAAGAAGGCCCAGCTTCTGCTTCATGCCAACAAAGCGAGCCAACACATCATCATTGACAAGTGTGCACTACAAAATGATTTCTGCTCCCCTTCTACCTTCCAAATCTCATAAGAATCTTCTTTGGGACTCACTTTAGCTGGTGACATAGTAGAAAGAGAATTATGGAAATTCAGAGTAGCCTGGCCAAGGTGCCACATTACAAAATTGTCATACACGTGTGCACAGAGCATTAAAAACATCAGGCAAAATCTATAGGACTAGAGGGAGAAAAATACAAATCCCCAACCATGGTTAAAGATTTTTCTAAACACTTCTCTCTTGATAATTGATAGAACAAATAACCACACACAAAATTAGTAAGATGTAGAAATCTGAACAATTCAATCAAATAACTTGACCTAATTGGCTTTTGTAGATCATTGCATTCTCAAGGTAAAGAATACACACTTCTTTTAAATACACATTGAAACATTCACTAAGATAGATCCTATGCCAGGCAATAAACAAATCTTAACACATTACAAAAGATTGAAATCATGCAGAGTATGTTATTTTGATCATAATGAAATTGGAAACCAAAAACAATAAATTATCTAGATAATCTCTAAATATTTGAAAATTAAGCAGCACTGAAAATAGGACCAGAGAAGAAATAACAAGAGAAATTAAGAAATAATTAAACTGGGGGCTTAGTGGGTTAAGTGTCCAACTTCAGCTCAGGTTATGATCTCATGGTTCGTGAGTTCAAGCCCTGCATCGGGCTCTGTGATGACAGCTCAGAACCTGGAGCCTGTTTCAGATTCTGTGTCTCCCTTTCCCTCTGCCTCTCCCCCTCTCATGCTCTGTCTCTCTCTCAAAAATAAACCTTATAAAAAATTAAAAAAAGAAAATAATGAAACTGAATGATAATGAAAATACAATGCCATGGACTGAATGTGTCCCTCAGTATTCATATGTTGAAATCTTAATCCCCAGGATATTGGTATTAGGAGGTAGGGCCTTTGGGAGGTAAGTAGGTCATGAAAGCGAAAATGGAGCCCTCATGAATGGGATTAGTGTCCTTATAAGAGGAGACATGACACAAGAGTCCCAATAAGTTAAAGAAGAAGGCAGAAGAGTAAGGTCAGAGTTAGAGAATGAGATATGATGACAATGGAGGCAGAGGTTACACTGATGCAGTTGCTGGTTCTGAAGGTGCAAGGAACCATGAACCAAGGAATGCAGGTAGCTTCTAGAAGCTATGAAAGGCAAGGGGATGGATTCTTTCCTAGATCTTCCAGAAGGAACACAGCCCTGCCAATACCTGACAAGTCCATGAGACCTGTATGAAACTTCTGACCTCCAGACTGTGTGATAGCAAATCTGTGTTGTTTTAAATCACTAAGTTTTTGGTAATTTGTTACAGCAGCAATAGAAAACTAATACAGTCTCCTAAAAGCTCTGCTAAGGTTATTTTTTTGTTTGTTTGTTTTTTCCTCCATATTTAAATACTTATTTAATCTTTAAGTAATGTTTTAAATCCTGTGAGGTTTTGGTCCAGCCTTATTGTCTTACAGATAGTTAGGCACTGCAGCATCATTTGTTAGATGATCTATCCTTCTCTCACCAAAATAAATTTACAAAGTATTCTTTGAAAAATACAAAGATATAGGAGGGCTTGCCTTTTCACTCTGCTCTCCACCATGTGAGGACACAAGGTAAAGATGGTCATCTGCAAACCATGAAGCAGGTCCTCACCAGACAATGGATCTGCTGCCTCCTTGACCTTGGACTTACTAGTCTCCAGAACTGTGAGAAATAAATGTTTGTTTTCTAAGCCACCCAGTCTATGGTATTTTGTTATAGCTAGAAACAGACACATGAAAATTTGTGGAATGTAATTAAAGCAAAACCTAGAGGGAAATTTATAACTTTAAATGCTTTCATTAGACAAAAATAAAGTGCAAAATCAATGGTCAAAGCTTCCACTTTATGAAGCAGAGAAAACAAATAAAACCCAAGTAAGTTGAAAAAAAGCAAATAATAAAGATGAAAGCAGAAATCAGTGAGGTAGAAATAAAGCAATAGAGAAAATCAACAAAGCTAAAAGTTAGTTTTTGAAAAGACTAATTAAGTCAACAAGCTCTATTTAGACTAATCAAGAAAAAGATGAAATACAAATTATAATATAAATGAAGAAAAGGACATCATTATAGATCATATAGATATTCGACTGGTAATTTGAGAATATTATGACAATGTTATGCCCATAAATTTGATATCTTAGTTGAAATGGATACATTCATTAGAAAAACACTTTGTCAAAACCAATCTAAGAATGCATGGAAAACTAAAACAGTCCTGCATCTATTAAAAAATTGAATCTTCTGGGGAGCCTGGGTGGCTCAGTTAGTTAAGTGTCTGACTCTTGATTTTCGCTCAGGTCATGATCTTGCAGTTCATGTGATTGAGCCCCACATTGGACTCTGCACTGAGCTTGGAGCCTACTTGGGATTCTCTCTCTCTCTCTCTCTCTCTCTCTCTCTCTCTCTCTGTCTCTCCCCCTTTCTCCCTCTCTCTCTCCCTCCCTCTGTCCCTCCCCCACACATATGCTTGTGCTCTCTCTCTCTCTCTCTCTCAAAAATAAACATTAAAAAAATGGGATCTTCCTACAAAAATGGCTCTAGGCTCAGATGGTTTTACAAGTGAATTATATGTCAAATATTTAAGGAAGAAAAATACCAATCTCACACAAGCTTTTTCAGAAAATATGTGAGGAGAGGACACTTTCTAACTTGTGTCATAAGCTCAGTCAGCATTACTGATTACCAGAGAAGGTAAGAGAAAATTACAGATTAACATGTCTCATAAATATAATAGAAAAATCTGCAACAGACTATTAGTGAATAAAACCTAGCAATATTTAAAAACGATAATACATTATGACAAGATGTTGGTTCAACATTTGAAGACAATCTATGGAGGTCAATGCATTATCTGAATGAAGGAGAAAGGTCACATATTTTAATAAATGTAGAAAAAGCACATGACAAAATTCAGTGCCAATCATGATAAAAGCTCTTAGCAAATTATAAATAGAACTTCTTCATCTGAAAAAAGACTCATAGAAAGCCTACAGCTGACATTATACTCAGTGGTGACATTTATATATTATTGGAACAAAGATGCCGGCCTTCTATTTTATTGAATGTTTTACTTCATGGCAGTCCTTGCCAGTGCAGTAAAATAAGCACAAAAAAAAAAAAAAAAAAAAAAAAAAAAAAGAACAAAAAATATAAGACATATAGATAGGAAAAAAAGTAAAATTGTCTTCATTCACAAGTGAGAAGATTTTTTTACATGGAAAAACAAAGGAATCTATGGAAAATCACACTAGAATTAGTATATGAAGGGAGCAAGTCTGCAAAATGCAAGGTCATATGTAGAGTGACATAAAGCAATCAGAAAATAAAATTTTAGAAAATCATATACAGTACCATAAAATAAAAATAGTTGAGAATAAATTTAATGAAAGAAATGCAAGACTTCTAAAATCTGTAAAACATTGCAGAGAGAAATTAAAGAAGACCTAAATAAATGGAAGGCTGTATCAGTGTTCTTGGATTGTAAAACTCAATATTGCTAAGATATCAATTCTCTCCAAATTCATCTATAGATTCAGTGCAATTCCAATCAACTCCAGGAGGCTGTTCTTTGTGAATTAATAAGCAGATTCTAAAATGTATATGGAAATGCATAAGATCTAAAAAAAAAAAAAACCAGAATAACCTTGTAAAATAACTAGGACTCACACTACTTTATTTCTTTTTTTTTTAATTAAACATTTTTTTAAGGTTTATTTTTGAGAGAGAGAGGGACAGAGTGTGAGCGAGGGAGGGGCAGAGAGAGAGGGAGACACAGAATCTGAAGCAGGGTCCAGGCTCTGAGCTGTCAGCACAGAGCCCAACATGGGACTCAAACTCATGAACCATGGGATCATGACCTGAGCTGAAGTCGGACACTTAACCGACTGAGCCACTAGGTGCCCCACTACTTTATTTCAAAGTTAATACTAAGTTACAGAAATTGAGTTAGTTTTGAATTGGCTTATTAATGGAACAGATTAGAGAATGCACCAATATATAGTTAATTAAACTTTGACAAAGTTGGCAAGGTAATTCAATGGTGGAAATGATAGTCTATAAATGGTGCTTACACCATCTATTTTGTGTAAAAAATGAACTCACATCCCTAATTTACACCACATAAAAAATTAATTTGACATGAATCATAGACCTAAAGGTAAAAGCCATAACTATAAAACTTCTGGAGGAAAACATAGGAGAATATTTTTGTGACCTTGGGGTAGACAAAGATTAGACAAGACACAAATAATTCTAATCATTAAAAATTTAAAAAACACCTAAAACCTTAAAAATGTTTTAAAAAATAAAGAGGAGCACCTGGGTGGGTTTGTGGGCTCGAGCCCCGCGTCAGGCTCTGTGCTGATAGCTCAGAGCCTGGAGCCTGTTTTGGATTTTGTGTCTCCCTCTCTCTCTGCCCCTCCCCTGTTCACGCTCTGTCTCTGTCTCTCTCAAAAATAAATAAACATTAAAAAAATAAAAACAAAGCAACCTAAAAAGTTGGCCGTTGTCAAAACTAAAAACTGCTTTTCAAAGACAACATTAAGAAAACAAAAAACCCATCACAGATTGGAAGAAGATATTAACAACATGTATATCTGAAAAAAGATTTGTTTCCAGAATTATATAAATTCCTACAATTCAATAAGGAAAAGACAAATAGCTCTAGAAAAAAAGTGGACAAAAGACTCAAATAGACACATCATAGAAGATCTATATGAATAGCCAATAAGCATATGAAAATTTACCTACATCAATAGGGATCAGGGAAATGCAATTAAAACTACAATGAGATACCAGTTCATATCTACAAGAATGAATAACATTTCAAAAAGGGATAATACTAAGTTACTGGCATATAGAACAGCTCGAGTGCTCATACATTGCTGGTGGGATCATGAACCAAAGCAACTATTTTGGAAAGCTGTTTGGCACTTTCTTATGAAATTAAACACCTACTAGCAAACCCACTTCTAGGTATTTACTGAAGGAAAATGAATATATATCCTCAAAAATACTTATACAAGAATGTTTGTACCAGCCTTATTTGCAACTGTCCAAATAGTCATCAACAAGTGAATGGACGTCCGTATAATGGAATGCTAGTCAACAACAAGGACAAGAAAAAAGAAACAAACCTTGGATATGTGCACTAAAGTCAATGAATATCAAAAACCTTATGTTGAGCAAAGGAAGCCATACATACCAAATGATTCAATTTATATGAAGGCAGAAGGAAGCTTTAGCGATAGAAGTTGGATGATTAGTTATCTGGATGGGGGTGGGGATTGACTGTCAAGGGGGATCAAGGACTTCCTAAGGGGAGGAAAATGTTCTATATCTTGATTATGGTAGTTGTCCCACAGGTATATGTGAATCAAAACTCTTACACCTAACCACGCATTTAAAATATGTGCTTTTTGGGGTGCCTGGGTGACTCAGTCGGTTAAGTGTCTGACTCTTGGTTTCAGCTCAGGTCATGAAGTCATGGTTAGTGAGTTCAAACCCTGTGTCAAGCTCCATGCTGCCAGTGCAGAGCCTGCTTGGGATTCTCTCTCTCTCCCTCTCTTTCTGCCCTTCCCATGCACTCTCCTCCCCCTCCTCCCAATAAATAAATAAAAATAAAATAAAATAAAATAAAATATGTAGTATATGCAAGTTATACTAAAATTATACTATAATCCCAATATTACTGGTGATGAGTTAGTCAGAAGTGTTTGCTGATAGCTTGAACAGACAAAGATCCCGGCCTCACCACCATACACAGATGAATTATGTTCTCCTTAGGTTGGAGATAGTTGTAAAGGGTAACCTACTTTCTCTTTTACCACAAAGTACTAGAATAATGGTAGATTAAGAAACACTTTCTATTCTTAAAAAAAATCAAACAAAAAAGTATGCACCTCCCACACACAAACCACAAAAACACGCAAAACACAAACCTCCTCCAATAACCTGTTCAATGACAATTTTCTCACTGTAGCAGAACATTCTGCTTCAGGTTTAACTTAAATCCAGCAAGTTGCATTGCACTAATTTCTACTTTTGTTCTTTGGTAAACGGAAGCTTTCCCAGGGCTGGCCAGGAATTTCTTCTCTTACAGTACAAAATTATCTTTCTTGGGTAGTGTTTTAAGGCTGGAGACGTTTGTAATTGTGCAGGTAGCCCCTGGTCCAGCTGCCTTACAATACTCTCCTGCAACTCAGCTTAATTATGTCTTTGAGATTTTCATTTTTAAAGATCTTATTTTTAAGTAATCTCTACACCCAAAATGGGGCTCAAACTCACAATCCTGAGACCAAGAGTTGCATGCTCCACTGACTGAGCCAGGCAGGCGCCCCCAGCATTGAGATTCTTGAAAAATTGGCAGGACAGTCTTGGGATCGATGATCTTGGTGTACTCCCAGGTGCCTTGAATAAATTGACATTGCCTTTCCTTTCCTTCCATAACAGGAAATGCTGAAGGATGAGGTGCGGACACTCACCTACCGGAACTCCATGTATCACAACAAGCATGTGTTCAAGGACAAAGTGGTGCTGGACGTTGGGAGTGGTACCGGGATCCTTTCCATGTTTGCTGCCAAAGCAGGGGCCAAGAAGGTGTTTGGGGTGAGCATGCCACACCCTCTCTCCTGTTGGCTTCTGTAGAGATAGCCCTTGCCTCCCACCTTCTCCTGCCCTCCCTACAAGTACAAGCCCAGGTCCACCCCTTGCTGGGGCCACATCCTTGAAGAGGAGTAGAGAAAAATCGAGTGTGACTCTCAGGAGGTGTGGCAAGATCCCATGACTCCCTATCATCCAGGCATTGCTCCTGGCCCCTTGCCCTGACAAATGCTGACATTTACAGAGGATTTTTGACTTTCTGAAAATCATTCTGGTGTTATCATTACCTTAGAGAACTTAGTCCTAGCATCAGCTTGAAAAGCAGCGCCGTGTGATTATACATGTGAGCTTTGCCTTGAATCTCTGCCTTTACAGTCATGAGATGTGTGACCATGGACAATTCACTTCTGTACCTCAGTTTCCCCATCTATTAAATGGTCATAATAACAACACCTTGCTCATGGGGTGATTGTGAAGAAGAAGTTGAGTTTAATACATATGTAAAGTGCTTTAGAACAGGGCTTAGCATATGACCAACACTCAGTGTTTGATATTAATATAGTTAGGATAAGGCCCTAGCGGATAACAAGACAATCTCCTTTCTTTGTTCTTTGAAGGGCAAGTTGGTAGGTTTAAATTCTGCTCTGGTCACTGAGGTCTTCCAGATAGAAATGGAGGCTGACTCTCTGGGAAGCTTCCCAGCCTTCCTCTGGCTGCCACCACACAGTTGCACATGGACTGATGACAGGGAGGCTGAGGGTCTGGACCTGGGAAGAAACTGTGAAAAAGAAGAGCTCTGCACAGCTGGCTGATGTGTGAAAAATGCAGTGGGTCCAAGGCTGGAATATGAAAATTAATCTTGGTCCAAATTAAAGACACGCTACAGTCAAACTCCCAGCACATGCACAAGATAGCTGTTTGCAGAGGCCCGTGGGAGCTGAGCAGCTTTTAGTAGGGCTTTGTTCTCTGTGCTTTTAGCTGGTTGTCCTGCAGCCTGTGCTGACAACTCCAGGCCCCCAGGTTGACCAGAGCCCTCCAAAACCCCTTGCCACCCACCCCTACTTGGCCTCAGAGGCCGGCCCCTGAGTCCCCCAGCAGGGACAGCATTCCCCCTCGGCACCTGACTTGGACAGTGCCTGGGCTGCAGAGGGTCTTCTAGAAACCCGGGACATCCTCAAGGCATCTCTGCCACAGACCGAACTGGAAAAGCCATGATGTATTCAGCTGAGACACTTGTGATGAGGTGGGCCAATCTGGGTGCCTCAGGTCAAGTGCTGCCCTTCCCTACCTTCCAGCTTTCCTTCACTGGGCTCTCCTCACCAGGAGGGAGGCTTTCCAGAAATGGACAGACTCCACTTCCTGTGATCACACAGCCTGGGGGTGGGGCTTGATTCATCTAGCCATGCTCCTGCTTTCCCTGCCAGCCTTGTCTCTGAGGCCTCGTCCTGGTCTGGGACGCGGGTAGCTGAGGGCTGAGCAGGGAAAGGGTAGGGCTGCCCCTCACTGGCTTCCAAGTGGCCAGCGGCTCCAGCTAAGGAGCTGTCAGGAGACATCCACTCAGCGCCTTCCAGCTGTGGTGACTATCCCAACTGTCCCAATCCGTCTGCCCCCTGATCTGTTGCTGTCACAGCCTTTATAAACAACTCCCACATGTAGCTGGACCTCTTTCCTGATGGCTCATTTCACAGTCTCTCCTGATCCAGGCTCCCCCTCTGCCCACTGCTCTTCTCCAGAGAGAGGGAGAGAAGGAGAGAGGGAGAAGGAGAGAGAAATAAGAGGGAGAGGGAGAGAGAGAAGGAGAGAAAGATGGAGAGGGGGCAGGAGAAGGGGGAGGGGGAGGGGGAAGAGAGGGAGAGAGAAATAGAAGGAGGGAGAGGGAAAGAAAGGAGAGAAAGAGGTAGGGGGGAGGAGGGAGAGAGAGAGAGAGAGAGGGAGAGAGAGAGAGAGAGAAGAACAGGGGAAAGGAAAGCAGGGGGCAGAAGACAGGAAAAGAGGAAGGAGGACTGTGAAGCTGCCAAGGTCCTGGGGCCTGGGGCTGTCAGTGCTCTCAATTGTTCGCATGCTTTGGCTTATTTAATCCTCATGATGACCACGTTAAACAGGGACTGTTTCCTCACTTATGAGGGAACTGAGGCCTAGTTAGAGAGTGGCCAAGGCCTGATGTGAATCCAGGCCTCCTGCCTCCAGAATATGTGTTCTTCACCACGAAACCGCACAGCCTCTTGCAGATGGATGCCAACGTGGCAAGGAGGGGGAAAGAATTGGAGAGAAACACAGTCCCACAGAAAGTGGGATCAAAGGCCACAGGACCTCTTAGTCCAGGAAAGGGCCCATCCTCTTGGGCTCTGAGCCTGGCCTAGGTCTATCTTCTCTGACAAAGCAACCCCTACTTGATCCTGCAGGTGCCCTCATCCATCCCCAAGGCTTTTATGGAGGCTGTGGGCCAGCCCCTCAGTCCTCCTATGCAAATACTCTCTCCTCTGGTTCCAGCATCCCCTGGCTGTCTCCTGACACATGCCCCAGGTGTGGACCTGATCTCCCGCTCTTCCCATAAGGTCCTGCTCTCAGCTGATACTTGGCTAATTTTTCACATATCTTGGCCCTTTACTTAGGAGATTTGGGGAGACTGCAAATACTTGTAGATTAAAAGGAATTAACCATCTCAAAGGTGAACACTGCAGAAAGGGTAAGAATTGACTTGTGCATGACGTGTGTGGCAGGACGGATCTCAAGACTGGTCCTGAGGCCCTGACATGGCATTTTCCTGTTGGTCCCTATCCTGGAATGTGCCCAGTTCAGCAGGGAGGTTGGGAGGGAGTGGGTAGAGTACAGCAGCTAAGCAACCTCATCCCATTCTCCTCTGGCTAGGAGGAGACCTGCCAGGTCTTACTGAATCTCCCAAGTTGGACGCCAGGTCTTCCATTGTGGAGCAGCGGATTGAAGTCAGCCTCCTTACAGCAAAGGCAGCCAGATTCAATGCAAGAGCCACTGGCCTGAAAATTGGGAGGGATGCACTGTAGTTTTCAGTCTGCTGTATGAAAAAATAGCTGTATGACTGTGGGCGGGTCACTGTACCCATCTAGGCTCAGCTTATTTGTCTGTTAAATAGGAGCTAGACAGGCTGTGATCTTTTTTACACCTTTCTCCTTTGTTCTGTGCCCTTTCTAGATTGAATGTTCCAGTATTTCTGACTACTCAGAGAAGATCATTAAGGCCAACCACTTGGACAACAGTAAGATATACCTCTGTGTGTTTTCCCATGGACAGAGGGAGTGAGGGGGTTTACACTTTCTTGTTTGGGTGGTATAGACTGATGTAAGAGGGAAAAGTACAGAGCACTTGGCCTTGGGAAGGTGGAGCCTGGTGGAGGCTCTATTAGCAGGACTGAACCCACAGGATTCTGAGGTTCCCAATCCCAGCCATGTCAGCCAAGGGCACGTTATTCCCAGCGCAGCTTTCATGGCTCAGCTGCCATGCCTTCTGCTTGGCCCCAGCTGTAGGCATTCTATTGAGTTTTGCAAAATGGCAGCTATTCCTCCTCTTCTTCCCTCTCCACAACCCCATCCCTACCTCTCCCTTTCAGCAAACCAGTGGCATCCTAGCAGACCCCAGGCTCTGCCTTTGGAGAAATGTGGTCCTCTACTGCCCATGGGCTGTCTTGCTGATAATGCTGTCTTGGCAATTAGGCTGCCTTTGGGAGTGGGACCTTCTCCAAGCTGGTGTCTGATTATAAATAGAGGTGCCTTCCCTTCCCTTCCTCCCTTCACTCCTTACCCATGCATTGCAACCTTTCCCAGGCCCCTCTTCCTGGAAAACTATTTTGAACACACTCACACCCACAAGTGTCCCCAATCCAAAGAACTCCTTGCATCTTTTATTAGTCAACTGGATGAGATTTAGCCTCTAGGCCCTGTGCTGAGCTGGGCCATACATAGGGTTTGTAAACTAGGAAAACAAGGTTGACTTTTTTTCCCTAAGGATGATAGAGGCATTTTGGAGACTATTATGCAAAGAAAAGTATTTCCTATGGGGTATGGATTAGAATGTGTTGTAGGCATCAAGAGTGTAAGCAGAGACACATTAGGAGGCTGTTTCAATGCTCAGGGGACATGCTATGGCATGGACCAGGGTGGTGGCAGTGGAGGTGGAGAAAAGTGATCACTTTGGGCTAGAGGTAAGGGGGTCTACTGATGAGATGCATATGGAAATGATAAAAAAGATATGAGCAAGAGCTATTTTGTTGCCTTGAGTAACTGGGTGGATGGTGGAAGACAGAAAGTAAAGAACTTCTGGGGATGACAGGAGGGAGAAAGAAATCAAGAGTTCTCTTTCGCACATGTCAGGTTTGAGATGGACATCCAGTGGACTTGTTAAGCAAGAGTAAATTTATGAGTTTATATTTCAGGGAGATCCAGCACATGGGATTTGGGAGTCTTCAGCATATGGATGTTATTTGAAGCCACAAGATGATGTCACGTAGGCTTAAAGTATAGCTGGAGGAAGAAATGGACCAAAGATAGGGCTCTGGGGCATTTCAACGTTTGGACGCCAGTCAGAGGAGAAAGGGCCAGTAAGAGACAGAGAAGATACACCCAGTGAGGCTGATGGACATTCAAGAGAGAAAGATGCACCATGAAGCCAAGGGAAGGAGGAAGGAGTGACTATAGGGAATGCTCAGAGATCAAGTAAGGGAAGAACAGAGAAGTGACCATTGCATTTGGCCACATGGAGGCCATACGTGTTCTAAACAAGAGCAGACTCAATGCTGGGGTGGGGACTGAAGTTCAGTTAGAGTAGGATAAATTGTGGAGGGAGGGCTATAAATAAGTCTTGCTGTGCCGGGGAGCAGGAGAACGGAACTGTAGCTACAGGTGAATGTGGGGCCAAGGCAGGTAGTTGTTTTTAAGGGCAGGAGATATGAAAACATGTGTGTCTGATTCAGTTGTCCAGTAGACAGGCACATACAGGAAAAAGAAAAGTCAGTCATGAGGCCCTTGGGTCCAGAACACAGGTATAGGGGTTGGTCTTTCCCTTGGAGTAGGGACAGTTTAACCACAGAAACAGATGGAGACTGAGGAGTGTGGCTCCAGATAGAGGTGGGCTGCTGGTGGAAAGCCCCCAGTTTGTTGCTTCCATTTTCTTTTCAAAGAATGAGACAGTGATTGGCAGAGAAGAGGGGGATGAGAAAAGATGTGGGAAACGATGGAATGGTCTTTCAGAAGGAGGGAGGGAGGCAAATATGCTGGACTGGTGGGGATTGCTGGAGATGAATCAGCATAGATATGCAATAAGCTCAGTCCTTGTGTGAGTTTCTCCTTACCACGCTCACCAGCTTGGGTGTGAGGAGGGCCGCCTGGGTGGGGGCTTTGATAGTGGGTGGGGGCACACAAGTTCATTTCAATAATGGATCATGGAATTTTAGCTGGGTAAGGCAGGAAGTGAGGAAGGGATGGGGGGTGGTAGGTGAGTGACAATGAAAAAGGTTAGCGGTATTGGGGAGGCCATGAGCAGAGGTCCAGAGGCCTTTTTCCAGCTTGAGTAGAGGACATGTTTCCCTGACCTCTGACTTTGGTGTCCAGTCTCTCCTGGTTCACTTCTGGCAGCCAGCTATCCTGCACACTCCTCAGAACAGTCCCTGACATGGGCAGAAGGGAAAGAGAGGTGAGCTCTCTACTTGCCTACTAAAGATAGGAAAAGAAAATTGGCCAATTCCTTCTCTGCAAGGGTGCAATAGCCTGACATCCATGTGTTTTCATCTGACATCCCTTTCTCCAACTCTGTGACATAGGGCAAGAGGTTTCCCCCATTTAACAGATGGGTAAACTGAGGTAGGAGAGGTAGGGCAGAAATTTGGTCTTGGTTCTTGCTCCTGTACTCTCTCCTGAAGTGTGTTTACATTGATGTGGAAGTCCCAGGAGTGGCTGCCAATCCTGAAAATGAAAATTAAAACCTGTTAGGAGAAGAGGGTGAGGACAAATTGATGTCTGATCAGACACCCTCCCAGTACCACCCCTGGGCTCCAAGGGGCCTTCAAAGGACATTTAGACCATTCCCTGCCTCTGTACAGGTTCAGTTGCACAGTGACGCCTGACCTTGGAGGGACGGTCTGCCTTCCCCATCCCCCTGACTCTTCATCTGTCTCTTGCTACCAATTCTCTTGGGATCTGGAACTATAGCCCCCCAAGCTTGCAAAGGGCAGCTGCTTGCAGCCATTGGTAGCAGTGTGTAGAGTGGGCCTGAGTGAGAGTGGGGGAGAATAGTCCCTGTGAGGAGTGCCTGACTTTGGGAGAAGGGAGGTTTGGGTCTGAAAGTATGCCAGGAAAAAGAAGCCAATAACCCCTCATCATGCCCTCTAATTCACACCTCGAGAGCTTTCCCTCTCTGCCTCTCCTCTGCTTCAGTTTCCTGTAATTTTTTTAAATGTTTGTTTATTTTTGAGAGAGACAGAGACAGAGTGTGAGTGGGGGAGGAGCAGAGAGAGAGGGAGACACAGAATCTGAAGCAGGGTCCAGGCTCTGAGCTGTCAGCACAGAGCCCGACGCGGGGCTTGAACCCACGAACGGTGAGATCATGACCTGAGCCAAAGTGGGACACTTAACTGACTGAGCCACCCAGGCACCCCCTGTAATTTGGTTTATTTCCCTTCCTATCTTTATCACTTCTTTCCTTTAACCTTCAAAACATTCCAATATATAGACAAGGTACAACTTTTTTTTTTTTTCCTGAACACTTTGAGAGCAAGTTGTTGACATGATGCCCCATCAGCCCCAAATACATGCATATGCGTGTCATACAAACAGGGACATTTCCCTGCATAGCCACACTGTGACCATCAAAATCAGGAGACTAACGTTCTTCCATGATCATTAGCTAGCGCTCAGATCCCGCTTATGTCTGCCACTTGTTGAAATAACATCCCTTAGAGTAAAAGGAATCACCTTCTTAAAAAAATTTTTTTAACGTTTATTTTTGAGAGACAGAGAGAGAGAGAAAGAAAGTGAGCAGGGGAGGGACAGAGAGAGGGAGACACAGAATCTGAAGCAGGCTCCAGGCTCCAAGCTGTCAGCACAGAGTCTGACGCAGGGCTTGAACTCATGAACCGTGAGATCATGTCCTGAGCTGAAGTCAGACACTGAACTAACTGAGCCACCCAGGCGCTCCTAAAAGGACTCAGTTTCAAACCACATGTTGCATTTAGTTGCCACATCTCTGGTTTCCTTCAGCCTGGAGTGGCCAGATGCTCTTCAACTCTTGTTGCCTTGATGCTTGACGATTGCAGGCTAGAGTTCTGTAGAATGTCCCTCAGTTGGGGGCATGTGATGCTTCTGCAAGATTGGGTTCAGATCGTGCCTCCTGGCAGGAGTTCACGGAGATGCTGTGTCCTTTTTCCTGCATGCTCTTGGGGACATGCAGTTTTGATTTGTCCTGTTACCGACAGCATTTGCTTTGATCACTGCTTCTGGTGATGTCTGCCAGGCTTCTCCATGGTCAAGTTGCTCTTTCTCCCTTTGTAATTAGTAAGATTTTCTGGGTGAAGTGGTTTGAAACCATGTAAATATTTCATTCCTCATCCTTAATTTCCTATTTTATTCAATAGGTTACATCTATTATTAAAGGTACTTATTTTGATACACAAATTGTTCCTAATTTGGTCATGGGAGCACCTTTAAGCTGGCTTCTGTGTCCTTTTGACATTCCTTTTTTATTTTTTGTGAGCTTTCTTATTTTCTGGCACTAACATTCCAGTCTCATCTTGTGCTTTCCACGGCTTTGTTTTAGAATCAGCTGTTTCTCCAAGGAGTCATGAGTCCATTTACTGGACAATGGCATTTAGAAACTAGAATCTGGGGCTAAATGTGCTCATTGATTTTAGGGTGTTGAGGCCCCCAGGCTGCTTCAGTAGAAAGAACTAGAGAATGTGTGTGTGTGTGTGTGTGTGTGTGTGTGTGTGTGAGTGTTTACATACACATTTACATAACGTGTACTTCTGAATCTATCTATACATACTGTCAAGTGTAAGTCCATGTGCTACCCCACCTCCTGCTCTAACCAGCACTGCAGGGTCCTCTAACTTTCTCTCTTCCCATGTTTGCAATTCCTTTCTCTGACAGTGAAAAACCTGGCTCCTACTATTCTTCTTTTTTTTTTAAGGTTTATGTATTTTTGAGATAGAGATAGAGATAGAGAGCAACCATGCAAGCGGGGGAGGTGCAGAGAAAAGGGAACAGAGGATCCAAAGCGGGCTTGGAGTTGACAGGCTGACAGAAGCCAGCCTGATGCGGGGCTCAAACTCATGAACCACGAGATCATGACCTGAGCCAAAGTCGGCTGCCCAACCTACTGAGCCATCCAGGCTGCCCTGGCTCCCAGTATTCTTAATATGTTTACTTATTGAAACCATCCCCCTGGATGTACACCATCTCCCATTGTCACCACCTCCTGCCCTATGCAGACGTGTCTGTCACCCCGTGTTGGGCTCTGACACTGGCATGGGTACTCTCCTCTCCCTGCTTAGACTCCAGCTTGCAGAGCCAGGATGCTTCCCATGCAGCAGCCCTCTCGGCCCCTTGGACTTTACTCTCCCATCCCAGGCCACCTCTTCATGCCCTGCTTACCACACTGCCCCCACACTGCTCAAGCTTCAACACCCCATGCTGGACTGTTGTGCAGGTACACACACCCCCTTTCTGGGCTGCCTAGACATCTAGTTTGCTCAGCCGCATTCTTAGCATGCAATCATCCCAGGCGCTGTACTTTGATGGCTCACACTTGATTCTCTACTAGTGAGCAAAGGCCCAAGAGGGACAAACCCTTATCTCCAAGTAAATAGCCAACCCCATGCCTCATTCCTCATACATACAGTGTACCGAGGAGGAGGGAACACCAGGCCCAGGGGCCTTTACAAGGCAAAGTTGTTTCCACTTCTTCCTTCCTGGGCTTAGCAACAGGTGGGTGGAGCCGGTGAGACCGCCCAGGGCCCTGTCTGCTGCACCCGCTCGCTCAGCCTTGGCATGTGTACTGGAAAGAGGACAGCTTGACTGTACAAATGCTTCCATGGAAATGCTTTTGAAATGTTGCAACAGCCAATTGTGTGGGGCTTGGGAGCGTAGGTGCACAGACATAAATAACAACACAGGACATAAAATACCTGCTACCCAGAATCAATCAATCTCTCTCCCCCTCCACCTCCATACAGCTCCTGGGGCTGGATTTATTCACGTGTAGACACACACCTCCACGAAGCCACCTGCAGTGGTCATGCAGCCTTCACATGGCTTCTTCCACATGCATGGCCCACTCACGTGCTCAGAGACTCCTTTTCCCTGCTGCGGAGCTGAGTGCGCTACCAAGATGCTTAGAAAGGTAGATTTGTTTGTGAAGATTGACATAGGAGCTCAGGGATGGATAAAATTTTTATAGCTCTAGAAACAAAAAAGTTATAACCCATTTACTTCTCAGGAAACTCAAGGGAGAAAGTGTATCCCTCCTTTCCTTTCTCTTTTCCTGCCTGTGCACGTCCTAAAGTATTAAGTGTCACAGACGAAGAAACCTGAGCACACAACAGAGTGGCAATGGACAGAGCATGCTCCACAACGTAACAGTAGAGATGGCTCTGTCCCATCGCTTGGACTTTCTGATCCACCACCTGCTGCCCAGAGAGGAGCTATGTCCCCGCACAGCGTGCAGGGCTATTCGGGGATGAGAGACAGTGTTCACAGAGTGACTAATGCCAGGCTTCGTGTGTGGTAGGTGCTCAAACGTTAAGTGTAGGTCCTTTCAGGCTTCATGTTCTACACTTTGCTCTTTCTTGGCCGCACACGCACCCTGAGACTTTTGGAGATGATGCTTCAATCCTCTGCTGCGGCAGGTTTCCTCTGCACCCCGGGGCATGCAGCCTTGGGATGGTTCGCCTGATAGGAACACTGCCACCAGCCACTTGGGATCCATGGTTGTGAGGAGCACTTGTTTCCGGGGGTGGGGGAATCCTCCTCCCTGCAGCCTTGCTGAGGCTCCCTTCCTTTCCTCCGGGCCATGCAGAGTAGGAGCCTCCTGTCATGTGGCAGCCCTTTGTCCACATCCCCCGACGATGATGACACCCTCCCAGATCCTACACTCTTTGCTTGGTTTGAGCCACTGTCTCCCCCTCACACTTGGAGTTGTGCTAAGAAATAAGCCCAACCCGGAGACGGGAGGGACCCAGATGCTGTGCTTCTGACACCATGGTTCCAACTTCCTTCCATTAGCAATTGTGGAAAATGCAATGTCATCTGGTGCTGAGATGGAATCAGCTACAGCCTGTTGTCTGTCCATCCATATCTGTTGACTATCAGAATTACTGCCCAGCTGGAGCTCCTAACCTATGTCTTGAATCCAAACGGAGAATCACACTTCTTATTCATATTAGACTTCCTGTTGGTAGATTTGGTCCTTCCTTACAACTACTCAGGCTTTTGAGAGAGCATGGCTCTTCCAGGGTCATTGTTCTCTGCTTGCTGTTCCCACATTTTTGATGGGTGCCCTGGGGTGAGTGTGGAAGCTCTCGTAGGCTGGTCTGTGTTCAGCTCTTGATCAGTGCCTTTGAATACAGCCAAATAGCCAGTGGCAAATCCATACGATAAGGATGCTGTGGGGGCAAAGCCTTGTCAGAGCTCCTGTTGGAGGTCCCCACATGGTACACTACAGGCAGGGGGGTGAAGAGCACTTACTCTGGAACCGGACTTCCTGGTTCACGCTCAGTGCTGCCCGATTAGCTTGTGATCTTGGATACCCTATTTTTTGTGCCTTAGTTCCCCCATCTGTGAAATGGGAGCAACAACACATCATAGGGTCATTGTGACGATTCCATGTTACTGCACGTAAAACTGTGGCATGCTGAGACAGGCTCCTACAGGCTCCTGAGGGCCAACTGTTAAATTTTCAGTGTATTTGTAGAACAGATGAAGTCACTTTGGTGGCTTGAAATTGGCCACAGTGGGAATATTTACACCACAGAAACAAGCAAATGCTACAAATCAGGGCTACTTTCTCCTGGAGACCCAGTTGTTAAGTATCTACCAACACACCACTGTTAAAACACAATGGTGTCCCATAGGCAGTAAGCAGCCAAGAAATTTAGCATGGTTATTATTATTTCATTTGTTAACTTGACTAATAACTCTGTCAAAAGAAAAAATGAGATTAATCAGATATAATTTTTTTTAATGAACCTGTACTAGTGACTCCTGGCAATTGCTGCTTCCTTTCCTAACTGCTCGTGAAGAAGCCTATTAATAATCTTAGGGCTGGGTTTCACGCCCTTGTTTCTTCAGGCATTGTTGTGCCACACTCCATGCCCTGTACCAGGTGCTGGGAGCCAATGGTGAACCTGACAGACAAGCTTTTTGCTCAGGTGAAGCTCACTTATCTCACGGAGAAGACAGACATAAGCGCAAGTGAACAGACATCATGATAAAATTACAAATGGTGAAAGGTCTTAGAAAGAAACATGATGGAGTCATTGAGAAAAGTGGGGTGCCCACTTCTGACTGGGGGATCGCAATGGCATGATGGAATTGGCTCACAGTTCACACCCCTTGTGAGAGCTGATCCTTCACTTTTCTTCCCAACTGTGCACGGGTGACATCCCAGCGTGAACAACAGAAATCAGCCATGGTGGAAATATTTACACCACCGACACCAGCAGGTGCCTTTTTTCCCCTCCTGGAGCCAGTTTTAGACACTGACCAGCACAGCACTGGAAGTGCGGAAGCTTCTGGATCGAGGGCACTGAGGCACAGACTTGACTAGTGAAGAAGCCACCTGCTGAGTAGACAGACATGTATCACACAGAGGGACCACTGGTGCCAGCTCCCTGAGATGGAAGACATTTTGTGCCTGTAAACTCTAAGTATTGGGTGACAGTGATACCTGGAATGATTTCAGAGTCCCAGAGCCTAGGGAAGGCTTTGCTGCCTTCTACATTCACACTGATTCAAAAACCCTGTCCAGTACCCCTGCCTTCTTAATCCCTACCCTACTTGGCTAAGCCCCCACAATCCTCTGCCTGTGGCCAATGTGTGGGGTATGTACTCAGGCTGTGCCATGCTAGGGATTCTAAGTGGTGGGTGATAGGTTGGGGTGGGGTGAGTCCCAGGATGGTTTTGATTGCCCAAGTATTAGTCCAGCCAGTGCAGGTTGTCTGGGAAGGGAAGGGCTCGGGCCAAAGCTAGCAGGACTTCAGAGCTCTAGCTAAGCAGAGTAGGCCCTCAGTCCTCAAGGGAGCCAGAGCAGGTCAGGACATGAAGCCAGGCAGATTATGCACTAGGGGCAAGGCAGAAGCTCAAGCCCTATGTTCTTGGGTGAATGGGGGGTTATGGAAGAAAGAGGGGTACCATACTGAAGGTTCTACTATATGGAGGCTACATAGCACACATGGCTCATCTATGCCAGCTCCAGTTATGGGATCTGTTTCCTGCAGGGTATTTTCCAAGTTCCACCAGATATTGGGGGTAAAGTTATTGGTGTCTTCTTTCTCCCACCACCACTGGCCCAAGAATGGGGCTTACACTGACTGACCTTGTAAAAGAGGTTTATCCATGCATCTGGACCTTGGAGAAGATGAGGGCAGAAAGCTGAGGCAAGGCTGATACCAGGGAGGTGTCTCAGTTCCACCTCCACCACCCTGATGGCTCAAGATGGTTCTACCTCTCCTCACCCTACTAACCAACCTGACTGGCCTTCAGGAGAAGGATAGGTTAATCCTTGGCCTTCTCAGGTTTCTTTTCTCCCATCATTCCCAAGCAGCTGCTTGGTGTCCACAACAATCCCACGATTGTTGTGGGTAAGTCAAGTATTATATCCACTGGCAGACAAAGGAGGGGAATCTCAGGGAGGCTGGTGACTTGTACCAGGGTTACACAATTGGCCTAGCCTTTGGCTCTACCTTTTGATTTCTCTAAACTCCAGTTCTCTCATTTAGGCAGATGGAATAATAAAACCAACCACACAGGTTCCTGTGAGGGTTATAGAGATAATGTAAGTGAAATCACTCTGCAAGCTGCTATTCAAATGCCAGCAATTTTTTACTATCATAATTAGGACTAGTTTGAGGATCTTTTGTCTTTGAACCCAAATATCCTTTTTTCAAAATTGCTTATTCATCCATTCATTCATTCAGTAATGATTTTTGAATGTTTGTGAGGGGTCAAGTGCTCTGCTAGGTCTCAGAAATAGGAAACTGAAATAGACAATTAAGAAGAGGAGATCGTAGCCTCGAGGTGAATCAGGCCCCCAGAAGCTGTTTGGCAGCTGGCATGGGTGTCGCCAAAATAGGCCTGTGAACAACATGGAAAAGGAGCTGAGGGGCAGCTGGTGTCCATGCTGTGGTGGGGTGGCATCAGAGAGGCTCTACCACCTCAGAGCATGCTCCCTGCCTCACACTCATGACCCTCATGCCCACTCCTCCATTACACAAGATCTGCTCTGGGGAACAGAGGACTGTAAACTGGGGAGACTACTAACTCCAGACCTGTAGGGTCACCTGACTCTGATGGACATGTGGGAGGCCCAAATGAGATCAGGCTGGCCCAATTTGTTTTTTGGTTTTTGGTTTTAGGTTTAATTTTTTAAATTTATTTTTAGTTTTTATTTGAGAGAGAGAGAGAAAGAGAGAGAGAGAGAGAGAGAGAGAGAGAGAGAATCTTAAGCAGGCTCCACTCTTAGCATGGAGCCTAACATGGGGCTCGATCTCATGACCCTGGGACCATGACCTGAGCTGAAATCAAGAGTTGGACACTCAACTGACTGAGCCACCCAGTCACCCCATTTTTTTAAAGTCAAACCAATGACCATGAGTCAGAATGGCTAGATTTCTGTAATGAACACTGAAGATGAAAAGAAAACAAATCCAAAAAAAGAAAAAAATCTGGATGTCTCATTTGCATACTTGAAATTACAGGGGAAGAATCTCCCAATTTAGAGTTTAGAGTTTATTGCTCCCTGTTGTGCACTTAGTTATGATTAATCATTCCAAAATTCACAAGCCATGGTCCTCTTATTTGAACAAACTTTTGATCATCTTTATGGAATAAAAACATAGCTCCAAAGAGTGACCTTAATGCAACCTTGAGTTAACACAGTGTTAGTGATGTGGGGCTCAAATTGGGAGCAGAGTTCTACAGCCCATAGCTGCTCAGAACATGAGAATCAGTGGCTAAGATCCCCTTGAAAAACCTTGACATGTAGAAGGGTTGGATGCCTGCACACTTCTTGGAGCCAACCTGCTGCCATGCACTGGCCAGTAGCCCCTGGTTAGGTGCCATAAAGCCTACCATAAGAGGTAGCATTTTGCAGACTAGGAAATTGAATCTGGGAGTTTAAGTGGTTGCCAGTGGTGACTATAGAAAACAGGAAGAATATCCCTGATGATTCAGCTGGGCAATTATATTTGGGTCCATGGAAACAATGTGGCCTCTTTCTTTAAAAATTGGTCCTAAGGAATTTGTACAAATTCGAGTCAAGCTGGAGGTTGGAGGTACATCTTCTTTATTGGTGTCAGCTACCAGTAAACTTTGCACAATGCCTTTTACATGCTCACACATACTTGAAGAATCAAAGCATTTTGGCACTGCAGAGCATCTTGGGGAATTTTAGGTTCAATCCCCCTCTTTTTTCTTCCTCCAATAAGGAAATCGAGGCCCCAAAGGAGAGGAACTGTTTGATCAAGGTTTGTTTGCTGTCGGCTGGAACAAAAATGAAGTTATCTGTCTCCAGGGTGCCAACATGAGGTTGTGAAAATTGAGCACCCTACAGAAGCACCTGGGCAAGGGCATGAATGTCTGGAATCCAGTCCACAACTGATTGAGGGGAAGCCTACCTTTTTCCTTTCACATAAGGCCCATCTACTCACCAAGCCAAAGTAGGGGCTACATCTGCTCTGAGAAATGTTTGGATGCAGAAGGGTGATGTTAAATGAACAGAGACGCAGACTGTTGATTTTTTAATAGGGTTAATTGATTCCTTCTGCCTTTCTGTGACCCACTCTCATTCTCTCTCCCTCTCCCTCTCTCTCTCTCTCTCGCTCTCTCCCTCTCCCTCTCTCTCTGTCTCTCTCTCTCATCTGTCTATCTGTCTTCCTACCTATCATCTGCTGTACCCATAGTGATCAAGATATAGCAACTAATGGATAGAGCGCTACTGCAGAGAACAGGGACAGCATTCACTCATGCTGGGGGACACCCAAGGAATATTGGGTACATACCAATCTGTCAGACTGGACTATAAATTCTTGTCCATCTCTGCTTCTTGCCATCCTACTAGAGTCCTGTTCATGGAATCATTCTCAGTGAACCATATACTAGGCACTGAGAGTGGAGGCTGTGGTGCAACCACAGGCAGGAGAACACATCTTCCTGAGATACAAGGAGGTCGCGATCTAATGTAAGAGATGGAGCAGACCTATAGCCTCACAGACACATGCAGGCATTAGGGAAGAGCCTGCAAGAAATGTGCAAAGAGAGAAGAAAGGGAAGCCACCTTGAGGGCATCACAGTAAATGAAATAAGTCAGATAGAGAAAGATAAATACTGTATGATTTCACTAGTAAGTGGAATTTAAAAAACAAAACAAAACCCAGACTCATAGATACAAAGAACAGATTGGTGGTTGCCAGAGGTACGGTAGGGGGTGGTGGGGGAATGGGTGAGGGGGATTAAGAGGTACAAACTTCCAGTTATAAAATAAATAAGTCATGGAGATGTAATGTACTGTATGAGGAATATAGACAATAATCTGTATCAACTTTGTATGGTGACAGATAGTAACTACACTTATGGTGGTGATCAGTTTGCAATGTCAAATCACGGTGCTGTGTGCATGAAATTAATATCATATGATATGTCAGCTATTCTTCAACAACAACAAATTTGCAAAAGTAAGACAAACCAGGCTTTGCACTCAAATAATGAGGCAGGTGGGTCAGGCATGTATTTGTCAGTTCTTTTTCAGAATGAGAAATAAGTTAGGCACTCGATTTACATTTTCAAAAATCCCTTACTTTGTCCCTGTGTGAATCCTCTTGGTTCATCCTGCATCCTGCTTTTGCTTGAGCTCCTGCTCTTAAGTTGTGGAGCCCCCAGAGAAGCAGAGCTTTGATGTCTCCTCTTCCTACCCCTTCTGAACATTTTGGAAGTGACTAGGCCTTCCTTAGGGGTAGGGCTCATGAGCAGCAGCCAAGAAAGCCACACAAGCTGGGGGCCTCACTTTAGAGTGATCAGGGCCACGTGCTCGCTTCGGCAGCACATATACTAGAGTGATCAGGGCCAATATGCTTCTGCAAAGTGTCTGACTCCTTACAGAGGAGGCCTTATCTGATTAAGCCCTGATTAAATGCCAGATATCAAAGAGCAAATCATCATTAGAGGCTACTAATGGGCATTCCATCACCTGTGTTTTCAATGTGAAGACATGAAGCAAAACCAGTGACCTGTGTGCCCTTTGTCATGCAGCAACCTCTAATCCAAATTAATTTTAATGAAGCTTAGATTCAGGAAAGATCTGTTCTCTTTGTGTGTATGTATGTGTTTTTTCCCACTCTTGAGTACAAGCTATTGTTCAATTTTCCCAGCAAAGCTCAGGCATGGTGTGATTTTTCAGAAGATGGTGCAGAAAGAGAATTTCAGAGCATGAATATGTGTATCCTTTCAGAGGAAATGTTCAGATGGAATCAGCCAATCAATACATCACCCTGTCAATTTCACAGCAACATCTAAGATAGTATTTGCTATGATCTTTACGGCAACAAATGTAAAAAGAGACTCCAAAATTATGTGTACGACTGTGTCAAATGATCAAAACCCCAAATAAGAAGTTTCCCCTGCCACAGAAGGATAGAAAGGTCTTGGAAGTGACTTATGAGCAGAGGCCACTAAGAGCAGGAGAGTGTTCCCAACCTTATCCCATTCACTTCTCTATCAGCTGGTCAGCAAGGCGGGGGAATGTCAGATGATGTCTACCTTCTGTTGAGCCCTGGCTAAGAACCTGGCACTTCACATTTGCTGTTTCATCAGATCAGTTCAACTACCCACTCAGTAGATACTATTCTCCCTGCTTATTCTCTGGGGAATCAGAGTTCAGTTAGGTCAAGTAACCTTTGGAAAGTCCTATAGTTAATAATGAGAAGATCAGGATTTAAACTCCCGACTACAGAGCCCATGCTCTTGTCAAGACACAAAGTTGCCTTCCTCATGAACCCACTGGGAGATGAGCCCTGGATGTGAACAGATGCAAGAGCAATAGGTATCCTTGCCCTTTGGATTTGAACCATCATGGCAGCCTAAAATGGGATGGGCACCATGATCAGAGTGTTAGAGTTATAGCATATCAGACCTGGTCTCTACTTCCACAGCCACCATTTAACATCTCTAAGCTTCAGTTCTGAATGAGAATAATAATAACGCGTTTACTTCTAGAGTTGCTGGGAAGACCACATTATAGGGTGTATATCACAAGCTTGGCACAGGGCCAGACGCATAATGACTGCTCAGTAGATTTTAGGAAGAAAACACACAAGTAGTTTGCAGTTCTTTTTGTATAACTAGCTTGGTGAGGGATGAGGTATGTCACATCTTAAAAGCAGAATCAGAACAGGGATAAAACCTGTAGCTCTGGCCCTGATGTGGGATGCTCATGGTTCCAGGCTAGGGTCCCTGCAAAGTGTGGCCGTGGGGTTCATATTTTCCAGTCATCACCATATTTAAGGGTAAAGTGGAAGAGGTGGAGCTGCCTGTGGAGAAGGTAGACATCATCATCAGCGAGTGGATGGGCTACTGTCTGTTCTATGAGTCAATGCTCAACACGGTGATCTTTGCCAGGGACAAGTGGCTGGTAAGTGTCCTGCATGCTGTCCCCTTGTTGGTCTGCTGGCTGTCCTGCTGCTCTACCCTTGGCCGACAGTCTAGGAAGAACATGAGTACTCCAGAGAGAGGTTGAGCTAAAAGGTCACCTCCTCCAGAACCCTCTCTTTAAACCAGATCTGCTTTAGAGGACAGAATGATGGTACCTGGGTCCAACATATCTATCACATTATTCTGTAGGTCTATCCTTGGCCTCTTTGGTCATAAACAACACCCATTCTCTGTTGTCAAGACAAAAATCTATTCTGATCAACAGGTGCTTAGGACTTATTTGGCTGCCAGGGAGCTGAGCATGCTTATGACCTTGGCTTCTCTGGGCTAAAGGTTATAACATCTTTTGCTGTTCCTCATAGACTAACATTTTCCCCAGTTCATTTGTTCTATTAACTCTACCTAAGTCCCTCAAATTCTCCTAGTTCCCAAAGAAAAACTGAGCATTGTCATCCTAACCCTAACCCTGGCCAAGGTGACAGTCTGCTGAATGAGAAATGCTGGCAAGGGGATGCCTGTCTGGTGACTCTATGTGCAGTTCAAAATGTGATGTCTTTGTCAGGTGAATAGATTACGAGACCCATTTCCCCACAATTCATCAACAGAAACCTGGAGGGCTTATGTTTCCAGACCGGGCAGCATTGTACGTGGTAGCAATTGAAGACAGACAGTACAAGGACTTCAAAATCCACTGTAAGTCACCTTTTAAGTTTTCATTGGATATTTTTTTTTGTACATTTGGGGTTGGAGACACTTCATTGGCCCTGAGATGAGCATCTGATCTCATGAATATAGCTGCTATGCCTATGGAGAGTTTACCTGTGACTTATTCTGGATTCTTCTCTCTAAATGTTTTCTTCTAGTCCCAAGGGTGGGAGGTCTACAGAGAGAAAATAAGCAATACAGCTGGTATAAGATACATATCCTGGACTGAGAGAATGAATGCAATGTGAATGAAAAATGAATCGAAGCAGCTGAAGCTGATTTTTGCAGAGCACATCAGGCCAGCTGGCTGGGATCCTGTGGAGGTTCAGTTATCTCAAAAGTCCACCACAGAGGGTCAGAAATGGCAGATTCCTAGCCAGGTCGACCATTCTCAATCCTGTCTCCATGCTACTCAAATTCTTCTTTGAGGTTCTTTTGGGGGAATGGACAGCAGTGGGGGTGGGGAGAGATGGAGACTGTGTGTGTGCACATGGGTACATGCATATGTGTGTGTGCATGTTGGGCGTCTCATATCCAAACCTATATTTATACTGCTTTATCACCTGAAACCTTGTTCTCTTAGGGAAAAAAAGCAAGCAAACAAAAAAACAAACAACCTCTCCAATGTTTTATCTGGTCCAAAAGGGATGCTTTGTTCTTTTCAATTTAGAGGGTAGCATTTCTTGGTGACACAAGTTAGGTCTTCAAGCTTATTCCAAATGTGTTTTTGTAAGTTAGAAATGGCCATGTCTCCTCAACCAGAGCTAAACATGACAAAGGAGTAAAGAACCCCTCACACAGGCAAGCACGTGCATGATCCAACCCCAAGCATGAGGCAGAAACTCCACACAGTGATGGAGTCAGTAGACCTGCGGTTCCTACCCCTGCAGTGGACAAACCCTCCTTGGCAAGATTACCATGGAAGGGTTCACAGACTGAACATATGCTCAACGCCTTCTGCCCTGGGAGGCAGAGACTCCAGAGTTTGACAGAGTACTGCTCCATTGATTCACACAATTGCCATCTAAGTATTGCTAGTGCCCAACAATACCTCAGCTGGACTGTGCTATGGAATGTGAATATTTGTGTGTGTATGTTCAAACCCTTCTGGAAATATAACATCAAAACACAGATCACATTTGATGATAATATAACATCAGAGCCAGATCCAGGAGAAGACAGTAATGGGACAGTTATTTGAAGCTCTATGGCCTCTGTCTTCAGCCAGTCTGGTGTCATTTCTAACATTTGATGAGCAATGAGAGGGAGGGTGGCCTAGGTTAGATGATCATGATTCAAAGACTGTCAACCCTGGGTTCAAATCCTACCTGGATGACTGGAAACAAATTCTCTAACCCCTTTGACCTCAGAGATTATATTGCCAATCCCATACACTAGCACCATGAGGATTAAGTGAGATGATGTATATCAAAGGATGTGACAGTTCCTGGTGGTATATGGCACCAGACTGGACCTAGGTTCTGAACATGTCACTAAGCCCCTTCTTGTTTGTAGCTCTGGCAAGCGAGACTGACTGCCAAGCTTGTTGGCCTCTGGTGCCTCACAATGTAGGACAGGTGTGCTCTCACAGTAGATTGCAGAAACAACTCAACAGTGAACGTTGATCAAATGCATGTAAAATAGGGCATATTTTGCCCTGGAGCTGCATTATAATGCAGCTTTTGGAGTTCTTGCTGTGTAACTATACTGAATAGTGTTTTGAGGAGAAACTTCAGGTGCATTCTTCATTCTTATGTGTAAATATTTATTGAGTCCTGACCCAGGGCACAGCTCTTTAAGGAACTTTTTCATGGTTTAAAAGCAAACATACCTTGCCCTCTTCCTTCCCCTGGATTGTGTTTGGGAACCTGTGGCATATGCATGTTGTAATGAGCCAGCTGGAGCTGGAGAGGACCCTGGGCAGACCCTGGGAGGTGCAAGAGGGCAATTGCTGCCACTCAGATGCTAGTCCAGGACTGGAGATCATGTGATTTAATCTCACACTGCTCACTTCAATTTTCATAGCTTCTGGGAATGGAAAAAAAAATTACATCAGCCTCCTTTTTTCCCATAAAATGTTTGCTCTGGAGTCTTCTATCCAACCTCTGCCCCTCCAAAAAACCTCAACCCCCCCCAAATAAAAATCATACATACATTTAAAATTTAAAACACTGTGAAGTTTTCCATTTAAAAATTTTTTAATGATATGTTTTTGTTTTTAGTAAAGGAAGTGAGCCCGTTTAGAAATCTGTTTCAAATAAACAGAGATTTTGGTTACTCTGAGTTCTAAAGCAAAAGTAAAGCATAAAGGTTGCTGGTTGCTAAGGGAACAATTGTAAGCAAATTTCAAGAACCAGCTAAAAAAGAAAAATCTTAAAGTGGGGCAGGAGAATGAGACCAGCCTAGACCCTTTCATAAAGTAAATTGTTACAAAACAGCTTCCTCCTTGCCCCTCCCTTTCCCTTCTCCCCTCTTCCCCTCCTTCCCTCCCCTATCCCCTATTCCCTCCCCTCTCCTTTCTTCTCTCCTTTCCTTTCTCAACCACATGCAACATGGAAACACAAGAATGAGTGAAACACAGAAGTTGCCTTCAATATGCTCATCAACTGCTAGAGAACACACAAAAAGAGAAGTGAATGATTGGCATGTACTAGACTCACAGTACATATTTTGTTGAGTGAATGAATGAACAAATAAAGGAATGAAAATAAATAGTAAAGGAATGTTCAAGGTGTAGTGTTTAACCCCAAGAGAGGAGCAACCTTTATTTATTTATTTTTACATTTCTGCTATCGAGATTTATAGAATCTTAAAACTGGAAGGAAATGTGGTCAGTGTTGTATTTGATTTCTTAGCCAATACATGAACCTCACCCAATACGTGAATCTACAACCTACTGAGAGTCGGAGACATGGGGACCAGCTTTCTGGCTCATGAGAAGACGAAAAGGAAGGCCTCCTATGGAGTCAGTGGTGCCTGCTACTGGAGGGTTGAAAGGCAGGACCACTTGGAGGACTCAGTTGCTTTCCATGGGGTTCTTTTCCAACTTCAGCCCCAACATCCAGAGTTCTATCCTCTGGCTGTCTCTGATTTTATAGAAGGAGTTGATTCCATTCTTGAGAGACTGAAATGTATGAAAGTTTTCCCTTCTGTCTAGAAGAGAAACTGTAATTAGCACCTGGTGGCACTTGCTCTATTTTTTTTTTTTTTATCTCTGAGCACATTCTGAGGCAGCCCCATTAGCTCTAGCAGAGAAACTCAAGTCGTGGGGCCAGGGTGGGAAAGGAGGATGTAGCTACAGCTCTCTCCAATGAAATGTAAAATGTGTTCTCTAGTGCTTCATATTTCTTTTTCTGCAAATTGCTTTTGAGATTTTCTCTTTATTTTGATACTCATCAGGTTGACTTTGATGTGTCTATGTGAGTTTTTCTTTGTATTTATCCCACTTGGGATTCTATAGCGTTCTTGGATTGGTGGGCTGATGATTTCATTCATTTAGGAAAATTTTCAGTCATTATCTCTTCAAATATTTTTTTCTGCCTGATTTCTCTTTCTCTTCTTCGGGGAGTCCAATTACACATATATCAGATACTGTTTGATATTGCCCCATGGATCTTGGGTGTTATATATGTTTTTTTTTCTTTTATTTTTCTCTTTGTATTTAAGTTTGGGTAATTTTTATTGACCTATTTTGAGGTTTATTCATTATTTCCTCTGATGTCTGCATTCTGTTAGTAAGCACATTGAAAGAATTCTTCTTCTCTGATATGTGATTTTCATTTCTAACATTTCCATCAGCTCATTTTTAGTTTCTGTCTCACCAGTGAAATTCTCCATCTGTTCATGCATGTTTTTCCATTAGATTCTTTAACATACTTATTATAGGTACTTTAAAGTCTCCATTGGATAATTCCAATATCTGGGCTGTCTCTAAGTCTGGTTCTGTTGACTGTTATTTTCTTCTGATTATGGGTCATATTTTTTTCCTTTATCATTCACCTTGTAATTTTTTTCTTAATGCTGGGCATTGTCATTAAAGGCACAATAGAGACAGATGCACAGCATTTATGCCCAGAAAAGAGTATGCTTTTTCCTCTGTCAGGCTGTTAAAGTGGAAATTTGAGTCAATCTAGTCTGTAATGATGATAGGTCTGGGCTTTGTTGTTGCCTTAATTGCATTAATTATACCACAGGGCAGTCCTTTTCAAGAGTTTGGTTTTTAATCCATTAACAAAAGTTCACAGGTCTTTCTGATGTTATTTTTTTCAATTTAAATAAGAAAATTATTAACAATATTTTTGGGTAGACAATAGCCCTCACTCCACATACACTCAGGCAATAGACAAGAAATTGCAGCAAAAAACAAACCTATTTGATTTGTTGTTGTCCCATCCCTGAGCCACATATATTAAAGGAGCTAGTGGGAAATGAACGGTTAGCAGAAAGAAGAGAAAACTAATCTAATGTCCTGGGTGAACTTTCTCCTGAATAGTTGAAGACAGGGTAGTTTAGCTGGGGAGAAAAATAGGAATTAACCTCTGAAAAAGTAACTAAAACACTGGGCATTGCAAAGCAATGTAGACATTAAATATTTGAGAATTAAATTTAATTTAAAAAGCATTATCTGTGCACTTGTATTGTGCTAGATGCTGGCCTATAGGTGTTGAGAATATAGAAGTAGTCCCATTGTTGGGAGTGGTTAGGAAAGGTTTCACAAAAGCATAAGACATTAAGCTCATCATTTCACAACTGCATGGGCCTTTAAAGATCATCTAACACAAAGTTTTTCACACTCTGGTTGGAATTACCTATATAGATTTGTAAAATCCCAGCTTCCTCGATGCCAAATCTGGAGATTCTGATTCAGTAGGTCTGGTTTGGGCCCAGGAATTTGTATTTTTAAAAAGTGTACCAGATGATTTTGGAGCACAGAAGCACTGAACCAAACTCCTCACTTTTACAAGCAAGCCTAGATAAAAGGATTGATCTGTCCATGGTCACACAGCTGAGATGGTCGCAAAGCCCAGAGCTCAAGCCACATAATGATAACAACTATTATGTATCAGCAGCTTTCTATGTGCCAGACATTGTCTTATGCACTTTGCATATATTATCACATTTAAACCTCATAACAACCAAATAGAGTCATTGTAATTATATAATAATCTCTATTTTAAAGAAGAAACCAACTCTTTGAGAGGTAAATTTTCGCTGAGATTACATAGTAAATATATGGCAGAGCCTCGATTTGAACTCTGAAGCTTAGGCCTTTAACCATTATGCACAGAGACTTCTTGGATATTTGCCCAACAGTTGCCCTACACCTCAGCTTAAGGCAGGGCTGAGAGAGGAAGGAGCAGGAACACGGCAGCAGGTTCCTTAAGGAAGGATTTTACATGAAGGCAGCGTGTTTAGTGTAAATGTTTTGTCTGGAGAGAGGACAGATAGCTATTTCCAGAATCTAGAAGGGGGTCTTCTCTGAAACATGTCCCATTGCCAACCAAACAGTTTCCTTCTCCAAAAGTAAATTCCAACTGGGAATTTGGCACCAACCTTAGGTGATTTAATGGTATATGACTGACATCTTATCCTCAAGCCAGAATTCACAAGGGCTTGTCCTCTGGGAGATGATTATTTTCTCTGCCTCTTCTCCCTGAGGAAGGTCTTTGTGTGCCTTAGAAAAGAGTCAAAGAGGCACAGCTGACCGTCCCCACCTCCCTCTTCACACACCTCCTCTCCTAAACATACAGAAACATAGTTCCCTAAGGTAACATTTATTTGATGCACATTTTAAAAGGAAACTTAATCCCGTAAGATTTTGAGAAAAGCATCTTTACTTTGATGCATTTCTAGACTCATCTGAATAAACAGACAAATGAAATTCAGCTGCTCAGTAACTAAAATCTCTGCTTAGGCCACCCTCTGCAGTACAAGGAAAGGAAATTGCATTCCTGGTTGCTGTCACAACTGGGTCATTGCAGCTGAAGAGTCAGGGGAGAAGCTGGGGTGAGCCTTAGCTCCACCATCTCTCTGAGTGTGATCTTGGCCCAGATACTCTGTGTGAGCCAGATGCCAACTTCTCCCAGCCTGTTTCCTTGACTGTCAGATAGAAGTATCCCCTTGAGGTTGCTGGGTATATTAAATGAAGAGTCTAGGGGTGCCTGGGTGATTCAGTCAGTTAAGTGTCTGACTCTTGATTTTGCCTCGGGTCATGATCTCAAGGTTCATGAGATGGAGCCCCACTTTGGGCTCTGCACTGACAATGTGGAGCCTGCTTGGGATTTCTTTCTCTCTCCCCCTCTCTCTCCCCCTCTGCCCGCTTGCATTTTCTCTCTCAAAATAAGTAAATAAACATAAAAAAATGAAGAGTCTAGCCTGAGCTAGGTGGCCATTCAATGGTAGCAATGATTATCACCATTTAAGGATGATCTTAGGCCATTAGATGTGCATTCATTTACTCACCAACCCTGCACCCTACATCTTTCTCCCTCTCAAAGCACCTTATGAGCAGCTACAAGGGGCCAATGAGCACCACTGGGATGGTTGTGCACTACTTGGGGCTTATTTCTTATGGGATGGATTCCTAGTGAGTGCATCATGGCATATGAAAAAGGCAAAGACGTTCATGGACCCACTCTCCCCTTTCATTTTTCAGTTGAGAAAACTGAGGTTCAGAGAGGTTAGGGAATTAGCCCAAGGCCCTGGCCAGTAAGTGGTGGTGCTGGGATTCAAACTAGCCTATACCATTTTAAGAGCCCATGTTTCTTCATGCTTTGTTAAAGGTTCGGTGGGTGAGGTCAGGAGAAGGGACAAAGATGGGTCTTCTAAGTATGCAGAACGGCTTGAACAAAGGCACCAAGATAGAAACGTCAATGGCAAATAAGACTTTGTAGGAGACTCTTTTGGCTCAGAGGGAGGGACAGGAAAGTAGACATAGGAAGAGTCAGGCAATTTGGATTCTGGTCTTGGCCTGTGGAAGACTAGCTTCCTGTGATATTCTAGCTGTGTGGCCATAGAGAAGTTTCTCAGCCCCTCTGATCTTTAGTTTTCCTAACCATCAAGTGAGATCTGTACATACTGCCAAGCTCTCCACCCAGACAAGCAATTTTTCTATTCTGATGCAGGGAACATGAGCTGTCCCTTGCTCTCTTGGGCATGCTGTGCTCTAGTATTCAGGAGAGCTGGGAATACTTCTGGAGGTCCTGCTGCTGGCCCTCATGTCTCACTCTGTTTTCACAGGGTGGGAGAATGTCTATGGCTTTGATATGACCTGTATCCGGGATGTCGCCATGAAGGAGCCCCTGGTGGACATCGTGGATCCAAAGCAAGTGGTGACCAATGCCTGTTTAATAAAGGTCTGCAGACTCATTCTGCTTGGGCCCAAGCATGCTGGGAATCCAGCTGTGCCACCCTGGAAAGCTGTGGGCCTTAAGTAAAGGCAATACCAGCTCCTGCACACCCCCTGCCTGGTGAGGCAAGGCCACCTTGGCTGGAGCCTCTGGCATCCCAACATTACGGCCTGTCACAAGAAGGTGCTCACACTGAGCAGAGCCAGAGAGAGAGCCACTGGACTCCACGGTGGCACAGCTGAGGGGAAGGAATCAGTTTATATCCTTTATGATGCAAGTGGAAGGGTGTGGGGGAGGGAGCATCAAAGGAGAGGCAGGAGGGTATGCTCAGGTTTGGGGAAGCTACTCCATTCACAGGTGGATGGCCCTCTTAGGAAAGAAATCCAATACCTAAATCTGCTGTAATCTTCATTATACTCCCACCTCCGAGTCTACATGTGACCCAGACAGACAGAGCTACTCAACCTCCTTCCTGAGTAGTCTTGTTTGTACAGGCTCTAACAGCTTTTCTTACAAGGCTTTCTTCAGTGCATATGATGAGCAGCTGGTCAGCATCCTCAGCACACCGATCCTTAGTGCATTCTTATGATTAAATATTCAAATGTATCAAACTTGATAGAGTAAAACCAAAAGCTCCCCTTGACCTCTCCTCCTTCTCAACCCCATGCACTTCTTGGAGGTAATATTGTTTACACATTGTATTGACATTTCCAGCCCCTTTTCTAAGTATTTGCATTTATATATGCTAATATATTATGTTGAACCATATAAATGACTATTTGTTTTTTAAAATCTAGAAAGACATCACTTTCATATGGTTGAAGTTAACTTTTTCGTTTAAAAATCTGGGTTCGTTCTGTAAAACATACTTGCCTGCTCTGGTCCTGTACATGTCACTTCCTGTCTGGGAGTACTGAGCTGGAGACCTGCAGCATTTTCAATGGATAAAGGGGAAGAGTATAGGGCCACTGGGGATGAGGAGAGGTTTCTGAAGTTCTGATGTAAACCACTGCTTTGCCAAGGGAGAACTGTCCTTTGTGCCTGGGCGCAGTCTTCCTAAGAAGAACCATAACTCCTGGTCCATAGTGTCACTGTGGCATTTAGAAGGGACCTCTGAGGACAAATAAAACTAGATGAGCCTCACACAGATGAGACTCATCAGATGCTGCCTCCCTCTTGTAACATCCTGCCTAGGAGGTGTGGCTGGGAACTAAGTCTTGGGCCCTCTGTTGATGGTGTTCTCACTACTTCTTAACTTGGTCCGTTCCAAGTCCGGGCAGGGTTGATTGCAAGCAAACGTGTTCTTGTAGTTATTTCCTACCAGCCCCTCTGTCCCTGAAGCCTCTCCCTCTCCCTGCCCCAATGAAGAAGCAGGAAAGTGAACCCCCAAATAAGCCCACCCATAGCACAAAACATTTTTGTAAGTACTGTAGAATAGATAGAAATCTACTGGTGCAACTGAATTTGCCCAAATGACATGTAGCAGTTATATGTAACCATTAGGCACCTGCATGTAATGGAATCAGCTTGAAGATATAATTCCTTTACTGTGCTTGGGCCCCAGGTTGCTTTCTGCCTTTGGTGGGGTGGGATGGGTGTGGACACTGTGCTTCTGTAGGTCACAGGCACATGATGCTTCACCCCCACCCCACCTCCAAGGCCACTCTGCCTTCCCACCACCTTCTCCCCTCTCCTAGTAAGACTCTTTCACCTGGTTATACCTAAGTGCAGCCAGAGACAAAGTAAACAAACTCGGTGAGGGCATTATACACACTCCTGTAAACTCCTTGTGGCTATGAGTGTGTGTCGAGCCTGGAGCTCTGTGCTGAGGTCCTGCCCCATCCCCATGCAGTAACCTTCCTTCCTCTCTTTTCTGAGAAGGATAAGAGTTGTCTGTGTTTTCTTCTGCAACCAAGAGAGCCCCTCCGTCAGCTTTCTTGCTAATGTGCTAAGCAACATTTTGTCAAGCCTGTTGGGAAAACACTTGCCCTTCTTCACACACTTAATTGCTGTTTTCATCGCTATTAACGTTTTAGAGTGTAACACTTTATTATAATTAAGACTCTGTTTTGGCCAGACCTCCGCTCTGAGACATCCATTTGTAACATTATTTAGTGGTGGGGATAATGGCGGCCAGGGGCTCTTCTCAGTAGTTGGTACCTATGGAGCTTTCATGGGGGTTGCTGGAGGCCAAGTCCTCCTGGGGTGTCAGAGATACTGCTGCAGCAGGAAGACAGAAACCTTCCAGCATGGGGCTCTGGGATCTAGGAAGCCAGAGTAACCAGGTTTGGCTCTGTAGGCTTTGGTTATGATAGGAGGGTGGGCCTGAGCCCAGAGGGGCCTCTGTGCCTCCAAAGCCCAGAGCAGCTGGCCACCTTTGCAGATGGCCCTGCCCCCATTCCAAAAGACCAACTGCCTCCATTGTCTTCATTTTATTTTTTAATTTTTTTTTTAAATTTTTTTTCAACGTTTTTATTTATTTTTGGGACAGAGAGAGACAGAGCATGAACGGGGGAGGGGCAGAGAGAGAGAGGGAGACACAGAATCGGAAACAGGCTCCAGGCTCTGAGCCATCCGCCCAGAGCCTGACGCGGGGCTCGAACTCGCGGACCGCGAGATCGTGACCTGGCTGAAGTCGGACGCTTAACCGACTGCGCCACCCAGGCGCCCCTCCATTGTCTTCATTTTAATGTATAGCTTCATTACTTCTGTCTTGAAGGCTTTTGTTCCTTCAGAAGCCCCTATTAAGATGCAAATGTCTGTAGGACCTAGTGAACACTGTCAGCTAACACAGGATAGCTGACAGTGGTTGATGCATGTCTGAGAGCAGGACCCTGTGGAGGTGGAATTCCTGATCCACGGGTGTGGTGTGTGTGTGTGTGTGTGTGTGTGTGTGTGTGTGTGTGTGTGCCCCGAAAGTGGTGAAGAAGTGAGAGAGTTGACAAGAGAAAGGAGCCTGGTCCAAATGTGTCACAGAGCCTACTTCCCAGGTCTTCCCATAAAAAGTCATGGAAGGGTTTGGATTCAGGGAGCAGCACAGTCTGAATGGATCTGAGAGATTAGTGGGTTGCTTTAGAGGAAAGGTCTGGGATGGGGTTTGGGGGAGGTAGGCAGGAACATTGTCAAGCAGGGAGACCTGTAAGGAGAAGACTGAGAGGTGTCAGGTGCTAGGTTACACAGCATGGGTACACAGACCAATAATGGGCATCCCCTGCTCTGGCTCCAGTCTCATGGTAGGGGCCAGGCTGCTGAGATGAGCCAGAAGTACAGCGGAAAGGCCAGGCTAGGCTGGAGGCAGGGGACCAAGAGAGAAAGATAACAAGAACCTTGGAAAGAGCCTGGAGCCTGGCTGTCTGGCCCTGGCTAAGAAAGAGATGGTAGTCCATGAGTGCAGGTACCATGAGCCTGGTGGACTGTGCTGATGCCAGTAACAAAGATACAGTTAATCACGTTTTGCTCTGAGTTGTTGAGCTGGAAAGAACTGTGGATAATACGTGACCAGAGGGATAATGAATGTCATGACTAACAGGTGCTGGGTTTAAAAAGGAGCAATGACCCAAACTTAACAGGATGACATATGATGGATGACCCTACACTCGGTTCCCAGGACAAAAGGAAAAAAGGAACATGAGCAGGATGCGGTGGGGGGAGGTGGCTTGGCCAGAGTGAAGTCTGAGCCAGCAGTGTGGTCTTTGAGATCAGACGCTGCTAGAAGTATGTCCCAAACAAGAAGGGTGACAGAGTCAGAAATCATGACTCATGCAAAGTGAATAAAAAAGAAGACACAGTTTATGCTGGAGAAGAAAATGTTCAGGGGGCCCATGTGAGCTAGAATAGACATTTGACTTATTCCATGGGTGGAAGTTACAGAGACTGGTGTGTACTCTCCTTACTCATTTAGAAGAGGGAGCTGTGCATTGGAGGTGTCAGGAAATGGAATCAGCTGCCTGGCAGGTAGTGAATACATCATCCATGAAGGTGTCCAAGCAAGCATCAGAGGGCCACTTCCCAGGAATGCTACCACAAAGGGGCTCTTGCACTGAATGAAGGGAGACTGGCTTTCTAATCCCATCAAATTCTACATGCTCAACCCAGGGCTTCCCATCCCATTAATTCTTGTTCCCCATCCTTGGTTCCAGAAGCACAGCAAAATTGATGAGGTGACATCACTGAGGAGCTCCCCATCCCCCTAAATTTGCATTCCACTGTCTTCCCAACTAATAGGTCAGAGCTTCAGCTTCCCTCAGAGGATGTGATGGCTGCACAACCCAGACCACAATAGGACTCTTATCTGACCTTCTCCCTTGACTGCACCTCCTCCTTTGTCCACCCCCTTGGAGGCAGGACTTCTCTTTGAGGGCCTTGGGATGCTTTGCATCTGCCTTTCCTTTATTTATCCTAGAAATATATAGAGATAAAAACCATTTCTACTACATCACTCTGTGTCTTCCCTGCTCTTGTTTTCCCACCTTCAGACCCCTCTTCTAATTATCCCCAATGTATTCTATCATCTGGGTCTCAGGAGAGCCCCTTGGAACCAGTCCAGGCACACAGATATCTTTCTGGTTCTTACAAAGTCTTCAGGACAGAGGTCCTTGCTACACACCCCCGACAATGGGAAGCTTCCTTAGACCTCTGAAAGCTGTCTGGATGCCTCTAGGGCCCTTGGAAGGTTGGACCTGTCTCATCGGAGCCAGCAAATAGCAGGTCAGCATCCTTCACACAGAAAAGAACAGCATATTGCAAACTGTCTTTCATTATACTTGCTCCCCACGCAACATTGATTTTCAGCCACTTCCCAGCTGAAATTGTTAGAATTATTAGTTCTTTGTGCTCTCCATTTCCTGGCCAGAACTGAAAAATTCTTACCTCTTATTGTTTCCTTTTCTTTCTTCCTTCTTCTCCCTCCCTCTCTCTCCTTCTCTCTTTCTTTCTTCCTTCCTTTCCTTCCTTCCTACCATCCTTCCTACATTCCTTCCTTCCTTCTTTCCTTCCTTCCTGCCTCCCTCCCTTCCTTCCTCCCTCCTTCCCCCTCCCTCTCTCCTTCTCTCTTTCCCTTTCTCTCTCTCTACCTCCCTCCCTCCCTTCCTTCTTGCCTTCCTTCCTTCCTCCCTCCCTCTCCCCTTCCTTCCTTCCTTCCTTCCTTCCTTCCTTCCTTCCTTCCTTCCTTCCTTTCAGGTTTGGTGTAGATGGTCAGCAGGGCTCCCCTTAGTTTAGTCTGTGACTGTGGGTGGGCTCAGTTCGTCACTCCTAAGATAATACTTGGTATCTCCTGTTGCTGGGAACTTGAATATCAAAAAATTGGGAAATGACTAATCTGGTTCACTGATATCACTGGGAGGGTTTGATAAAGTACAAATTGCTGTTTTGATCCCATAGGTTTGAGATGCCCTCCCGACCCCACCCATACAGAATTTGCACCCAGGTGATGCTAATGCCCATCATCTGGGACCGCACTTTGAGAACAACTAGATGAGCAGAGCAGTGCTGAGGTGGACTGCTCTGAGGCTGTTCAGATTGGGTTCAGGAATGTTCTGTCTCATTAATCCTCTCCCTTTTCCACCCTCTGCTCCATAAGCCCCCATCCCCAGCAGATTTACCTTCCTAATTCTGTTGCCCTCACATTCTGATTCAAATGTGTTTGCACCATTGCCTGAGCATACCCCACCCTAAGAAAGGATGGATGAGGTCATTGGGAGGTGGTGGGTGGGCCTGGGGTTCCATCCAAGAGTAAATGGTAGCCCCAGAGCAGTGGTCTTCCACGGGAATGTAGCTGCTGACCAGGACCCAGACTTAGTGAAGATGCTAAGTGTCTGGCATTCTCTTTTCTCTGGGCCACAGGAAGTGGACATTTACACGGTGAAGACGGAAGAGCTGTCATTCACATCTGCCTTCTGCCTGCAGATACAGCGAAATGACTACATCCACGCCCTGGTCACCTATTTTAATATTGAATTTACCAAGTGCCACAAGAAAATGGGGTTTTCCACAGGTGAGCCTTTTGTTGGCACTCCAGACCCTCCCCACCTTCCATGCTGAGGCTTTGTGGAAGTGACCAGGGCTGGCCTGACCTGGGGAAAGGACCTGGGGCATAAGCCCTTGCTTAGCATCTTGTAAGCCTTCTCCAGCACTTCCCCACACTTTTGGCTGCCAAAAGGAGAAGGTAAATGAAAGTGTATATTGTATGATCAGAGCTGAGAGTATGTGTTCGGTGGAGAGAAGCAGGGGGGAAGCCCAATTTCAGGGGCACATTTGTTCATTGAACATTTTCTAGGCATAGTCTGTGTGAGGGGTAAGGATACAGAGTGTGATAAGATTTCCCCATCTTCACCACTGTGCCCTACTTCAGGATTCAATGAATCTCTTGGTAGGCTGCAGACTATGTCTCTCTGTCTCCTTCTGCCCCAATCCATCCTTCCTGACACTGTTCCCCAAATACCACCTGAGCTCCCCTCCCAGCCCCCCTTCAGAGGTGCCTCATTGCCTGAAGCAGGTAAACCCACATGTCTTTGCCCTGTAAGTGGGGGTTCCACCATACCTGGCCCCCTACCAACTTCTCCCAACTCATTTCTCACTGCCCTTCCTTTGCTTTGCCTTCCTCCCCTGTCTCATTGTTGCACCACACACAGGGTCCAGTCACACTGAGCACCTCACCTCACCCTGAACTTAGAAAGGGTTCCTAAATCTCTAGGCTATTGCCTCTGCACATGCCAACCCTTTGTCCACCCAGGTGTTTCACGGGGACAAGAGGGTCTTTTGTCAGAGGCTCTTGTCATCTCCTTTCTCCCTGCAGTAGTCTGCTAGGGCTGCCATAACAAAGTATGACAGGCTAGTGGTTTAAACTACAGAAATTTACTTCTCACAGTTCTGGAAGATCAAGGTGCCAGCAAGTTTGCTTTCTCCTGAGGCTCTCTCCTTGGCTTGCAGGTGGCCTCCTTCTCTCTCTGTCCTCACAGGGCATGTACTCCTGGTGTCTCTCTGGTGTCCTAAGAGATTAGGACATTTATGTATTTGTATGAGGAGACTCTAAAAGGACACAAACCAGATTGGATTAGGGCCCACCCAAAGACCTTATTGTAAAGGCTTCTTTAAAGGCTCTATCTCCAAATATAGTCATATTCTGAGGTGCAGGGGGATTAGGGCCTCAGCACATGAATTTCAGGGAACACAATTCAGCCCCAAACACCTCCCCTATGCCCACTCCTCACCTGGACAATCCCAGCACAGGCCTCATCTCTCAGCTCAGATATTACTTGATCCCTTCCTTCACTCCTGGTTAAGTTTAGGAGTTCTTCTTGGGGCTTCCTGACATCTTGTGCTTATGTTTGTCATGGAAATGTAAAAAAAAGGGTATAAAAAAGTCAAGAAGGGCAGCTGGGTGGCTCAGTCGGTTAAGCGTCCGACTTCAGCTCAGGTCATGATCTCACGGTCCGTGAGTTCAAGCCCCGCGTCGGGCTCTGTGCTAACAGCTCAGAGCCTGGATCCTGCTTTGGATTCTGTGTCTCCCTCTCTTTCTGACCCTCCCCTGTTCATGTTCTGTCTCTCTCTGTCTCAAAAATAAATAAATGTTAAAAAAATTAAAAAAAAAAAAGTCAAGGAAAAAGTCCTCTTCCCACTCCAGCCCAGTTCTGTGCCCCAGAAGCATATGTTAACCACTTTTTATTTTTTGCTTTTTATTTGAAATATTTCTCATATGAAGTTGCCAAGATAGTACATAGAGTCCTGTGAACCCTTTACCCAGCTCCCCCCAACTATGGTACCACATCCAAACTACACTTTTCTTAAAACATGGGTTGACTTATACCAAACACACTGCCCTCTGCTACCTTGTCTTTATTTAACAATAAACCTTAGAGGGCATACTTAAGCAAGAAACTCATGATCTCAGATCTGGTCTTGCTCTCAGGGTCGTGAGTTTAAGTCCCATGTTGGGCACCATGCTGGGCTTGAAGCCCACTTAAAAAACAAAACAAACAAACAAACAAACAATATACCTTGGAGACACTTTCACAGCCTCATTGACATAACTACTTTATTTTATTTTATTTTTATTTTTTGTTTTTGAAACAACTACACAGGATTTCAATGTCAGATGTAGCTTATTCAACATTTTTCACTCTGTTTGCAATTCTCAGTCTCCCCATGGGCTGGGATCACATCTCATGAATCTCTGCACTCTGGGCTTCTAGAGCAGTGTTTGGCTTGTAGTGGGTTCTAAACAGATCACTGTTAAATGAGTATATGAAGATCTGAGTCCTGCTCTTGGGAACATGTTCCTATTGGCCATGCATGTGAAGTCTTCTTGGGAAGCAGGAGCATGTCATTAGGGGCAAGCCAGCATGCATGTGCCAAGGGTAGGTGAGCTCTACCAGAGTCCAAGGACATGATTCTTCACTTCCTGAAGCCTTGGTGACAATGATTGATCCTCTTTGACCTATTAACAGGAGGGCAAGAGGTTTATCCAGCCCCTCCAAGAAAAAAACGTTTTTTTCCAGAACTGGTGTCTCCTGACCACCAAGATCATGATCTTCTGGTCTCCAACATCTGGCCCAGTGCTGGTGCACCCTGTCCTGGGGAAAACCAGAGGCCCCCAACCTTGGTCATTTTTAGCTGTTCCCCTTCTTAGAGTGGCAGCAGGAGAGATTGTCTTCCTGGTAGGCAGGGATGGCTAGGAGGGAGAAGGGAGGTTTTACCTGGACCTTGAAGGGTAAGTAAGACTCAGCCTCACAGTGGTGGGGTGTGGCAGTGGTGGGAGGGTGGAACAGGAGCCTGCTTGAGGACCATTGCTGTGATTGGAAGCCAGGGATGGAGCCACAGAAGCTGGCCCTGCCTCTACCATCTCCAGGATGATGTTTCCACCGGGGTCTGCCCTGCTACAGGTGATGAGAAAGGGTGGCAGGGATACTCTGGGAAATATTGTGTGTTTGTAAAGCCTAGGATCTAGACCATAGCTTTCAGCTGGGGGCTTCGCTTCCCTGAGTTTATTTCCATTCCTTGAGGTCAAGCAGACAGGCTGTCCCACCCCTGCCCAGAGGTGGTTCTCTGGCACTGTGATGGCGGGAACAACATTCCTGATGCCCCACAGGAAGGAGTCCTGGTTAACCTTAAGTTCAGAATCGAAGGACTCAGCCCCTGGCTGCCTGAGGGATAATGAGGATTTGCCCTTCGTATTAAAGTCTCCAGCCCACTGGGTCAGTTTCTTCCTGTTCTATGGTCATACTCCCACTGTAGTTTGTCACAAGTCCCTGTGAGAAACAATGAGGACTATATTTCAGAGGCTCAAAGACCATGGGTCTAGATCAAGGTCTGAGCTCATTTGTCTTTTTGGTTTTTTTTAAGATTTTATTTTTTTTAAAGTAACCTCTACTTCCAATGTGAGGCTTGAACTCTCAACCCCAAGATCAAGATTTTCACGCTCTACTGACTGAGCCAGCCAAGAACCCCTTGTCTGTCTTTTTACAGCTATAGTATTATATCACCTCCTCTTTGCACAGAACCCCAGAAACGTAGGTCTGAAAGGTCATCCAGAGGTCCTGCACTGCCTGTTTCCATGCCTTGGTGCAGAGGTTCTCACCGTGTAGTCCGCGGCCAGGAGCATCAGCATGACCTGGGAACCTGTTAGAAATGCAAATTGTCAAGACTTGCCCCAGATCTTCTGAATCAGAAACTCTGGGGTGGGGTCCAGAAATCTGTGTCTTACCAAGCCCTCCAGGTGACTGTAATGCACAAATCAGTTTGAGAACCACTGCCTCTGTGCTAGGCTGCCTGAACAAGAAGATTGTAAATTTGGCCAATGTTGATGCTTTTCACATCAACTGGAAAGCTAACTCCATCCGCTTACTACCTTTTCTCATCAAGGCCTATGCCTTCTGGTTGACATAGGTCCTTCTCACAGCAGCATTCCCATATAGAGATCAGGATTGGGGGGATACTTTGTTTCACTGCTTCCTCAGCCACCTGGGGAATGTCCACATGGGGTTTTGCTTCCAGCAGGTAGCAAACATCTTTACCAGGTAGTGTGGGTTTGTCAGTGGGCTTTTCTGATCCTCTATACTTTGACCATCTAGAAAAGAGTATTTGCTTTTTGTTTTCAAGGACCTCAGATGCTCAGAATTGAATTAATTCTAATTCTTGGTACATGACATCATTGAATCAGGCACAGTTCACTTCTGTTTGTTTATAACGAACACCTGTGAACTCACCACTGCCTCAGTAATTAGGACATAAATAATTATTAACTAGCACACATTAGTAACTAGAAAAAAATGTATTATTGTTCTTAGAATGTAAATACATTAGCTGATATCAAGAAATAAACTGCTACTAATTAGAATATAAATATTAATCAGAATACATTATTAATAAATATAATGATACTATTTATAATTAATAAGTAAATTAATTCACAGTCTCATAATTAATCCTTGTGTGCTCACCACCTAACTAAATGGAGGCTCCACACCAACCCATCACCCCCCATGTTGCCTCTAGATGAACATTATTCTGAATTCTGTGTTCTTTATCCCCTTGTTATTTTAAAAAAAGTTTTATCACATCTATGTGTATGTCTGTACAGTGTATTGTTTGGGCTCAGCTATTTTTGAACTGCATGCAGCATGTAACCTGCCATATGTGCCCCCATCCCATTGACTGACTGCCCGCTGAGCTTTCTAGCTCAGCCCAGCCACAGCTGGCTCTGGAGGGGCCAACTCACAAGCACATCACGTATTGTGCTGCTTGAAAACAATCCCTGTTAATGGTTCTGGCATCTCCTCTCTGCAGCTCCAGGCAGAAGCTGTCGCAAATGGGCACAGGAACCTAGGGTTCCAGGCTGTGCCAGCCAGTGGGCATAGCTGCCCCTCCCCTTGGACACATCCTCAGTGGATGGGGCAGGGACCCTTGGGGGTGCACGGAGGGACAGTGGCTTGAGTAGAATCAGACCTGGGGTAGAGTCTTAGTCTTTCCAGGAGTCAGCCAGGTAAGGCGGCCAGACAAAGGAGATAGGTCTTGAGTAAGTTACTTTCTGGGCCTCAAGCTCATTATGGATGATGTAGTTGGACCTAGATGCCTAGCAGCCCCTTCCTGCTTTGCCATCTGGTGACAGTGAGTCATTGTCTCAGGTCAGAGAAGCTTCTTGGTGCATAGTCTTTCATTCTCTAAAAAGCTTCTGATCTCCCTGGGCAATATAAATTGCAAATTTATAGCTAGAAAAAGTTTTAAATTTTAAGCAAAGCTACCAGCCACTTAGCCACTGTGAAGTGAAACAAGAAGCAGGATTCCACTCCCTTTCCAAAAGCACCAGGAAAAATCTTCTTATGAAAGCCCCTGCCATTTGTTCCTACAGCCCCCTGAGCTCTGCATCCCCCATCCTTGGTCACAAGGATGACCTTGCTGCCTGAGAGTCTTCTCATTTAGGCTATAGGATGTGAGGGGGAGGCAGGGCTGTATAGGTCGCTGTTTTCCAAATTTAGGACCATATCTGGGAACTGACAGGCATCCTGAATTCATGTCTGTTGAATGAAGGAATGCATGCATGAATAAATGCATATGTACTTGGAATGTTGGGGGCAGTACTGGTTATACTCACTGTAAAATATAGAACAAAAGCTGTCCATAACCCACAACCCAGAGAGACTGTGAAGGGGAGGGAGAAAAGGGGAGGTTAGCATGTGGGGTCAGGATATTAAGAGGATAAATATATCTTCATAATAGGGAATGCTGAAAGTTACATGATCTAGAAGGTTATAGCTGGGGCAGGGTAGGGTGGGAAAGACTTATTTACTGATGAGAATTCTAGATGTCATCCACAGCCTTGTTCTGGGTGCTCACCCTTGCACCTAGCACCTTTCTGGATGCTTCCCCAGGACATTCTAGACCACTAGAGTGATGTAGAACATCTTTGAAGGTCAGAGCCATAGATTATGGATAAATAAAATGATATGCCACCTCCCATAATGATTATAACCACATAATTCAATGGCTTAGCAATACCCTAACATGGGGTTAATGTGTTATGGTAGGGAGACCATATTTATCTTTCAATTAAAGACACTTCTGATAGTGAAAAGGAAAGCTATTAATAGTTATGCTAGGAAGACAAGTAAACTGGAGCTGTCTTGGGCACAGCAGGAGATTTGGTCATATACTTTCCCCCTTCTCATCCCATCTGATTCTCAAAGTACTTGGGGAGATAGATATCATGCCCCACATTCTGCAGGTGTATAAAATGAGCCCCAGGGTCATAGTGCAAACACAAGGCAACATGGAGGCATGAAACTGGGACTGTTGTTGCCTAATTAAATGTTCTTTCCACTCTTGCCCACCAAAGAGATGTTATTAGATGCGAAAGAGTGGGTTTGTAAAGGGATTTCAGCCATGCTCTGTGCCTACAATACATGGGGGGGATTTTTAAGTCTTGGCAAGTCTGCTCCCTTCACATCCCCCAGAATGACTGAATTCAAGTCTCTAGGAGTAGAGTTGAGAAATCTGAATTTTAATCAGTTTCTCCTGGACACCTTGATGGAGAATTAGTATTGTGAAAAGTGGTCTAGATGATTAGTCCATGGCTGATGGACCCCATGACAGAAATGTTTGGGGAGGTTCTCAAACTTTTCATGTTGTCAAGGGGAAAAAACCCACCTTTCTCCAACCCAAGGCTGGTGTATTTTTTGGACCACCACCAGACACACCTAGGCTTGATGGCTGCCAAACCTGAGCCAGTGAATCTCTGGGACTCTCATAAGGCATCTGATTAGGTGACAGAAGGAAGTTGCTTGAATCCCCTTGCCTGAAGGTCTTTAAGAACAGGAGAGACACCTGTCTGAGCTGGTGTAGGAGGAGGTGGGGGCGAGAGTGCTGTCAGTCATACGCTGCCATTCTCCGTATACACCAGAGACTATCTTTTGACAATTTATTTAGATGTAGTTGGCAGGGAAGGGGCTGGGACAGGTGGACTTTGTCTGTAGACAGCAATATGCTTTAGAGGCCATGAAGGCTGGATATGTTTGGGTATCTAGGATCTAAAAGCCACAGACTGCACGTTCATGATCCTCCTTCAAGCCTTTCCAAATGCTCAGGCTGCTTTTCCCTGCCATGACCTTGAGTTTGCACTGATTTCCCAAATGCATACATTGAAGGCTACCCAAGTCTTTACCCAGATCACTGACATTTGATCAAGCCAGTTCATTGCAAAGGGCAAAGAAAGACTCTTCACTACCTTTTAAATAGATCCTGGGGTTTGTAAGATCTTAGAAGTGATCTGATCAGACTCAGTGCATGATAAATCCCCAGTGTTTATTATAGGAACACCTCAAAGCTGGACCTCAGGTAGCTCAGATGATTGCAGAACAGCCCTAATTTTTCCTGGTGAATTAAAAATCTGCCTTCTAGTAACTCCCAGTGACTAGCCTTTGTTCTGCCTCCAATGCCATATATAAGGCCACATATGTCTTTCTATGTGACAGTTTTTGAAGTATTGAAAGGCACTTATTATTATTCTCCCCAAGTCTTCTCATTTTTAGCTCTGGTCCCAAGCAAAGAGGAAATCAGTATTAATGAGTCCTACATCCAGGTGGAGGAAGGTAAGAGACTGAGGGGCCAAGAGGATCTTACTATAGTGGGTTCTTTTACTATCTATAGTTTTCAAAGTCTCCAATGTAATTGAACATCTATGGGTACCTTGAGGCATAACAAAGTGTCTACTATTTGGGTTTTGCCATCTATAAGTGTAGTAGTTACAGATCTACCAAGTGTGGTGGTAGGCACTGAGGATATAACAGTGAACAAGTCTGGCATGGTGCCTGCCTTCATGGAAATTGCAGTCTTGTGGAGGAAGCACACAGCTGAAAAAAGACAAAGGTATTTATGTTGCAGTATGATAGGCATTGTGTTAACCAAAGCTCAGGGTGGGTGGCCAAACTAGGCTTCCCAAAGGAAGTGACTTTGAAGGATGAGGAAGGGAGAGACTGGTGGACTAGGAGGGAAAAGTATTCCAAAGATAGTTGTTGCTGAGGAAGATGGCCCATAAGCAGGCCCCCTCTTCTGGTTGTAGAGTATGTAGTGTGCTGAGAGAGGATGGATGGGATTTAATGGCAAATACAGGGAGTCGCCAGGATTGGTGTGCCTTTGGATCATGCAGGAAGAGTGAGCTATGGACCAGTGGTGAGGCTGTGGGATGAGAAATATCCCTTACTTCTTTTAGATCCAGTTAGGAGGACACAGCTGAAACACCACAACAGATGTGGGCCAAGGGTACCAGGTTCAGTTCTAGGGCAGAGAAGTGGCAGGGAAGCCTATGTGTAGGATTGGGGTGTTGGTGGGACACGGGTTTAGTTAAGAAATTTGCACATTTAAGGGGAGACAGGATGGTCTACTCTACAAATCTCCCTCTTACGCTGTCTGAACGTCTTCACTCTGTTGAACTAATTAAAAACAGTAGCCTTTTGAGATTCTTTTTTGTTAATGAGTTTAGTTGGTGAGAGGGTATTCATCCCACCCCTTGGAAGGAACTTGTAATACCTGCTTCTTTTTCTTCTGATTCCTAGCTAAGATCAGCAGCCTGGAGGATCTGGGATCTTGATGGAAGGAGGAGCCCTGGGGCTGAGTGAGGATTTCTGGGGTTGGAGGCAGGCTCCAGGGGCTGGGTGCCTTGACCCACACAAGTGCTGGGAGTTGGTTCGGTGAATCCCAAAAGAAGCCCAGCAACTTCTAGGCAAGGTCTCAGCCTCAGTGTTTCTGGAGACATCTTCTCTGACTCTTCCTTCCCACCTCCCTTTTCTTCTCCCCTCAGCCCCCGATGCCCCTTACACCCACTGGAAGCAGACTGTCTTCTACTTGGAAGATTACCTCACTGTCCGGAGGGGGGAAGAAATCTTTGGGACCATATCCATGAAGCCAAATGCCAAAAATGTGGTGAGTGCTGAGGCAGTCTCTGTCTGGGACAGGGTCAGAGGGAAGAAGGGACCCGTGGAGCTGGTTCCCTGGAGCTCCCAGGGCCTCCTCACCCTGGTGCCCCAAGTGCCTTGTGCACAACCAGACAAGGTACTGGGGGAGGGGCAGTAGAAAGCCAGGTTTGGATCTCACTACGTATAACTGAAGGCCTCCAACCATGGACCCTTAAAACTCAAGGGTGATAGATTTTCTCGAAGACCCACTCTGGACTCTCAGCCTTCCTTGCATTTAGCCTCCAGTTCTGCATCCGAGGGGCTTTGGGCACGGAGGCTGTTGCCATGGGTTTCAGCTCATTTAGAACAAGCCAACCCAGGAAATAACAGCTTCTGGTGGCCGGGAAGATGTTTGGTTCACGTTTCTTCAGCGAGCCTGGTGGGTCAGGGATCGTGCGATTCTTTCTGAGCAACCGCGGGTGCAAGCGTGTGTATTAAAAGCATCTAGAGAATGCTTTGAAGGTTGTGCCACAGAAGACTCAACCACCCCACTCTGTTTTCTCTCAGGATGAAATCAGAGGGAACATTTCTATATTATAACAGGAAGGCTTTAGGTTAGGAATCAAAGAACTTCCTGTGTGGATAATGAGGCACTAGAATAGATTCCCGAGGGCTGTTTGTGGGAACCCCTTAGCTAGAAAACCTTAGAAACACTGTAGTTACCCATCCCTCTGCCTGCGGGAGGGGGTGGTGCTTGCCTTTGCTACCACACTAATGCTGGGACCCTTTGCTCTTCCTTTGTAGCGAGACCTCGATTTCACGGTAGATTTGGATTTTAAGGGACAGCTGTGTGAAACATCTGTATCTAATGACTACAAAATGCGTTAGCATACGTGGGAGGCTGCAGACAGCGAGCAAGAAGAGAAACTCTTGCCTCGATCTGCGGCTCTGTAACAAGGAACACCGTTTGCAGCACTACACTCTCGAAAACCAGAGTTTTTAAATTCTGCCTTGAAGATTGGTGAACTCACCAGGGCTCCCGTGGGCCACTGGACAGAGAGCTTCCAGTTCCTCAGCTCTGCTCTGGGAGCCCTTCACAGAGGCTTTGTTGTCGCCGACAAAGAGCAACCTCCAGTGCTGTGGCTGGGGCCCCCGAGGATGGAAAAGTATACACGTATACCCATTTGTCCTCCTTAACTGTGAATCTCTGGAACTTCCAAGTTTTGCATGCTGCAGGCATCTAGGACAGATTGCTTCACTAGAACCTGGAGACATAGTGTCTTTGATAGCATAAGCCAGATTACCTGTCTGTGCGGTGGTGTGCGTGTGCGCGTGTGTGTGCGTGTGCGTGTACAGCATATACATTAGTTTATTTACCCACACCTGTATATGCATGCATATACAACCACGTGGGTATATTTCTGTGTTCATTCAGGGTGTGTGTGTGTGTGTGTGTGTGTGTGTGTGTATGTGTGTGTGTGTGTGTGTGCGCGCGCGCGCGTAGAATATATATTACTCTCAGAGGAGATTCTGTTGCTTTCGAATAGGAATTTGTTTTGTGATTAGTTCTCCCCACTTCCCATCCCTTACAGATGTTAAGCAGCTATGAAACGTTCTCTGTACTAGCTCTGGTCTTCTTCTGACTAGACTGTGGCTCTGAACCCTGAGCATAGTACCACGCACTCTGTTGGCACTCAATAAATGCACATGAGAGCGAAGCGATGGCCTGGTTGTGTTCCTGGTGCTCTGGGGTGGGAGGGTTTGGGAGGAGGTCAGAGGCCACACTGGAATGGAAGATCACAGGAGCAACAGATGCTGTTCCCAGCTCCCAGAAGGTAGTGCCTTGGTAGAAGCAGTCAGGACTGGTCCAACAGCATGTCCCCTGCAAACTCTCACAGGGTAGGGAGAGGGACTTAGGGGTGAAGTTGGGTGGGGGGGAGGACAGGAGCTAACCAAGAGTGCTCTAGAATGGAAGGTTACGTGTAGCCTGGAGGAAGGCCAACCTCAGGAATAGAAGAATCTAGGGTGTGCATCCCACTGGGAGGGCCTGGAGAAAGCAGGAGATGGTGGTCCTGGATCTCTGGGGAGAGACTGGGGCAGGGTCTGAGTGAAAGACTAGGGTGCTGAGAGTTTGCTGTACTGCACAGTGTCTTGTCCCTGGTCCCTCACCCCTGGCTAGTGTTTGGCCTGGTCTGCCACCCTTTGCACCGACAGGAGCTCACCCACCTTGAGTAGAGCTTTCCCACCCAGCACAGGTGAAAAATACGTGGGTCCTAGGATGGTGCCCCAGGTTCCCAAGGCAGCCCCCTTCCCCAGCATGGCTGGTAAATCTCTAACGCCCCCAAATTCTTTGGCCCTGCCTAAGCTGGCCTCTGCCTTCAGTGCACCATGGACCTTGGGCAAGTCATGTCATGTTCCTGAGCCTCAGCCTTTTCACCACTCATCTGGACTAGCTGATGTTCCACGCTGTGTCCTTGGGAGCCCTGGGGCTTGTGGGAGGTGCCAGGATCAAGGTGGGCAGAGTTCTGGGTTCCCTTCTCCCCAGGTTTAAAAAAAAATTCTGGGATGCCTGAGTGGCTCAGTCAGTTAGGCATCTGACTTTGGCTCAGGTCATGATTTCACAGTTTGTGAGTTCTAGCCCAGTGTTGGGCTCTGTGCTGATAGCTCAGAGCCTGGAGCCTGCTTTGGATTCTGTGTCTCCCCCTCTCTGACCCTCCCCTGCTCATGCTCTGTCTCTGTCTCTGTCTCTCAAAAATAAACATTAAAAAATAAATTTAAAAAACCCAATTCTTCCCTGGCCGGTCTTTATTTTCCTTGGGAAAAAGATTCTACTACTAAAAAATAAAAATAAAATAAAGACATGAAAAGGAACCAAGACCAAAAGCAAATACCTCTGAAAATGATGTATCTAGGTGACCCCAGAATCCTCCTGACCCTAATATTCTGAGATCATTGGTATCTTGGACCCTCTCACGTTCTCTCTCTCCTGCTGCTAGTCCTGTGCATTTTCACCTAAAGTTGCCCAGAGCAGCATTTGGGTCTTGGCTGGGTGCCCACCCCTTGGCCCAGAACCCCATTTTCACTCACCTGCATCTTTATGCTATTTCTTGCCCCCATCAGCTCTGAAATATTCTCTCTGGAGCCATCATCACTCAGAAAGGGGAGCAAGCTCTATGGGCAGATATGGGGCCTTTGCCTGAATTTTAAAAGGGGCCTCCTGAAGGCACACACACAGTTCTGTGGAGACTCTGCTTGGCAGGAAATGTGAACTTCAGTCCCCACTTGTCCCCTGGTCTGGTGATAGGTACAGTTCAGAAACTGCACAATAGGACACAGAGGCCCTGAGAAAAGCTGTGCTGAGCCTCTTGGAGCCCATGTTGGTTTCCCTCTAGCTTGTAAAAGGCTGTCCTGCATTTCAATTGTCAGTCAATCATGCTTTCCATTAGAGACCTGTTGGCAAAACTTCTAGCTTTGGTCCAAGTGTGGTAACCAAATCTCCATAGGATGGAAACACAATGTACTTTGCCAGAGTGGTGAAGTGTTTGGATGTGGTTTGGTTTCTGGTTATTCTTTAGCTTCTGAGACAGGTAATGTCATCTGTGTTATCTCCCCTGGGGGAGATTTCCCAGATGCTGGGAAGGAAGAGGGCCATTTAGAGGTAGTGGGTAGAGGTGGGGAGGAGGCAGGGGAGGCCTGGGCTCAGCTGTGGGTGGGGTGTCCTGAGGCTGGTGGTGTCCTTGAAAATGATCAGTGACTCCAGCAGCAGTGGCCCCTACCCTTTTGTAACCCTGTGGCATCTGTATGCTTGTTGGCTTCTCCAGAATCCTGGCAGTTAGGTGCAGAAGCACCCCCACCTGTTCTGTGGTGGAGGCCCCCTGAGGCCCCGGAAGGAGGAATGGAATTGTAGCAGAGCTAGACTGTGACCTCAGTCCTGCCCAGTGGTCCCTTTGCTGCCCGTGCTGATCCCTCTGAGCCCAGGCCTGGAGGCCTCTCCTTGTACCTGGACACAAGTACAGTGAACATCATGTAGTACTTTCCATCCCCATGTGTTAGATAAGGAAAGAAAAGGACAAGCTCAAGAAGACAGCAGTGAATGTGTCAGGAGAGGGAAGGGAGGTGAAGAAGGAAATGGAGGTGGGGGGTCCCCCAGAGGGCATTAGACAGAAACTCATTAGTGGGTTTTCATGGTGGTGGCAATTGGGGAACCCTTACATTCTGCCTTTCCCTGGGTAGGGAGCCCAGCCAACTTTGTGGAGGATTCCATCCATGTCAACGGAGTAGAATCCTATGTGGCCAGGAACCAACTAGGAGGATGACCCCCTAGGAGCTCTAGGCATTTGGGGCCTGCAGGCATCCCTTCATCCCTGGAAGACAGGGGAAGACTGAGCTGAACAGAGGCCCAGAGGTCTCTCAGGCCTCTCCAGCCACCAGAGGAGAAGAAGGTCACCCCTGCAGCCTGCGCCCAGCCCTGGGTCTTCAGCCTTTGCCCTGCCATTTCCCATCTCTGCCCCTGGGTTGCAGGGGTGAAGCTGGGCAAGGTATGGGGAGCACTTCCACAGCAGCCCCTTTCTCCTGCCCACAAGAATGCTCTAGAGGGAATGTAATTTCTCTCTAATTTAGTGGAAAATAAGCAATATCTGCTTGGAGCACGTTCTGAATAGAAGTGGGTGTGTGAGATGAGGTCTTGGCATGACAGTAGAGACCCTATAAAGATGACTTCACTTGTGAAACCTGTTCTGTCCCTGACTCTGCTTTTTTTTTTTTTTTTTTTTTTTTTTTGAGACCGTACAAAACTTACTAGTGGCTCTCACTACTGTCTCTCTTCTTTCTTTCTTTGTCTTTGGGGAAAACTTCCCCCTTCCATTCCCAGCCTACTTCTACCCAGACCCACAGCCCTGGGGCCTCATTGGTGGTCTTATTTGGGCCTGTCTACCTGAGTCTCTCTGAAGGCCATTGCATGCATGGTCTCTCTTCCCCATTAGAGCACAGGCTCCAAGGGCAGAAACCTGCCTTTCTCTGTTCATCCTCTTGAACAACATGGGGGTGAAGGTGGGAGGTGACAGGGTGACACCTGACCAACTTGACTTCATGGAATGTGCTCAGGAGCCATTCTAGGACTATCAGGTTCTTGTCCCTTCTATCTGTGCCCCTGGGGAGATATTGGAATTTTTGTTACTCTCACAAAAGCCACCTATGGAGGCTGTCTCCCCTTTGCTAGACCCTCTCTGCTCCCCTGTCTCTACAGCCTTCCTCCCCTCTTGGCACTACAGCTGGCACCCCACCTTGAGGTCCAGCCTGAATCCAGACCTCTGTAACAAAATGAAATTAAGCGAGACATCTCAGCCCATTCCTGCGCTTTGGGTCAGTCACCCAGATAGGAGTCTGTCCTTGGCCTAGTGGCCAGTAGTGATCATGGAGTGATCTCCTATCCTTTTTTTTTAATTTTAATTTTAATTTTAATTTTAATTTCTAATTTATTATTTATTTTTTTAATTAACATCCAAGTTAGTTATCATATAGTACAATAATGATTTCAGGAGTAGATTCCAGTGATTCATCCCCTATGTATAACACCCAGTGCTCATCTCAACAAGTATCTTCCTTAATGCCCCTTGCCCTTTTAGCCAATCCCCCCACCCATGGTTTGTTCTCTGTATTTAAGAGTATCTTATGTTTTGTCCCCTCCTTGTTTTTATATCATTTTTGCTTCCCTTCCTTTATGCTCATCTGTTTTGTATCTTAAATTCCACATATGAATGAAGCCATATGATATTTGTCTTTCTCTGACTGACTTATTTCGCTTAGCATAATACCTTCTACTTCCATCCACGTAGTTGAAAATGGCAATGTTTCATTCTTTTTGATCGCTGAGTAATACTCCACTGCATAATATACCACATCTTTATCAATTCGTGTATCAATGGACATTTGGGCTCTTTTGATACTTTGGCTATTGTCAATAGTGCTGCTATAAACATTGGGGTGCCTGTGCCCCTTAGAAACAGCGCACCTGTATCCCTTGGATAAATACCTAATAGTGCAATTGCTGGCTTGTATGGTAGTTCTATTTTTAACTTTTTGCGGAACCTCCATACTGTTTCCCAGAGTGGCTGCGCCAGTTTGCATTCCCACCAGTAGTGCAAAAGAGATCCTCTTTCTCTGCATCTTGGCCAACATGAGTGATCTCCTACCCTTAATCTTTGGGTATCACACACTAGGGGAGTTCTGTCTGTTCTTGCACCCCACCCCACCCTTGCCACTACACAGAGGTCCTGGGTTCTGGAACCCTCTTCCTGAAGACAGATTTTATTTGGTTGCTGTCTTGAGTCTTGCAAAGCACCTTGTTACATACCTGGTTTCTGACTGTAACCCCACCTGTGTGGCAGTCTAGCTTGTCTTAGACCCTTGCCCTGTGGTCTTGAGACTGTTGGGATAAACCTGCTTGAGGATGGGTGATCTCACACCTGTCTAGGCATGATGAGTGTGCCTGGATCCACATCTAAAGCCTCCCAGGCTGCCTTGAGCTCATCCCATTGGAAGCAATTGGCTCATATTCAGCTAAGGCTCAGACACAACATGTTTGATGATCAGAAATTTGACCAACAAACATTTATTAGATACTTAATGGGCTCTAGGCCCTGAGGTAGGCAATGGCACGTAGCAGAGTCACAGGCACTATCCCTGTCCTTATGGCCTGCACTGTCTGGTTGCCAATCTCTGGGCAGGCTGAGCTTGCTCCTGCCCCAACACTGAGAAATGAGGTCCCTCAGCCATCCTCCCTAACCTGGCTGCTCTACCCCCCCGCCCACATCTGCAGTGTGAGCCCAGCTCGGTGATGCAAGCTGTATCAGTGTGAGTGGTGAGGATTTTGCCTCCTTAGTGTCCCTCAGTCATTAAGCTTTTGAAATAGAAGGAAAATATGCCTGAATTGCCCAGCTATCTGTTAATGCCACAGGAAGACCCGGTCTATCATTTTCAGAGAATGACAGCACTCAAGGAGGCCCAGAACCCTTCCTGATCCTAACCATAGGTCATTTCTCACAGTAGAAGTGAAAAGGGTCTTTACCAAAGGGTCTGTGCTAGCACCTCACCCTCAAGGGCAGATAGAGCAAACTGGCAGAGGAAACCCCTAGGATGCTGGGTCACTTGGCCCAGGCCCTGCTGTCCCCACCCCTAAAGGCAAGCATCAGTCACTGGACAACTCTGCCACATGCCTTGGGGATTGGAGCCAAAGACTGAGACAAACCCCAGTGGGGCTGATTACTCACTATGTGACTTTGGGCCAGTTACTGCACGTCCACGAGACCCTTTAGAGATGATCTGGATGAAAGGAGATAAATGTAAAGCATGTTAGGAACCTGTGAAGCACAATAGCAATTCCAGGTATGATTGTTATTTTAATATTTCTGCCCTGCATTCCAGCTCTGTTACTGAGAAACCTACCTGGGTGCCAGTGCCTGAGCCTATGCACCTCTGAAGGTGCTGAATGGCAGCAGGCTTTGTCATCAGAGCCACAGTCAGCAGCTGGCAAGGCCCCAGGGCTGCAAGCTTTGGTGAGTTTGGGGGGCAGCCTTGTAAGTAACACACATGTAGAGTTTTTGCCAAAAGCCCTGGGCAGAGGTGGCCTGCTTGTTGGCTCCTGTTCATTAGCTCTCTAAAGGCCTCACAGGTGGCTTGCAGAGATCTTTTTTTTTATGTTTATTTATTCCGAGAGAGAGAGAGAGAGAGAGAGAGAAAGAAAGTTGGGGAGGGGCAGAGAGAGAGGGAGCGAGAGAATCCTAAGCAGGCTCCTCGCTGCCAGCGTAGAGCCTGACGTGGGGGCTCAATCTCATGAACAATGAGATCATGACTTGAGCTGAAGTCAAGAGTCAGATCCTTACCCGACTGAGCCACCCAGGTGCCCCACTTGCAGAGGTCTCAAAGTCCATCTCCCAGCCCTCCAGCAGACAGTGGCTGACACCACCTGATATGTGTCCTTCCATTAGAGCTAAAAGATCCTCAGTTCTTGAGATGCCACAGTCCCACCTGGGACTCTCTGGGAAGGTCCTCACCTTCTGTCTCTCTCCACCTGCATCCCCAAACACAAGGACTTCCCGGTGACCTTGAGACTGAGCCTAGTGTCTACATCTAGTATCTGGTTTGCATCCCGTGGAGAGGATCTGTAATAATCCAAAATGTCCACTTTACCCTGGAATCCAACACACGCTGCTTTCCCCAGGAGAATTTTCTTCTAGTCATATTTGGTTTTGATTAGTAATTTACTGAGTTTGTGTACTTAGAGCACCTATTTTCTTGATGGCTGGAGTTAGCGACTCGGCAGCACCTTCTGGGCCTGGCAAGAGGGATGAGGTGGGGATCAGGCTGGGAACCTCATATTGACGGCAGTAACAACCACATAAATGCTTACATAAGAGTTATTCGGCTACACTTAATAGGAAATAACCAGCCACTTCCCCACTGTCATAAATTGTCATTAATGTGACCGAGGCATGTGCCACTGTGGCATTGTGAGTCAGAGGACATTAGAAGAACAGAACGATAGGGATCCTCCTCTGAGCCCAAGGCAAGGATTGAGCCTCCTGAGAGAACATCTGTGCAGGGAGGAAGAAGCAAAACTTAGAGATGCAGAAATTTTCTGTTGCACACATAGCCACACAGTCCAAGATTATCATGTCACCATGAAACATGGAAGATCTATATGGGGGCAGGAGGGAGATATGCTCACTACATGTTATCTGGAGGTGGGGCATGATTTTCAGATCAAGCACAGGTGTAATTTCATTTGCTCCATGAAGGCTCTGGTTCCAGTCCTGGCTGGAACCGGAAGGACTAAGCAAGCAGTCTTTCTTAACTTCTTGCATTCCAGAGATATTTCTCGAGTCCCTCCCAGGAACATAGGAGTGAACAAAATGGATGCATCTGCCCTCCTGGAATTTACAGGCTGCTGAGGGAGCAAAGCCTAAGGAAGAATGACACATATGATAAAAGAGGAAAGGCAGAGGCTGAAGGAGTAAGACACTGCTAAGAGATCAAGAGAGCCTCTCTGAAGATACGACCTTAAACAGGAATTTGCAGGGGCACCTGGGTGGCTCAGTCAGTTGAGCGTTCAACTCTTGATTTCAGTCCAGGTCATGATCTCACAGTTTCTGAGATCGAGCCCTGTGTTGGGCTCTGCGCTGACAGCACAGACACTGCTTGGGATTCTCTCTCCGTCTCCCTCTGTCCCTCCCCCACTCGTGCATCCTCTCTCTCTCTCTCTCAAAATAAATAAATAAACATAAAAAAACTAAACAGAAACTTTCAGAAGTGGAGGGGCAAGACAAGGGAGATGGGCATAGGGAGGCATCTGGCAGGAAGGCCACGTGGCAAGGGCCAGCCCAAAGGCATCGAGAGAGTGTGGCACATTTGAAAAAGAAGATCAGAGAAGAGCAAAGGCTAGGGGCAGGGGAGAGCAGTGAGAAGATATAGCCAGGGCCCACAGTCAAGAGCCTTGGGAGCCACCATGTCAGGGAGACGTTTGCCTTGGACACTGAGAAGGCACCAAAGAGTTTCATCAGGAAAGTGACAGGACAAGATTTGCATGCCACCCATGCTCGCAATCTAATTACTTAAGTTGGCAGTCCTTTCCCTTGGAATCTGGTAATAGATGTACTCCATTGCCTATTTCAGAAAACCACAGATGACCACAGAAAAGGTCAATGTAAAATGGGCAGAGTCCGCAGGAGCCACGAGGGGAGGGTGGAGATTGAGGCTTCTGTGGGTTGCTGTTGTGGAAAATGGCTTGAATACAAATTGCTTCATTGTAGGATTGCTTGTTCACCAATCGGGGATCCACAAAGGGGCTATTTGTGCAACTCTGAGATCATTTGCATTATCCTGTCTGGTGTCATGTCATGCTGTTCTCCCCACAAGGACGACTTCCCCTTAGCTCAGAGGATGTAATTGTCTGGGAGGCAAGAGGTGGTCGGTAGGGTCTGTATGAGGCTGGATCTGCATCTTGGGATTTCTCTGCTGTCTTCAAGCCCCAGGCAGCTGTTTCCAGGGGAGCATAATGCTCGGCGTTGCTTTCAACTCACAGATGTATTCTTGAAGCATCTTTCAGAGGCTTCGTGGGTCATAATGGGTTTCTGATATTATGACAATTGCTTTCTGGCCACGGTTGGTTAGCTCAGTTGGATATAGCATTGTGCTTGAAGCCAAAGATGCAGGCTTCACAGATTCACCAGTCAGGCTCATGGTCATGGATGATGCGGTGAACACCAGCCAGTCTTGGAGATGAATAGACCTGGGGTTGAAGCCTGACTCCTGCAGCCAATGGCTATGAGACCTGCAGGGAGTTACTGGCAGTCTTTCTTCCTGTGTGAATTCTTCCTCCGTTAAATGGGGATGATACTAACCTTTCTTCCAGGATTATTGCAAATGTTGGATGAGATAGTCTGAGATGGCCTGCTGACTCCCCCCATGCAGTATGCAGCATGCAGCATGCTACAGCTGCTTATAAATGATAGCTCCTTGTTCTTGGAACCGAGGGCCCCAGACAAGAACATGCAGGTGACTCCGGGCTGTCTTAGGGAGAAAGGGAGAAACAACTCCGAGTACAGTCTCTGCCCACAGTAGGTGGGAATGGTTGCTTTGTGGGGCCAAAGAGAAAAGGCACTTGGTTCTGTTGCTTGGGAACTATTCTGAAGGTGGTTTTGCAAATGCCTGGATTAGAGAAGCGATGGGAGGTCAGAGCAGGGCCAGGGCTTAGGGAACCTGAGGTCATTAAATGTGACTCACGGCCAAGGCTACTGGCTGCCTGGTGTACGGCTGGATGGAGGGCTCATACCTGGCCATAGTGGCAGGCGGCCACATGTGGTGTCTTAACTGAGGACCTGTAGTCACCTTGGAGCAGAGGAGCACGGGCCATGCTGGCATGTAGACTCTGAAGCTAAGACCTCAGTTCTCCCTCTCCTGGCTGGGTAACCTCAAGCAAGGAAGCTAGCCTCTCTCTGCCTCAGTTTTCTTGACCTGTGAACTGGCAGTACTATCTTCCTCAGAGGAAGGCGGTAAGGATTAGATGAGAACCGTGCCTGGGACGTGGTAAACATTGTGTCCATTCACTATGATTGCTATGAGTACAGGCTATGGCTCATGCCAGGCTTTGAGTGCCTCCAGGACTCAGACACATGGGCCTCTGTGACCCTCTTTGCTGGGCTTCCTGCATCTCTGGGCGGCTCTCCGTGCCCACACCTCCCACGCTGTACTACCCCTATCTGTTTTTGTGTCTGCTCCCCTTGCCCTGAGACTACAGTCTCCTGGAGGGAAGGTTCTATAGCTCACTTATGTTTGTGTTTCAGTGTTGAGTACAGCCCCATGGCCCACCAGAGACATCTGATCGGATAAATACTTGCTGAAGGAGCAGATGCTGACCTGCTGCCATGCTGCTCCTGTCAGTTGCCAGGATGCCTGTAGCTGTCCTGGTTGGCTCCTTCTAGGCCTCAGGGTTCTCATCTGTGAAATAAAGGTGCTCACTTGGAATGAAATCCAGGCACTGTCCCCCTTCCCTCCCCCGATGGCCAGTCTGAAGGATCTGAGATTTGTTCTGTAACTCTGTGGCGCTTATTTTGTGACCCTGGGCACAGAGTTTTCCTAAAAGATCCTACGCCTGAGTTTTTAGTGGGAGACAAGAGAATGGCTGCCAGGCTTTGTGAAGGGTCCGGGGTCAAAGTGAGAAATAAAGACTCAAGGAGGAAATGAAGGTCCACCAGTACTGCAGAAAGATACCACAGAGGCTTTGCCAGTGAGCAGCCAAAGGAAATGGGAGGGTAGGCCTGGATGTGGGATTTCTCCGGACGCTCGACTGCACTTTATTAGTCTGTGACTTTCCTGAGATGGGACTATCTCTTGTAAAATCATTTTAATAACTGAGAGGAAATGGAGTTAGGGATACTGGCTGCTTGTTGGCTGGGGCTAGGTGACTCTCATCCAGGCAGGGACTTCATTTGGTTCTGCTAATATTGCCTATTGATGATCTCTGATTAGATTCTCTTTCACACATCACTCTTCAGAGTGTCCCCAAACAAGGGGGCCTGTGGAGAGGATGGCTTCTGAGCAAAGGGAGGGGAGGGGCCGGGGGGTGTGAGTAGGGCTGCCTAAGTGTACAGGATCCGGGGAGGCCTGGGGTTGACAAGCTGTAGATGGAAACTGAGGGCAAACAATGTGATTATGTCTAAGCACAGTGAGTCTGGTCCCAGTCTTGAGGGTTCAGGGGCTGGATAAGTCCCAGCTCTAGTTCTCACCAGCCTTGTTCTGGAGGAGGTGCTCATTTTCACTGAGTCTCCCATTCTACAGAGGGAAGATGACCCACAGAGGGTGTAGTGGAAGAAACTGGTAAACTCTAAAGTGTTGTCTACTCATGGGTTCTCTGTTACTTCTGCCCAGTCCACAAACCACAGCCATAGCTTTGACTATTTACGTGCCTGGAAGAAATTTGGGCCTGGAAAATTCCAAGTAGAGGAGGATACAATATCTAATTTTATTTGCCTTGAGGTTTGTAGTGTATATCTCCTAAGCCCCCACCTCATTCGGAGAAAGCACCTTTTCTAAAGCTCAATGGATTTAATTGGAAAAGAGCAGTGGTTGAGATGTAATGACTTACAGTATGGAATTGATGCTGGCTGGTTGGGTCCAAGGACACAGAGGGGGTCCCGCAGGACCAGCCAAGAGGGTCCTTGGTTACTCGCAGGACAGAAATCAAACGCAAGCCAGCAGAAAGTAAGAGCAGAGTTTACTGAAGATACAGAAAGAGAGTGCAGAAGCAGACAGAGCATCTGGGAAACACAGAAAAGAAAAGGAGAGAGAGTCTCATCTTTGCTTGGGGTCTGGGGGTCACTCCTCAGTGAGGAGTGTGGTCTGGTGCACGTGTCCCCTCAGACATTGAGGAACCAGTTAGAACGAGGATAAGGGTCCTTAAGTCACCCATTCCTTGGAGTCAGGGGGTCTTGGTGCAAAGATGTGTAGCACGCGTAGTATGGAAAGCGCTCATGATGGCTTCATGGGCTCGTTCTCACCAGGTCCTTCCTTGGATGTTATCTGTTGTGCTGATGATTTCTAGAGAAATCATTGACCCCTTGTCCCTCACAAAGAGGACACACACTATCTGCACTATGAGGCATGTGGAAAGTGGGGGTGCAGGTCCTAGCGAGAATAGAAGCAGGAAAAGGAGCAAAAAAACACATTTATACGGAGTCCTTCAGTTTCCCTGTCTCTGAATGAGGAAGTATTGGCCAGCTGGGAAACCCACTGGGCTGGGGGAAGGCAGAGAGGGAAGGCCAACGTTTAACATGTGGCCTGGTTCACAGACAAACATGGGTCACATTGAAAGTTGAGGTTGGTGGGTTATGAGGCTCCTTCTCCCTCCCCACCACACCCTGGGCCTCTCAGTGTGGGGTCCTGGGACTGGGGTGATCAGTCCTCATCTGTCTCCCTGTCCTCAGGCTCACCCCCATCCTTCCTCTCCTCTTTCTTCTAGCACAGGCACAGACCTGACCCTGTCACCTTCCTGTTCAAAACCCTCCAGTGGTTCCTTGTCACCTACGAGATGGTATTTAAACTCCTCTGGTCCAGGCAGGCTCTCCAGGTTTGGCCTTATCTGGTTACATTCCCCAATTCATCCTCCATAATTTCCCCGCACTGGCCCACCAGCCTTGCTGATGACACCACTGGACCCCCAAACCCGCTCCCTCCCCTATCACCCTTCTCTCCATTGGTGTTCCCCACCAGGACTGCTCCCCTCTGTCTTTGCCTGAGGGCACCCCCTTACATTCCTGCTCTCAGAGAGCCATTCAATCCTTTGTTAAAACCACCCTCCCCAACAGGGAGAGCTTAGTCTCACTAACATCCACTTCCCAGGGCATTCGGCACAGTCCCTCTCATTTCCTGTCTCTTTGCTAGTAAAACTCTTCCACTCACTTTGAACTCCTTGATTTTTTTCTCCATTTTTGTGTTCCAAGGGCATAGTATCTTGCGTGGCACCATGGCACATAGTCAAACTTACATGGAAAGTAGTTCAAGCCATCAGTGGTGGGACTACTGGGGAAGGAGTGGGGATGAAATTGGAATGGGTAGAGTGTGCACTTCCATCAGTGTGTTTGTGTATGTGTGTGTGTGTATGTGTGACACATGCATGAGTGTGTGATGTCTGACTGTATGGTGTGTGTGGTATGTGTGGTATGGTGTGTGTTTGGTGAATGTGTGTATGTGAGTATGAGAGTGTGGTGTGTGTGTGTTGTGTCTGAATATGTGTGTCTGACTTCTCTAAAGAAGACATCTAGATGGCCAACAGGCACATGAAAAGATGCTCAACATCGCTCCTCATCAGGGAAATACAAGTCAAAACCACACACAGATATCACCTCACTCCAGTCAGAGTGGCTAAAATGAACAAATCAGGAGACTATAGACGCTGGAGATGATGTGGAGAAACGGGAACCGTATCGCACTGTTGGTGGGAATGCAAACTGGTGCAGCCGCTCTGGAAAACAGTGTGGAGGTTCCACAAAAAATTAAAAATGAATCTACCCTATGGCCCAGCAATAGCACTGCTAGGAATTTACCCAAGGGATACAGGAGTGCTGATGCATAGGGGCACTTGTACCCCAATGTTTATAGCAGCAATCTCAACAATAGCCAAATTATGGAAAGAGCCTAAATGTCCATCAACTGACAAATGGATAAATAAATTGTGGTTTATATACACAGTGGAATACTACATGGCAATGAGAAAGAATGAAATATGGCCCTTTGTAGCAACGTGGATGGAACTGGAAAAGTGTTATGTTAAGTGAAATAAATCATACAGAGAAAGACAGATACCATATGTTTTCACTCTTATGTGGATCCTGAGAAACTTAACAGAAGACCGTGGGGGAGGGGAAGGAAAAAAAAAGTTAGAGAGAGAGGGAACCAAACCATAAGAGACTCTTAAAAACTGAGAACAAACTGAGGGTTGATGGGGGGTGGGAGGGAGGGGAGGGTGGGTGATGGGTATTGAGGAGGGCACCTTTTGGGATGAGCACTGGGTGTTGTATGGAAACCAATTTGGCAATAAATTTCATATTAAAAAAATAAAAATAAAAAAAAATTTAAAAAAAGGGAAGATTGGGATCACCTTCAGAAGTTGTAACCATGGCCTGTCATTTGGGAGCTGGAACCAATGCTGGAAAAGTTGATGAGGGAGATGGACATATATGTGAGCGTGAGTGTGTGTGTTTGCATTTTTCTTTATTTTTTAATCTATATTTTATCTACTTATCCATCAGTGAGCACTTAAATTGTTTCAATGTCTTGGCTATTGTAAATAATGTTGCAATAAATGGGGTTGTAGATACCTTTTTGAAAAAAAAAATGAATGTGTGTGTCTGAGCGTGTGGTGTGTTTTTATGTGCATGTGTGTGGTTTGTGTGTGGTATGTGAATTTGTGTGAGTATGTGAGTGTGTGTGGTGTGTGATGTGTCTGAATGTGTGGTGTGTGTGTGTGGTATGTGTAAGTATGTGAGTGTGGTGTGTGTGCATATGGTGTATATGTGTATGTACTCTATATCCACAGACACACGATGATCCGGCGTGGCATCTGAGCCCCAACTGTCCCTCCCACATGGGGAGCACCAGAACGTGGCTGTTCTCTAAGGCTTGCTGGTTGACAGGGTGTGGAATCCCAGGCAGGCCTCAGAACCCCGCCAGGCCATCTGATGGCTTGCTGCATGGCCACAAGCAAGCTCTTGAAATTCTCTTAAAGAATCCAGCCAGAGGGAACAGCATGGGCAAAGACACAGGCACACAAGAGCAGATCCCAAGTCAAGAAAATGTTCACACACAAGCAGAACATTTTTCCATTCCGCTATTTTTATTGCTGATAGTGGTAATATTAAACAAATTTTTTAAAAGCTCTGTTCACTTTTACTTAAATCAGAAATTCTGGTGTGTTGGGGGGAATGAGAATCGGTATTATTCTTAAAAAAAATAAATCAAAACAAGCAGAATAGAATAAATACCAATAAATAAACTAGTAAAGACAAAGGAAAACTGCCCAGGTGATTCCTGTGGCATCCAAAGCTGAGAACCGCGAGCCGCAGCCATCACCTCCGCCTGTGCCCTGCAGAGCAGCAGAGCACTTTCAGGTGACACAGCCATCCTGATGGTGCCAATGGAACTCCTGCCACCGACCCACAGCCCGAAGACATGCCTGGGGCCCACATATCAAGCCCCAAAGAGATGACACCCAGGGCTTACAGGGAACATGATTAAATTGTAGCTGGAGAAAGTGGGGTTGGGTCAACCGATGTGGGCCAAGGCCCCAAAAAGGGTCCATTCCTAGGGACAGACAGAGAACCCCTGCTGTGACCAGAGCCCGAGAGGCCCTCACAGGTGGATTACTGGGAGCGGTGGGGCTCTGGGGCTAGCAAATAGCCTGCCCTGAAAACTGAACACATCTGCTTTGGAAGGCTGGCTGTTGACTGCCAGGGCAGCGGGTGGGGAGCCAGGATCGCTGCTCACTGACCTCTGAACCCCGCAAGTTACCCCTCCTGCCTGGGCCACAGCCTCTTCATCTGTGACAGAGCCCACACTGGGTTCAGGCTGGAGCTCCATTTGCACACAATAGGGCAGAAGACCCCACTGACCACACTGGGTGGCCTTACTTGTGTCCTGCAGAGTTGAGCAGGGAACCTAGACCCAGGGCTCCCCGCCACGGATCAGGCTGAAGACTGCCACACCATCTAGAGAAGGGGAGGGATGGAGGTTCGGGGGGGCAGTCGGGTGGGTGGGGAGATAGGCCTCGTGAATGAAAACTGCTTTGGGAGGGGGTAGGAGAGAGTGGGAGGAAGGGAAGAGGGTGGGGTGGGCACAGAGGGAGGAAAATGCAGCCTCATCTGCTTGTTTGTGTTTCTTGTATTTAAGATGCTGACTTCTAGCATATTTTTAAATCCATCAGACATGAAAGGCTGATTTAAATAGACCCGCAGTGTGAAGCTGGTAATTTCACTTGCTACAATAGAGGAGCTGGCAGGCCGCTGGCAAAGACGCAGCACCTCTCTCCATGCCAGGCAAGCTGCAGAAGCATCGTGAGACTCTCAGGCCAGGTGCTTTCTACTCCCTGGCAGGGGGAGCGGGCTGCAGGAGGGGGTGGGGATAGAGAATCAGAAAGATAAAAGGGGAAAGGGAAGGAGAAGTGGGGCAGATGCGGAGCAGGGGATAAACTGGAGAAGGGTGAATGGGAGGATGAACAAGAGAAATAGACTGGCTCAGCATTCTCCTGGTCCAGGGGTGCTTCCTGGTTAGCTGATCCAGACTCCTGGGCACGCCTTGTACTATAAACTTCTGCTTCAGTTTCAGTTCAAAACAATTCCAGACTCTTAGGGTTGGGCAGATCGAGGTAGAGGCATTCTCAAGAGCAGAAGGTTCAACATCTGCTTGAATATTTCTAGTATCAGGGAGCTCACTATCTGGTGAGGCAGCCTATTCTACTGTCGGACAGTGCTCACTGGGACACACTTCCTTATGATAGGTTACAATCCCCATGCTCTGTGCTGGCTGATTCTAATCTGGCCCTGCTGAGTTGTGCAGAGCAAGTGTAACGCCCAAGTCAGTCCTTCATCATGGAACACAGTATTTGGGTCCTCTCCTGCTCCTGTCCTTCTTTGCTAGTTTCTAGTCTTCTTACCATAAATGATTACAGCATAAATCTTGCCAAGCTGAAGTATTTCTAATGAGTGTATTTCCCACTGTAGTCAATGCAATAGAATTTCAGGAATAACAAAAGACTCATTCAACACGCCTTTATTGAGGCCACACTCTGAGACCTGGCGTAGACCTCCTGTTGGCATGTTAGATATGGAGGCCCCATCCCCAGGAGCTTATCTAGAAGGACTGTGGCCAAACTCCTAAAAAGAAGAGTGTGCAGGGGGCAGAAGTGCCAGGAGCCCTGAGGGTCCTTCCCCAGCAGAATCCAGGGTTGGGTGGGGCTGGGTGACGCCCTGAAAGGAAGAGGACCCTGGGGATTACTGGGGATTACGGTCAAGGCATTTTAATGGAATGTTAGTGTACACCTGTGGGTTTCTAGGTGTTTCCTCCCTTGAGTACACTGAAGCATCAAGGGCATTAAGTAAGCTAAGTGTGTCTTCCTTTCTTGCTCCCTCATCTCTGATATTACCTGAGACAAACACTCAGTACCTTAGACTGTCAGTTGTTGGACACTGAAGAGAGTCAATCCTTCATTCATTCGTGCAACATAAATGTGTGTGAAAGTGTTTTCTGAAAAAAAATTGTATTGTGGCAAAATACACAAAACATAAAATTTACCATTTAACCATTTACAAACGTACAATTCAGTGACACTGAACACAGTCACAATTTTGTGTGCAACCGCACTCCCCTCCAACTCCAGAGCTTTTTATTGTCCCAAAGGGAAAGTGTCTACAAACCATATATTTAAAGGTGGTTCAATTAAGAGTACACGATCTGAAGTCTTGACTCAGCAACAAATCTACACATCCACACCTAGTGTCTATTAGGTAATAAAAACATTGGATGAGACCAGAACCCTGCCAGTGAGGACCTTGTAGCCTGGATGCTGGGCCCCCGTCCCACCACAAAGCAGAATGGAAAGATACAAAACATTCTTAGAGGTTTGTACCTTGAAGGAATGCAAGCTTTCCTTATTCTACTAGCCCAGGGAAATAGGAGATGCTCTAACCTGAGGTCTCAGCTTCTCCCAGTTACCAAGAAGTGTGGCTTTCTTTCTTATTTTGTTTTGTTTTGTTTTGTTTTGGACTCTTGCACAGGGAGATAGATGATGATGTAATAACTGACATTTGTCTAGAGCCTTTCAGTTGACTAAACCCTTTTCCCAGAGTTCTCATTTGACCTTCACACTAGCAGACAGTAAGACAGAGAACACTACTTTACAGATGTGGAAGCTGGGGCTCAGAGCACCACGCAGTTCCAGGTTTTGCCTAAGGCCACACAACTTGTGTACAGGTTCTTATTCTGGGCAGGTCTTCAGGGGTTAGAGAAAACATCTGGGAGAGGCACAGCCTGGGTAAAGATGGCCCATTCCATACCAGGAAGGAAGAGAGCCAGGCAGGGAAGCATCTTTTATGCACAGAGGCATGGAGCCCAAGTCAAATTGAGTTGTTGAGCTGCCTGAGGGTAATGGATTGCTACTAGCAACGGCTGGGGAGGCTGCAGGGTGATGAGATGGAATGCTTTGATGGGCATCACACTGTCTGAAATGGAACTGAATCACAGCAGCTGGAATACTTCTCAGCACTGTTTCGAGTGCCAGAAGCAGCAGCTCATTTGAACCAGCAAGGCAACCCCATGGGTTGCAACAGACCACAGGGACCCAGTCACCCAGCTTCTGGGAACTGGGGCTCCAGTGGAGTGGCTCACCAAGTGGTGGGCCTTGTTCTTGAGAAATGATGCTCTGTTCTCAACTGCTCCTATAAGGCAAACACTGTTTGCCAGACACTGTGCCTAGCATGAGGCAGAGATTAATGCTTCTGCCCTCGGGAGCTCAGTCCAGCGCATTTCACTTATCAGAGCCCTGTGGGTAGTGTGTATAAATAAGCACAACACAGTATCATTACAGAATGGCCTGGGGGTGCCTATGGACTGGATGTTAAATCACACCCTGACACTCTGTCCTTGACCTGGCACTACACATGCTCAGTGAATTCTAGTTCCACAGTCATGTTACTCAAATTCATTATGAGATTCCTTGAGCTCTACATGTTTCAATTCCAAGTTAAAAAAAATCCCATTCCTTCTGCCCATGTTCTTTGGGGATCTTTGCTGAGTAATGCAGTGTTTTCATGGGTAGTATTTACTTTTATAGGTCAGATGGATCCAGTCATAATTCATTATGATCGCACAGACCTCCATGGCCCGAAGAGTCCTCATTTGCTGGGAGTCTCCTACTGCTATGTCAACAGAGTGCAAGTACCACTTCTGAATCAGAGCCAAAGTGCTGATGAAGTTCCAGCCCTGAGAGAGGGTCAGTTCTTGGACTTGACTCAGTCCTACTCCAGGATGATAAATGACACAGCCTCACCAATGCTTCTCAGCTTCTACATTGATTTCAGGTCCTCTGCCAAGCACCATATGGTTTCCCAACCCCCATCATTTCCAGGAAGGTTCTTCCTAAGTAGGCCACTTCACTGAAACTGGCTCCACTGAATTGTGTGAAAGTTGGAGCTATGATGTTTGTTACTGTGGATAATTAACATAGTTATTAATAGAAACATTAATAAAGTTAGGAAGTGGGGAAAGTTTAGAAAGATCCTACATCCTGGCAACCCTACCCCTACCCCTCATCATCCCTACCCCTCACCCTGACACACACACACACACACACACACACACACACACCAGATAAGAAGGGAAGAAATAACTAATAAAGTAAAATCCTATAGATTTTTGACTAAACTTGGCTGGGCTTTGTGTAGCAAATTTCTTTTCCCCAAATAATGGGAGGAGAGGTGACAGTGCTCCTAAGCCCAGTCACCAAGAAGTTGCTTATATCTTTGTTTCTGTATGCTTATGTACTGTGATTTCATTATTTTGAAGTAATTAAACACTTCTGATCTGTAGTTCCTCCCTTCCCATCCCCCATCCCTTCTGAGTGAAGCTTTATGGAATGTCTGGATTCCTGGCAGGAAAGAAAACACTGCCTGAGGATTTCTGGCCTCCCGTCACTTCCTCCAGGAGCTGGACACTTCCTTGGGCAGTACATCTCCAGCAGGACATGAAGGAGCTCAAGGTGGAGGGGACAGTTCTCAGATCTGAAAGACTTTTGAGTTTCATATCCCTCCTCCAATCCTGAAGTCAGGTAAGGCTGTAGGTAGGAGGTTTGAGGTTGGGTTAAGGAATGAGACAAGTTCTGGCTATGTTGTGTGAAGTATGAGGAAGGAAGCAATGACTGCCAAGCAGAACTTGATTTGTACACAGTGCAGGTGGCTACTAATGTGAGGTCTCTGAAATTTTAAGTGAGTTACTTAAATATGTTCAAAGACCTAAAGGAAACCATGTCTAAAGAACTAAAGGAAATCATGAGAACAAAATCCCACCAAATAGAGAGAATCAATAAAGATATACAAATTATAAGAAGGACCAAATAGAAATTCTGAAGTTGAAAAGTACAATGGAAAAAAAAATTCACTAGAGGGTCCCAATAGCATATTTCAGCAGGCAGAAGAAAGAATCAGTGAACTTGAATATAGGGCAAGTGAGATTATGCAGTCTGAAGAACACAAAAAACAATGAAGAAAAGAATGAACAAAACCTCTGAAACCTGTGGGACACCATCGAGCATGCCAACATATGCATTACAGGAGAAGGAAAGGAGAGGGGGAAAAGGGTATAAAGAATACTTAAGGAAATAATGACCAAAAACTCCCCAAATTTGATGGAAACCAACCAAGATGCTACACAAACTCCAAGTAGGATAAACTCAAAAAGACCTCCAGCTAGACACATCAAAATCAAATTGCTGAAAACCAAAAAAAAATAAGAATTTTGAAAGCAGCAAAACAAAAGCAATTCAACATACACAAAAGAGCTTCAATAAGATTAACAGGTAATTTCTCATTAGAAACCATGGGGGCCAGAAACTAGGCATGGTATATTCAAAGTAGCAAAGGGGCAAAAACGCTGTCAACCAGAAGTTCAAAATCGGACAAAACTATCCTTCAAAACTGAAGGATAAATCAACATTTTCATGTAAACAAAACTGAGAGGGGTTTTTCCTATAAGAAATATTGGTGAAGTGAAAAGGCTCTAGATAGTAACTTGAATCAACATGAAGAAAAAAAGAGCACTAGTAAAAATAATTACGTAATTAAATACAGAAAATGGTATGAATGTATTTTTTGTTTATAACTCCTTTTAAAATCTGATTTAAAAGAGAACTGCATAAATCAATAGCAATAAATCTACGTTGATGGGAACAAAATGTATAAAGATATAATTTGTGACAATAACAACATATGAGAGGGGGGCATGGAACTATAGAGGAGCAAAGTTTTGTGTAATATTGAAATTAAGTTGGTATTAATCCAAACTAGATTGCTATAAATTGAGATATTAATGGTTACTTACAGGGCAGTCACCAAGAAAATAAGTTAAAATATATATAGTGAATGGAATGGTATTAAAATAGTGCACTAGAAATTAATTATTTAACACAAGAGAAAGCAGTAATGGAGAAACAGAAGAACAAAGAATATAAAATATAGAAAAGAACTAGCAAAATGGTAGACACTAAATCTTACTTTACCCATTATATTAAATGTAAACATAGCAAACTCTCCAATTAAAGGGCAGAGATTGGAAGAATAGATTTAAAACATGATCAAGGGGCATCTGGGTGGCTCAGTTGGTTGAGCATCTCACTCTTCATTTTGGCCCAGGTCATGATCCCAGGATCATGGGATTGAGCCCTGTGTCTTTCTCTTTCCCTCTGCTTCTCTCTCTCACTCATGTGCTCTCTCTCTCTCTTTCTAAAATAAAAAACAAAAACAAAAAGCAATCCCCCCCAAAAAAACCACAATCCAACTACATGCTGTCTACAAGAGACTTAGTTTAGATTTAAAAGCATAAATAGGCAGAAAGTGAGAGCTGGTGTGGCTATACTGATATTAGACAAAATAGACTTTAAGACAAAAATTGTTACTAAAGGCAAGAAAGACACCTTATAATGATAAAGGGTCAATTCATAAAGAAGATGTAACAATTATAAACCTATATGAACCTAGAAATAGGTTGAAGCAAATTGTGTTAGGGGAAGGCAGTTCTGTCTTAAATCTTTGACCCCCATGACCATTAGGAATTTATTCCCTTGAGATAAAGTTTTGCCTCCTTTAATTTTTTGTTAAAGTATATACATAGCCCTTAAACCACCAATTGCATTAATATCTTAGCTGAAATTTGTTTAAGCTCCTTTAGAGCATTGACTGCTAGTGACAGAGACAAAAGTTGAGCTATTTTTGATAGAACATACAGTTATGGCCTGGAGTGGGCCCAGGGTGTGGAGAGTAGGGAAAAGGGGAGTCCAAGATTGGGTGGAAATGTTAAGAACAGAGGAAAAGTACAGGATGGGGAGAAGTGGAAGAAAGCTAGTGTATCACGGAGGATCAGAAAAGACTTCAGGGACTGTCAAGAAAGACAAATGCTAGACAAGCAGCAAAATAACTAGGGCTTTGGTTTGGTGCTGAAGTTCTTGGGGACAACTTGGGGCTGAGGGCAGCAGCAGATACCAGAAGGAGCACAAGGAGTCAGAACAGGGGAGAAAAATGTGGGGCCAAGGATTGTGATGAGCACAGGTCATTCTTAGGTAAACACCCTGGCACCAGGTCTGAGCTGCTGTCTGAGTCCTGGAGAACCACAGGGAGGGAAGCAGAATGGACTGTGGGCTGAAACCATACCACAGACACTGGTAAGATATGGGTGTTTGGAAAGCCAGGAAACCCACAGGAACAAAAAAGATCAGGGCCAGGAGGCAATACTGAAAACAAGTTCATAAGCCAGGCAAATGAGCAGGGCAATTGGGTACTCAAATGAGGTAGTATTTGTGAAAGCCCTCACTTATGGGTACATGATTAGTGTTAGCTGGTTCTAAATCTGAAATTAGGGCAAGGCTAATGATGGCCTGGGCAGTGACTCAATGTTGACAACAATAATAGCCGGTACTTGTTAGTACCTATTATGTGCTGGGCACTGCGTTAAGTATTTCACATTCATTGCCTCGTTTAATACTTAAAATATCCATGGAAAGTAGACATTGAAACCTCCAACCTACAGCTAAACATGAAACCTGTTCAGGTGACTTGCTCAAGGCCATTTTAGCAATGAAAATAGGATGGAACCAGAGGTTTCCCCGACAGCACTCTGCCAGGCCCTGGGACAGGCTCACAGCCACCGGGGTGTCTTTGATCACTATGATAGCTTAAAAGGAATGGGGAGAGGGGGGATGCTTTGATCTGGGGACACAGAATTTCTCAGAGTCTCTCTGAGGTGCCATCATGCATAGTTGTCTCAAGTGGAGTTGGAAAAAGAAGCAGCAGGGGCCTAAAGACCTTTCCTACTCTCTTCTTTCTGCCTGGACCTTTGAGGATCTGTGGGGGTTTACTTGGTGGGTCAGCACTAGGATCACTCCACCCTGCTGTAACCCCTAGATGCACTTTTCTGAAGTGGACAAATGCAGCCCCAAACCAGGGACTAGGTATAGGGGATAAAAGCATGTGTGGGCTGGGCAACTCCAGGTATAGCCTGCCTGACCCATAAATTCCAGTTGCCATCTCTGCTTTTTTGTTTTCAGAAGCAGGAGAGTTGGTTTGCTTTCTTTATGGCTATCCCTACCCTCTTTCTGCACCCTCCCCATAACATATAATCACACAGCAACACACACACCCACACAGATATTGGAGGGCTACTTCTGGGTGATCCCCTGCATCCCACTAATGAGACCATCACCAGTGCCCTCTCTTAGAGAAAGGAATTTCCTGTGAGTTCCCTTCAAATTTGGACTAGGGGCCAGAGCCCCTACTGTCATCATAAGCATTCTGAGCAGGAAGAGCCAGAAGTGTCGAATAGCCCACGCTTCATTTTACTGATGGGAAGGGGGCCCAGGCAGGGAGCTGACTTGCCCAAGACCATGGGGCACCTCCTGGTACTTAGTGCTGGCTTTTGTTCTACACCCTCCGTGGGCTCCCTGGTGCCTCCAAGCACTAAATGGGGGAAAGAAAAGCCTACGAAAAGGAGGCAGGCACTTGCCTGGTGACCCACAGGGCACTGATGCTTTTAGGAGTCTGGGGTGGAGGCTACAGGGAACTCTGACCAGAGGATTCTTTTCTGCCTGGCTGGCTGTGCACAGTTGTCTTGAATCTTCTTGGAGGCCTGTGGACACTTTCTGCTCCTCTCTATTCTTACATGTTCTGATTGGGTGTGGGTACCACTCACTTCCCTGTGGGGCTGGGCCTGCAGCCCTAGAGCAGTAATATGCAGTGATCTTTATGATCTTTTCACCCAAGCTCCCCACCCAGGGCGAGAATGCCTTTACCAGCACCCTCCACCCCAGTGATGCTGGAGCACTGCTGGGGCTGGAAACTCACCACTACCCAGACAAAGGAACAATACATGGGCCCAGATCATTCCCCTCAATGTGAGTGCCCTGTGCTGGTAGAGTCACAGGGATGCTGAAGCCTATAGCTATACTCTGCTTACTTCTTAAACACCAGCTATATGTCAACACCACGGCCTCACTTTCTTTTTTGTAATACAGTCCTCTGGAAAAATAAAATAAAATAAAATGAAGTCAGTAACTGTGGACCTGGTGCTGGGTCTCACTGCCTGCATGTCAATCTATCCCATTAATCATCATGTACAATTTTCCGAAGAGCTATTTTGAGAAACATTGGAAAATGGCTTTCACAGAGCTATGTATACCTTATTTATACTCCAGAAATGGTTGCTCTGTTTAGCAGCAGATGGGTTTTTCTCCCTAATTTTCTTTTCATCTCTTAGTGAAAGTTAAGTAGGAAGGAAGCCCTCTCCCTAATCATGGGCACACACTTAATACTTAAATCACCCGCAGTCCACCCTGGAGTCAGGGTCATGGGTGGGTGGTTGAGAGAAAAGGCTGTGGGTTTCTTGTAAGGCACTGTTCCCGAGACCCCAAGGGAACAAATACAGTAGACATGCTGGCTGCTTAGAGGCTGGTTTCTGCAGCCTGGCAAGAAGCAGGGCCCCTGGAGGTGGGGTGTGGAATAGAATGTGGGTGCCCTGGCTTGCTTTTCTCAACCTGTGTGGGCATCTCAAGGTCCACGAAGCATATGCCAAGAGCATCCCATTGATGTCCCGAGGAGCCAAGGGAAGACCAACCATCCTGGCTTTATCCTGCCCAAGTGCTTTATCTTTGGCCTACAGGAAGCAGCAAGTCTGCCCTGCACAGTTGCCATGGCAACCACAGTGCTGCAGCTCCAAAGGGCAAGGGGAGCAGAAGGGAGGTGGAGAAGGCATGTGGTGATTTTTCTGGAAAATCCCATCTGTTTCTTTTCCCCACAAATCCAAGCTGGGGGAAAAATGGACATCTGGGGTCTAGAGAGAGAAGAGAGAGAAGATTTCAAAATGCTCCAAGAGCAGCTTTCCTGACTAGATGTGCTTCCCCTCCTGTTGGTGGAGGCAAGTCACTGACACAGACAAAGGTTTGGGCGGGTTATGGTGGAGGCATCCAAGTGGGAGCCTATGTGCAGGATTCAGGGTAGGTCCTAGGACCCCAGGCCTGGGTGGAACAGTCCTAGGAGGACTCCTATCAGCCACAGCAGGATTTCTTTTTGGCAGAGCGGTCAACCTGTATGGTGTCCTCTCTTGCTGTATCTTCTTGTTTCTTGAGGATCCTGGGAGAGGGGAAGGTATAGTGTCAGTAGAGAAGAGCTGCTAGGCCATTGGGTTATATATAGGCCATCTGGATGATAAGGAGGGAACCCAACATCACCAGAGCATCAGAGTTTTCAAAGTCTCCCCCTGGGAAGTGCAGGTACATAACCATAATTTGTAAAGACAAAGTTTAACCAATATGGATCCTTCATGACACCTCCTCAAAGAAGCCTCCCCAGATTTTCCAGGTGATGTAAGTGCCCCTGACAGCATTTTGACCATTCCTCTGTAAAAACCCCATCACCCCATGTCATAATGCACTGCTTCCTTTGTTGGCTCCCTGAGGTGAGAAAGCTGCTTGAAGGCAGAGACTATATACTTTGTCTCTGTGTCTCTGTAGCCTATCGTAGTACCTGGCACACAGTAGAGACTCAAAGAAGATACTTCTTGGTTATTAACTCTATAGAAGGTCTGTCCCATGTTGCCACAGTTGCAGATTAAATGTAGGAGGTGAAGAATTAAAAATAGTGGTAAGTATCTTATCCCTGCTTTATACTCTCAATGTGCTTTCACCTTAAGCATCCCTTTTGATTTTACAACAGTCTGAGTAGGCAGAGAGGGTATGATTGATGTTCCTATGCTGGGGGCAAATCTCAGAGAGGTAGACTTACTTTACCCCAGAATCAGTGGCAGAAAAAAGCCTAGAACTTTCCTCATGGTCTTCCATAACTCCACAGTCTCTCCAATGCGTAGAAAATGTTATTCTGGGTTCTTAATTAATCAAATGAAAATATTTACAAAATTCCCCAGAATGAGCACTGGACCCAAAATGGGCACTATTAAGTATTTGTTGGATGGATGGATGGATGGATGGATGCATTGGTGAACTAATGGATACATGTAGGGATGCACAAATGGATGTGTGAATGGGTGGATGGATGGGTGGATAGACTGGAGGAATAGGTGGATAGATGGATAGATGGATGGGTGGATGGATGAATAGGTAGATGGGTGGATAGGTGACTGGGTGTATGGATGGTTAGGTCGGTGGACAGATAGAATGAAATGAATGCCAAGATGGGTAAATGAGTGAATTTCCAAGTATTGAAAATGGGGCCCTGTATGGTTCTTTTTTTTTTTTTTTTTTTTTAATTTTGGTATAGGCGGAGGCTTATGAAACCAGTCTTTTGATGGAACTAACCCTTTGAGAGCTGTCACCTTAGATGCCTCTCGTTCCCCCAAATAGCCCCTCCTCTCCCTGGCTTCTCCTCACCCTCCCCCGTGCCCATATTATAACTGTTCTTGTTCCCTGCCGGCTGCCAGCTAATCCCTGCTAAGATATTAGCCAGTGTTCAGGGACCTATGATAAGACCTTTCCTGGAAGCATTTGCATTTAAAAAGAGGATCCCTGGGAAAAGGGCAGCTTTTAAGACCCAGAAGAAGACTATGGGGGGGTGGGCAAGACACAAGGGGGCTTTCTTTTTTGTCCCTATTGTGTTTCAGAGGGCTGTCCCTGAATCCCACACAAAGCCCTAGGCCTCCAACCCCTTTACCCAGAAGGCTCGGCAGACAGAGGAATGGCCTCTCAGGGGTGAGTGCAGTGCTTCCCACCAGACTCTGTTTGCTGGGATGTGCCTCCTTCCTTACCTGGCTAGATGAAGTAGGGACTCTTTGGTGTTGTGACCGGAATAGGCACTGCATTCATAGAAGATCAGATTGTTCTCCTAGAACCATAAAGCAGAGGGGACAAAAAGAGAGTACTGGGGGAGCTCGAGGGACCCATGGGAGGAGAACACCCCATCTGCATCAGCCCGCCTGCCTCACTTCCTCTCACAGTCCCCTTTAATTCCTCTCCCCATCCCTGCTCTCTTCAAGGTTGATTTCAGTCTCCTCAGGCTCCCTGCCTAATGCAAGTTCTGTAAGCATCTCCCAGGTGAGCTATAACAATTGTAAAACACCAAACAGTATGCTGCCTTAGTGCTTCACGCTTTCACAAATTGCTCTGAGGTATGTAGATGCCCATTTCCTTTTCACACCAGCCTGTGGTGCAGGCAGAGGAACAAAGGCCAAGATGCACCACATTCTCCACAATGCACAGGCAGGGAAACCAAGGGCATAGTATAAAGGGCAGGTCAGTTCATTCAGTGACTTATTGAGTTAATGGCAGGCCTCCCAGCAGCTTGTTTTGCCCAGAACACCGGCATTCCGTGAACTTTGGGGCAGATGTCACTGAGGTACACCAGTGGGAATTCTCCTTCACACCAGTTAATTACTATTCCAGCTGCCTAGGCTGTCAGCATTCGTGTCACAGGACAGTTGTCGATCACTTCAGGATGCAGAGGCTGTGCTGCCTGCGTGGTGGGGGCTCTTGGCTAAGCCTCATCATTATATCCATTTATCACTCCTGTTAATAGATTTCCTGCTTCCTTAGGACATTGCTATTGGCATGAAACTCTGGAGGCTGATGCCCTGTAGGGATGAAGGCACTGAATGAGGACACTTCTGTGGCTTGCAGATCAGGAGGCTCTAGACACTGGCCCCCAGTTCAGCTTTCCTGGTTCACACCCCAGAGGCCCAGATCCTACCCCTGTCCACACTTGTGCCACAGCCAGACTCTGGGTCAGTCTTTGGAAGAATGAAGACTTCACGGTGGGAGGAGGGAGAGTACATAGGATCTAGAATTGGAAGGCATGATCCACCTTCCAGCTTCAAGTCTTGACTCCACCCCTGAGGACCTGTACGATCACTCGAATTAATCACTTAACTGCTCTGAGCCTCATTTGCTTGTATGTTCGTTTTTTAACTGACCAAAAAAAAAAAAAAAAAGAATAAAAAGGGAAAAAAAATGGGATGATAAATATACAGGCCTGCAGTTCATTAATCAAACTCCTTGGATATAGATGTACTTTGGAATCCAGAGACTCTGAGTTTCACAAAAATAACAGATGTATATACTATATATTACCCTCAGTTGGTCTGGGATAGCACCCTATGATCAAACATATTAATATTTCTTGAAACATAGGAAAATTCATCCAAGTGAGGTAAACAAAAAGACCATAAATGGCTTCATGTCAGTCCTGGTCAGATTTTTCTGCCAGACAAAACACTAGAAACCTTTCTGTTTCAGTATTGTGAGCATTGTGGGTAAGGGACTGCAGACATGTGGCTACCCTCTGACCCTTCGCAGGAACACCTGCCAAACCCTTCCTGCTCCTTTTTTACTTGACTCTTACCATCTGTGCCCATTTTCCTGACCTCTGGGGTCACAAGTCCCTGTTTGTTTATTTATTTATTAGTATTTTTCAATGTTTATTTCTTTATTTTGAGAGAGAGTGAGAAAGCATGCGAGCAGGGGAGGGGCAGAGAGAGAGAGAGGGAGAGAGAGAACTCCAAGCAGGTTTCCCACTGTCAGTGCGGAGCCCAATGTGGGGCTCGAACTCACAACTGTGAGATCATGACCTGAGCCGGAAACAAGAGTTGGATATTTAACTGACTGAGCCACCCAGGCACCCCTATTATTATTATTTTTTTTAGTTTGAGAGAAAGAGAGAGAAAGAGAAGGGGTGGAGGGAGAAAGAGAAAGAACCTCAAGCCAACTCCACGCTTAGCACAGAGCCCAACGTGGGGATTGATCCCATGACCTTGGGATAATGACCTGGCTGAAATCAAAAGTCGGATGCTTAACCAACTGAGCCACCCAGGTGTCCCATGAGTGCCTGTTTAGAGCAAGCACACTAAGAGATATGGAATCCTAGGGCTGGAAAGCACCCCCACCTTCTCAGACACACAGGTTCCTGAAAAGCACTCGGAGGCAGTAGAAACAGCCAAGGAGTGCCACTGTTTGTGCCTGATTTCCAACAAGCCTTATTGGCCCCCAGCGTGGGTAAGAGGGCTGATGCTTATTTTAATGGTAAAGTTTTGAGGGCATGCTCTGAGTTTATCTTGGGTTCACCGCTTTTGGACTCAATATTGATCAGAATGGATAAACTCGTGAACACAGCTGTTCAAAGAACAGTCTGCCTTACAGAGAGTGTTTCATCCCTGAAGGTGATCAAGTGGAAACACAGAGGAAGGCATTCAAAGATCAGATAGGGGATTTAAAGAAGTAACCTCCTACTATCTAAGAATCTATCATTCTGAGTTCCAGGGAAAAGTGTTTGGGAAAATTCCCCATACCACCTAGTCATTCCTAGCCAGCTCTATCTTGCAATGTGTGACTTTCTACAGAAAGTTCCACATGCACGGGCATCCACATGCCATTCCCACGATGCCAGGACACCCATCTTGCCCACTTGCTTCCTTCCCAGGGGGCTTCCAGGGAAGGCTCCCACCAAGGCTCTTGGGCACTTGCCTGACTGTCCTCGGGCTCGTACCCTGTCTAGAGAGATGGAAAGTTTGCTCTTTACCTTGGCAAGCTTCTCTCCAAGGCCTCGGGGAACTTCCCGCTCTTTCTCATTGTCAATTTTATTGCCCAGCAGAAGAACAGGAATGCGGTCTCCCACAGCTTCCTGCAAAACAGATAATCCCCCAACTGAGAGAAGCATCCAGAAGGAAAACCCAGAAGGGCAGGCTTAAAATGCTGGCAGTAAAGATACAATCTGGCTTGCGAATCCCCTGCTGCCACAGCAGGCCAGGCGATAAGAGTCATCCCAAAAGCTGAGAGCCTCAGTTTCTGAGGCTTCTGTGAGGTGTCTGAGGCCTCCCTCCCTCCCCACTCACCCTTGCCTGATGGGCCATGCAGGCTCCTCAGGTGTGCTGTGGGTAGCAGCATGAGGGGACAGAAGACATTCATGAACTATGTGTCCGTTTCTAGCACTTACGGTATCCCCGAAAACATTCCTAAGTGACCAGACTTCGTCTAAATGAACCAGAACGAACGAAAGGAATTAATGCAATGTGGTTTGGAGCATTTCTAGGGACTGTTTTGATTAGGCATGGCATCTCCAGGGGCCTCATATTGGGCACATAAGCTCCCTGAGGCGTGGGGCCACAGTGCCTATAAAAGGATTGTTGTGCACCTAACTGGAGGTCACCACGGGGGGCAGTACAGATAGATCACCATTATTGGGTGCTCTAGCTCTGACCAAAGGCCCACATGGGGAAGAAGCATGTGGCCACAGAAGCTGCACTTCTTGGGCCAGAAGTAACAGGTTTGTTCAAGGGGTCAACCTTCTTTACTCCTCCAGTGACTGTGGCATATCAGCCAAAGGCCTGCACCCTGGAGTCTCTGTACCCCAGGGCTTCCTCCCTTGTGAAATGCGTGTACCTTTTGTGCCCCTGAGGAGGGCAAGCCAAGGGCCCAGGACACACAGCTATTAAGTGAGTAAATATGGTAATACTCACATTTAAGCAGTCTGTGATTTTTACTTCATGAGATATTTAATTAGGGGCTTTTAATAATAATTTGGTAAACAATAGTTATTCATCACAGAGAAATGTTTTATGAAATAGAGAGGGTTAGAGGATAACACAAGCTAGTAATCACTTACAGTGTTGTCAATGACTCAGCTGCTTTATCTCACCATTTCAAAAAAATGTCCAAAGTCCACCCAATAGGTACATGTATTTTAAGTTTGAATGCAATTAAATTTGAGATAAAGCCTCAACGGTTCCTTAATCTACACATTCATTTTTATCGCAGTTTGGTAGTGAAAAAAATTCTCATTTCCTAAATGAGAACATTAAGGTTCAGAGAATCCCAAAGAACATTCAATAACAAAGTCACTGAGTTATGAGGACCCTTTAGTATATGGGTCCACAATTCTCTAATGTTCTTCTCTAAATTCTGATTTCCAGTGAACTCTCTATTTAGTGTCTTATTAACTAGAACTCTCTAAAAGTGGTATTTCCACTTATCCATGGTAAGATGGTAATTAATGTTGATAATGATGAGTCAAAGGCACTACATGATCTTTACAGTGTCTTCTGATCCATCAGAAATAGATTAAATTACGTGCACTGGAGTTGACGTGCTAAGTGGATTGCACCACATTTCAATTGTTTGCACATGAGAAACCACTAATGGCATGCAGACAATGCTGTGGCTCCCTATTACCAGAGTGCTGGGTAATGGGAATACCCCCATTTTCTGACTCTGTTGTGCCACAGAAACTTGTGTGAAGACTTTTTCACAGAAAAGGGAAAAAAGAGAAGGAAGCAGGGAAATGGGCCAAAAGGCTTGCTGTTTGGAGCACATGAGAGATATTTGTAGATTTATGTGTGAGGAATGACTAAGGCTTGTGGGATTTCTTGACATGGAAATGCTGAAAATATGAGCATCAGACTTGAAGTCCCAGGCAGAATTCGAACCCGGATTCTGGTATGCTGGAATGGGTGACGGCTTCAGTTTCATCACTTGCAAAGGGGATAGTGGGTACTGAATGACTAAGCATCAGGTAAGGGATAGTCACAAGCCCAACATTGGAGCCCCATGTACCACAAAGAGCAGGGCTGCCTCTGGGTGGGGAAGGGAAGCAGTCTTCTTTTTTAAAGCAATTCTTGGTTATAAAAATAAAACATCTTAGAAGGAGCTGATAAAAGCCAAGCCCCCAGCTGGAGCTGTGGCTTCTGTTCTTTGCATTGTTCCTCTCTTACACAAATACTCTGGACACCTCACTTCCCCTCTGTGGACCCTGGCCTGCCACTGATAAAGAATCAGGCTTATCTCCAAAGTCAAGGCAAAAACAAGTGAGAACACATGGAAGGCTGGAAGGTGTGCTATTCACCATGGGCAGTCAGCCATCATCACCCTGGCCCAAGACTAGTCTCTGACACAGGGCCATGGGGAGGGCGGGGCTTAGGGTGGGTGTCTCATGGTCCTCTCTGACTTTAATGTCAAGTCTTGAGCTATCTGCCCAAACCTGACACCTTTCACATACCCAACCCGTTGTTCAGCCTGGATACTGCTTTGCACAAAGAGGCTCTCATTACCTATCAGATGAAGCAACACTTCCTTTTAAAAGTCGAAAGCACACCTCCTTTGGCAAACAAGTCTAAGCCCCACCTGATTTCTGTTGAAATTTCTATAGATGCTTGGTAGAACTCTGTAGGCATGGCAGGTCAGAGGGAAGGAATTGAACATACTTAGTTGGGCATACAGTCTCTGTCTGTGTGGGACCTGTCAGAATCACCACTTTTCACAGAGTCTATTCTGTGAGCTATGAGATGGCCCCAAAAAGCTGCTGTCCTCTGACACTGACACAGAAGCCTCTCCATACCTTCAACCATTTTAGTTGCCTATCTTTGAACTTGAGCTTGTTGGAAGACAGACGTGCTAAAATTCAAAAGATTACCCACCTCTGACTTTAAATAACATGAGCTGTCAGCTTGGAGCAGAGGACTGGCATTCAGCTCAGAACGTGCAGCTGCTGGGTTTGGTTGGTTGGTTGTAGTGTGTGTGTGTGTGTGTGTGTGTGTGTGTGTGTGTGTGTGTTAATATCCATTTGCTGGGAGGCAAGAAAAAGCACTTAGCCAGGATAGTGCTGCTACTTCTCTGGAGCCAGAACAAAAAATTTCTCAGCACATTAAAGCATGTAGTTATGCTAAGAAAAAAATGACTGCAAAATTATATCTTGGGGGTTTCCATATTTATCCACCCCCTGGACTATGAGTCAAAACAAGATTTATTCGTGTAGTTCGTTTTAAACTGCCAGCACTTCAAGCTCAACTTGGAACAGGGGGAAAAAATCAAACTGCTATTTTTTGCTCTGTGCTGTACATTGTCACCAATGACCAAGATCACAGAACAAGAATTAGCTGGTGGTCCACAAAATGAGAGGAGAGTGAGCCTGGCCCCTTTGAGCTAAAGAACTATTCTGCTTTGGGGCGGAAGTGGGAAGGACTGAAAAAAGAAACGAACACCTATTTTTCAGAAGCAGATTTCAACCATGGGCCATGTGACGCTCTTGTCACATAATGCATAATGCAGCATAATGCAGTAGCAGAGCCCTAGATTCCAGTTCTGGCTGGGCGTCTGGCAAGCTGTGGGTACTTTTGGACAAGTCACTTCCTCTCTCTGGATCGCAGGACTTTTCATCTATAAAACAAGAAGCTGCATTAGATTAATCTCCAAGTTTTGTTTTGTTTTGTTTTGTTTTCGGAGACACTGATCGTGTTGGCTTAATGACTTCAGTCATTTTCCACTTCCTTGACTTATAGGCCTAACAACACAGGGCTATCAGAATGACAAAAGATCGAGACAAGAAATTCAACATACCCGGAGTGCAGACATTGGGGACCAACAAACTGGAATTGGACCAACGAACGGCCCGTTCAGGCTTGTACCAAATCCCATTTTCCCTATCTGATACAGGCCCCAAAGTCTCCAGATGTCCAGTCTGTTCCAGACTCCAGATGTCCAGTCTGTTCCATGGTCTAACCATGGGACCCTTAGAGCCCAACCAGTTTCTTCTCTAGATTAGACTGGTTGAACCGGTCCCCCCAAGCAGAGATGAGAAGGAGGTAGGGGAGGGTTTGGAATACTGCATTGGCATGAATGGCTACCTGCTTTGGTTCGCTATCAGGTACATAGGAAATGTAAAATGGCACAATAACGGGCACAGTGTTAGGCCCCTTCTGCAGAAGGCCTGCAGGCAAGGTAAAGCTGCCTGGACTTGGGGGTGAAAACTAGGGTGGGTGGGGTGGGAGAACAGCCATGGGGGCAGGGCTCTCCCACCTCATAAAGCAGGGCATGCTTTCATTCTCTTTCAATCTCAAAGGATTTGGGTTCCCTCGGGGCTGGAAGGATCCTCTAGGGTCCTCTCATCTGCACACACTCCTCCATCCTGGATCCCCCCTCCCTCCCCCAGAGGACCAAAATGCTGTAGCCTGTCAGCATGTGGGGGCCAGGAGGAGCCCTTCAGAGCCTCTGGTCCATTCTGTCATTAGGTGATTGGCCAGTTTCGTGGCCAGGAAGTGCCAAGCTGGGGTGGTGAGAGCTTCCTTTTCAGGGAAGTCCATACCTCCCCCAAGCATCTGTTCCCACCCCACACAACCTCTTCCAACAGCGAGTCTTTGCCACATGTAATCTGTGGCAATTTAAGTCCTCTCTTTTTACACTGCTTTTCAGGTTGCAGGAGGAAGGGGCACTGAGAACAGCTGGCCAGCATTCACTTAATAATAAGGCTTCGGAACCCAAAGCCTGTTATTAAAGCTCCCCCTCCACCCTCCCTTCTCTAGGCGAGGGAGTTGGCAAAGTGCTTGGAGCTCTGTGGAAAAATAAGGTACTCCACAAATATAAAGTTCTTATTATTTTCAGTTCCCTCTGATCAAATTAGGTGTCAGGTTTTAATCTGTCACCTGACACCCCTGATTGCTGGTTGCCAAGGCAGAGTGACTTAGCTTTTCAAGACTCTTGAGAATAATTGCATTCATGATCCCACTGTTCCACACCTTCAACACAGACTCCACCATCTGACACTTGTTCAGATGTTCACACCACGGCCCCCTGCACTTGTTCTCGAAATCCTGGGCCATCAGACTGGGTCCCCACACCGAGTCAGTCCCCCAGAGAGCCTCACGAGTGCAAGACATGTGGATGATGCTCAGCAAATTCTTGTTGAAGAAGCACGGACATCTTTGAAACTGATTTAGAACCTTGCTTCTCAGAGTGTGGTCCCTGGACTGGCAGCATTGGCTTCACCTGAGAACTTGTTAGAAATGCAGAATCTCAGGGGCTACCTAAGATTCTGAACCTGCTGAGTCAAATTCTGTATTTCCACAAGGTCCCCAGGAGATTCCTGTGCATATAAGACTTTGAGAAGCACTTCCCAGGTTGGGGGAACCATGGCAGCTGAGAATCAGAATCACCTGGGGGAACTGTTGCTTTTTTTTTTTTTTTTTTTTTTTTTCTTTGTATTTCCAGCCTCTGAATCATTCTGTTTGGGAGAGAAGGCTTGTGGCATCTGTTTTGCTTGAAAGCACTGACGGTGATCCTGATTATCCAGGTTTGGAATCATCATTTTGAGTTTACCTATGCCTTCTGCTAAAATTTTTAAGAAGGAAAACTCAAGCTCTGAACTATACAGAAAAGCCCCATCCACACATAGATAATTCTGAGTTAACTGCATATGGAATTGCCCCTTTGGCGTGGCTTTCTGGGCCTACAGATGCACGAGGGCTTCCCTGGGTGCATGCTGATGCTTTTCAGCCCTACCCCGCTTGGGAACATGCCTGGTTTTCCAGAGAATGATGGAACATTCTGGTGCTTGGCCTGGTTTTCCAGAGAATGACAGAACATTCTGGTGCTTGGCCTGGTTTTCTAGAGAATGATGGAACTTGTTCTTCTACCTGCCATGATGGCCCTCTGATATTCCTTCACCCCACCACCACCGCCAAATTCAGTGTGACATGCCACCTCTCTGGCTAGATCCTGGGCTCTTGGTCCAAAACAAGGGCCTCAGAAACTACACCCCCTGCTGACGGCAGACAGCATGTTTCTATAAGTTTGCTTCTATCCATCCCTGTTGATCCCAGACTATTTGAACAGCCTCTGCCTGCTTTAGTATATATCAAGATTTAGGGATGTCTGGGTGGCTCAGCCGGTTGAGCATCTGACTCATGATTTTGGCTTAGGTCACGATCTCGCTGTTCGTGGGATCGAGCCCCACATTGGGCTCTGTGCTGACCTCATGGAGTCTGCTTGGGGTTCTCTCTCTCTCTCTCTCTCTCTCTCTCTCTGCCCCTCCCCTGCTCATGTTGTCTCTCTCTTTCAAAATAAATAAACATTAAAAAAAACTTTTAAAAAGATTTAGATATTAGGAGACAAATTAGGGATTAAATGTCTGTGGCTGGGAAAAGAACGGGTGATGCAAAAGAAGGCATGGCCTCTATTTCTCCATTTGATAATGAGATGGCTGTGTTAGATCAGTGATTTTCAAAGGGAAATCCTCTTGTCTAACAAAATTGTACCTGGGCCTCCAATGTAGAAAACTGAATGAAGAGTGGCTCTGACCAACATGGGGGGGTGAAGGACCCAGAACTGTGACCATGGCCCCTTTTTCTGCACTCCCCAGTTCCTGGGGGACATCATTATCTTCCCAGGGCTCCAAGGAAGAAAGGTTGAGAACCACTGGGTTAGGTAATCCCTAATGTTTCTCCTGGTGCTTAATTTCTGCAAGGAAGATAAATCTGTAGCTGTATCAAAAAAAATCATGTCATAAATTCTAAAGGTTTAACAGGAATCACTTCCAGATTACCCATACAATTTATTTCCCTTATTAGCTTGGTGTAGAGCCATTCACTAAATTTCAAAACTTATATTTTCTCTACTGTAAGTTTTTTAAGCCCAGTACTTTGAGAAATAATTTGTATTAAGCAAATCTCAGAGAAACCTTTGAATTTAGTTTCCATTCTTGTTCCTTATTTTTCCTGGAAATGAGAGGGATGTGGATTAACAGCAGAGAAAGGAATGGCCCAGCCAACCTAAACTAGAAGAGAAACAGATTTTGGTGGGAGGAATCACAGATCTTAGGGCCAAAAGGATGAAGAAATGAACAACTCCAGTATTCTGCCCGCGTAAGGATTCCGTATCCATTCATGCCTCCCACATGTGCTGAGCACTAGTTCTGGGGGGGCCCCATGCCAAGCACCAGTTACACAGTGACAAACATAGTGTCAGTTCTTAGGAGTGACCTTCACAGCAGTGTTACACTGTGGTCAGGAGGTAAGGGCTATGGCAGGTTCTAGGGGCTTGAGCAGGGATAAACCCCATGAGGACAGAAAACTTGTCTCTTATCTGCTGTTAGAATTCCCAGTGCCTGGCAGTGGTTTCAACAAATAAATGAACAAAGCATGGATCCCGCCAGTGGAAGGAGTTGGGACATCCTCTCTGACTGTTTGGTTAAATACTCAGCTGAGGCCCTGTAAAACACATATGTGGCTTGTCCACACTGACTTTGGCCTTGTGAAGGCTACATGTGAGGGGTAGAGGAAGAACATGCAGATGGTCAGAAAGTAAAAAGCACTTATAAGCGACTTATTGTTGGGGTGCCTGGGTGGCTCAGTTGGTTAAGTGTCTGACTTCAGCTCAGGTCATGATCTCATGGCTTGTGAGTTAGAGCCCCGATGGCCCCACGTCGGGCTCTGTGCTGACACCTCAGAGCCTGGAGCCTATTTCAGATTCTGTGTCCCTCTCTCACTCTGCCCCTCCCCTGCTCATGCTCTCTTTCTCTCTCTCAAGAATAAATAAACATTAAAATTTTTTTTTTAAAGTGACTTATTGCAAGTATAAATCAAGAGAGTAGAGTCCCACAGATAACCCAGAATTCACAGAAGAGTACTGTTGCCTGTGTGCCCTGCCCAGGGTAACTTTGGGGTGAGCCAGGGGCCCTCACATTGTGAAGGGATGTGACAGAGGCCCCAAAACACTGCGTGGTGCTTCTCCTAGGCTAGGCACAGCTGGGCTCCCTGCAGCTGGAACAGTGCGGGGATGAAAAGGGGGAAGAACACGGTGGGACTCAGTTTAAATGTGGGTTTCTCAGGGAAACCTTCCTTGATGCTCCACTCTAAGCCCCTCCCCCAATCCTATGCCACTCGCTCATGGCGCTTACGGCAATTGCAGTGACACAGTTATTGATATAATTTGTATTTTTCAAGTCCCCGCCTCCATGAGGGCAGGGACTGTGTCTGTCTTGTTCATTTCTGAATCCCCAGTACCCAGTACTGGGCTGGATGAATGGCCATATGAACGCCAGAATTGTTTTGTTCCTGGAGAAGGTGGGTTTTGAATTGGGTTTTGGAAGAGCAGAGGGCCAGGCATGAGATGGGCAGGGACAAAGGGGAGACAGGAGTCAGCATAAGCGCTCCTAGGAAGGTCACCAGCTCACCTCCACGCTGCTCAGCCACTGCCGGACCGACAGGAATGACTGTCTGGCTGTGAGATCATACATGACGATGACGCCATCGGCCTTCCTGAAGAACTGCTGGGTGATACAGCAATACCTGCCATCAAGGGGTCACAGGTCATGGGCTGCATGGCTCCCCCCCCCCCCCCCCCCACTGCCTGGACCTTCAGGCCTTGTGATGGGCAATGCAGGAGGCAGGGTTTGACCGGGGACGCTCCTCACCTCTCCTGCCCGGCCGTGTCCCACAGCTGCAGGGCCACATACGAGCCATCCACATGCACCATCTTCACCTGGTAATCGATGCCTGCAAGGTGGAATGAGCCTATCACTTCCAAATCAGAAAAAGATGCCCCCCCCCCCACCCACATAGCTGGAAGCACATGAGGCCAAGGGTGACAATCCTCCCCATGCAGTTCCTGGGAGGAGACGTGGGGGACTAGACAGGGAAGCATGGAACCTGAGTTCTGGTCCTGTGTCTGCCACTGCGGGGTGGCTGTGGGGGTACTGCTCAAATCACTTAACCTCTCTGACTGTAGGTTCCTCACTGTAGTGTAATCCACATGCTCTTTGTGTATACTATAGTAAGTATCAGATCACATATGTATAAAAGCAATACACCAAGGCAAAGACAATCATTATTTTTCATGAATTTACTATTGCAAAGATGGAAAAGGAGGAGAGTGTCCTCATATATCTTTCTTCTCCTCCCTAAAATATTTTTCAAAGTTCCCCTAATAAAATCCAAATATCCCTGCAGGAATGGATCATACCTTCAGACTTCCATCACCCAGTCAAATCTTTGTGGAGGAGTGGGGCAGGGGAAGAGGTGGTAGGCAGATTGGGGGTCAGAAGAGAAGAAAAGGGGTAAGGTAGGGAATCAAAAGCAGCTTTCACCCTTAAGATGGGTTTAGAGCTCCTAATTCCATCCACTGGGCCACTCAAAATCATCTCTCTGAGGCCGGGACCCTACCCAGAGTCTTAGACCAGAGAGACAAGGTCAGAGACATGCATTCTGTACCCCTACAGTGGCCCTCAGAAATAAGGACCTGATGCAGCTTCTTTGAGAACATACTCTTCTTTCCTACATCGTGTAAGAATGTTCCCAAATCAGGGCGCCTGGGTGGCTCAGGCTGTTGAGGGTCTGACTCATGATTTTAGCTCAGGTCATGGTCCCAAGGTCATGAGATTGAGCCCAATGTCAGGCTCCTTGCTGAGCATGAAGCCTGTTTATGATTCCCTCTATCTCCCCCTACCCCTCACCCTTTCTTGCTCTCTCTCTAAAAAAAAGGGGGGGTGCCTAGGTGGCTCAGTCGGTTGAGCGTCAGACTTTGGCTCAGGTCATGATCTCATGGTTTGTGGGTTTGAGCCCCACATCGGGCTCTGTGCTGACAGCTCAGAGACTAGAGCTTGCTTCAGATTCTTTGTCTCCCTCTCTCTCTGCCCCTCCCCCACTCTCACTTTGTCTCATTCTGTCTCTCAAAAATAAATAAATGTAAAAAAAATTAAATAAAAAAAAAAAAGAGTGTTCACAAATGCTTAACATTTTTAAAAACGTCTTTCCTCCTCATGGTATCAGATCAGGGAACCAGAGGGCATTCCCTGCCTCTTTGAAAAGGCCCAGCCTCTGAGGCCTTTAACATGGAGGGCTCAGCAAGGGACAGCAACAGAATCTTGGACAGAATGGGACAAAAAAGACAACAGAGAAGCAGTAAATAGAAAAGGTCATTCCAGCCAACATCTACAGGCACAGGCTAGTGCTCTGGGGAGGGGCCCAGGAGTGGTGGGAAGGCGGGAGAGTCATCCATTCCTAGAATGGCAGACCTACAGGGACTCTACAGTCCCTGTGCTTCACAGGTGAGGCCGTGAGAAGGGAGTGCGTTTGTGCATTTGAGAGAGAAAAAGAGTGGTTTGTCCCATGGGTAGAATGCTTGATATTTCTAGTTTTCCCATGCCATCTCTCAATCTTCACCACACTCCTGTGTCTTTCACATGAGGGTTATTATCTGCACAATGCACGAGCACACGCCTGCATGCACATCTGTACACACATGCACATGCATACACACTCATGCACGGGCACACGCCTGCATGCAAATGCTCACGGGTAAGTGCATGTGTACTCCCCACCCCCACACCATTGAGGGATGAAGAAGCAGGTGTCCAGCAACGGTGTGCCTTGTCCACCGTTGCTTGCCCAGCTGGGCAGCAGCTACCGCCGAGTTGCAAGCCCAGTTCTGAGGCTCATTCTTCTTTTTGGAGCAGTGCCCTGTGCACAAGGACACCTGGCAGCCTCATTTCATCTAGAAAGTCCAGGGCCAAATGCTCTCATCAAAACGGATTATGACTAGCTGGGCTGAATTTGAAAGGGTGAGTTTTCTTCTTAGCTCAAAGTAGAAGGGCTTCCCCAGTCTGTGTTCCAGGGGATTGAAGGAGCTTCCTGCTTCCTGATAACTGCTCAAGAGAAAGCCAGCCATGGTCAACACACCTTCAGGGCCTGATCTTAAAGTAGCCAGAGGGTCCGAAGCCCCCGAAGACAGAGCCTTCTCCTGAATGGAACGGCATGCAGGTGGTGGTGGTGGGGGGGTGGCAGGTGGTGCTGCTTGGGGCAGCTAGGTCTTGGCTGCTGTCATGGTTCTGCTTTACCATAATGGCTAAATTCTTTGCCAGAGGACAGGGAGCTTGTCTTGCAGGGAGCAAAGTGGACCACGGAGTGCTAGACAAAATGGGCTCTGTGCTATGCTGAGCTTGCTGAGGGTCCCTTCTGGGTACACAACATACTTCTTTCTGCAACCTCAGACAAAGAGGCCAAGGAAACAGATAAACCCATGGGGAAGGCTGGGGGTGATGGCAGGAGACACAAGGTGTCACAGTCCAATAGTAGAAGAGGCAGCGTACAATGATGTGGGACCAGAAGGCCTGGAATAAACTGGTTTCTAAGACCACAACCAGTTCTAATATTTCAGGAGCAGAGGTAACCCTCTGTTCTATGTTCTAGTCTCAGTTCTGCCTCTGACGAGCTGTGTGACCTTGGTGGCATTACGTCATTTTGTGGGGTTTCACTCCTCATCTGCAAATGAGGTGTGATGGAGGGTATGGAGGGGTAGGTCAGACGTTCATAATATTTTTTTAAATGTTTATTAATTTTTGAGAGAGAGACAGTGTGTGTGAGCAGGGGAAGGACAGAGAGAGAGGGAGACACAGAACCCAAAGCAGGTTCCAGGTTCTGAGCTGTCAGCACCGAGACCGACGCAGGGCTTAAACCCACGAACTGTGAGATCATGACCTGAGCCAAAGTTGGATGGTTAACCAACTGAGTCACCCAGGCGCCCCCAGATGTTCATAATCTTTAAATTCAGCTGTGACATTCAATGAACACATGGAAGTGACCCCCAACTTGCAACCTAACTGGTTTCTGAATGACAGCTGGACCTTAGGAATCCCTGTTCATTGTGAATCATGTCCAGTCTTGTCGTGGGATAGTATGGATTACAGCTGGGCTGATGGAGTCCAGGGAGGGTGACGTTAGCCCTTCTGGACAAGACAGGCCCCAGACATCATTTAGAGTAGGAGGGATATGGGAGTGGGGAGGGTCTTCAAGGTGTCATGGAGAAAAACTCTGGGGATTTCTCTGTAGAAATGCTGAGTAGGAAGGAAACCAGACTCTGGTGGCCAAGAAAAGGCAGAGTGCATTCTGTTGGGGAAAACTTCTAGAAGAAACACGCTGGGTTGTGGCCTGTGACTTAAAGCAGGGGTCTGTGAGCCAATGTGGGGCAGTGGAAGGAGCACAGGACTCAGGGTCCTGGTTTCCATGGAGCTTTATCTTCTATTCATCAGCCTTGTCATTGACAAAGTGAGCTCTAACGTTCTACACAAGCCATCATTTGACATCTCCGGGACACCCACAGGGCTCAAGCACCTTCCCATGAAGAAAGCTGGTCCTAAAGGGTGCTCCCGGGCAGGGGGCTCCCAGTCACATTGCTGTGTTGTAGCACTTACATGGTGCACAAGCCACAAGTCGAGCACAGATCACGTTCGTATGATGTGGTAGGAGACCGGAAGTCCCCTTTGATGGTGGTGGTAAGACTGAAGGACCTGTAGAGCCCCTGTTAGTACTGTGCTGACTGTGATGGTGTTGCTGCCCTTAACAGGTGGCAGCCAGAGCCCCAGTCTAGGCTCCCTGCTTTGGCCATAGGCAGGACTCTGGGGCTTTCTGTCTCTTTAAAGGGAGCATCTTTCTGGTGGTTGGCATGACATCTGTTACTGACAAGTGTACCAGAACAAGGCACATTATGTGGCAGGGAGACTAATTTCAGCTGCTGTTCCAGCATGTTCTGCGCAGTGTGATGAAGGGCATTCCTGATTTGGAATCTTTGATATTTTTCCGTTCCTAAATTGCAGGTGTTTCCATAATTGGCCTCCTGGGAAGTGCAAATTAGTCTGGTTTTTTCTTTTTCAGAGGCTTCCAGCTCAGGGGCACAAGTTGGAAATGTAAACGGACCCTGATTCCCTGATTTCATCAACAGGAGAGGCACACTGTGTGCACTGTCTAGGGGGATGCCTTTGAGGCCCAAGAGGCTGGCATCTGCCTCTTGCCTCCCATGAGTCTGTGCTGGAGCCCTGACCTGGGGTTCCTATCCCATGGAATGCTCCTGGAAAAGTGAGTCTTCCCTCCCACAGCTATTGCCTTCTGCAGCACACTGGGCTCACTCCCAGACTTGCCTCTCAAGGCCAGACTCTTCCAGGCTTGAGTCACAGGCTCTGCCCCTCTTCCTGTCAGGGTCCTGATTCTTCATGTGGGGACTCTCTCAGTCTTTGGGTGGAATGAGGCAGAAGGGAGGGGTCAGGAGAATGTTCCAGATGTGATAACAGCATAGGAAAAGACCCAGCCGTAAGAACAGTATGCCTGAAGTGTGTGGGAAGGGATCCACATGCAGGAAAAAATTTGGAAGGAAAGGGAAGAAAATGGAGTCTCCCCAGGCAGGGCCCTGGAGCAGGGAAAGTCTGTCTTATAGAGCCAGCTTGTCAGATAGTCAAAGGTCAAACATCGTCTGCACTGAGAACCAGGCTTGGAAGCCTTCCTGGATGACCTGGTTCAAATCCTCCAGGAGGAAAAACTTGAAGCCCCAAGGTGGGGCATGTCCTCCAGAGGTCACACGGCTGATCAGCCAGCGGCAGAGTTGGGATGAAGATCCAGGTCCTCTGGTGTCCCACTGAACTTTAACAGCCTCCCCTGCCTGTATCAATGTGTGCCCAACTCTCGTGGCAGGGAAGTGTCCTCATCACCCACTGGGTGCTGGGCACACACAACTCAATACTGTTAGGAGATACTGTGGGATGGACTAGAAGGGATATGCAGGGGGCCAATATCAGCACTAAACCAGCTGAGGGGATGTGGACAAGCGTCCTTAACCTCTCTGGGCCTCAGTTTCCTGATCTTTCCATTGGGCTGATAACAGGGGTTGTGTGAACACAGATTTGAAGAGATGAACATAAAAGCCCATGCTAACTATGCAGGTCACATCAATGTATTTTCAAATCCAGCTGACCGATCACTCCAGTTAAATGGTACATAGTAGGTGCTTAAGGGATTTATGTTTTGCTTGAGTGATTCAAACAAAAGCTAAAAGGTCAGTACACCCTTGAGTCTTGTCACATATTCCAATGCAGTGAGCAAAGGCCTCCATGTGAATAAAATATTACTCAGGAGTGGGAACACATTAAGCCATGATCATCCATTAGTGGCTGAGCCTAATGATGAAACCCAGCTGTCACCCAGCAGGCCTGGGATGCAGAATGGGTAAAATGTGATGGTAAATGAAGCCACCCAATGCACTGTCCTCCACTCCACCCATCTACACACACACACACACACACACACACACACACACACACACACACCAGAGGGCAGGGCAGGAAGCTGCTGGCCCCTGGGGGAGGTGGGGATACATACACACACACACACACACACACACATACACACACACACGCAGGAGGGCAGGCAAGAAGCTGCTGGCCCCTGGGGGAGGTGGGGACACACACACACACACACACACACACACACACCGGAGGGCAGGGCAGGAAGCTGCTGGCCCCTGGGGGATGGGGTGGGGATTGTGGTGTCAGGTGTGCACCTGAGGAAAAGCATGAACACTCAAGGCCCTGCTGAAAATGGAGAAAAAAGATAAGAAATAGATGGGCTCAGAGACGAGGGAGCATGAGGCAAACTTCAGTTCCCCTGAGGCTGGACAGAGGAAGCCTTCTGTGGTTCCGCTCCATGTGGAACAAGCTCAGCAGCTAGCACCGTGCAGGGTGAGGGAGGTGGACTTCACCTTGCCCCTTTAGCCTCACTGGGGAACAAGCGGACACGGGCCTCCCTACCCGCCAGGCCCCCATGGTCACTCCTGCTGGGCCCCCAGTCCCTTCCTGGGCCCCCTTCTCATACCGTCCCCTTCCCAGAGTGGGACCCGAGAACTCACCTACAGTGGCTGCCAGGCCTGGGGCAAACCGGTCCTCACAGAACCTCCTCAGGAAAGATGTCTTCCCCACGGCCGAGTTGCCCACTAACACAATTTTGAAGAGCCGGTCTGGGATGGAGGGAGAGGCTTCCTCCTGTGGATGGCAGACAGTCTGGCCAACCGCCAGGATGGTCACCAGCCCCTCCTCCTGCTACGACCTGTCCCTACAGTGTCCAGGCGAAGGTGGGGACCTGCCCCCGGACCAGCATGAGGGAGGGCACTCCAGCTTTGGATGCACATAGCTTTGGGCTCTGGGCACAGAGGCTCCTTCTAGCTTCAGTGGGAGGGAAGAGAGACACTCATTCAACCATGTGTTGTCTGCCTCCTGTGTTGCAGACCCCTGTGTTGTCCCTGAAGACACAGGGACAAGGAGGCAGGCCTGGTTTGCCGTGGAGGGAAGGAGGCAGGCGTGTAAACAAAAAATTATAAAACAAGCTGCTGAGTGCTCTAGGAGCACAGAGGAAGAGTCAAGGATCCACAGGGGAGGACACTTTCAGCTGGGGTTTAAAGAGGAGGCAGAGATGCTCCATGCAGGGGAAGGACAGGTGGGATGTTTGCTGGGGGTGGGGGGAGATAGAAAAAAGGAAGCATGTCTATATCACAGGGGCAGAGACTGCCTGGGGTGGGCTAGGGAGCCTTGATTTCTGCCCTATCATTGCAAGCCTGGACTGAATGGAGGACGCTCTTGCCTCCCTGCATATCACTCTTCTGTCCATCTCATCAGCTTCTGTTTAGGACCCCGTCTGCCCTGGGGAACAGTCTCCACTCAGTAGGTTGGGAAATCCACAATGCCAGGCCACCGGACAGAGCTTTCGAGAGCCAGTCACTGTACTCCTTCTCCTGTGTCCAGCAGCAGTAGGGAGATAGACTGGGAGCCGGCCTGCTCTTTAGTCTGGGATGCTAGAGCCCAGTGGGGAATGGACTTGCTCCAGGACTGCCAGGAGCAGCAGAGTAAGGAGCCGCCTTCTGGCACAAAGTCCTCTCGGCTGCATGATCCTCCCTTCCATTGAGCTGCTTGTGTGCTCGCCCAAATCCTGCCTCTGGGCCCAGCACCGCCTGCCCAAGCCAGGAGGCTCTTTTGAATCTATTTAGAAGCGGATTTGGGGGAATTAGCTCCTCTCATTGAGCAAATACTATAATGGAGTGACAGCAGATATTAGCAGAACTTGAGTCTCAGAGAAAAGCCATTAACAGCCTTTTGGGGAGAAATCAATTCCATGTAGTACTTAGGAGGGAATTCAAGGTCAATTACAGGAGTTTAAACTAAACCTTTAACAAACCGCACACTCATAAACTATGCTCTCTGCCCTGTTTTCTTTATTCTTGTAATGCAGAAGGGCATCCAACCTGATGGTCTCTGCTCAGCCTCTCTGCCTCCAACTGTCATCTATTTGAGACTACAGCTCAGTGCAACAGTCTGTGTATCCCTAGGCACAGCGACAGGTGGGGAATGTGAGGCCTAGGGCAAGAGAAGGAGGTTCTGGCTGCAGATGCTGTGCTGGCCCTACTCCAAGAAGAGCACATTTTTTTGTAGGCCAAAGAAGGTCAACATACTGATGGTCCAGCTCTAGGCAGGACCCAGTTGACGGGTGCAGGGAACTCCTAGTCATGTTTACTCATGTAACCTGTGTCCCCTCTGGGGGGCAGTCTGCAGTGAGGCAACCAGACTGGGGTGCCAGGGCTAGAGAAAGACCTGTTCTCATTCTCCTTCCTAGCACTTTTTTTTTTTTTAAATAAGCTTTAAGAAACTAAAGGTAATACTTGCTAATTTTTAAAATTAGGAAAAACAAGGGCACCTGGTGGCTCAGTTGGTTAAGCGGCCAACTTCGGCTCAGGTCATGATCTCATGGTTTGTGAGTTCGAGGCCTGCGTCGGGCTCTGTGCTGACAGCCCAGAGCCTGGAGCCTGCTTCAGATTCTGTGTCTCCCCCTCTCTCTGCCATTCCCCAACTTGTGCTCTGTCTCTCTCTCTCTCTCTTAAAAATAAATAAACATTAAAAAAATAATAAAAAAATAAAATTAGGAAAAACAGAAAAGTAGAGAAGAAAATAATTACTCATAATCTACCTTACCACCCAGAAGTGGTCACTATTTGTATTTGGATGCATTTCTTCCAGGCTTTTTTCCATATAGATGAATGAATATATGTTTTACTTAAAGAGATTTGAGATATTGGGGCGCCTGGGTGGCTCAGTCAGATAGGTGTCCGACTCTTGATTTTGGCTCAGGTCACAATTTCATAGTTTGTGGGTTTGAGCCCTGCATCGGGCTCTGCACTGACAGTGTGGAGCTTGCTTGGGATTCTCTCTCTCCCTCTCTCTCTCTGCCCCTCCCCCACTCGTTCTCTTCTGCTCTCTCAAAATAAACAAACTTAATAAAATAAAATAAAAAGATTTGAGATATTATATACAATTTTATTCTACTTTCTCATATTAAATTATAAATATTTTTCTGCATCACTAAAGTTTCTTGAAAATGTTATTTTTAGCAGTGCTACGTAATCTATTGAGTTAATACACTTGAATTTATGTTTCTCTCATTGGACATTTTTTCAAGTGTTTACAAATATACATAACCATTGTTGAGTTAAGTCTTTTTCTGAATCTGGTTATTTCCTTAGGAAAGATTGCTGGACGAGAAGTGCCAGTTTGTAGGATGTGGAATTTTTAAGTTCTTGATTCCTGTTATCAAACCGCTTTCCAGAAAGGCTGTACCAATTTATTCCTTAGCAGCCTTGCATGGGAGGGCCTGCCTCACAGTGCTCTTCTAAAGACCAGAGCCTCCACCGAAGCTGCTATTGCCTCCTTGTACAGCGTATTTCCCCATTGCTGTAGTTTCTGTCCTGGGCTAACTATTGGCACACCTGGGGCAGCCAGCACTGACAGGAGAGCACATGGTGAGAAGCCTGGGCGCATGTCCCTGTGGGGCTAGACCAGGCCCCACTCTTCTGGGCTTCTGTGTCCCTCTCTGTCACATGGGAGAAGCCATTTCTGATGGACCCCATCAGACAACTGTGGGGATCACATGGCCCAGCACACATGGATGCTTAGTTTTTCCCTTTATCTGGTCTCCTACTGACTTCTTAACACTTTTATATTGGGGGGTATATCTTGGGATATTTAAAACCCCTATGTGCCCCCTGCCTGCAAGTGTAGGTCTGTGATGAAGGGTACATGGAAGGGCGTGTAGGAAGGAGGAGCTCCTACCCACCACTGGTGCCATCCAGTTCTCAGTTTCCCCTGGCTTAGGGCCCTTCAGGGAAAGGATATGTAAGCATGAATGTTAGGCCAGGCCCAAGAATGACAATGATGCCGACAGGTCCCTGCAGTGGTCAGAAAGGTTTCCTGTCATACATGCTAACACAGCCATTTGAAAATGCTCCAGTGGTAAGGGCTCAGGTCTAAAGGGCTGCCCCAGTGGACGGGGCGAGCCTCTTTCACATTGTCGTGGACATTTCTATAGCCTTTTAGAGGGTCAAGTGGGAGGTGAAAGGGCTTGAGGAGTCTATTCATGGGCCTGGATCACCAACAAGGTGAGGAACATCATCACCATGAACCAGAGGAAGATGGTTAATATGGCCTACTTCTCCCACAAGATTTAGCAGAAATACCTGGTAGGAAGTGCAGGAGGGATGTGGGAACAGAGGGTTACCCCAAAGGGAGGCATGGGAAGGGCATTTGGGAATTAAACCATGATTAGCTGATGAGGAACTGAGAGAAAAATGATGGTACACAAACTTTGCAGAGCAATGATTGCCCCTGTTGGGAACAGTCACAGAATGTGAGAGAGGATGTGTAATTTCAAAAGTATGTGATAATTTTATGCTAAGAGCCAAGCAGATTGTTTGTCTAAAGTAGCTACTCAGTAAATGCTTCTGAATCTGAATCAGAAATGAGAACATAGGGAGTGGGGAAAACAACAGAAGTTATAGAGTATTTACCAGGACCCCTGAGTCTCCCCAGTGACACTCAGTTCAGCAGGGCAAGCTAGTATCAGAAGGACACAAATATGATGATTCATAAAACTAGCTGCACCTGACTTCCCAAGCTGAACCTGACTTCTCACGCTGCTTTTGCGGCTCTTGGGCTCAAATGCAAATGACAGGTATAGAGGTGACAAGTGACATCTATGGACCAATATAGGATGTGCACTTACCTTAGACAGGTCTTCTTTTCCAATAGGTTGCCCTCGAGGAGATGTAGGCATGCATTCCAAAGGTCTGGCCTGTTGGCTTTGTCCTTCCGCCCTCTGTTGGGAGACCTTTTCCTCTTCTGGGCATTTGCTCAGTGGCTGCTCAAAGCCACCATCCAGGAGCTGGGGCAAGGGGTCTTCTTCAATAGAGATGATTCTGCGGAATGCCCGGGTGAGTGGACCCCCAGGTCCTGGCTCCTCTTCTGGAAGGGGATATCCACTCAGGCCCAGGGAGCTTCTCCTTCTCGAGAAGCCAAATACATCTTCTTCCTCCTCTGACTGGCTATTTTTGGATAGGGAAGGGAAGAGAAATGGGGAGAATAGCACAAAATATATCAATATTGAAACCAGAGAGATGTCTCATAGCTCTTTGACAAACAAGATGTCTTGAAAGCTCTGTGACAAACAAGTAACTGAAGAGCATTACGCCTTGGGGGCAGAGAGCTCCAGGAAAGGAAAAAACAAGACCCTGCATTCTTGGGCTCATTCACCCAACACACTTATGGAAGTGCTTAGTGAATATAAAAATGACAAAGTGATGGTGATGATGATGAAGGTGATGGTGATGATGAAGGTGGTAGTGATGATGATGACAAAGGTGGTGGTGAGGATGGTGGTGTTGAAGATGATGAAGGTGGTGTTATGATGATGAAGGTAGTGGTGATAATGATGAAAGTGGTGGTGATGAAGATGATGAAGGCATTGGTGATGATTATGATGATGTTGCTGGTGTGATGATGAAGGTTGTGGTGATGATGATGATAAAGATGGTGGTGATGTTGATGATGATGGCAATCATGAAGGTGGTGGTGATGGTAGTGGTGATGAAGATGATGAAGGTGGTGGTGATGATGATTACCACCAGATATTTAGCTAATGACATAGTCACACACAGGTGGACATGTCCTCCTGGAATGCTCAGCGTAGTGGGGAATGGAAGCCGTAATGGCACAACTAAATATACTTCGACAAGCTGTGGGAAGTGCTTAAAAGGTGGAGTGAGGGTGTGAGGAAAGGAGACAGGGGCACCTGGATGGCTTAGTTGGTGGAGCGTTTGACTTCGGCTCAGGTCATGATCTCATGGTTTGTGAGTTCAAGCCCCACATTGGGGTTCACTGCTATCCGTGGAAAACCCACTTCAGATCCTCTGTCTCCCTCTCTTTGCCCTTCCCCAACTTGTGCTCTCTCAAAAATAAATAAAACATTTAAAAAAAGATCTGGAGGGGCGCCTGGGTGGCGCAGTCGGTTAAGCGTCCGACTCCAGCCAGGTCACGATCTCGTGGTCCGTGAGTTCGAGCCCCGCGTCGGGCTCTGGGCTGATGGCTCAGAGCCTGGAGCCTGTTTCCGATTCTGTGTCTCCCTCTCTCTCTGCCCCTCGCCTGTTCATGCTCTGTCTCCCTCTGTCCCAAAAATAAATAAACGTTGAAAAAAAATAAATAAATAAATAAAATAAAAAAAGATCTGGAAATAAAGTACCCACAATTAACAATCAGGTGGCCTTGGCTGTGGTCCCATACCAGCCCTTACTGACTATGCCACTAGGTAAGACACTTCCACCCTTCCAAATCTCAGTTTCCTCAGCATAAAAATGTGGCTCATCTTCCCTGCCTATCTCACAAATAAGACAATGCATAAGTAGACATGTTCACAAAACAGCCCTTGGCAATGTGAGTGAGGGGTACTGTTGCTCTGGGAGAAGCCCCCACCACAGGATGGACGTCCACTGGCTCCAAAGAAGCTGCTCACTTGGGGATGGGCTTGGGGTTGGAAGCAAGCCAGACAGGGCACCTCTACCTGCTTTTTCTACCTTTCTTTTTCTCTTTCAGTGTCCCTGGAAGTCAGAGTGAAGAGTAAGTGGCCTCAGAGGTCTACATGCATATTTGCTCCCAGAAGCATCTGAGCATCAAGAATAAGGAAAAGCAGCAGGAAGTGAAAGGAGGGAACTGGTCAACCAGATGTAGAATGAAAGCACAGGCTGTATTTTCAGAAGGTTTTGACAGCAAAGGCCTCACAGACCCTTCCTGGCACAGGAGCTCGGGTCTCTGTGAACAATTAAAGCTGGGAAGTGTTTTAAATGGAAGTTTGACAGGGAGAATTTTGAGTCCAAAACTGAAACACACATGCACGTCCACACACATGCACACAAATATGCAATGATTAGAAAAGAAAACAGAATGTGAATGAGGTAAGGAAGTGACAGGGCCAATGGAGAAAGAAGGCAGGGGGGAAGGTCACAGAGTATGCAGAACAGTGAAGCTCCCTTCATTTCCCCCCTGTCTTCAGCTTATAATATTTATTATTCCTAAGGACCAGTAATAGGAAGGAAAAAGGAAAAACTGCATGTATCATTGTCCCAAAGTTAAGTACAACTCCAAAAGATAAATTAAGAGAGAAGGCTTGCTCACAAAAATGGTGACTTAATTTGGTTCCCTTGATATAAAATAAAGAACTTTATAGCAATTCAGGGACTTTTCCAGTTATTTATAAAATCATAGTTTTTAATAGAAGCTGACTGTCCTCTCTCCAACAAATTTCTTCTCTAGTCTATCAACCCTACTGACTGCTTATCCACTTTAGAACACAATTAGTATTCCCATTCACTTTCACTCTGCTTCCACCCAAGTATGTACATGTGTGCACATGTGAGCAAGTGTGCGAATACACATGCAGCATATTTTTTAAAGGCCTTGCAGCCAGGAAAAAAAATGGCCACCGCAACAGCCCTAAAATGAAGCATTTTTTTGAAAAAAGCTTTTGATTTGGAAAATTCTCGAGCACTATTGACACCCTGTAATACCCTTGGCTTAGCACGACTGTGTTCATTTTTGGTTTTGTCACCAAAGGCTATGTACCAGCAGCAGAGAGCAGTGGCTTCTGCCAAAGTCTGTATTGGAACTGATGGTGCACAATTTGTTATTTACTTGATTGCCTGTTTCCTTTACTCAACCATAAGCTCCATGAGAGCAAAGATAGGGTCTATTTTGCTCACCACTGTATACTTCACACATAGCATAATATCTTGCACATAGGAGGCACTCAATAATGGATTTTACGGCAGGACTCATGTTTAGCTTATTTTTGGATCTTCACAGAACTCAAAACAATGTCTGGTACAAAGTAAGTCATCGGTGAATGTTTGTTGAATGAATATATTCAATGCTGAGTTGGTGAAAGGCCAACTCTTATTGCAGAAACTTGGATCCCCAACTGTATCCCTCTCTGAGCTATTTAGAAAAGCAATTCAGGATGACTGGGTCCAAGCCTTGACTGATGAGCTCATCAACATCTCCAGAGTCACTTCCCCTTTTTGTATTGTGATTTCATACTTGCTGTCCTCAGGGTCTCCTGGATAAGCAAATCTATTCACTTTTTCCCTGGCTTTCATACTTAGGGGTCTGGTTGCCTCTACCTTTATATGGCCTTTATGTGGATGGAGCAACATGTCAAAAAAGAAGAGAGGGCAGAGGACTGGCTTGCCTCTTTCAATGGGCAATGAGCCACCCCTTTGGGGACTCCAACTCAATAATGTGCTAACAACCACAAAAAATGTTATCTTTGAGGTAATTAAATATGAGTCATTGAAAGGAATCTGTCAAGCGCAGGCCCTATTCCTGCTTATAAAGGAGTTCAACTATTGGAGACTCCATACCACACTTTAATTTCCCTTCAGAGTCCAAATAGTCATGTCCTTGAAAAACCAAGTGCATTCAGCCTACTCAACAGAGAGCACAGTACCTACAGCCACGCTTCATCTCTCCTGCTCGACCCCTCTCGTCCTCTCTCTCTTTCCTCCACTGATCTACAGCGTCTCTTCAGTTCCTTTCTGTAGACACACACCAGGGTGGGGCAGCCCCAGAAGATGATGTCCTGTCCTAGGGACCTGCTCTGCATAGTCCTCCTCCCACTTGGATGTAGGGTAAGGAAGGAACATGTCCTCCAAGATTCAAGGGGAATGAGTGAAACTGATTCCAGGCTCCCTCACCCAGGGCCACTCCTTGAGAAACAACGGGCTCAGAGCCAGCTCTGGAGGAGTGCAAGACAAATGAACACATAATGAATGAAGAAATACAGGATAACTTACCTCCTAAGAATCCCTCTGCCATCCATATATTTGCCTATCACAGAGCCAGATCTCTGTTTCCAGTTTGCCTTGGAAGCAGCTGTGTTTGCCTTGGCTGCCTTATCTTTCTGCAGAAACACAGAATGCCCTCAGATCCATGCCTGCTGATATGTCCCAATATTTGAGCAGAAAGGGCTCAACTTTCCCACCTCACAGGTCAGGCTCTAAACAAATTTCTGAAGTAAGACGCAATGTTCACATGCTCCCTGTTAACATTCACCCACTCTTTTCTTTTGTTATTGTCTCTTGCCAGGATCCCTCCATCTCCCACCCAAAATCTAAGGGAATGAATCTATACACAGTTTAGAGCCTGGGGTCCACCTTGTTACCCTTCACAGGAGTACTAACAGTTTGCAAGATGACAATAAGAAGAGATAATGTGGAATGCATAGGAAAATATTTACGCGTGGAAATGTCTGTGCATCTTTAAATCACACTCATCTGTGTGCCTCTAACTCTTTACTTCCAAAGCCCCAGGAATGAGAAAGGGACTGGTCCAGAGGATCGATTAGCCCAGCGCCCTTGTTGGGGAGGGGAGGAGTCAGGGCTTGCAACCCTGTTGGCAATTCTCCCCAGCAAATGTCTTCCAGAACATGAGGGGGAGTTCGATCACAAGGAAGAATCTCTCATCAACCATCCCCACGATTTCCAGTGATTCTTAATGAGAGAAGGAGGGGCTGCAGTGCTCCCAGGGTCCCTGAAGGTATGGCTATAATGATTCCAAATTAATCTTTAATTATTATTCAGCATGAACGTGATTTTATCCCTCTTTTTTCTATTCCCCGCTAGGGGTTGTTAATTCCATTCCCTTTTCAAAGCAAAATGAGTTTGGCAGGTGGAGGGACGTGAGGTCAAAGGATTAGGCGGACATTTGGTTGGAAGTTTCATAATAAATTCAGTGTTACTTCTAAAACAATTATAACCATTATCATCCTCAAACAAACATGTGTAGGCTTAAGCCTTGCTCGAATAGTACACAGAGGTAGGCGGTAGAGAAGTTTGCTGCCAGTCAGTGACAGAAAAGATACAGTGGTGTAACCAGGTCGCCCAGGGATTTGCAGTTATAAACCAGGTCGGACCTAATTCACTGCAAACCGGCTGCCTTGTGCTGACCACATTTAGGCCACTGTCCAGCTAAGGGCCCACAGCATATGACCCTCCTCTTTCCAAGAGTTTTTTTTTTTCCCTCGAAAGTATCTATCATATGGAAAAAAGGATAGGCATTCCCTTTCCTCATGTGATAGTTGGGGTCATGGTTCAAGGAAATTAATGACTTGCCCAGGGACATACGAGAAATTCATGGTGTGATAAATCCTGATCATTAGAACATTGCATCAATGAATTCTTCCCTCTTTTTCCTTCCCTTCAGAGCATCCAATGACTCCTATCTAAAGGGGAAGATGAGTAGGAGAACACGGAATCCTGGATTTTGTTTAATGTGGCTCAAAATGATGACCTGTAAATAAATATAGGATTCTGTGCTATTAGGGAAAGTGTGTACTGTAGAGCTCAGGTCTGGAGGAGCAGGGTCCCCACAGGATAAAAAATGGGTACTTAAAATCAGCTATGTTAATAGTCAAATGTACATTTTTAATTTGTTCCATGATTGTGGAAAAATGCAAATTTCATCAAATGATAAAAATTTTAATGAAGGAAAAAAAAACTTGTGAGTGTTTTGGTTAAAAGTGATCATGACATTTCAACTGCACCGCCTCCTGGATGGAGCTACCATGTCCATGTCCAAGAAATCTGTGACCCTCCCAAGCATCGTAGTCTCTTCATGCCAAGAAGAAAGTGTGTTACTTCACGGAAAACTAACACACTGCTACTCAGAAGGCTCCCTCGAATTTTTTATTATTTTCAAAAAATCCATGCCATTTTCTGCTTCTACAGAAAGGGTGAGCCAGACTGCAAGGACATTCTTGGGCCTGTCCCAGCATGGTCTCTGGCGGCCAGGGGACCCAAACCCCGTCGGGAAAGGGAACACAGGGCAATTACCTGAAAACAGATGTCCCGTTCATCCCGAAGGTGCTTGTTCCTTTCCCTGCAAACAGAAAAGGGGAATCTATTCAGACATGGTATTTGCAGTCGAGAAATCCAAGAGCAGCCACTTTGCCAGTGAGAGGAGTGCAGAGAAAGGCTTTATGTGGAAGGCCCAGGGAGCGCGTGGAATCTCTTTCCTAAGGGGGGGGGGTGATGGAGGGTAGTGTGTGTGTAAATCAGTTGGAGGCAGGGGTGGGGGGACATAGAATGACTGTGACACCCACCACCCTTCAGGATCATGCACTGGTCTGTCCTGCCACTAGGGGGAGCCTCCCCCAGAGGGTGACCAGCAGTTCCAGCTGCACCTGTGAGCTTGCTATTGGGCGCGCTCTCTCTCTGAACCATTCATTTCATGCATGCATGCAGTACTCCCACAAATGTCCCCTGAGCACCCACTACATGCTAAGTGAAGTCCTAGCTCTCAAGGTTTACACAAATAGATAAAAGAAAAAGTTTCTGTCCTTGGGGAATTGGTGTTTTAGTGCAGGGTTCATTGCTCTCAAGAAAGATAAAGCAGGGACGTGGAATAAAGAGTGCCAGGGGTGCAGTGGTATTTCAGGAGGCCGGTCAGGGAGGGGCATCTGTGCAGAGGCTTGCAGGAGCGAAGGGGCACTATGCCAGCAGTTGAGGGAAGAGCAGCACAGGCAGTGGAGACAGCAAAGGCTAAGCCTGGAGTCAGGCTCAAACAGGGGTGTGCAAGGAACACAGAGGAGGGCATCAGAGTGCTCAGAGGAGAGCCGCTAGGAAATGAAGTCAGAGGGGCACCCGGGTGGCTCAGTCTGTTGAGTGTCTGACTCTTAATCTCGGCTCAGGTCATGATCTCACAGTTTGTGGGTTCAAGCCCCACATCAGGCTCTGTGCTGACACTATGGAGCCTGCTTGAAATTCTCTCTCTCCCTCTCTCTCTGCCACTCCCCCCCATCAAAATAAATAAATAAACATTTTTTTAAAAAAGCAAATGAGGTCAGAGAAAGGTGAGGGGACAAATGGAGACCTGCTCATTCATAGTCTTGTGGGCCATTGTAGGAACTTGGGATTTTACTCCAGATGAGATATGAAGCCGTGGGGGTTGGGGGAGTAGCAGAGGAGTGTCCTGATCTGACTCAAGTTTTCAAAGGAGCCCTACAGATGCTGTGCTAAGAATACATTGCTGGAGACAAGGGTGGCACCCTGAGAACTGGCCACTCTTTCAAGCAACATGGAGGTCCCTGGTTCCCCTTTCAGTGCAATTGAGGCAGAAGGAGCCTGACTGGAGGGTCAAGAATGTGAGGAAAGGAAGTGGAGATGGAATGCAAGTGTAAACAATTCTTTTGAAAGGTTTTGAAAGCCATTAAAGAAATGCAAAGTAGCTGGATGCCTAAGTGGTGACAGGAGCTGCTGGGTAAGAAATGTTATAGGACATTGGTTGGTCTCCCCAAAAGAGAAACAACCAGCCATGGAGGAGAGACAATACCCACTGGACCAGCCCTTGAGGAAGGTCTCATTCTAGTGCACATTTGGGAGAGCCAGGCACATGGGGCATTCAGCCACCACAACAGAGAAGGCGGGAGGTAGGCATGGATGGGCACAGGGGACATGCTCATGTGACAGTTCTGCCTGTCTCCATGATAGTAGCAAAGCCTGAGAATGGCAAAGGGAGAGTTTCCTTCCAGAAGGCCCCTCGCTCTATGCTGGCAGAGAGGTTAGCAGCCTTGCACCCGGGTGAGGACATGGGGGCCCCGGGAAGCCCCATCTCCATCAGGGAGTTCGCTGTGGTGTTTCCTGCTTTGTGCAGTCATCTCCAGGCAGAAGCTTCGACAGTCAAAGAGATGCTACACCCTCTAAATAAATGTCCACCTTAATTCACACTAATGCCCTGTCGTGATGGTCACTCATATATATATCATCTCACTCTCAAGAGAAGCCTGTGAGGCAGGCATGAGAAAACGAACATTCCATCTGGTTAAGTCAATTGCCCAAGGTCACACAAAGTAATAAGGGTAGTGCTGGGTCTTGACCCAGATCCGGCCCCAAAGTCCATGTTCCCAACTGAGTCCCCTGAAATTGTTTCCTTTTGCTGCTACTTGCCCCTAGGAGGGCAGTCCCTTCCTCACACTGTCATATCCCAGCCATTGCCATGATGGGGGCAGACCCCCATCCTCCCCCCCAACTTCCAACTTGATATCCCTTGCCTCGGCATTATCTCTGTCCTTGATTCCCATTTCCCCACTGCTGTCTGTCACTACCCGATGATTTCACTGTGGAGGAAAAATCTGCCATGGGGGCCTTCCTCGCTACGGATGGACTTTGACCTGCTGCAGAATCTAAGCTTGTATGCATGTGATAGCACAGAAAGACTTTGGGCATGTAATTCTGCACAAATGCCAGTCTCCATCAAAAAGACCCATGCGTTTGTAGAGATCTGCCTTGTCATTCTCCTCTGCTCATTCGCTTTGAATCTGTCTTTTTCTTCTAAGTACAACAGAAAAAAGGGGGAAAAATCAAAATTTGTCCTTGTACACCCTGTTCTCTTCTTTTCACTAAAGCCTTCTAAGATTCAAGACCTGCTCTCAAATGGATTAGAACTTGGTCATGTCAGAACCCCCTTCCATCTCCCCAGCCTTTGCAGTCCTGTTTGAATCATGTATTGAGGGAAGTAAATCTGAAATGCATTCAGTTCTGAGCACTTTTCAATTTGGTAGCATCACAGATGCCAGACACGGTGACCTCACCTTGCTTTCAAATAAAACAAAACAAGTCAGAGTGTACCTGATTTAAGACAACTGCACTCTAAAAACCAGAACCTGGGGAGCCTGGGTGGCTCAGTCGGTTAAGCGGACGACTCTTGATTTTGGCTCAGGTCATGATCTCATGGTTTGTGAGTTCGAGCTCCACATTGGGCTCTGTGCGGACAGCGTGGAGCCTGCTTGGGACTCTTCTCTCTCTCTCTCTCTCTCTCTCTCCCTCCAGCACTCTTTCTCTCTCAAAATAAATGAATAAGCTTAAACAAAAATAAAAAGCAGAACCCAAAGTGCTCGTGCCCCATCACCATTCCCAAGAGGTGTTTGGCAGACAGAAGGTACTGTAACTTGGAAACCTCACATGCAAAAGTGAAAATCCCATCTTTCCACACGCAGGTTTTGTTTTGGGTTTGGTTTTGGCACATTCCAGACCAATGAGCTTTGAATTTACAGTAAGTTTTAGCAAGTGGAGGAAACTCTAAACTCCTTTGCTCTGTTTATGCTCTGTTTGTGACTCATTTGCTCACTCAACAGACATTAGGAGACTATGGCAGAATCAAGAGAATCAGCCAGATACAGATCTCAAGTCTGACTCCCGAAGTGAGTGTCTGTCTCCTTTGGTAAATTGCTTCACTTCTCTGCTATCATTTTCCTTCTCTGTTAATTCCCCTATCAGGAACTGCCCTCCTTTCTTTAATTTTGTTGAAGATGAAAGGCATACCAGGGGCACCTGGGTGGCTCAGTTGGTTGAGCGTCTTGACTTCGGCTTAGATCATGATCTCAAGTTCATGGGTTTGAGCCCCACATGTGGAGCCTACTTGATTCTCTGTCTCCCTTTCTCTCTGCCTCTCCCCAGCTTGCGCTCTCTCTCCCTCAAAAATAAACATCAAATTTTTTTTTTTTAAAGAGAAAGGGATAGTATATCTTCCACTGGGTAGATGCTCAAGAAATTCAGTTCTGCTCCTACCTGAGCAAGTACCACATAAGGTGCTGTGGGAGATGCCACAAAGAATGAGGCAGAGCCTACCTGCAGATGTACAAACTGGAGAGGGATGTGGGCGTGTGTGTGAATGGACCAAACATAATATGCTGGGGATCAGGGGAATGAGGGCACTCTCTCAGCAGCTGTGATCATCCAGAATGTAGGCAGAGAAGACTTTCAGCCTGGCTCTTCCAACCCAAGGAATGTGGGATATGCTCTCAGAACACATCTGATGCTGACACACCTCAGGAGATCCAGCTGTTTCAGAAGCCCCGACTTCTCACGCTGCAGACTCTCCGTCACACGGTACACTTCCCTGAAGAAGAGGCCAACACAGACTTATGAGCTTCTATAGCAGGGATTTAAGCCACCACGGTGTGAGGGGCTGTGTTGTAGTTGGTCCTGTTGTAGTTGGTCCTGGGTAGGACCAGCAGGTAGCACCCCACCCTGGGGTCAGAGGGATATGCCTCCCCTGATGAGCACCTGCTGTGTGCAGGTGGTTACAGCTATGATCTCACTTCATCATCACAGACTCCCGATTTGGAAGGTGAGATTACCCCTATTTTATAGACACAGACAGAGAACCAGTAACTCTCCCCGTGTCCCATAGACAATCCACGACTGAGTAGATTAGGACCCCCTACTCCCAAACCCATGAACAGGGCTTCATAATAATCACTTGGCCTTCCCAGGCTCCAGGTGACCCTGTCCTACCCAGAACCAATACTCTCCAGCCCAATCCTGCAAGTGAGAGCAGAACTTGTATTTTTCCTGTAGCTGGTTTCCTTTGTTTCCAGGAGCTCCAGAAGAATCCTTTCCCCTTCCCCATCCTCCCCTATAAGTCTCCAATCTGTTCTTAGATCTCTGTAATTTCCTCTGTTGGTCATTCATTTCTTTAACTTAGGAGTTCTCATCTCTAGCCATAAAGCAGAGATCAAATGTATCAATTATAATCAGATACTTAGATCACAGTGTGAACACATCAATCATGTCAATCACCCTTTGAGTAAGGGGAGGGAGGAGCTGAGAGGTAGTGGAGGTGTCTGGAGACCAACTCACATGGTGAGGTAGGAACTGCCTGGTTTGTCTGCATCTCTAAATGCAACCCAGTGCCCAGCATGAAGGTGTCGTCAACAAAAAACAGTAAGAAACAGGGGACCCTGGGTGGCTCAGTTGGTTAAGCGTCCAACTCTTCGTTTCAGCTCAGGTCATGATCTCACAGTTCGTGGGTTCAAGCCCTATATCAGGCTCCATACTGACAGCTTGGAGCCTGGAGCCTGCTTGGGATTCTCTGTCTCCCTCTCTCTCTGCCCCTCCCTCGCTTGTGCACTCTTCATGCTCTCTTTCTTTCAAAATAAATACATAAACAACAACAACAACAACAAACGAATAGTAGTAAGAAACAAAAGGAGAGAGGGCAGAGAGTGGGGGATGAAAGAAGGAGGCAGGGATGGAGGAAGGAAGAGAGGAAGGGAGGGGTGAGTCGGGGAGGTATTCAACACCACCCGGGGAAGAAAGAAAAAAAAGGAAAGCAGAATTGGGCGACACTGGAAAATAAGCCTTGCTGAACTTCGCAACTTTGCCTCCATCCTTCCCTCTGGGCTCTGCACTGTGCTTTTAGAAATGTTTAATTTTTTTTTTTCAACGTTTATTTATTTTTGGGACAGAGAGAGACAGAGCATGAACGGGGGAGGGGCAGAGAGAGAGGGAGACACAGAATCGGAAACAGGCTCCAGGCTCCGAGCCATCAGCCCAGAGCCTGACGCGGGGCTCGAACTCACGGACCGCGAGATCGTGACCTGGCTGAAGTCGGACACTTAACCGACTGCGCCACCCAGGCGCCCCTACTTTTAGAAATGTTTAAATCGCCCCTAAGGTTACTGCAAAAGGCCCAAAGTTCCACATTTCCAAACCACAGCATAGTTGCTAGTGTAGGGAGCATCTTATAGTCTCACAAAATGCGTCCATTTCCATAGGCTGTCCAGACTACCCCGATTGTGCACACACCGGGCTGGGCGGAGACAGTCACCCCTCTGCCGCACCCTCAATGTCATTACTGAGCTGGCGAAAATAGCACCTGCTTGCTCAGTCCATAAGGCTTGAGCCCACCTCACAATAGATTCCTTAAAAGGTATCTGTGTGGTTCTTCCCCCTTTATGGAATAATTATAAAGTCAATTTACAACAGTAACAGACCGAATCAAATTCTAAGTTCACCTCAGACAATCCTAATTAAGCAATAAAACTTCTCTAGCTCCTGCAGAGATGCCAATTCCTAACACTTTATTACCAATTATATTTAATTTCAACTTGAGGGAAAACAATGTATTTCCCATTATCCAAACTGGGTCCCCAAATCCCTGTCTAGGATTCTGCTGTGATGAGCAGTATGTGAGCACAGCTGTTTGCTGCTGCAGTGCCCTGTGAGCCACGATGGCTTTGTGGATCCTCTGTCCCAGCCCTGGGTTCTGATTCTCAACCAGGAGCAGACGACTCTACCCCTGCTAAGGGAAATCACTCCCTGGACACCTGACATCTGTGTTCTCACAGAACATTTGATTTAGGAGCGATTCCTAAGAAATAAGGCATTCCAGGTCTTTGCACTGTAGACACAACAGAGTTGACTACTGGAGCCACACACACACACACACACACACACACACACACACACACTACATATTGATGAAATATGTCTACCTATTTGTCTAATAAACATGCATCTATTTAGATACACACACATTGTCAGACTTTTTCTGTGTTCACAAAAAGGAAGGCATCTGGGGCGCCTGGGTGGCGCAGTCGGTTAAGCGTCCGACTTCAGCCAGGTCACGATCTCGCGGTCCGTGAGTTCGAGCCCCGCGTCGGGCTCTGGGCTGACCGCTCAGAGCCTGGAGCCTGTTTCAGATTCTGTGTCTCCCTCTCTCTCTGCCCCTCACCCGTTCATGCTCTGTCTCTCTCTGTCCCAAAAATAAATAAACGTTGAAAAAAAATTTAAAAAAAAAAAAAAAGGAAGGCATCTAACCTAGACATTCTAAAGGTCTGTACTTGGTACTATGTGGACTGAAAGAGAAAGAAATTACCATTTTTCATAGGAGTGACTGGTGACAGGTTTATGGCTGTCTTTAGGGAACTGCTGTTGGCTTTATTTTCTGGAGAGGGATGAGAGAGGGAGCATCTCCAAAATATATCGCCAAGTGAAAACACAGGCAAATGCAGAACAGTGTGTAAATGAAAAGTGTGTGTGTGCTTGTATATGCATAGAACACTCTGGAAGGATCCACAAGAAACCCTGAGGGGTGGCCTCTGGGTCTTTGCAGACCTCTTGCTGAGTATAGATCCTTTTGTGTCTCGTCATAAACTACCCACCCCAAATAAAAATTCATTAACAAAATAAACAGGTGCTGCTTTCCAGCTGACCTTCATCTTTATGTTATCTCTCCTGCTTGATTGTTCTTTCTTTATCTTATTTTAAAATCAAGTTCTCGGGGCGCCTGGGTGGCGCAGTCGGTTAAGCGTCCGACTTCAGCCAGGTCACGATCTCGCGGTCCGTGAGTTCGAGCCCCGCGTCAGGCTCTGGGCTGATGGCTCAGAGCCTGGAGCCTGTTTCAAATTCTGTGTCTCCCTCTCTCTCTGCCCCTGCCCCGTTCATGCTCTGTCTCTCTCTGTCCCAAAAAAATAAATAAATGTTGAAAAACAAAATTAAAAAAAATAAATAAATAAAATCAAGTTCTCCCTCCTTGAGCATCTTTGGAGAACAGAAAAATTAATTTTGCCCATTTAGAATTCTAGCTGATAAGTGACTAAGTCTTTTTATCTCCCAGTACCATCCTCTCCTTTCCCAGATGCTCTGGTGCAGCATCAGACAGCAAGACATTGTGAGTTGGGGGGGGGAAGCACATACATGATATGGGGAGAACTCGGCTCTGTCCCTGTTTTCTGGCACTAGCTAGCTGTGTGGCTTTGTGTCACTGCATCTCTCTGAGCCTCAAGTTTTTCATTTATAAAATGAAGAGGTGGATTAGAGCACTCACCTGCTATCAGTACTGCAGATCTGGGACTCTGTTCTACAGGGAACCAGCTAAGGCTCTCACTGCCCTCTCTCCTGACCTCCCCAGACAGGACACATTCTCCTGGGCTCCAGCATGCTTTCCAGCTGCATAAGGCATTGCGCGCTTTTTGAAAACAAGTCATGAAGTTCCTGAAATCATTTATCTCTTCCTCCTGACCCTCTTTTTCAGTTCCCAGCCTCCAGAGATTGTCTCTGGCTTGGTTAATTAAGATAAGACTTCAGAAAGATTTTAATCCTCATGCTGTGATTTGATACCCTGGCACTGGGTGCTTACTTCCATTTGCTGTTCTAATGCTGGTGCCTTCAGATGTTTGTTGTTTTAAAACTTGATTCAATTTTAAGAGCCTGAGTCCTTAATTCTGTTTGTAAAGTTAAATGCCTGTGCCTTGTTGGCCTGCTCTCAATGAGGAGGAACTGATTTTGCTCATTTATAATGAAATACACTGTCCTCCCCTGGTCACCCAAGAATTGGAGTGAAGGGATTTGTCTTAAGTCAGCTGCTCAGAATACATTTTCTTTTTAACTGGAGACATCTTGGGGCACCTGGGTGGCTCAGTCCATTAAGCATCCGACTTTGGCTCAGGGCATGATCTCACAGTTTGTGAGTTCGAGTCCCACGTCGGGCTCTGTGCTGACAGCTCAGAGCCTGGAGTCTGCTTCAGATTCTGTGTCTCCTCTCTCTGCCCCTACCCTGCTCATTCTCTGTCTCTGTCTCTCAAAAATAAATAAACATTAAAAAAAAATAAAATCAATCAATAAATAAAAAAACTAGAGAAGTCTTTTTAGGGTAAAACTCCACATGCAAACACATTTCCTCTCTTTCACCCTGGCAAATCAGTCCAAAACAGTACAGGACAGCACACACAGGACAGACAGCAGAACAATTTGATTTAGGCCAATGGACCCAAATTTTGCCATCATTCAGACTGAGTGAGGGCTTTCCCTTTTGAACAAGGACAGTTAACGTATGTAACACTCAGGCACTGGTAAGTAATACTGCCCTTTCCTCTGAAATCACACTGTTTAAATACCTGGCACAGGACCAGGCACACGTTACCTTCTGCAGAATGAATGAAGGGAATGAACGAATGCATGAATGAGTGATGAGTGAATGATGGCCAGTCCCATTCCTGAGTACATATTTTCTGGCCGGTTCATGATTCACTGTGTGGAGTCAGCAAGATGTGTCTAGCACGGAGTGTTGTGCTAGAGAGTTACTGAAAACCTCTGACTCTTAGCTTCCTCGTCCATAACTTAGAGTTGATAATAACAGTACCCGCCACATCAGGATGCTGTAAAGTTCATATGAAACAATGTCAAATTGTTGACATAGGTGAGATATGTTGAATGTACAACATGGTACCTGGGGCAGAGCCATATGCAATAAATTTTTGACAAATGAGTAAGTAAACAAATATAAATGTGTGAACAAATAAGTGGGATTCCTGTCCCTGGGCACGCCAAAGAGTGCATTTGTTCTCAGAACCTAACACTCCCAAGATGACTGTTGGCAGCTCCTCAGCCCCAGCCTGCAGACCCAGCTCTTGATTCTTCCTTACGTGTGCTTCTGCCTAGCAGGCTGAGTCCACTGGCCGCACACCAAGAGCAGGTCACTAGCAAACCAGGCCCTGAGAGATGTGGGGCTCACCACACTGTGTCCACACAGAGGGACACTGGTAGGAGAGAGTAGGCAGACTGCAGTGAAGATTCCAGGGTACTGTCATATACTCCATCAGATTAAATCTCAGAAGCCTACCTGATTCACTCTCGTCCTGGGTCTCTAACCTATGACAGTCACGTGTGGTCTGTCCACACACTCAGCCTTTTCTCAGTGACCGCCCTGTATTTGTTGGGTGGATAACACATCTTTTGAATCACATGATATATTTCCCAAGAACAGGGTTGTAGATTTCCTGTCAATCCTAGATTCTGCTTGCTACAGTGCTGGTCTGCTTGATGGCCTCGGGATCCTAGAAGAGATTTCAGGGACCAAGGAGCCCCTGAGCCCCACGTTCTAGGCAAGGCGACAGGGTCTCCAAGGGAGGAGATGATGTCATGCTCACAGCAGGGGGTGAGGCTGGACAGCAGGGACAGGAACCCACGAGGGCCAGACTCACATCTCCTTCTCCTGGTGGAGTTGGTGGGCCTCTTGCTGGAGGCTCTCCAGCTGTTTCCGGGCATCCTGCAGCTCCTGGGAGGTCCGCTCCAGCTCCCGGGCCAGCTCCTGGTTTGTGACTCTCAGCTTGGTGTTCTCAGCCTTGGTTTCATGCTCATCATTTTGCAGGGTGGTGCACTGGCCTTCCAGCTGGAAAGGAAGGTGGGGGAGCAGGAGGGAATGATGAACAACCCCCATCCCATCTGGCTCTGCCCCAGTCTCCCCTCACTTTCTCCACCTGTGGGCAGGAGCCCTCACTGCCCTTGGGACTCGACAGGCTTTGTCCTGCTCCTTAAGTCACACGGATGCACTTTTGGAGGCAGGGAGGAATGGCCAGAGCACATCTCATCTCTCCCCTGTCTTCACAGGGCTACTGAACAGTCTAGAGGGAACAGCACCATTCACAAAGACTGCTGGGAAAGGGAGGTCAACAGTCCATCTGTGTCCCCAGTCCCGGTGACAATAATGATGCCATTAGCATCTCATCCATAGTCTTGAGAGCCAACCTAAATCCCTCTTGTCCTTTCAGCCAATTGTCCCCCTCGGCCCTGATGGACCTGGGAAGCAGCTAAGTGGCATTCTTCATAAAACTGTCCTTCCTAATTTTGAATTCTGACAGAAATCTGTGTATCCCCTTTTCTTTGCTCCGCTAAATAAATCCATTCCTTTAATCTAGACAAATGTTGTGTGGTGGCCAGAAACCCTGGAAATTCTTAGGAAACAGCTAAAACAGGTCAGACCAAACACATACCTTTTTTTTTTCATGTCCCAAAAGGAACTAAAAAAACCTGCATTTGTATAACTGCAGCGTTTCTTGGCTGGTGATTCTGCTTTGCAAAGCTTCTAACCCTCTCACCAGAGGAGGAATCAAACCAAGGCAAATATATCATAATAAATTTAGTTTTATAAATGTGGCCAGTGAGGGGAAGAGGAGGCAGCAACAAGGAATTTTGTGTGATTCTCAAGAGGCTCCTGTGTAATCAGGCAAGCATGCAGTAATTAAATCGAGTGGTAATCATTCGTTTGAGGGATAAGTCTAATTGGTAAGAACTTAATGCATAATAGTGAGGGGGAGAAAGAGTAGAAGCAAGGGATAGCTGTGGAGGGGTAATGGGAAGGCAGCTGGCAGTTCCTCCAGTGGAAATTATCGTGTTGCAAGAGAAAGAAACCAAGGGGCACATGGGTGACTCTTGGTTTCAGCTCAGGTCATGATCTCATGGTTTCATGAGTTCGAGCCCCACACTGGGCTCTGTGCTGACAGCTCAGAGCCTGCTTGGGATTCTCTAGATCCCTCTCTCTCTCTCTCTCTCTGCCCCTCCCCTGCTCAGACTGTCTCTGTCTCTCTCAAAAATAAACTAAAAAAAAAAAAGAATTTATTAAAAAAAGAAAGAAACCAGAATGCATACATAGGTCAGGGAGCAGCAGGAGAGGGACAGTCTCTAGCCTCAGCATGGGGTAGCTTCAAGCATATTTTACTGTGTTGCTGAAAATAGCCCTCTCTATACAAATGGATGTGGTGTGTCTGGGTCTGTCCAGGGCTGGATTACTTCCAGAGCCAGACAAAACAAAATGGGAGGCCAAGTGACATCCTGGCCTTCTCTCCCCCACGAGCCCGCACCTTGGAGAGGAGTCTATGATTGTGAAGTTTGCCTAGGTAATCAATCTTCCTGAGGTCATTAGGCAGCCATGGTGGCTGGACACCACCCTACACAGTGTACTGCCCAGACCGCCTCGTGGGGGCTCAAGTGCATCAGAGGAACATCTGGTGTCTGCATCCATCCTGTGGGGTGATGGGTATAGCCACAAAAAAAAAAAAAAGGCTAAGGAACCTCTTCCGGCACACAGGAAAACAGGGGATGGGCAAATTGATCTTTGAAGAGTCTCTTCCAGCTGGAGGCATCCATGGCCATCCCAGTGGGAAGACATCACTGCAGCCTCCCACAAAGCATTAGTGACTCCGTCTTTTGTACCACAGCACCCCCCTCTCCTCTTACCCAGGATGCAGGAAACAAATTAATGTTTGGCATTCTGGCGGCTCCTGGGTATAATTAGGTTGACAATGTCTTCAGATGCCTCAAGGGAGAATTCTTGGCAACTTTTCCCAACTAAACACCTGGCGCTGGAGAGGTAAAGGCTTTATCCTGAGATCACCTGTGGTTTCAAAATGCTATCTTTTGTACAGCTAAATGGTTCTCGTCCAATTAAAAACAGACAAACAAACAAACCCAAATCCTTGAGTGAATAGCAGGGAAAGTGGGCAAGAGCGGGGGGGGGGGGGGGGGGGGGGGGGATGGAGAGAGGAACCAGGTGCTCCAAGGCCGTGGCAAAGGTGGCAAAGGCGCACCTGCTGCTGCTTCTGGATGAGCTGCTCCAGCTCCTGCTCCTTGGATAACAGCTTCTGCTCCAGCTCCTGACTGCAGGCCTGAAACCTCTCCATGTCCTGCCGGGCCGGAAAGAAGGACGCGTGAGGCCCCAGGGCACTTGGGATGGAGATTTGTCCCCCACCTTGCACCTGCTCAACAGCAGGGCCTCCCCATCCTTTTGGATTGTAGGGCCCTTCCCACAACATTCCAGGGCTTCGATGCCCTGCCTGGCTGGTCAGGGAGGCCCACTGGGACGGAGACAGAGCAAGTGCTCATAAGGGGTCATGCCAACTCCCCAACTCCCACCATGTGTGACCATGACCAATGACTGTGCACCGCTCCCCCAGAGAGAGACAGTGTTGGTTAGTGGTGGAGTACTGAACATAGAGATTCTCACACCTCCATCTCTTTATCTCTAAATTGGGGGGGGGGGTATCCTTCTAATGTGGATATTCTGTTCCATATTGGGTACAGTCATTTGTTCCCTCACACTACCCCTTGCTCGGGAAACACAGGGCATTACTTCTTCCCCTTGAGGGTCTAGGTCCTCACCGTGTCCCACCATGATTGAGGTGTCCCAGCCTTGCTCTTGTGATAGCTCTGCCTCTGTGATCCACAGCCCCTCCCCTCCTGCCCTAGAACTGGTCTTCCCCACTCAGGAAGCTGCTGACGCAGTGAGAAAGGGCTTGGGGTGGGGTAAAGAGAAAACTGTGTGGGCTGTCTGGACGCCTGACACTCTCACAGAGCCTGGTCTGGTACAAGGTCCCTCATCTGGGCGTCAGGAGACTGGGGCTCCAGCCCTGGTCTTACCTAGCTGACTTGACTTCATTCATCTATCATTGTTTCTTTGTTCACAGGACAGAAACAAAAATATGCAGGCCACCTACAGCTCTTCACTCCCCTGAAGGCAGAAATGAGGTGTGAAACTTGCAGGGAGAGAAGAAACCATTATAATGTGCATACAGCTCATGACAGGAGCCCCTGGGGTTCCACCTGCCTTGGAGGACAGCCTGGAATGCTGGACACTAGAGGGGCTATGAGGCTGGGTGTGATGGTGGCACCAGGGGGTTGGGAGCACACAACCACTCTCAGGACACAGGCCTTTGGACACCTCCGTTCCAAGGCTCAGAATTATTTCCTGGACTCATCTTTTGTAGACACTACCTGGTCCTCAGCCTGTTCTCAGGTAGGTACATGGAGCTCAGGGACAGCCTGTGATCGCCCTCACATCAACCACAGGCAACGATAGGGGGAAGATCTGACCGGGAAGCTCCTGCTGTCAACACCTTCACCGGGGAACCTGCTTTGTTCAGCTTGGCTGTCACTCACAGAGTAGGTGCCCCATGAACAGTGCGGGGGAGGCGGGTAGCTCCACAAGTCCAGCACGGATGCTGCCATCCCCATGGTGGGCCTGCAGAGTGCCTTATAGCCCCGGCCAGCATGGAGCATCGAGGGGCGGCGTCTATTTTCCTTGAGCCGGAGTGTGCCAGTCATTAAGTATTTCCCTCGTGGTCAAACAGACTGCTACATGTAGAGCCAGAAGGCCCAGCCCTTCTCATGCTGTCATAAACTGTCACACCACTGTCCTCACGTTGTGACAAGGCAAAAGCCTGTGTCTGCAAAGCCAAGCACATTTTAACAGTTTCTGTGTTTGTGCAAAAGTGGAAAACCTAGGCACTGGGCCTGAAAGGCCTGGGGTACTAGAAGGGGTAGGAGGGAGTGGAATGGGGGGTGAAGGGTACAGTGGTGTGGTCATATACCCTTACATGATCCTAATGTGTCCTTGAAATTTTTCCTCCCACCTCTTCCCATTCCCAGTTCCCACACCTTGGCCCACCTTTTGCTTCTGGAAGCAGGCCTCTTTTTTTAGCTAGGACCTCTGACCTGTAGTCATGGCCCAGCAGTAGATCATTTGGGGTAAAGGGAGTGACTCTCCTACTGCAGGAAAAAAAAGGCTACTGTTCTCAGAAAACTATTTTAGGGTATGCTGGGTGACAAGTGTGTGAGTTCTGTCTGCCTTATACTCATCCAACTATGCTGAAGGGCAGGGGACAGGCAGACTGTTTTAAAGCTCTAAGAAAGAATGGGTACAGGGGGAGTCTGGAAATACAGACAAGCCTTCAGAGGGCTCTAGTTGGAGAATGATGGGCTTTTTCTGGAAAGCATTCAGACTTCATCTCCTTTTGAATGGTATCTGTGATAATAAATAGATCCTCGGTGTAGATAATCCAAATCAGCATATAAATAAAAACTGGTTCAAACCAACCTGCATTAAGGAGGAGGGAAGGGTTGTGGCAATAGCCCAGGTTCTGTTCTGAGAGGCAGCGCAAGACGTGGTCCCTCTGCTATATTCCCAGAAGTCCTATGTTGAAACTTAACCCCCAAGGTGATGATCCCATGGACGCACTTGCCCCCCCACCCCCGCCCCATGAGGACGCAGCAAGAGGGCCACAGCCAGAACCAGGGAGTGGGCTCTCACCAGAGCCTGACCACACTGGCCCCCTGATTTTGGATGTCCAGCCACCAGGACTGTGAGAAATAAATGTCTGTTGTTTATAAGCCACCCAGTTCATGGGATTCAGTTCAATGGTAGTCTAAAGCTACCATTCAAGATCAATGACTTTCTGTTGAGAACTCACCAAGTGGATAATGAAAAAATGGGTAAGAGAGAGTTTCCTGTAGCTTTGTTTTTATAAATATGCTCCCAAAAGGACCCTGCTTAGTTTGGAAGAGGAGAGAATTTCACCAATTCTGACCTCCCAAGACAAACAGCAGGCTAGAGGCTGCTAGGAGGCTAGATGCCAGAGTCGGAACGAGGTATATGAGCTCTACATTTTCTCCCATGGGGTCCGAGAAGGGTGAGATTTGACTTGTCTTGGTTATTAAGTTTTCTAGGTGTCTAAGGGAAAGGATGGGAAGCATAGGCTCTAATGATGGTCCCCCTAGAGGAGCTGCTGGGCATGGAGTAGAATGGACTGCATTTGGGTGGGTCTGCCTTCCAGATCTGGGACCAGCCAGTATCAGACCCGGTCTCCAAGCTGCTGTAACTGGTAAGCACATGCACCTTCATCCTTTCGTCATTAGTTCATTCATTCATTGATTCAATAAGTATTTACTGAGTACCAACCGTGTTCCAAGCATGGCTGAGGGGCTGTGGATACAGTAACAAGTAAAGATAAAGATCCCTGCTCTCAGGGAAACTGGGTGGCTCAGTCAGTTAAGTATCTGACTCTTGGTTTCAGCCCAGGCCATGATCTCACGTTTGTGGGTTCGAGTTCCATGACGAGCTCTGCGGTAACGGTGCAAAGCCTGCCTGGGATTCTCTGTCTCCCTCTCTCTCTGCCCCTCCCCTGCTCATACACTCTCTCTCTCAAAATAAATAAATAAACATTTTTTTTTTAAAAGATCCCTGCTCTTGCAGTGCTTACGTGATAGTAGGAGGAGACAGACCATAATCAACAAAAATAAACAAGGAAATTAAGTGTCATGTCTGAAGGTGACAAATGTCTTGAAAAATATAAATAAAGCAGCAGAGAGACAGGGAATCCACAGTGCCTCAGGTGGGGGCACTGCAATCTTAAACTGGGGGAGGTAGTCAGAGTAGGCGATATTTCCACCTGGTGCTCAGAGCCAAGCCCTGGTGTGGACTCTTACTTTCAGGAGAAACTGCTCCTTCTCATGCTTGATTTGTTGTTCCATCTCCTCGTAGAGATGCTGGATTTCTTCATCATAAGCAGCAATTTTCCTGCAGAGGTGGCAGAAAGAGAGTCTGCGAAGGTCTACACCAAAATTCATTTATCCCCCAGAGTATTTATCCTCTGGAGCTTGGGCACCAGAATCCCAACAGGAGCTTGGGGCTGTGGGGACGACTGCGTAGGTCAGGTGGGACCAGTTCCTCAGGATTAGCTGACCATAGAGGCCCAGCAGGACTTCGTCCTTCTCCTAGATGAGGAAGCCATCAGTCCCAGATGACCCACACGTTCCTCAGTGAAGCTTCCTTGGCTCTATCTTCCTTAATTCTGCTTTATTTCAACAACAAGCCCCTTGGCCTCTGCTGAACGCACCTCCTCATTGTCCGCTGGTCCCTACACCTATAGACAGTATAAAGTTGTGTTGTGTGGGCTTCTTTCCTATTTGGGCTCCTGGTTTATCTCCTTCCCACTGTGGATGCTTTCTCTCTACCTGGCTCCATCAGCCCTGTCTAAAGTATACTGTCATAGGGTTCTCCTGAAATTGTGTGCTTAAGTCTATGTGATCCACATTTCTCATCAGATGACAAAAGATTCCATGACAATGACAATCATGGAAACCATGCCCCCTACAAAGGAAGTGGGGGCCACACTTGGCCAGTGCTCATGCCATCTCAGGCCCACGGCCCCAGGCAGACAGTATGAGAAGGGGCAGGCTGGTTAAAGGTGGGCAGTGATAATGAGACATCCCTCCTCCTCCCTGCCAGCATCTTCTCCCTACACTTGAAGAGCCCCACAGGACAGGAAGGAAAAACCTGGGTACTCTGCTCCTATATAGAGACCAAGACAAATATGGCTATGGGAACAAATATGGCTATGGCTATAGGTCATCTCTGGTGTTGTTCCTCCTTCTCTCCCCAAATAGATCCTTCTTTGAATGCCTCCCCACCCCCAGCCCCCAACTCCAAATTCAAACAGGAAGGATCAGGTATTAGCATTTGAACTGAGATGGAAGTTATCACTCCAATGTATTCCCATTTCCAGGGCATTGAACAGTTACCCCTCTCCCCTGACCTGCAGCTAAGGGCTCTCTCTCTCTCTCTCTCTCTGAGTCCCTCCCATTCTTCTTCCTCACCTGTTAAGGGAAATCCAGGTTCAGGAGCAGGCTGATGTCTTGGCTCCCAAGGCTGTTTGAACACACACATACTGCAGATTTTGGCACTTGCCATTTTAAACTGAAATGGTGATAAGCACTTTCTGTCCTTTACGCAAGTAAGGAGACTTTAATAATTGAGGAAATAGCTCCAGTTTTCAATTCTGAGAGGTACTAGGGAGATTTCTGAACAAAAGATTAAGGATGGGAATGTATATATTACACTGAGACCTTCGTTTCAACCCCTACCGCCTTATATCCACTTGGGACTCCAATCCAGTGCCAGCCTTCCCTGCTGCACCAAAAGATGTCCCTTCCTCACTTGCTACCTGCTGGGGTACCTTTAAACCACATGCCTATGACTCAAAGGAGCCATTTTGACTGACATCCTTCTAGATCTGTAGAAACCATAAAACTGACCCAGACAAGGAACTGGTGTAAGTCTCCACGGCCAACGTCATTCATATCAGGCCAGAAGCTCTAGGTTCCCTCTCCCGGCCATACCCCTAAGACCAGAAATCCTTTGAGTGAGTATGGCAATGGCCATACTTTTGCTGAGCACAAAAGGTGACAGCTCTCCAAGACTTCCATGAGCTGGAGCCTGTGTTTACCATCCTGGGTGTAGGAAATGTCTTGCTGGCTAACAGTAAGAAATCCCTTCTTGGTAAATGACAGATGTTTCGGTTATGAGCTAGTTATGAGCTAACCCATAATAAATACAAAGAAATACAGAGGGAAATGAGGAGCAAAGGCACTGGCTGTTGAATAGGAACAGTTCAAGGACAGAAATGAATATTGTTTCAAGGGACTTTCAGAAAGAAAGTCTTCACTTGGTCCCTGCAATCATCTTCCTATGCTTGAAGAAATTCAGGTGCTAGATAACTTTAGACAGTGACTCCAACTACATAAATACTGAAGACCTAATAAAGTGAGATGGGAGAAATTTAAAAACTGATTTTCTCTGATAAAGTAATACTAATTACAGTCATCCATAGAAGCTGTTTACCATTGTGCTTAATAACCAATTCTACACTATCATTAACTGCATTACATTAACTTTGCTCTAAGTTTTATTTGATTAAATTAATAAACTGTTTTTCATGCCCACATGTCAGTTCACTCGTCATGAAGTAAGTAATTTTGCAGACTGCTGAAAAACAAATGGGGGGAAGGCAGAGGTAGCTGCTGAATGGTGCCTACTTCTAGCCCTCATTGACAAAGGCTGGGTCCACTGCAGAGAAGCCCAGGGGTTCCAGGTGGGCCTCAATGCATCTAGGTCCAGCTCAACCAGACTTATCTGTGAAACCAACCCTCTGGAAATGCTTTAGAATACAGCTGGCATCCTAGGGGACCTGGGCCAGGCCCAAAGGCTTTCAGAAGATGAATCCCACAAAGACTGACTCATTTTTTTTTAATGTTTATTTATTTTGAGAGACAGAGAAAGAGAATGGGGGAGAGGCAGAAAGAGAGGGAGACAAAGGATCCAAAGTAGGCTCCGTGCTGATAGCAGAGAGCCCAATGCAGGGCTCGAACTCACAAACCGTGAGATCTCGACCTGACCTGAAGTTGGACGCTTTATAGACCGAGCCACCCAGGTGCCCCAGGAACTGACTGATTCATGACCAGCCTGGGTCAGACACATGAGCCCTAGGAATGGGGAGCATCATGGTGCTGCTCACATCATTCATAGCATTAAACCAGCTCAGGGCTCAGAAGACCTGTTCATATTCTCAGTGTGACCTTGAGCATTCTGACCTCGTTATGCCCCAGAGGAGCACCCGCCAGGAGTGCCTCATAGCACCGGCATGACAAACAAACAAGAGAGCTGGTGTGAAAAGCATTTGGAACTGCAAAGCCCTAAATAAATATAAGGGATTATTTATTATTGTAATTACTGTCATGGCTGTGGAGGGCAAGGGCCATTGCTCCCCAAGGGGGAGGAAGGTCTTAGTTTCAAGGATAAAAGTGCTGCTGGGTTTGGTAAAGGTGAGAAGCAATCAGGAAGATGAAGAGCGGAAAGCTTTGTCCATAAAAGCGCCTGTCAGATCAATCCATTAGAGACGCAGGCTGTGTGTGAGCAGGAGCCACTGAGCCCGAAGCCTGCGTCTGCGGAGAGCTCTGCAGTGGCCGTGAGAACAGTAACAGGGAGAGACACTCTAAAAAGGTCTGCACATGTGGCATGTGCTGTTCCAGCGGGCACACCATATTCCTCCACCAAAGGAAAGAGGCAACCAATTACGTCTGCTTATTATATACATCTATATTGCCACAATTTCTAAAACCACTCATATTGCCTGATGCACATCTACACTTTTTAGTCTTCTCTATGAGGATTTCCTCACCTATTCTAATCCTCACTGTCTCTTCTCTGAACTCTTAGAATATCAAATGTCTTTCAATGAACATTTACTTTTAAAATCCTGAAAAACTGGGGCACCTGCGTGGCTCAGTTGGTTAAGCATTTGACTTCAGCTCAGGTCATGATCTCACGGTTCATGGGATTAAGCTCCACATCAGGCTCTGTGCTGACAGTGTGGAACCTGCTTGGGATTCTCTCTCTTCCTCTCTCTCTGCCCCTCCCCTGCTCATGCATGTTCTCTCTCTCTCTCTCAAAATAAATAAACATTAAAAAAAAATAAATAAAATCCTCAAAAACTGTTTCACCTGGGTTTATGCTGTCTCAACTAGGTTAGGAAAACTCAGACATTTTTGTCACCCACAGGGTCTGTGCTCAAAATGTGAATGCTGAAAATGTGTATAAAATCAATTTAAGACTTGGGATACCTAACTCAGTAGCTCATGGAAGGACCATACTGGAGGAATACCAGATTCCAGAAGAACTGAAGAATTTCAGAATTGAAAGTTTCATCTGATCCAATCACCTATTTTCCCAGTGCTAAAATCCTTGCCACAATGTCCCCGCCATGTATTTACCCAAAGTAGGTTAAAACACCTCCAGCAATAGGGAACTTGGCTGGATCTCTAAACAGCTCTTTCATCTTTGGAATATTCTGACTCACAGAAATATATCTTTCTATGACCTTATCTCTCCTCTGCATAAAAACCCTTTATATATTTGAAAACAGCATTAAGACTTCAAGGGGTTGCTTGGGTTCATGCCATGCCTCTCCACTTTCTCCAACCACGTCTCACATGGACTTTCTTTTTCTTTTTTGTAAGTCCCTTCACCTTTCTCTTTACTTTTCTCTGAATGTGCCCTGATTTAGCTTCCTCAAGCCATGGAGCCCCAGACTGAATGCCCAGTGTATCAAGTCTGATTAGCAGAGTTTAGAGCTGGACTATACCTCTCTTGTTCTCGACACTGCGTATCTATTCATGCAGCCTGAGAACACATTAACTTTTCTTGGCAGCCACATCACAGTTGATGAATGCTGAACCCATTCGTCAACTAAAACCTCTAAATCTTAAGTCTGTGTGATTGTTTTTCTTTTAAAGATGGTGCTACTGAATCATATCTCCTCCACCTTGTGTTTCTGTCACTGGCTTTTTGGACACCAGAACAAGAGCTCGGATATAATTCTGTTAGATTCAGTCCATCTTTCCAGGCTGACATTATCTTAATAGATCCCAACTGGTCATCTAGTGTACTCAATGACCTTCCAAGCTTTGTTGGTATTTAAAAATTTCAGTCATAATGTAAGCTAAATAATATGTTGGTTTTGACAATTTAATTCATCTGAGAGTTATTCAGAAGAGTGTTTCTAACATAAAAACTGCTGTTTTTATATTATAGTATTATAGTATTATAGTAAAATAATTGTATTATAGTAAAAATAATATACTAGTAAGGTATCTACTTTTGGGAACCTATTAACCTTTGCTTTGTAGCCAAAAACATGATCAATGTTTGCATAACTTCCATGAGGAGAACGTGTATTCTACTGTGAGGTACACAGCTCTACATTTATCTCTTAAATTAAGCTTGCTGGTTGACAGTTTTAAATATTTTACATATATATTGTACTTTTTGCCTAATGTATCAAATCCTAGATAAGTTTGTTAAAATCCTCTAAAGTCTGTTTTTATCAAATTTTCTGTTTTTCTAAAAGTTTTTGCCTTATCTATTTTGTTGCTATGTTGTTTGATGCATAAAAGTTTGTATCTGTTGTATCTTCTTTGTGGATGGAACTTTTTTTATTACTACAAAATATTCGTCCTTATCTCTCTTTGTTTTTGCCATTGGTAAAAATATTGAAAGAGACAAGGGCAGCAATCTGGAAGAGAGCTCTCTGAGCTATTAATAACTTGTGGGCATAAATATCCAGTTTATCTTCTATTAGTCATCCTTAAAACACTCCCCAACAACCCAGTGTTTATTTAATTATCCCCTGTCTGCTATCTGTGCCTAGTCATTTTGAGCTACAGGGGGAGGAGGGACAGAGAATAGGGAGATGAAAGGAAAGGAAGAGAAAGAGACATGAAGTCTCAGTGAGACAGAGAAACAAATGTAGGAAGAAGGCAGCAAAGGAGTCATGAGCACCAATATTTATTCTCGCTTTCTTGCTCTTTCTGTATAATGGCTGGATAGTGCCTCTAGCATATTCCAGTGTAGTCTAAGTTATAATCCCCCTGCTGACAGCTATGGTTGTCTCAGAATTCATTAGAGCCAGAGTAAAAAGGCTGTGGTTCAAATCCTGATTTTGATATCTACAAGCTTTCTGGCCTTGGATAAGTCACATATCCTCAGTGGGCCTGAGGTTTTCTGTATCTGGAAAATCAGATGGTTAATACCTACTTTATAGAGAAGTTGTGAGGTTTAAATAAGATAATGCATGTGGAATTATTTAGCACAATAGGGAGCAGATAGTATGCATTTAATACATTCTAAGTAAATGAGTTCTCTGATTCTCCAGGGGTTTTTGACACCCTTTTGAGAGCTGCTGCTTTCTAATTCCTTCAAATTTCAGCCAAGGGGCAAGTAGAGACTGAAGGGGAATGATGCAGCAACAGGGGTGTGAGAGAATAGGGCAACATCAGGGAACAGAAGACTTGGGGAAGGACAAGACCTGAGGTGGCTCAGGAGAGAAGACAAAGCATGGAAGGAGGGAGACATCAACATTAAGTACTTGTTAAGCTCTTTGTAAAGTAACACTCTAGGTAAAATAATTTAGACTTATGGAATGGGCTCTGTACACCAGGACTTTAGCATCTAAGAACACCAAGTCCGACGCTAACGTGGCATAGAGGAAAGGAACGGAAGAAGAAGCCATATACTGTGGAGCAGACCCCACCCTGCTATGCCTTCCTGGGCTCTGGCTGATAATAACTCTGTGACCAGAGAGCCCTTCCTGGAAGGAAGTGGACAAAGTCCCTTACTCTAGTAGTGTGGAGGATGACAGAGTTCTCTGGGAACAAGTTAAGAGGGGCTGAGTCCAGAAAAGGGAGATTTTCAACTGTGAAGGGAAGAAGCAACAATTATATACTGAGGATACCATAGGGCATGATAGATATGAAAGAACGAGTCCTAGTGAAAGCCAGGATGAAAAGCCCAGGTCCAGCATAGTGGGCCACCCAGGGTGTCTAACTGTAGAAGATGCCCCTTGTCTAAAGGAGGCCCTTAAGCGTGTGTGTGCATATACACATGTGCGTGATATTGAAGATTTAGGGTGGGATGTGGGGGAAGGAAGTAGGGGTGGGGATTATAGTGATTCTCATGTAAGTACAAGGCTTAGGTTCAGAGAGACCTTTACAGATTATTTGCAGGGAATTGGAAGGCGAGATGTAGTTAGCAATTAACTTACCCTGCCAGGTTCCCACAGGGACTGTGAAAATTAATTAACCTTCACAAAGTGATTTGCACACTGAGAGTTAAGGTACCACACTGGAGGAAAGCATTAATACTCAGTACCACTGGGGTTCCAGCTAATGACACACGGGTCAAGGCCTTCCTACTATAGAATACTGCTGGTCAAAATATCTCTTTCCCGTTCCCTCGTTCCTTTTTGCCTGCACTTAGGAACAGAATCCCTTCAGATTTCAGAGGGTCTCAGAAAGTCATCTGGTTAACCTTCTAGATTCTAGGCAGGAGGTGCTGAAATCATTTCAGGAAAAAGGTAGCTTCTTCTTTCCCTAAATGGTGTAGTCTTGACCTTGGACAAATGGCATTTTTCTACACTTTCAATAAATTTCAAAAGCTTGAACTCAAGGCAGAACTTAGAAATGTCTCTGGCCTTGGAGACTAACCATTCTGATTTCACGTGTCTCCATGTGGGCAGGCAGTGGTCTGATCAGTATGTCTCTTAGTTTGCACAATCTGGTGAAAGGCAGATGTGAAGAGAGGAAGAATCCCCCTCCTCATCATAGACTGAGCTTAACATGAAGAAAATGAGGGTCAAAGCAAGGAAGTAACCTGTCTGTGGGCATCTGGATAGTCCAGGTCTGAGTACAGGGGAGAAGCCAGGCCTTGAGTCCCAGTCTCCTGTTCCATCCATGACACCACAGTGTCTTCCCAAGCATCCTGAGTGTCTACACTGGTAACTCCATACATTTGTGCTCAGGATCATCAACAATCCAAGTCCCATCTGGAGTCTTTCGATTGTAGAGTGAGTGTGAACCAGAGTAGGTGCCCCACCAGGGCTGGAGAAGGCCAAGATCACCAGAAGGGCCTGACCCTTTTTCCCATGTCTCCCACCCATCTCCCCCATGTGTACTCAGCACAGAGTGAAGATCCTGGGCCGGAAAATTCTCAAGGAGTCTGCTATTTGCCAGAGAAGAAAATGGAAGCACGTTCAGGCTCAGCCTACTTAGTGGCTGGGATGAGAAAGGTACATGAGGGATTCAGGCTCACCGCTGCCCCCTGCCACCTGCTTCAGGCAGCTGCAGTCTCCAGACAGCAAAGAGAATTCTTACTAGAAAAATCTTCAGAGTCTCTCTCAGTCTCTCTAACTGCCTCCCTCTCTCTGTCTCTGTGTCTGTCTCTGTGTCTGTTTGTCTGTCTCTGTCACACGCGCACACACACACATGACTGGAGTGGAGCTGAATGAGGGGAAAACATCAGAATTTGTACATAATTCTGCAGGCTCTATAATTGCCAATTGGATTTTCAAGATGGATGGTTTCTCCCTAATTAGATTCTCCTGCCTTGTATAAACCAACTTTGCTGCTTTATCCCATCCTATAAAGCAACCCATTCTTGATTAGTCAGGTTTACAAATCATGCCCAGGGTGTACACAGAGCACAAACAGTCCTCACCTTTCAATTTGCTCTCAGATAAAAATGTGCTTCTGCCTCAGATAATAATATACCAATAAAAAACATGTGCCTGACTAAGCCATAGCATCATTACCTAGAGCCCTCACCAAAAACTTATCTTCACCTTAAGAAAGAGACTAAAATCCCAGACTGGAAGGGCACCCTGGATCGTGCTTTTTGCAGACTGATACATTTTGGAAAAATGTAGAGGCTAGAGCAGCATTTTTTCAAAGTGCTGGGGCACCTGAGTGGCTCAGTCGGTTAAGTGTCTGACTCAGGCTTAGGTCATGATCTCACGGTTCGTGGGTTCAAGCCCCATGTCGGGCTCTGTGCTGACAGCTCAGAGCCTGAAGCCTGTTTCAGATTCTATGTCTCCCTCTCTCTCTGCCCCTCCCTTGCTTGCACACGTGCTCTCTCTCTCTCTCTCAAAAATAAAATAAACACTAAAAAAAAAAATTTAAAGTGTGGTGTGTAGCCTGCGTGCATCAGAACCACTGGGATGTATGCTAAGATGAACATTCTTGGTCTCCCTCCCCAAGACATACTGATCTAAACTCTCTGGGGGAGAGACCTAAGAATCTACCTTTAACCAAGATCCTCTTGTAATTCTGAAGGAAGCTAACATTGGAGAACCATGCAGATAAAGTCCTTCACAGATGGAATGTAAGGGCCACACGCCATATATATGCTGCAGTATTTGCTGCCATATCTGGAGGCAAGGCCAAGGAAACAATGACCCCCTCTTCCCCCAGAGACTCTCATGTCCCTGAATCTTCATATCATAGAATCCCAGTTCTCAGGCTTATGTCAGAGCAGCAGGTATCATAGCTGAGACTGTCAGGCTATGAGACACATTCCCTCCTGGTCTGAACACTGTCCCAGAACCCAGGGAAATCACTCTGGACAGAAAGTGCCTAGAGAATGGCTGGGCAGGGGATGCAACTTAAGGGCCCCCATGCCCTCAAGAAGCTGCATGAGGCCTGACTCAGTTGGATGAGAAAGAATGTACAGATGAGGAACTGATTCCAATGTGGCCCTGGTGGGTGCTGACAAGTTTGTCAAAGCCAAGTGTGGTCCACCAGTGATGTGAAATAGGCAGCCTGGGTGGCCTTCCAGGCTACTGAGCTGCAGACAACTGAGTAAGCAGAGCACAGCCACGACCTGCCTTTGATCTAGAAAGCACTTTTCTTCCAAGAGTTCAAAGCACTCTCCAGACACCACCTAATTCATCCTTACCCTCAGCCTCAGGATTAGATCCTGGTAAGGGGCCAATCAAGTCCATGCATCCAGCAGATTCCAACCCTGGTCAAAAGTCAGAATTCCTAAGGATACTTTTTAAATGCAGACGTTGAGCCCCCAACCCAGCCCAAATAAATCAGACTTTCCTGGGTGGGGCCCTAACTTCCACTAGTGATTCTGGCAAAAGGCCTGAATCTATTGTTGCCTCTAGACAGTATCGCTCTCCATCCCCTGGAAAGCTGAAGCTTCACCCCCCCCCCCCGCCCCAGCCGCCCAGGAAAAGGTGATTGGGAAGATGTTTTCCATGGCAAAGCACTTCATAATTCTGATAGTCAGAAGTTCTTCCAAAGCCTAAGCCATATTAATCACGCTAAATGTGAAGTTCTCTGAACTTCTGCGCAGTGGACCAAGGAGCGTGGCTCCATTCGTCTGGCCTCCACTTCCTAAGAGAGATGTGGAGGCTCCTGTAGGTTCTGAAGTTCAACAGGAGAACTGAGCTTTGGCCCCAGGTTTGTGCATTTGACCATGTCCCCACCTTGCCCCATGGGCCGTGGCTTCTTCCCAGTGAACACGCAACAGAGTCGAACATTGTATCAAAGATCTGACTCAAGCTCCACTCCAAGGGACAAGGGGTGAGAGACTGAGTGCTCCCAGACTTGCCTTTTCCCCCTATTCCCAATATACAGATTGTAAAAACAATCCAGGGCAGTGAGGTAAGGAGGGCCCCTGGTCTCCTGACACCAGCTCTCAGGAGCTTTCCCTAGGCGCTCAGGCCAGCTGCACAGCCCTCCCTCCCAGAAGCCAGAGCAGACCTGGTTCACTCACTGCAGCAGAACTGAATCCCTGAGGGACATGACTCAGCCTGGGGAGCTGGGACGGGACCCTCCCCCCACCCCCACCAGTCAGTCCCATGTTCTCTGGGCTCCACAGGAGGGATAAACAAGGTGTGTGGTTTGGAAAAGGAGGAGGAAGCAAAAGCCTCTGCTGCCTATGTCAGCGCTGTCTAGCGTTTCAATGGTACGAATTCTCTGGTTGGCTTTGTTGCAGAATTTTTAAGAGCATGAGCTCGACCTTATCAGTGCGATCATAAACTCCTCAAGATGAGGACTCTGTGTTCTATTTGCCTAACTCAGAGCCTGGCACAGAGTAAGTGCTTGTTAAGGCGAGCTACGAGGACACCCTGTGTCCTGGGTGCCTAGCCTGGGGGGGAGGGGACACACAGTGGCAATGACTTGAGCCATGTCTGGGACAGGCATTCGTTGGCCTTGTGGAGTCAACATGTTATACCCCACACTGAAAAACCAGTTGCGGAGGAGACTGGGAGGGGTTCAGACCGTCCTCAGGATCCCCCCGACTCCAGCCTGAATCGGGCCATTCCGAGAGCTTCCATTCTCCCCCCTCACTGATGCCTGGACATGCCCCTCCCGCACACATCCCCAAACCTCCAAATTCATCTCCTCGATGATGTCTCAGAATCACTTAACCTCACCCTGGGCTATTCGTCACGCCTCCCATTGAAATAGTCTATACATTATCGGGATTTCCTGTTTGCTTGTTTGACAGCTGAGCTGCAAGAGCCCCTGTAGATCAGCTGCTTCAGTCACAACCCAGAAGCCCTGATGTGATCAACCTTTCTGGTTTCTTTAACAGAAGACAAGAGAATAAAAGAGGCTCTAATAGAGAATATCAGAGTACATCACATGCAGGAAGCATGAGCTCCATTTCAGGAAATGTTCAGTTACCCACACACAGAAGTGTACGCGAGTTGCAAAGTCAAATGCATTTCTTCTGGTGACTCACAATCACAAAAAGTGTGAAAAACACCACACCTATTTTCTCAGGTCACCAGGGAGGACACCGACACACAGAGAGATAAAGCAAGCTGCCCAAGGTCACATGTCTGGTCAGTGGCAGTGCCTGGGCAAGAGCTTGGGTTTTTCCTGAGCGATTTTAGTGCTCTGCTCACTACAGCCTGTGGTCTCTGGTTCTGCACCCAGAGAACACCCCTGAGGTGGGCTAGGGAGCTCCGGGGACCCCTAATCCTACCACAGCTCTCCAGCCAGGAGGGGGCTTCCATCGGCTGACCCAGGGCAGATGCACCTGGCAGGGATAATCCACTGGAACCTTTGGCTGAGCTAGTTTTGCACATGCAGCCAAGAGTGACCTTGGCTTTCATCTCAAGAACTCTTTGTCATTAAATGAGGGCAAAAGCACTAAACGAGGTCACTTTAAGATGAATGTGAGGGCTAACCAGCTCTGAAACAAGTCAAGAGCGCTGGCCTCTCCCTGTGGGAGTGCAGGCCAGCAGAGAAGCATCCTACAGTGAAGATTCCAGGCCATGAGCTGGGTCGCTGCCTGCCCATTCAGGCTGTGACTCCTCTCACCTTCCTTAGAGAAAAGAGCACCCTCTTCTCTGGGAGGCACCACCTGACTTTTTCTGTGGCTCCTCAGGGTGAGCAACGCTGGGGTCAGAGGAAAGTGGGGTTGCAGGGAGAGTCAGAAACTAAAACAGCCCCTTATTTTACTGGTGAGAAAACCATAGCTCAGAGAGACCAAAAGATTTGAGCAAGGTCACAGAGCTAGCTGGTTGGAGAGCCACACATAACTTCAATCCAGAGCTCCTGATTCCCAGCTCCCCGCTTCTCAGACCCACACACAAAGCATCTGGGTATCTTGTTACAATGCAGAATCAGTAGGGCTGGGGTGAGACCTGAGGTTCTGCATCCCAAAGAAAGTTCTAGGTGATGCCAATGCTACTGGCTGTATACCATGTTGTCTGGAAGGGTAAAGGGATCTTTAAACCTCACCACTGGTCATATCCAGGCTCAAACTCTTCACTTTAACCAGGCAAATCCTCTAATACTGACAAACATACTTATTTAAAATGGTAAGTATTATTATTTTAACATCCTTTGAATACTTATTATGTGCCAGTATTTTATTATCATCCCTATCTTACACATAAGGAAGCTGAGACTCAGAGAGGTTAAGTAACTTAGCCTGAGTCACACAGCTATTAAGGAGCAAAGCCAAGATGCAAACTCAGATCTGCCTGAGTCACAACTTAATCAGCTAAAAACTATATAGAAGTATACTCTCAATCCTTCTTTTCTCTGAGCCTTGGGGCCTCTGCCCAGAATATTCATAACACTCCTCCAGCCAAACTGTGCTTTCCCCGGTATTATTTGGCCACAATTTTTTCATAACTCAGGCTCTTAAAGGTCCTTTTTTCCAGACCTGTGTATACCCGGTGGACCCCAACAAGTAATTTTTAGAGTTGATCTGGGGGTGACACAAGATGCGAAGGAGTTCAGGGCAATGTGTGGACAACTGATCTACACAGTAAGACACAGACATGTGGTGGTCTCTTTCTAAATCAGGGGCTTTGTGTGCTTTCCCCAGGGCCATGTCAGTATAGACTCTGAAGCCCTGCCCCCAGGGCGTGGTGCTGGGCACCAGGAGCTTTGCAAGGAGGGGCCTGTGGTCTGCATTAGGACTGTTGAGGCTGCCCATGCCATAGGAGCGATTTTTGGGCAGGGACAAGAGCATGTGCAGTCACCCGGAGGACCACTTCAGTGCTGCCCAAACCCAGCCCGGTACTTCGGCCACACCTTCAGGATTAGGAACCATTCTTGGTTACACCAGGCTTCACAAAATGTGAGCTCACTGCTGTAACGTACACTTGATGAGTAGGGACAAGTGTGGTACCCCAATGGCACACCATTCTCACAGGTGGATGAGCATTTATGTGGCCCCACGGCTGTGGCACAAGGCTGACTCAGGTTGGCTTCAGGTTCATGCTGGGATGCTTTCTCCAAGCAAAGGGGGAGCACTAGAAACCACTAGTTACTGCAGAGGCCCTGGTGGCCAGGAGATGGCAGGAGAGACGTGAGGGTGTGATGTTCCCGACAGTGGTCAGGATGGTACTCAGTGGGACCAAGGGCAGGTCTAGAGCTGGGGGGGGGGGGGGGTGGCAGGGAGAGCCGGGCTGTGGAACCCTCCCTGTGCAGTCTCAGGGGCCAGGCTATCTCACCCTGAATGCTGGCCCTGCCACTTACAAGTTGTATGTCCTGGGGCCTGTCATTCACCTTTCAGTACCTCGATTTCCATATCTATAAAGTGTGAGTAACAGTGAATAGTCCAGGGGGCACCTGGGTGGCTCAGTCAGTTAAGCATCTGACTCTTGATTTCGGCTCAGGCCATGATGTCACAGTTTGTGGGATCGAGCCCTGTGTGGGGCTCTGTGCTGACAGCGAGGAGCCTGCTTAGAATTCTCTCTCTCCCTGTCTCTCTGCCCCCCCCCTGCTCTCTCAGTCTCCACCCCTCCCCCAGTCACTTATGCTCTCTGTCTCTCAAAATAAATAAATGCACTTGAAAAAAATACAGTGAATGGTCCAAATGAGGTGGTGTGCATATTTAGAATAGTGCCTAGCATATGTTGAGGGCCTGATAAAAGTGAGCAAGGGCTTGACAGTATCTATATATCACGGCCGCCATAGGGCCCGGGCCCCACTCTGGCAGACAGTGACAAGGAGGCTTCATGGAATATGAGAAAGCGCACCTTCTGCTTCTGTTTGCCACACATAGGAACAGAGAATGGCTGAGGCTGGGTACTCACTTTTTCAGGGCGCACTCCAGTTCATTCTTCTCTTCATGAGCTTCCTGGAGCTGAGAGAAGGTCCTGGTCAGGAAGTCCTCGAAGTTGGACAGTAAGTGAGGCTCGTCCTTCTTCAGCTGCAGCCAGACTTGCTTGATATCACTTTCACTGCGACAGAAAGGGGGACACTGATGTCAGAGCATGCAAACACTGAGCTTCCCAGATGTGAAAGTGACAGCCAGAACACCGTTGTCATGATCATGACAGGAGTGGCTAGCATGTATTGAGTGCCTCCTGTATGCTAGGTACTCTATGTACATCGGCCTATTTGACCCTCACAGTAACCTACCAGGCTGGTGCTCTACTACCCCCGGAAGAGGGTGAGGTGAGCTGTCTCAGATCACTCAGCTGCTGAATGACAGGGTCAAGAGTCAAACTCAGGCTGTCTGGCTTCTGTCCTCGCCTCCTTAACCGCACCCTCCACTGCTTCCACGCTCTGGTTTCCCCAGGGGCTGGTGGTGCTGACTGTGCAAGGCCACGTGCTGGGAGCATCTCAGAATGTCAGGAAGAAGAGAGAGGACAGGAGCCTGGTGCATGTGAGGACAAACGCCATGGAGCTAAAGGAGAGAGCCTGTCGCCCCAGGAAGGATGGTCCTCACAGCTGAGAGGTAAAGACATGCCATCTGATGGATGGCAGAAAGCAATTGTCACTGCGGGGAATGGAGGAGAATATGCAGCACCCCACTGGGGCCTGGTGGCACCAGGAATGAGTGACAGGAGAAAGGAAGGGAAGGTGCAAATCTGCAGGATGTGTGTGCACACAGGGCAAGACAAGTAGAAAGTTGGCAGGGACGCGGGCAGGCAGAGAGATAAAGACACAGAGTGACATGTCCAGAGCCACTGCCACCCCAATGCCCCTGGCTAAGAGGCACACAGGGCAGGTGTGCACTGGAGAGCAGGAGAGACTCACAGGGCCACACTGATCAGTGACGGGAGGACGGAGGCAGTGGCGCACCCCGCGGACCATGCTCTCCCTCTCTGGAGAAACAGCCGACCATCAAACTGAGCCAGAACAGCGGTCCAACCTGTAACCCATGAAATTCTAAAACCACCATGATCTGAGGGGAGCTACAACCAGGAACCCTCAGGATAAAGAATAAGATCCTTTGTTCTTGTGTAACAAGTGCTATATTTGAGAAGCTTGCCTGAGAAGTGACATTTGAAGGGTGCCTGGGTGGCTCAGTTAGCGAAGAATCTGACTTTGGCTCAGGTCATGATCTCGTGGCTCATGGGTTCAAGCCCTGCGTCAGGCTCTGTGCTGACAGCTTAGAGCCTGGAGCTGGCTATGGATTCTGTCTCCCTCTCTCTCTGCCCCTCCCCTGCTCACACTCTCTCTCTCAAAAATAAATAAACATTAAATTTTTTTAGTGTTTAAAAAACAAGTGACATTTGACAGTGCATGTTAGCCATGTGCCTGGGGCACAGATATGGGACAGCCAATCGGCTAGAGCCTCCAGTAAGATTTGCAGACCCACACGATCCTCTTCCAAAGCTCTTTGAACCACTTACTCATGGCCACATCACTCCCTTCCAGATTTCTGGAGAAGGGACAAATCTGTCAATTCTTGATGAAAAATAAGCCAAGGCCCTTAAACTGCCAAATCACTCAGCCAAGTGGACAACTGTGAAAAGCTGGGAGTCCAGACGTCCAGCCTACTGATTCTGCTCCTGGTGGAAGGGGCCAGGGGTGCAGGGCTAGAAGAGACCCTGGGAGGTCAGCTGACCCATCTGCCTGCTTCCAGAACAACACACAAGCTATTCTGGAGCGTGAAATCTTGGAAGACCTCTGAAGTCTTCACAGCCTCCTCTGTTTCCTCATCTGGGGCCCCGTGGTCTTGACACCCCCCTCATGCAGCAACACGAGCCTTCTGCCTTTTGTTTAGCTTCCACGGGGATGGAAGGTGCTGGCCACCGTCTTCTACATATCAATGTCTGCGACCACTGTGGAAACCCTCCCTTGAGCCTTTCCAGGATGCCTCATGCTGGCTCAGTTCTGCATTGGCCTCTAACACGAGCCCTTGGGGTAACATTGGGTAGACTGGTTTGAGAGCCTGGCCAGGAAGGGGGCTTCCCCAGAAGGAATGGGTGGATGGAGAAGTGCCTCTCTTTCATGACGGTTCCTCGGCTCACCCACACCACCCTCCTCCCCCCCGCCAGGAAGAGGCTTCACAGGGTCACTGGCAGTGGTCGCTGTGCCTCTTACCCCTAGAGGATCTGAGTCTGGTCTCTGTCTCATGCACTTCCCACCCACCTGCACACCCACGTGCCCCAGCCGACGCCCAGAAGATCTGCCCCTGATGCTGCCCCTGCTGCTGGGGTCAAACATGCTTCCCCACCCCTGCCAAGCCTCTCACCAGGATCTCTCCTAGGCTTTTGCCAGCCTTTCTCAACTCTGACACAGTCTATCAAATCATTTGCTCAAAATTCCACAGAGCTGCAGATCTTTTTTCTGGCCTGTGTGTTGTGTGCAGACCACTCCTTTCCTGCTTCCTCTTTATCATTCTCAATCCCAGTTCCTTCTCCTCCCAAGCCTGGGACACATCAGCTCCAATCATTAGGCCATTTTTACTCCCGGAACACATAGCCAACCCAGGACCGAGGGGACCCAGAAACGGAAAGGCAAAATGCAATGGGAAAAGGGAGAAGAAAGTTATTCCACGTTTTTCAGGCCACTGGTTTCCACCAGCTACATCACATTTTATTTTATTTTATTTTATTTTATTTTATTTTATTTTATTTTATTTTATTTTATTTTAATTATTTTATCCTATTTTTATCTCATTTCATTTTTTTTTTAAGTTTATTTATTTGAGACAGAGCATGAGCAGGGGAGGGGCAGAGAGAGAGGGAGACAGAATCTGAAGCAGGCTCCAGGCTCTGAGCTGTCAGCACAGAGCCCAACATGGGGCTCATGAGATCATGACCTGAGCTGAAATTGGCCGCCCAACCAACTGAGCTACCCAGGCGGGCCCACTGCATTTCATTTTAAATGTCAGGGCTTAGATAAATTTTTGGGGGAAAATGGGGGATTATGTTTTATTTGAAGTTCCAGCCATCTGAAATTTTCAGCCGAGCTATTGATTATCCAAGTAGTGGGTTGGTACAAATGGGTTCACTTCCTGCCTCAGTTTCCTGATGGTTAGGTTCGGCTCAGGGATACAGTGTGCAAATGCTTGCACGTAAGGTACCTTTGGCAGGAGCACAGCACTGTGGGGCTGGCTGCGATGCCCTGCAGCCCTTGAGACCCAGGGCTGGCTTTGGGGGAGGTGGAAATACTGGCAGGCTGGTGGTGACCGGAAGCCTCAGCAAAACACACTGAGAAACCCTCCAGGCCCGGCACGCCCCGTGCTGCACAGCACTCCTCATGGAACCAAGGACCATGCTGACGACGTAGGGTAGAAGTGAGGAGAGTGGGAGAAGAGGGGCCTAGCAGTGTTTCCCATGAGACAGTGTAACAGCAGACACAGAGCCCCTGGTCCATGGCGCACAGACAGGGGTCTGCCAAGGGCAGGCGGTACGGAACAAGCCTCCTCGCTGGCAGCCCAGCACCTGGGGCCTGGCTGAGTGCTTAACAAACTTTAATGGTGCACAGGGCAGACGAAGGGGCTGCTCCTAGGCTGGGCTCCATTCCCCAAATCACTGTCATCACTTACTCCTCGGAAACCTTCTGGGCTCCAAGTTTGTCCATCAGTGTTTGGAACTGAGTCTCCTCATCTTCATCCGTGCCGCCCGCATGTTCTTCCCCTCTGGACTGATATACCTTCTCTTCCTGGAGCCGTTCAACCTGCTCGCCTGCATCTTCCTGACCTGGCTTATTCTGGCTGAAGAAGAAGTGGCCTATAGGATGCACAGCACAAGGATCTGAATTAGGCAATATGCACCTGGGAAGACCTTATAATTCTTAGTTGCCAGGAATCGTTTGGGGCTCCTCTGAGGGAAGAAAAAGGGAAACCCCCTCCAGCAAACATTCTTGGACACCAGCTCCTGGATTTGGGGTCTTCCCGTCTTCCATGACATTCTGAGTGAGCTGCTACAACCTGGGAAAGGCAGAATGGATGACAGGACTGTGGCACCTTTGTGGCTCTCTGGCTTAGAGCTCATCTCTTCATTGGGTTCTTCTCTAAACAACAAGAGCCTCCCCTCCATCCACCTCCAGCAGGCTGACTGTGCTCCATATTACCATCTAGTCACTTCCCCCAGTGGCATCACTGAACTTCACATTTACAAGCAACATAACAGTTTTGGTGCACGTTCTCCATACTCATACTGTCTGTAATATACAGCAACCTGTCTTATGCTCCCAAGGCAGTTAGAAGCTCCTAGAGGTCAGGAAAGGCCTCAGATACTTCTAAACAAACTATATGGCACCTTATATGAGGCAGATGTGTGGTAAGACCTGCCTGCTGCCCAGTACTTGCTCTGATAAGTATCTGACCAGTATCTTATCTGATGGGATTTCTGGTTTCTTTATCTTGTTCATGAATCTCTGTCCTCCTTCCTCCTGGGTACTTTGAGAACCCTCTAGAAATTCCTCTGATAGCTGGTTCCCCTCACCCGGGAAGACTCAGCCAGACCCAGGCTGAAATGAGCCATGCAGCCATCCCACTTTGTTGTGAACTGGTGTCACAGAAAGGAAAGGAGACAAGGAGAGGCTGGAAATCTCATCTCGGCTCCCCTCTTACGTCAAGCCTTCTGTCCAAGCTCCCTTGCATTCCCCTTGTCCTTCTCAGGTGGGAGGGGATCTGACAGAGACAGTGCAGTGGGCACTGAGAGAACAGTGGTGTGGACAGCTGGTGCGGACACCAGAAAAGAGGCCCAAATAATCTGGAGCCTGGAAACTTCAGGAGGACAGGGAAGCTTGTGCTACACAGACCCATGGGTGTGGTGTGGGAGGAGGCATGCACCTTACATAGCTTTATGTAGCTGGGGCCCCGGCATCCATCAGAACTTACTAAATCCAGTGGTGAATTCCTCTGGCGTCAGAAAGCCATTGCCATCAGCATCCAGGGCGTCAAACACATGCTCCAGTTCCTCCAGGCTGAGTGGTAACTCCTCATGGAGCCTCTGAAAACAATCCAGATGGCACTGGTTAACACTCGGATCGTCACACAGGGCTGCCCTGGGAAGGCAGAGCTTTCTGCCAGAAATGTCCAGAGTGGGCCCTGGCCTACAAAAGACCCCATTACCATCCATCCTTCTCCTCCTTTGAATGTTACAACATTGACTATTTATTGGGTGCCTCCTAATGTGCTAGGCAATTTGCTAGGCGATCCATAAATAATAAATAATAAATAAATAAAATATTTATCAATATTTTTATAAACATGTATATTTGTACTGAATTCTCATGGCAGCCCTCTAGGTGGGCATTATTATCTCCATTTTACAGGTTAAAGTTACCTGCCCAAAGGTCACCTAGCCAGTAAATAACAATGAGTAGTCAAATCCGGGGTCTGACTCCAAAACTGGCCCTCTTCACAGCCACAAAGGACCAGAACTGTACTGGACTGAATCCTGTGGGAGGATCACAGCCATGGAACATGGTGTTGTCAAGTTGAATGAGACTGTGAACATAAAGAACATGGCACAATGCCTGGCCCAGAGAAAGCATTTGGTAAAAGGTAGTAGGAAGTGGGGGGGGGGGGGGAGAGAGAAAGAGAGAGAGAGAATGAGAGTGATGGATCCACTGACCCACCAAGGCCCAGCAAGTGAATGGCAGAGCCAGGTTTCATGTCTAGTCCTTCCTGGTCTCCTCAGGCCCCTGTCCTCTGCCCTGGTACCTCCTCTACTGAGATGCAGGTATGGGTCACACCCTCAGGAGCCTTCCTGATGGAGGCCACCCACGTCCCAGGGCCCCGGCACCACATTTGTAAGTTTTGGCGGACACACATTTTGGTCCTTCAGCTCTGCGGGGGAAGCTGGATAAGCCCCCTTCTTCTGAGTGACCCCCACCCATCACACCAGGCTGTGCCCCACTTCTGCCCCCTACTGGCTGCCAACCAAAAAGATGTTAACTGTCACTGGCTTAAGGTGTCATTCCCCCAGGAGCATTTGTGTTCTAAGGGAGAATTGGACAAGATGGTGTGCAAGGAAGTTACATATAAGCACTGAACCTGAGCCCTGGCCTGGCTAGGGTCACAGAGGATGGGAGGGCAGGGACCAGCCCAAGGGATGAGGAGCAAGTGGCTGAGCTCCTGATGCTTCCCTCCGGCCTTCTGCCTGATGTGCAGTGGCCCCAGGCCAAGGCTAATTTGCATAGTTGAAGCAAGCGTAGTCTTATACCCTAATAATCTAAGTCTCCAAACAAGGACTCCCCAAGGGAGTTCATTATAGCCCAGCTGCCCCTCCCCTTCCTCCCCGTTACCCAAGGGACAGGTGCACAAAATCGCCAGTATGCAAGTGACTGACAGCTGAAGACAATGAACACAGGGCTGTAGGAAGGAAGGTATATACCCCTCTGAACAATGAAAATGAGCCGGCAGGTGTGAAAGCCCATAACACAACTTGCGAGAACATTTGGCTTGATCCTATGGCAATCTTCTAGCTGATAAGCCATAAAGTTTAATTTGGCAGGTACTGCATTAAGGCAGACTGTGATGCATTACAAAGTGGAAAGACAGGATGATGTGGAAGCCATTTAGGAGAACTGAATTAAATATGAATGAGTTTTTTAGAAAGCAAGGGGAGTGAGCGTTTGTGCAGAGTCTAGAAGCGCATCTGCTCAGCACAGAGCAGAATCTCTGGCTTATCAACATCCATAAACCAGCTGTCTCAAAAGCCACAGTAAGAGTATGCGGGGTGAGGAGTGAGTCAATTTTGCAAGCAGGAAGTTTTATTAGCCCCATTTGAAACCAAAGGCATCACACGGGAGGTAGGGTGAAAACCCTTGCAAGTCTGGCCCTCTCCTTGGGGTAATCCTTCCTCCTTCCCACCATCACCATCAGCCTAGGATTGCTGGATCTGATCAGTGACGTGCCTCACATAGGACTGGAGCTACAAATGGGCTGCAAGAGGTCTGCCGACATTGGTGTGACCCTCAATTTGCCTTTCACTGAAGCCACCCCCACACGTGGGTACCTTTTCTCTCGAGGACGTGAACTGGGAAAAGCTGTTGAATATACACCACCTTAGGCTCTATTCCTGAATCTAACACAAATCCCTCCATCACCTAATCTCAGCCTCTCTTGTCTACAACTCAGGCTGGTTTCCTCTTTCTGCTGTCCGTGAACCTGGAGAAAGTGATATTAGATCTTCCAAGTAGTTCTTGCTCCTCCTGTCCTGGCAAATTAGTACTGAGTGCTTCTTCAGCCTTCTCTGCACGCTGCACCATGCCAGATTCTTGACCCTCTCTTTGTTGGCCCTACTGGAAAAATTCTTTAGTCTCAATCACCATAATCACCTCTTATGTATCTTTGTTCTCAGGGCCTGCAGAGACATGTGAAACCAACTCATTCTGGTCTTGTTTCCTGGGCACCTGGTGCTGTCTACATTTTCAGCCAAGTGAGGTAAGCAGAGCAAAGAGGGACAGGATTATTCATTCCACTGATCGGAAAGCCTGCAAGGCTCTAGATTTGCCTAAAGTCACAGTGGAGACCAGCACTGGGATTAAAGAGCTGATTTCTCATTTGGGGCTTCAGCTATAGTCAAAGTGTCCTCTGCTGTGCTCTTTCTAGAATTCCGTACTCAGCATTACCATGCCCTGCCTACCCACCTACCACCAAAAGTCTCTCTTGCCAGCAGCACCACATACTAGCCTTCCAGAGATCCTGTTTTTCACTTGTACTTCCATCTGGGAGGGCAGACGGGGGAGGGAGGAGGAATGGGGAGGAAGTCAGCTCACCCAATTCATGCTGCTGCTCTGTAAAACTCTGCAGCTCCTTCAAAGCCAGCCTCCCTCCACTGCCTTAAGTTAGCTCTGAACTCCTGTTTCATTCAGGCTCTGCAGCCCCTGGGGCAGGGCCAGGCTGTGCCTTCCCCTGAACACATTGCCTTCTTTTATCAGCTTGTAGTTATATACTGATAGACGCAATCAGTTGATGAATGTCTGCTCCTTCAGTGGACTAGGAGATCTGAGCCAGGGATTCTGTTCGTTTTTACTCACTATCGTGTTCTCAGGTAGCCCCATGCTGACCAACATGGAGTATTCAGATACTTGTTGAATGAATGAATGAATGAACGGCTAAGGGTGATGGCAAGAGACGCTGAACTCCTATCTAGGGAGCACTGGTCTGGACCTCTCATACTCCCAGTCCTGGCCAGCACTACTGCAGATTCTCAGCAAGGTCTTACAAACTGGACATTTTCCAAGACCAGGAATAGGAAGCAATTCTGCAGCAGCAGTGTAAAGGCCTGGGGCTCCCAAAACCATGGAAAAATGCCATCGTCTTCTACACTCTAGCCAGACCCCTCTATCTTCCTGGTCACCAGTCCAGTAACATGCCTCACACAGCTTAAAATGAATGGGTGCACAGCTTCAAACATGTCTGAGGAAAACTTATTAAAGAGAAAACCAGAAGAGATCCATCTTTATGGACAGAATTAAAGTCTCCCTTCTTCTGGGGCTTCTGCAGCATTCTGTTCAGACCTCTCTATTCCAGCACCAAAAACTCTCTTCCCTGTATCATAACTCAGCTACTCCAAACATCTTTATAAGGAGAATTCAAGGTCTGAGATGTGAGATTACCTTTATTCTGCTTTATGTTTTCACGTGCTTGTTTTGGGCTGAGTGTTTGGTATAGCCTAGGGTTTCTCAACCTTGGCACTACTGAAATCTTGGCATGGTTAATTCTTTGTTGGGTGACGAAGAGGGCACCATCCTGTGCCTTATAGGGTATGTAGCAGCATCCCTGACAATACCTAGTAGGTGCCAGTAACATCCCCCCGTCTAGTTTCCATCGAAAATGTTTCCAGACATCACCGAACGTCCTCTAAGAAGCAAAATTGCCCCACTCATGTAGACTGGGCACACACAACAATAGCACCATCTGGATATGAGTGGAAGGCCCCCTCTTTAGCAGGTATGCCTTTTCTTTGTCCCCGAGGAGGGACAGATGAGCACTTAAAGTCATAGTATGATGGTTTGGCTGGAAAATAGTACTGTGGCTCCTCAGAAAATTCAGAAACAGAACTACTGTATGGTCCAGCAATTTTCCTTCTGCACATATACCCCGAAGAATTGAAAGCAGGGACTCAGAGTATTTGCGCCCCCCTGTTCACAACAGCATCAGTCTCACACGAGGGTGTGAAGCAACCCAGGTGTCCGTCGATGAGCGAATGGATAAACAACCTGTAGTGCACAGGTACGATAAAATATTATCCAACCTTAAAAAGGCAGAAAATTCTGACACCTGTGACAACACGGATGAACCCTGAAGGCATTATGCCAAGTGAAACAAACCAGTCATAAAAGGAAAGACACCTGTGATCTGCTGATAGGAGGAACTTAGAGTAGTCAAATTCAAGAAGACAGAAAGCAGAATGGTGGTTGCCAGGGACTGTGGGGAGGAGGAGTCCATGGAAGTTAGTGTTTAATGGGTACAGCGTTTCCATTTTGGAAGATGCAAACAGTTCTAAAGATGGCAGTGGGGATGGTTGCACAACATGAAGGTACTCAATGCTGTTGAGCTGTACACGTACAAATGGTTAAGACAGTAAACTGTATGTTATGTGTATTTTGCCACAATTTTTAAAAATCACACTGTGGAGGACATATAGGGTACAAACCCCCAACCCCTGCTCCCAACACACACACACACACACACACACACACACACACACACAAAGTGTATTTATGGAGAGATTTCCAGGTCCCAGTCTCAGGGCCAAGAGCTCTACATGCATACGCACATTTAATTCTTCTCTAACCCTGGGAGGTACTATAAATAATTCACAGATGAGGAACTATCGCCTAGAGGGTTTAAGAGGCTCACACAAACTCACATGCTATTAAGTTGCAGATTCAGGGCTAAAACTCAGTGCAATTTGCTATAAAAATCTTAGAGAGTCCAAAGTTAACCTAAACCAGGAATCAGCTAACTTTTTCTGTAGAAGACTAGGAAATACATATTTCAGGCTGGGCGGGCCTTTTGGTCTTTGTCACAGCTACTCAATCCTGCCACAAACATGAAGGCTGCCATGGGCAAGTTGTAAATGAATGAGCACAGCTGTGTTCCAACAAAACTTTACTCACACAAATAGGCAATATTTGGTTTGCCAACTCTTAGATGATTCTTAACAGTGTGGCTAGTCTAGGAACTCTAGGCAGTGTTGGGAGGTAGGTACTTGGCATTGGTAGGTAATCATTTCACTTTGAAAAGTCAAGGAAGCAGGGGTTTTGAGGCTCTAGGTGTCTTCAGAGAGATCTTCTGCCCATACTGGCCCCCTCTCCCTCTCTGGGCTGAAGAAGTCCCTTCACACCCTTCCAGCCTGGCCTTCTCATGTCCCTCTGTCCCTATGAGGCAAGACTGACTTTCACTCGGGGTCCTCAGCCCCATGACTCTGCTTGTCTAGGGGCTGCACCAGACTCTGCCCTGCAAAGCAGTCTTCACTCCAATTCTGCCTGGAGCGATCCCCATGGAACCCAGTTTCCTCATAGAGGAGGGGGTGGGGTCTGAGGGGCCATGGGTGGAGCTGAGGTTTCTCAAACTGCTGCCTACAATCTGTTCACACAGGTTGATTCCAACACCGGCTGTCCCCGCAGTAGAACGTCCACATATGGAGCCCCAGCATAGGACAGCTTGCACCCTTGCCCTCAGTGCAGTCTGCCTCTGGTTCCTCCAGGTTTCTCCAGGGACCCAAAAGGAAAAAACTTCTCCTGGACCCTGCTCCTTTCCTTCTGTGGTCCCTGCTCTCTCAGAGTGGGCTGGCTCCATACTGCTGGGGCTCAGACCCTGCAGCAGTCTCCTTCCCCACCCGCACCCCCCCCACCCCTACCTCTTGGATGGACACAAAGTCTTTCTCACCCACTGAAAATAGTTTTTTGTTCATCAGGACCAAGAAGAATAAGAGCACCAAGGGAGGAGCTTAACTCTCTCTTTTTCCTAAAGGACAGTAAGCCCTGCATGGTCTTGTTCTGACTCTGCTTCTTTACCCACCTCTTCCAGCCCCTGGATCTGCTCTCCCTCGGGTCCATGGCCTCACCTTCCTTGACAATCAGTTCCTGTTGTTGTTGTTGTTGTTGTTTTTTAAATATTTATTTATTTATTTATTTATTTTGAGAGAGTGTGAGAGCACGTGGGAAAGGGGCAGAGAGAGAGAATTCCAAGCAGGCTCTGCACTGTCAGCACTGAGTCAGACACAGGGCTCGATCCCACAAACCGTGAGATCATGACCTGAGTGGAAATCAAGAGTTGGAGGCTTAACCGACTGAGCCGTCCAGGCACCCCTCAGTCCCTGCTTTAAAGGGCCTCTCCTGGTGGCTGAATTTTCGTGTGCATGCATAATCTGAGCTCTTCTTTCAGTTCCCATGAGGCCAGGCTGAGAACCAAAGGTGAGCAAGGTGGTAGTGGTCAAGTTCAAGGAGGTGACCACCAACCAAAGGGGTCACCTGGCAAAGCAGCTCCGTGAGGGAGTGACAAGGAACAGACAGATGTCTGTAGGTTCTGCCCAGGAGAGCCAAAGGGTACGTGGGGCTTCCACAGAGCATCCAGTGTTGATGATGTGTGGATTGCTGTTCTCCACGTATCTCTTTCCAGCCCATCTTCCCCCAGATAGGACCCGAGAAAGCAGCAAAGAGATAGCGCTTAAGTGATGGGCCTTGTTCTTCCTTGATAGCACTTTCGGAGCCTACAGAACTGAAAATTTCAAATGCTTCACTGTCCACAGGTACACAGAAGCTTTGGGAAACAAAGTAGAAATAAAGGCCATGATGTGTAAGTATCCACTAGGTAGGATGTCTGTCCCCTTTTCCTCTTGCCTCGGTCACAATCAAGGACTGAGTAGGAATGTAGCTGAGTTGGTACCTCTGCAACTTGATGGTTATGACTTCATTCCGGGTCAGATACAAATGATTTCTTACAACTTACACTTTGCAGCTTAAATTCACCATGACTCTTCCTCCTTCAGTAAAGTGTGGGCTTCAGTGAAGGTTAATTGGGACACACACACACAGAGAAAGTGCTGAATTGCACCACGCATATGGTCCGGAGCTGACCATCAGTACATGTCAAATTCCCTTTTCTTTCCTTCCAGAAGGGACGATCAAAAGTTAAGTATGCCATTAAAACTACCACCACCAACCACCACAGACCTGTGAAGGACAATAATGAAGTTCACAGACAGGGTTTCCTCAAAGCACACAGAGTCTGGCCTTCCATGGAGAGTAAGACTTGGGTTGAGTTTCAGTGACAGAAATGTACTGGGGAGCCAACTACTGACAACACAGATGGTCTGAGCTCTCTCGTGGGCTAAGCCTGTCCTGTCCTCCGGGTCTCTTCCCTCCATTCGTGCATCTATGGCATGGTGGAAGAGCTCTGGGAAAAGCCTGAAAACACCATCCTGTGGGGCCAGGGAAAGACCCACGGCCTTCACCTGGGTCACATGGCTCATCTCTTTGCAGCTCCCACATGTGAGCCCAGAAGGGGACTGAGCCCCATGAGGGTCTACATTCCACTGCCCAACTTCACTGTATTCTGAAAAGCCAAATTTAAAAAAGAAAGCTTAGGGGCACCTGGGTGGCTCAGTTGGTTGACCGTCCAACTCTTGATTTTGGCTCAGGTCATGATCTCACAGTTCGTGGGATTGAGCCCCGTGTTAGGCTCCATGCTGTCAGTGAGGATTCTCTCTCTCTCTCTCTCTCTCTCTCTCTGCCCCTCCCACATTCGTGCTCTCTCTCAAAATAAATAAATAAAATGAAAAAATAAAAAGAAGAAAACTTGACCATTGCAGGATTTTCTTGCAACAGCACGGCCATGCATCCCTCCCCAAGATGCTCTTGGCTGGAAAGAGCTGGAGAAGGGCTGAGTCCAGCTTGCTCTGGTGGAGCCTGCATCTTGTTTATGTCAGAGGACATCACGGCTGCAACATAACGGACTTAAGTAAGACACTCAGAAGAAGCTTTTGACACGAATGCTGGAAAGGCACTAGACCAGGGGTGGAAAACTATGCCCCAGGGTTATAAATCGGACCCCATCATCTGTTTTTTATGGCTAGTGAACTAAGAGTGGCTTTTACACTTTTATTATTTTTTATTCAAGGATAATTAGCATACCATGTTATATTAGTTTCGGGGGTGAGATATAATGTTAAATGGTTGAAAAAAATCAAAAGAAGACTATTTGGGGACACACAAAAATCATATAAAATTCAAATTTCAGTGTCCACAGAAGTTTCATTTGATCAGAGCCAAGCTCACCTGTGTACATATTGCCTATGTCAGCTCGTGCAGCAGCATGGCATTGAGTGGTTGTGATCGTGTACATGGCCCACAGAGCCTAAAATCCTTATGGTCTGGCCCTTTAAAGAAAGTTTGCTGAGCCCTGCACCAGGCAATGGGGTACACCGGGGTTCTGCAGTATGTCTCTTGGGACCCAGTTATGAGGGGTTGAGTGTGGTTGGGTTTCTGGAGGAGCTCCAGAAATGCCTTCCTCCCTGGTTGTTGCACTTGTCAATGTGTTCCTAAGGCACACACAGCACCACGGCATAGCTCAAAGCTTTATTGTGAAGTAGCAAGCTGGTGCCTTCCCACTCTGTCTCAGAAGGTTCTCCACCATGTCTTACTCAAGTCCTGTATGTTGCTATCACCATTTTCCAAACCTGACAGTTACTGAGTCAGAGAGGGGAAACAATCTGTGAGTCTGACGGCAAGCAAAGGCCAGGAAAGGAATGAACCTAGGAGATCTGGCTCCCAGTAGAGTTGAGGCTGACGCCTCCTTCCAGGGCAGAGTAGATGGCACCTTTACTGCCCCCAGTGGGGCAGGCCCTAACCCAAGAGGGAGAGAGCCATGCCATTTGGCATTCCAGGTGGGCTGGCCTCTTACCTGCATATCCCTCCTGGCGATGAACCCCTTGCCTTCTGTGTCACAGGTCTGAAAGAATTCCTGTGCCTTGCTCAGCATGGCCAGCTCTACCAGTGCCAGCTCCTGGGTCTCCTTACACTCCAGGTTGTCCAGGGGACTCAGGCAGGCCCCGCTTTCCTTTGGACCCTTTCCAGGTCTCTGGGGTCTAGAGACCATTCTCCTGTCAGGGGTAGCCATCCGGGTTTGTCAATTTCTTCAAGTCTTTGCAGAACCTGAACACAGAAGATGAGAGAGACAAGTGGGTGTGGTGTGGATGGAGTGAGGCTGAGAAAGAATGAGAGGGCATTAGAGGGCAGCCATAACTGCTCACCAGTGTGCCTGGCCTCTCTTACCAACCACCTCCTCATTAGCAGAACGGCAAGGGGAAATGTGCTATGATTGCTAATAGATCAGCCAGCCCATTGAAAAAAAAGAAGAAGGGGGAAAAGAAAACAGACATTTCTAGAGTGAAAGAAGGTGGGTAGTGGAAGCCTGAAAATAATTTCTCCCCATTTAAACTAACAGCAACAAAACAGATCCTGACAGACAGACCAGCTACCATTTATTGAGTGTTCACTTGGAGGCAGGCACCATGTCTTGGTCTCTGTATACATTTTCTCATTTATTTCTCACATCCCTCTGAAATAGATATTAGCATCTTCATTTTATCAATGCTCAGAGAGGCTGAGTGACTTGACCAAGGCCACACAGCAAGTTAATGCAAAAACAGATTTAAATCCAAGCTCATCAAACTTGTATTTGACCTTAATCCTACATTGTCCTGACTCTTCAGCGTTTCGAAGGGTGGAGAACTCTCTTCTCTCAGATTCACTGTTTCCTATGCCCTTCACAATCAACAAGTTCTTGGTGAGCTCTTAGCTCATACTGCAGGCCTCTACGGGGCCTGAGAGCATGCAGCGGAAAGCTGATGGAGGAAAGTGTACTGTGTCCTCAAGGAGCTTCCTGCTCTACTGGATTTGCCAGGCCTAGTTTGGTCTCTGGCCAACATAAAATCACAAATTATATGTCCTGATCAGACATTTAAAGCCCCTTATGGATTTTTTTTTTTTTTCAGAGGGTGCACTGTAATGTGATGCTATGGGAGAAGTTATGCAGAAACCAACTTCTAGTCTGGACTCTGTTGCTCCTTAAGTGACCTTGAATAAGTCAGTACCTGTCTGGGTCTCAGTTTCCTCATCTGTGTATTGAGAAGACCGGTCCTATTTTCTTTAAGGCCCCTTCTACCTCTGACAGTCTGTAAGTGTATGATATTTCAACATAATAAATTGTTACTAATAAAAAAATGGATCAATGTGATGAAAGGAAATAGTCATATCCTTGGAGTTTTCTATCTGAAAACTTTTTGGAAGTAAGCTAGGTCTAAATTTTTAAATATTTAAATGTTAAAATACAGATACACACTGTAATGCATTTTGGGGAAATGCAAAAAGTGAAGAAGGAAATACAGATCATATCTCCTACACCATTGTCAGAAAAAAAGGAGGAAAATCACACTATCACCAGGTGGGTTTGTCTGATTATCAGAGCCCAGGGATCTGGCTCAGCTACACCATAACTCCAAAGTAATCTGTGATTTGGGTCAACAATTTCCACCTACCAGATGTGTCAAGAGCTGTGGACCCAGAGCTGGAAGACTACCTCTGGCCTCAGGAATGCACCATGTGTAACAGAGCCTGGACAAAGTAGAGGAGACTTGACATTCTTGCTCCACTTGGACTGGACAATGGGCTCCCACCTGATCCCTTTGACTAGCCCTTCACTCAGGAATCGGGTCTTTCTCTCCATTCCTACACAGTGTGAACTGGCTGTCACCTAATCATAGACAGACTTAACATTTCTATTCTGTCTTCCCCGGAGGGAACTAAAGGCCTTGGTTATAAGTCCCAAGAGAGTAGGGCTGTTTTTGCATGGCTTACGTGTATTGCCCAAAATATCTATCGCAACACTCAGCTTAGGAAGGGCTTTTGGATAATAGAAGTGGTAACATCTGAGCTTCTGTAAATGTACAGCATTAGCAGAACAGTCTGTGTCTTCCTGCTGCCCAGCCAGGACTGTCTCGAGGTCTCTGCCATCCAGTAGCCCCTACCTTATTCCCACCTGCGGTTCCCAGAAGACTGGATGAATAATATCTGTTCTTCCTTGAGGCTTTTCTCTTGCCAGCCCCATAACATACTTCATCCTAATGGAACCTAATCCCTCTATTAGGTAAATTAGGATTCCCATCACACAGATGAGGTAACTAAGTTAGGGAAAGGTTAAACAACTTGGATCAAGGTCTAGTATAGTTAGAGACCCGTTGTACTATACCATATTACTTTCCTAGCATGGCTCCAAGCTATGGACTTGCTCTTGATGGTCTACTTATCCCCAACAGATAATAACCTAAGTCACTTCCCAGAGGCATGTTCATCCTTTTAACATTTATCATTCATTCAATCATTCATTGATTCTTATTTATCAACTACCCAATTAGCAGGCTCTGAGCTAACACTGAAAAATGCAAACATGAATAAGACATGGTCCCTGCTGTTAATGAATGAGTCTCAAATAGTGGGAATTCAGTCATGGTAACTGCTGGTAAGGGAAGGTATTTCAGGTTGGGTCCTTCCTCCATATCCCTCAAAACGGACGACATAGCAATCAACTACTTCTAACCACCTATGTGAGCTAAGTAAGCCCTTGAGCCACTCTGGCCTGGAAATTAGTAGAGATGCTCTCTCAGTTCTAGGCCTGACTTTCTCTGGCTCTCTGCCTTCCCTGACCCATGTCCCAGGTAATGCATGGCATGAGAGAACCAGTCCAATAGTTCTAAAGCAGCCAGCTATGAGCAACTAGCAGATAGGCACCATGTCTTATTTGATTTTAACCATAGTTCCTATCCCAGAATATGGTACACAGTAAGTGCATATTGATTGATTCTTAAATGAAGGAAGAACAATTTTTTTGCTGCATCCTTTGCAGGGAGGCCTAAAAACATTTGTGTTTCAATCAGATAGCTCTCTGTGTGGGATTTTTATCTCATAAAGAACAAATTCAGATTTCCGTTTCCAGAAAAGATGGAGTAACAGGGACTGGGTTTGCTTTCCCAGCTAAAATAATTTTTTAAAAAATCCAAACAAAATATATTTTTGAAAATTCTTGGGGCGCCTGGGTGGCTCAGTCAGTTGAGCGTCCGACTTCGGCTCAGGTCATGATCTCGCAGTCCGTGAGTTCGAGCCCCGCGTCGGGCTCTGTGCTGACAGCTCAGAGCCTGGAGCCTGTTTCAGATTCTGTGTCTCCCTCTCTCTCCGACCCTCCCCCGTTCATGCTCTGTCTCTCTCTGTCTCAAAAATAAATAAACATTAAAAAAAAATTAAAAAAAAAAAAGAAAATTCTTTCTAAGACACTAGACATCAGTCAATGAAGGACAGTGATCCTTCAGCATGGCCAGGTTAGGGTGAGCTGAATGAGGCCCCTAAAGTGCAAAATTAAAGGAGGAATTTACTCTCAGGTACTAGCCCTGTACTTGCACAACTCTGAAAGTGAGTGCCTGCTTTTTTGAAACAAATTTTTAATGCTTATTTATTTTTGAGAGACAGAGAGACAGAGAGACAGAGTGCGAGCAGGGGAAGGGCAGAGAGAAGGAGGGAGAGACACAGAATCTGAAGCAGGCTCCAGACTCTGAGCTGTCAGTACAGAACCCGACGCGGGGCTCAAACCCACAGACTGTGAGATCATGACCTAAGACGAAGTCAGACGCTTAACCGACAGAGCCAGAGCCACCCAGGCGCCCCAAAAGTGAGTGTCTTCTTAAGGAAGAGGCGCCTAAGGTACAATATTCAAAGAGAAATCCATTCTGAAAACTGTGCATTAGAGAGTAATTACTTTCTAAATTTTGCACCCTAGGGACCTTACTCACCTCACTCTAGCCCAAAGCCTGTTCCTGACAGAAACAAACGAAACGAGCCCTATTATTGCATAAAGAGTTTTTAGGCCATGACACAGGAAGGGGGAAATCCAGGCAGGGACTGGCAGAGTCTCCAAGTTGAGGAAACCCAACTGTATGCTGCCTATAAGAAGTATAAACTTTATGACACAAATAGGTTAAAAGTAAAAGGTTGGCAAAATATATACCATGTTAACACTAGTCAAGAAAGAGCTGCATATTAATATTAGGCAAAGTTGATTCTACAAGGAAGAATATTAATGAGAATAAAGAAAGTAATTCATAGTGATAAAGAAGTAAATTCATCAATAAGATAGTAATAATCCTAAATACTTCTGTACCTAATAACAAGGCTTTAAAATGCATGAAGCAAAAACTGATACAACTGTAAGGAGAAATAGACAAATCCACAATCATATTCAAAGATTTTCATATCCCTCTATCAATAGTTAATAAAACAAGTAGACTGAAATCAGTAAAGATACAGAAAACATGAACAACACTGTCAACTATCTCGACCTAACTGACATTTATAGAATACTCAACAAAGGGTTAATATACTTTCTTTTCAAGTGCACATGGGATATGTGGCCCAAGATGGTCCATATCCTGGTCCATAAAATGAGTTTCAATAAATTTTAAAGGACTGAAGTCATAGAAAGTATGTACCCTAACCACAATGGAATTACACCAGAACCAATAACAGAAAGACCCCTGGAATACCCTTAAATATGTGAAAACTATATAACACACTTCTAAATAACTCATGGGTCAAAGAAATGGAAAGGGAAATGAAAAAGTACTTTTAACTAAATGAAAATAAAAGCACAATATATCAAATTTGGTTGGATATTACTAAAGTAGTACTCAGGGAAAAAATTATAACACTAGACACATATAATAGAAAAGAAGAAAGGTCTCAAATCAATGACATCAGCTTCTACCTTAAGAAACTAGAAAGAGAAGAGCAAAGGAAACCCAAAGTAAGGAGAAAAACTAATAAGGGTCTGAGCAGAAATCAATTAACTAGAAAACAGAAAAACACTAGAGAAAATTTATAAAAATAAAGGCCAGTTCTTTAAGAAGATGAATAAAGAGAGAAGACACAAATGATAATATCAGAACTTTGAGAGGTGGCACATTACAAATTCTACAGACATTAAATGGCTAATAGGAGAATGCTATGAACAGTTTTATGCCAATAAATTTGACAATTTAGAGGGGATGGACAAACTCCTTGAAAATCACTAAATAACAAAGTTCACTCGAGAAAATAGATAAAATGAGTAACACTATTGAAGAAATTGAACTAATAGTGAAAACCTTTCCTGCAAGAAAACTCAAGGCCCAGAAATATTTAATATTTCTTTAAATATTTAAAGAAAAATTAGTACCAATTCTATGCAAACTTTTCAGAACTCTGAAGAATGTGAAATACTTCCTAACATATTCTATGAGGCCGGGATTACCTTATGCCCAAACTAGACCAAGAAATTATAAGAAAATAAAAATACAGGCCAATATCCCCCAGGAACATAAATGCAAAAAAGTTTTTTTTTTTTTTTTCTGAGAGAGTGCATTGGGGGAGGGACAGAGAGAAAGGGGGACAGAGGATCCAAAGCAGGCTCCGCACTGACAGCAGCGAGCCTGATGTAGGTCTCGAACTCATGAACCAAACTGCAAGATCATGACTTGAGCTGAAGTCGGATGCTCAACCGACTGGGCCACCCAGGTGCCCCAGATGCAAAAATTCTTCAGGAAATTTTAGCAGATTCAATCCAATGCCATATATAAAAAGAATAAATATATCCTGACCAAGTGGAGTTCTAACTCAGGAATGAGAGAATGGCTTAACATTTGAAATGAACAATATATTCACCATGTTAACAAATTAAAAATGACAAACCATTATGATCATCTCAGTAGATGCAGAAAAAGCACTTGACAAAACCCAAAATCCACTCCTGATGAGAACTCTCAGAAAACCAGCAGTAGGGAGAAATTTGCCCAACCTGAAAAAGGGTATCCACAAAAGAACCAACAGGTAACATCATACTTAAATGGTAAAAAGCCAAATGTTTTCCCCTATGATCAAGAAACAAAAATGTCTATTTGTCTTGATGAGGTCCCAATAGTTCATTTTTGCTTTTATTTCCCTTGCCTTCAGAGACATGTCGAGCAAGAAATTGCTGCTTCTGCACTGCAAAGGAAACAGTCAACAAAACTAAAAGGCAACCGATGGAACAGGAGAAGATATTTGCAAATGACGTATCGGATAAAGGGTTAGTATCCAATCCAAGATCTATAAAGAACTTACCAAACTCAACACCTGAAAAACAAATAACCCAGTGAAGAAATGGGCAGAAGACATGAATAGACACTTTTCCAAAGAAGAAAGACATCCAGATGGCCAACAGACACATGAAAAGACGCTCAATAGCATTCATCATAAGGGAAATACAAATCAAAACCACACTGAGATACCACCTCACACCAGAGTGGCTAAAATTAACAACTCAGGAAACAGATGTTGACGAGGATGTGGAGAAATGGGAGCCCTCTTGCACTGTTGGTGGGAATGCAAACTGGTGCAGCCACTCTGGAAAACAATGTGGAGGCTCCTCAAAAAATTAAAAATAGATCTACCCTATGACCCAGCAATAGCACTACTAGGAATTTATCCAGAGTTCAGGAGTGCTGATTCATAGGGGCACATGTACCCCAATGTTTATAGCAGGGCTATAAATAATAGCCATATTATGGAAAGAGCCCAAATGTCCATCAACTGATGAATGGATAAAGAAGATGTGGCTTATATATACAATGAAATACTACTTGGCAATGAGAAAGAATGAAATCCTGCCATTTGCAACAACGATGAAATCTTGCCATTTGCAACAATGTGGATGGAACTGGAGGGTATTATGCTAAGTGAAATAAGTCAGTCAGAGAAAGATAGATATCATATTTTTCACTTATATGTGGAACTTGAGAAACTTAACAGAAGACCATGGGAGAAGGCAAGGGGAAAAATAGTTTCAAACAGAGAGGGAAGCAAACCATAAGAGACTCTTAAATTTTTTTTTAATGTTTATTTATTTTTGAGAGAGAGAGAGACAGAGAGAGAGTGAGCAGGGGAGGGGCAAAGAGAGAGGGAGACACAGAATTTGAAACAGGCTCTAGGCTCTCAGCTGTCAGTACAGAGCCTGATGCGGGGCTCAAACTCATGAACCATGAGATCATGACCTGAGCTGAAGTCAGACGCTAAACTGACTGAGCCACCCAGGTGCCCCCATAAGAGACTCTTAAATACAGAGAACAAACTGAGGGTTGATGGTGGGGGTGAGGAGGGGAATGGGTGATGGGCATTGAGAAGGGCACTTGTTGGGACGGCTGTTGTATGTGAGCGATGAATCATGGGAATCTATTCCCAAAACCAAGAGCATACTGTATACACTGTACGCTAACTAACTTGACAATAAATTACATATATAAAAAAGTGTTTAGTCAATTTAACATTGTGTTGGAGATTCTAGCCAGTTCAATGAAGCAAGAAGAGAAATAAAAAACATCCGGATCATATCTATGTAGAAAATCTGGTGAAATTCACAAAAAGCTACTAGAACAATAAGTGAGTTTGACAAGGTTAAAAGATATAAGTTTTCTCTAAAAAATCAATTGTATTTCTGTACAGCAGCAACAAAAACTTAAAATTGAAATAAAAATATCATTTACAATAGCATCAAAAATATGAAATAGGGAGATAGCTGGCAAAAATGTGTAAGACCTGTACACAGAAAGCTTCAAAATATTGATGAGAGAAATTAAAGAAGGCCAAAATAAATGGGTAGATATTCATGTTCATGGTTTGGAAGACTCAGTACTACTAGGATGTCATTTCTCCCTAAATTCATCAAAAGATTCATCTCAATCTCAATCAAACTCCCAGCAGGCTTTTTTTTTTTTTTTTGTAGAAATTGACAAGCCAATCTAAAATTCATATTGAAATGCAAAGGACCTAGAATAGCCAAAACAACTTTGAAAAAGACAAACCACATTGGAAAACTAACACTATCTGATTTCAAAACATTATAAATTTATACTAAAAAAGGCAGTATGCTATTGGCATGAAGATCAAAAATTAAAAATAAAAAAATAAAAAGATAAATGGAATAAAATAAAGAATAGAGAATCCAGAAATAGACCATATATATAACTGATTTTTTTTACAAGAATGCAAAGGCAATGCAGTGAAGAAAGGATAATCTTTTCAGCAAATGGGACTGGAATAATTGGATAACCATTTGCAAAAAAAAGAATGTCAATGCATACCTTATACCACATACAAAAATTGACTCAAAATGGATCATAGACCTAACTGTAACGTCTAAAAATATAAAACTACAAGAAGAAAATGTCCTTGTGACTGTGGCTTAGTCAAAGATTCCTTAGTCACAATAGCAAAAGCATATTTTAAAAACTGATCCGTTGGACTCTATAAAAATTTAAAATTCCTGTTCTTTGAAAGACACCATTTAAGTACACATTGGGAAAAATATTTGCAAAGCCTGTATCTGATAGAGGGTTTTGATCCAGAATATATACAAAGTTCTCAGAACTCATGAATAAGAAAACAAACAACTCAATTTTTAAATGGGCAAAACATTTGAACAGCCACTTCATCAAATAAGATATATGGATATCACATAACTACATGAAAATGTTCAACATCATTAGTCATAAGGGAAATGCAATCTAAAGCCACACTGAAACACCACCAAACACCTATTAGAATGGCTAAAATAAAAAAAGATCGGCATACCAAGTATTGGCAAAGATGTGGACAATTGGATGGACCTCTCACACACTGCCGGTGGGAATGTAAAATGCTACAACCCCTTAGGAAAACATTTGGAGGTTTCTTTAAAAAGTCAAACAAACTTCTACCATACGGTCCTGACATCCCACTCCTAAATATTTACCCAAGGAAATAAAAGCATTCTTTCCATACAAAGACTTGTACATGAACATTCATAGAAGCTTTATTTGTAGTAGCCCAAAACAGCACAAATATTCCTCAACAGGTACATGGGTGAGCAAACTGTCATATATGCATGCAATGGAATGCCACTCTGCATTAAAAGGAATCAACTATTGATCTAAGCAACGAAACAGATGAATCTTGAAATAATCATGTGAGAAAAAAAAAAAATGCCAGACAAAAGAGCACATAGTATTTGATGTCACTTATATAAAATTAGAAAAATGAAGACTAATCTATAGTGACAGAAAAGAGATAAGGGAGGGTGAAGAAGGGTGAGAAGGAGAGATTACAAATGGGCAAGAGGAGAGTTTTTGGGGGTGTGGATATGTCCACAGTCTTAATTGTGATCATTTCATGGATATATATAAATTATATAGATAGATAGATATATACAGGTATGTATGTATGTATGTATATATGTATGAGTATATATGTGTATATATGCATACACATATACACACATATAGTTACATACACATACATATGTATGTAGAAATATATATTAGAACTTACCAAATTGTACACTTTAAATATGTACAGTTTATTATATGTCAATAGCTAAATAGATCTATTAAAAGACAGAGAGAGAGAGAGAGAGAGAGAATAGGCCCAGACCAGAACCTTCTGCTATCTCCCGACTTGCAAATCTGACCCCCACCTACTGTATTTATCCCCAGGAGCCTGATTCTTCCTTCTAAATTCAACTCTGGAAAGCAGGAAATGGCATAAAATCAAGTAATTTCTCTGTGAAAATCCTCAGTCCCTTACCATAGAGAGCTCAGTGAACTCTGGCAGTAAGGGAATGGGGCAGACCGTTCCCCTACTGTGACGCCAGCCCCCTCTGGTTTGGCCTGTGATCTTCGAACAGCATCTGTGGGTTTCCCAAGGGAAATAGCAGACAAAACAACAGAAGTGTTTCTACTTTTCTTTCAGAAATAAAACAAAGCCCTGTGACTGGCTGGGCTGTTTCACATTTGGGTGAAGCCCATGGTTGCTGTGGGCTCAGGGCCGAACACAACTTTCTGCCTCAAATATTTTTTAGATTAACATACAGCCATAAAAGGGAAAATTGTGGGGTATATTCCAGAGGGAAAGGGAAAATGCCACCACCATCACAAGGGGAGCCATGACACCACTTTTCATCTTCCTTTCTCTATCAGGACCTGCAGACCACTCTTCTCCCTCCAGAGTGCTTCCTGAAAAGCCTTTACACACAGATGGAAATTATCTAGCCCTCAAACATTTCCAGGAACACTTCCCAGAATTCCACAGTAATTCCAGTAGCTTAGTAACTGCTATAATCAGAAAGGTCATAGATCAAACCTAAATCCCTCCTAGGGGCTCTAAGCTGAATACCCCCTTACTCAGGGCTCAGTGGAGATAGAGAGCAGCTGGCCCCCACTCCCCAACACATACCACACCCGCTGTGCACTTGAAAGCAGCCACTAAATCACCCTGATCTCGCTTGAATCTCTCCTGCAGGCCTGGAAGTTGGGAAATCAAAAGCACAAAGGCATCTTCAGGATCTGTTCACATCTCTTTAATTACCCAGGCTTCGCCAGAGGCATTGTCCGTATGCAGCAGCCGCTCAAAGTCTCAGACATTCACTGTGAGTGGGCAGTGTCAAAAGGAGGCAGAGGTAGGCAGGTCTTGTCAAACTGCAGAGGGCACAGGAGGGGTGCTGAGCAAAGGCTTTCAAACACAACTGCAATATGAGTGGATGGGATGTCATGAGGGAATGACACTGGTGGGCCCCCCGGGGAAGGAGCAAGTTAAGGAGGAATCAAGGCCTCAGATGGGAAGTGTTTTCTAGGACTTGACAAAGGCAAGTTTTCCAGTTCCTTCTTCATCCTATAAAAACAGTCTATATAGGTCTGTTCCGACTCTCAGTGTTGGGTATGCCTTCAGGGCCCAGGTATAAGTCCACCTCCTCCGAGAAGTCTTTCTGGCTGCCCAGTCTGGACTGCTTTGGCTGCTGTCCCTCTGAATTCTTACTGACTCTATCATGCTTTCAGCATTAGAATACACAGCTTGGTCTAGTTGCCTAGAGTTTCAAGCGTACATGATATGACTTACTTCGTCCTTGAAGGCAGAAGTGCCATCCCAATAAATCTTAGTGAGTATGAAATTAATATTTGAATATTTAAATAAACAAATGTCCTGCCAATTCCAAGTCTGGTACTTAGCATATGGCAGGTGCCTAAGAAATATGTGTTCGCTTCTTAACTGACCATCGACAGTGAGGGCTGAGAGTGGTAAATATTTGTGATTAATGAAAAAATAGATATTTGGTTTTTGCCCCTGGTTCCTGGCACAGAGCTCCTAAAATCCTTGGAATTTCTTAAATGAAAGGGGTGTCTCTTGCTATTCATGATGAACCCCTTTTGAGCACACCTGAGTTTATGGGGAAGAGCTGATTCTTGGTGGGCTTCTAGAAAGCTTCAGAATGGGGGCCTGTTGCCAGAGGAAACAACCAGGAGATTTGACGGTTGACCTTCAGGAAGGAGAGAGGGACTGATGCTTAGGTTTAATCACCAATGGCCAATGACTGAATCAATCATGTCTTGATAATGACACCTCCATGAAAAGCCCTAACCTACGGGGTTTGGGAGCTTCCAAACCTTGGTGAGTGCATGGAGGAGGTGAGAGGGCATGCAAGCACCATGCCACTCCCCTACACACACCTTTCCTTGCCCTTCACATCTCTTCCACTGACTGTTCCTGAGTTGTATCCTTTATAATAAACCAGTAAATATAAGTGAAGCACTTGCTTGAGTTCCGTGAGTCCTAGTGAATTACTGAATGTGAGGAGGGGTTGTGAGAAGCCCGGAATTTCCTGCGGGTCGGTCGGACATATGGGTGGCAACTGGGGACTTGAGACCAGGATCTGAAGGGGGGCAGTCTTACAGGAAGGAGCCCTCAACCATGGGTCTACGCCAACTCTGGGGAGTTAGCATCAGAGTTGAATTGAATCATTTGTGTCAGAAATGGTGCTGAAAAAAAAAAATGACACCGCAATATCCGGCAACCAGTTCTCCAGGGTGAGGAGGGGGGATTTGTAGCATCTGCCTGTTCCTATAACGTCAGTATTCCTATCACGGCCCCTTTCAAGCTTCCAACAATCAGCCCTCACTGAGAAAGGAATCATGAGGCTAATGTTTCTGCCCAGGGTGTCCTGATCTCTGCATCCCCAGGACTGTCTGCACAGGCGATGGTAGCTGATGCCTCCTGTCGCTGTCCCCACATTATGACTTAAGGGGCACAGCCCATCTCAAATGCATCTTGGTACTTGGGGAAGACGTTCTGTAACCAAACCTCAGGGTTTCACGGGTGGCTGCCTGTTATTCATGCCCGCACTCCTCCCCTCCTCTCCACGGCCTTGGGGCAGACGCTCTGGTGTGTTCAGGACACTGAGGCAGGTACATGCCTCCTTGCAGTGAGGAACAAAGATGCTGAGCTGCTTTGCAGGGCCCCTTTCACCACTCACTGCTCAGGATTAAAGTATTTAGCACAGGAACCAGACCAGTCTGGAAATGAGACTTTGCGTATGGAAAACGCAATTGTTACCTACTTTTTTGACACACGGTGCAGGGGGCTTTGGACCAATCCCTCCCCTTCTCTGACAGGCCTCTTACTGTGGTGGATAAGAACACACATTCCAACGCTGGCCTGCCCAAGTTACTAGCTCTATGGCCACAGACAGGTGTCTTAAGCTCTCCGTGCCCCACTTTCTCATCTGTAAAATATTAGCTACGGTTATTCTTACTATTATGGAATTCAAGTGGGCTTCTTCCACCCAGGATAAAATTCTAACAGGGCAAACTAAGAAGCAAAAAAGCAACGAAACAAAGAAAATATTACATGAATAGATACAATCAAGAAACTCCTAAATCTACCCCTGGCTGCCACAGCTGGGTGGGACTTTGTGGTGTGATGTCACCCACCCCGGGCCACCAAGAAGGCCACATGCCTCCTCAGCCTAAATAAAGGGGCAGGTGTACGGGAGAGCGTTTGGAAGAGCAATCTTACCACTCTGCTGCCTGCTGTCGCTTATGCAACTGCTACATCCTGCCTCCTCTTCCCTCAAATTAGGTCCAATTTCCTTGTTCTCGCCTCAAGGGAGACAGGGAACAGCTGTCTCCTACCTCCATAAAATAACTCTTCCAGGTCTGGACAACTATTATTAAACATCCCCCTTCACACTTCTCTTGCTCTATTATAAGATACATTAAAGGTCCTGATAATGGTTTGAGGTCTCCGTGAGATGGTTGCTGTTCACCCCAATTCCTCTAATAATTAGTGGTTGTAAACCACTTTGAAGATAAAAGGCATTTTATAAGAGCTAAGTCCTATTATGATTAGCTTTCCAATATTTTCTTGCTGATGCTGATGAGCACATCAAAGCCAAACATTGCCACAGCGTGATATCTGGTGGTTAATTAGATGTAGTTCAAGGCGGCTGGTATATATTAAAGAAACTGCTGCAAAATTTAACAACATTAAAAAAGTGCCTGCTTTTCCCAACACAAACAAGCTCTTTTCAAAGGCTGTCAGCATCGATGCCTGCAAGACAAGTGCCCAGTGAGGACCAGGAGTTAATATATCCTCTGGGCCTGGAAAAGAAAGATACGGTAATGACATCTGGCTTTGTATAATGGCTTATTGATGTCAACATGATTCTAGGTACCCTGTCTCATTTCATTTTGTTTTGACAATCGTTCTGTGATATGAGCAAAAGCAAAATAAGACTGTCCCGCTTTGTAGGTGAGGAAGCTGCAAAGTGGGCTTCAGAGGCAGACATCAGTATGTACAGCTGGACACAGTTAAGACAGGAATTATCAAGGTGACACTACTGATGCGCCACCCACATCCCCTCGGATATTTGTGCACCCTCCCCTGCCCCCCACCAGCATCTACATGCCTTTGCTTCTAACTCCCTGCACCTGTGCCTCTTCGAAGGCCGGCCCTTGGGCTGCCGCAGTGGCTTTGTCCTTATAGACAGAGACAGAAGTGCCTGGGGCTTCCCAGGCACCTCTAAACAGCTGATAGCCAATGACTGGCTGGGGTGGAAGTGTGAAAGCCCAAGCGAGGACAAACTCTGAGTTGTACTTTACAGTTTGGAACACTTTTGTAGGACAAGGCTGAGGCTGGAGCTCCACCTGACACTCTGGTTATTTCCCCTACACCTGTCCTCCTTCCCTCTCCTTTACTGGGTTCTCCCAAGAGCATTTCCTTAATTCCATCCACTTGCACATGGATCCCCTCCCCTCAAGATCTCCTTCTGGGGAACCCATACTAAGACAACTCTCTCGACTCAGCATTAATGAGAACATTTTTCATGTTTCCTGTTAAATACATTCTCCCAGATCCCCTAATTCCAAACCTTCCTTTCCAGGTCTCCAACCCAAAATATCTTCTTTTTTTTCTGTGTCCTTCCCTATGCCATCAAGTCTCTTTACTCTCAGAGCCCCTATTTTTCCTTGAATCATTATGTTCTAATTACTTCTAGAAAGGCTAATCTTGGGGTGCCTGCGTGGCTCAGTCAGTTAAGCATCCAACTCATGGTTTTGGCTCAGGCCATAGTCTCATGGTTCATGGGTTTAAGCCCCACATTGGGCTGACAGTGTGAAGCCTGCTGGGGATTCTCTCTCTTTCTCTCTCTCTCTCCCTCTCTCTCTCTCTCTCTCCCTTTCTCTCTGCCCCTCCCCTGCTTCTGCTCTCACACTCTCTTTCTCTCTCTCTCTCTCAAAATAAATAAATAAACTAAAAAAAAAAAAAAAAAAAAGCTAAACTTTGAGCTCTCTTGGGCACATGGAAAGCACTGAACCAGGCAGATGGTGTGAGAGATACAAAGATGTACTTAAGACCATCCTTTCTTCAATGAATTTACAATCTTGCAGGGGACAAGATACAAATAAAGGAGGTAGAAGATAAGAGCTGCATGGGTGCACACAAGGAAAACTGCAGGAGCAAGCCACTGTCAGAATGGTCCCCCCAAACCAGGCCACTGTCCACACCACTCCACGCCACTCAATTCTGGCTCTTCTATTTAATCGTAAATATTTAAGAAAATGGAGGTCAGCTCTGGCAGAAATAACCCAAATAAATGGATAACCAAAAAAAAAAAAAAAAGAACACCTTGCATTTAATTCTGGTTGCATTATTTTTTTAAATAGTACTTCTTCAGGAAACAGCTCCAGAGGGGTAAGTAGTTTGTCTTAGGAAAGCAGGTAATTAATGACACAGTGTGAATTCAGTCCTAAACCAGACTCTTTGAAACCTCAGTTTCTCTATCGGTAAAATGGGACCAATGGTTTGCACTTTACAGAATTGTTATAAGAATTTTAAAAATAACATACACAATATATCAAAAATATCTGGTATGGTAAGCACTATGCAGTAGGTGGTAAGTATTATTATTCCCAGAGGTAATGTTATTGAGCCAAAGGGCATTTTGTACGCATATTTTAATGGCTTTTAATAGATACTACCCAAACAGACCAGTTAGCCAAGCCATGGCAGCATTGCCCAGGGGACCTGACCATGCCTCCTTACTGCTTTCAGGATAACTCTTAAATACGCAGGACTGCCACCACCTCTTTACAGTTATCTTCTCCACATTCTCTTCCCTCCACATGATTTTCTATTCTCACATCTCTTTAATGCCTCAGCATCTCAAACATACCACTTACTTGCCTGGAATGCCCTTCTCCTTGTCTATGCTAAGTCCTATGAACACTTAAGAATTCCATTTAAGGGGCACTTTATTTGAGAAATCATCTTGACCTTAGCACAGTCTGACTTCTTCCTCTGGGCTTTCACAGTCTCCAGGACTTACGTCTGCTGCAGGAATTATTCCTGGTAGAGATTGACTTGTCTGTGCTACCCCATCCTTCTCTTATACTCTCTCTCTCTCTCTCTCTCTCTCTCTCCCCCACATATACACACACATACATACCACCTGCACATGCCTTGAGAGAACGGATCATATCCTATTTCCTGCACTTAGCAAAATGTCTGGCTCACTATCAAAGCCAAGTGAATGAACATATATAAATAATAACAAAAAAAAATCCAAGCCCATGTTCTCTTTTCTGATTTAATCTGAAGCAGAAAAGAAAACCAAGAACCACTGTTTAATGCACCTTCTACAACAGCCACTCAAAGAGCTAAAGTCACACATTTTCTCCCAGGTCACAGTCCTGCAGGAATCACGATGAGTTTGGACAGCATAGTCCTATCATGAACTTTAGTGGCTGGTAGAAAATGAAAGGGGAGTAAGGACAACAATGAATCCACACTGCAGAGATAAGCCTAATTGGCAACTTAGCTAACAGTTCCTAACCTTCCCTCATCAAACATCTAGTCTGACTTCCTTCTCAATGGAGAAGTCTTGTTCTGTCTCAAGCTCCTCCATCAAGAGGCTGGCAGGAACCACAGTGTCCTAAAAGTTTTTTTTTTTTAATTTTTTTTTAACGTTTATTTATTTTTGAGACAGAAAGACACAGAGCATGAACGGGGGAGGGGCAGAGAGAGAGGGAGACACAGAATCAGAAGCAGGCTCCAGGCTCTGAGCCATCAGCCCAGAGCCCGATGCGGGGCTCGAACTCACGAACCGCGAGATCGTGACCTGAGCTGAAGTCGGACACCCAACCGACTGAGCCACCCAGGCGCCCCTTGTGTCCTAAAAGGTTTTGACCAGGCATCGAAAAATCTGGTTCAGGGGGCGCCTGGGTGGCTCAGTCGGTTGAGCGTCCGACTTCGGCTCAGGTCACCATCTCACGGTCCGTGAGTTCGAGCCCCACATCGGGCTCTGGGCTGATGGCTCAGAGCCTGGAGCCTGCTTCTGATTCTGTGTCTCCCTCTCTCTCTGCGCCTCCCCCGTTCATGCTCTGTCTCTCTCTGTCTCAAAAATAAATAAACGTTAAAAAAAAATCTGGTTCAGGTGCTGGCTTCACCACCTGTGACCTTGGGAAAATTGGTTCATTTCTCTGAAAAGGTAGGAATAACTGTTTCTCACCTGTCCCATCAGAGGAGTGTCAGATGAAACACTGGATGTGAAAGTGAATAGCAATGCTACATACAAACACAAATATATCCTTATCATTGCTATGGGAGAGGTCAGAGAGCAGAGAGAGGAAAGCAAAAGACTGTGGTCATGCTCTGCCAGGGAATTGGCTCTGTAAGTGACAAGTGACTGTGGAACAACAAATCATAGCAGCCAGCAAAGGTTCTAGGCTTTCTCGTTCCCATGTAAAAGAGCTATGTTAAAATGGCATGTAATGTCACCATGTAAAAGTGACAAAACTTTCTCCTGCCGAGGCATTGTTGAAACAATGTTTACATTTGTAGTGGAACTACCACTAATGTAACTACCCTAATATAGTAGAACTTACCTCTGTCATCTAGTTTTTAAGAAACTGTGTACCCTATTCCTGATGAATATAGACACAAACCAAATTTAACAGCACCATTAAAAGGATCATACACCATGATCAATTGGGATTCATCCTTAGGTTGCATGGATGGGTTAACATATGCAAATCAATGAATATGACACATCACATTAATAAAATGAATTATAAAATTATATGATCATCTCAATAGGTGTAGAAAAAGCATTTGACAAAATTCAACATCCATTCATGATAAAAACTCTAAAAAAACTGGGCATAAAAAATGTACCTCAACTTAATAAAGACCATATATGAAAAATCCACAGCTAAAATCATACTCAGTGGTGAAGGGTTAAAAGCTTTTCCTCTGAAATCAGGAACAAGACAAGGATGCCCATTCTCACCATTCCTATTCAACACAGCACTAGAAGTTCTAGCCACAGCAATCAGGCAAGAAAAATAATTGGAAAGGAAGAAGTAAAATGATCTGTGTGTTGATAACATGGTTTTATATATAGAAAATTCTAAGGGGTTCACCAAAAAACTATTAGATCTGACCAATAAATTTAGTAAAGTTGCACAATATAAAATCAACATACAAAAATCAGTAGCATTTCTATACAATAACAACAAATTATCTTAAAAAGAAATAAAGAAAACAATCCCATTTACAATAGCATCAAAAAACAATAAAATACTTAGGAATAAATTTAACCAAAGGGGTGAAACATCTGTACACTAAAAACTATAAGACATTAATGAAAGAAACTAAAGAAGATACAAATAAACGGAAAGATATTCCATGTTCATGGGTTAGAAGAATTAATATTGTTAAAATGTCCATACTACCCAAAGCAACTTACAGATTCAATGCAATCGCTCTTAAGACTTCAAAGGCATTTTTTTTTTTTTTAGCAGAAATAGAAAAAATAATCCTAAAATTAGTTTGGAACCACAAAAGACTCCAAATAGCCAAAGCATATCTGCAAAAGAGGAACAAAACAAGGTATCATGCTTCCTGCTGTCAAACCATACTACAAAGCTATAGTAATCAAAACAGTATGGTACTGTCATAAAAACAGAGGGAGAGACTAAACCCCCAACTAAACCCATACATATACAATTTGATAAGGGATTCAGGAATACTCAATGGAGAAAAGATAGTCTTTAATAAATGATGCTTAAAAAAATTGAATACTCATATGCAAAAAAATGAAACTAGACCCATATCTTATATCACTAACAAAAATTAACTCAAAATGGGGGCACCTAGGTGGATCAGTCAGTTAAGTGTCTGACTTCAGCTCAGGCCGTGATCTTGTGGTTCATGAGTTTGGGCCCCATGTCAGGCTCTGTGCTGACAGCTCAGAGCCTGGAGCCTGCTTCAGATTCTGTGTCTCTCTCTCTTTTTCCTCGCTCCTCTTCTCCCCTTCTCCTTCCCCACTCACATTTTGTCTGTTTCTCTCAAAAATAAATAAAGATTAAAAAATAATAAAAAATTTTAAAAAATAACTCAAAATGGTTAAAGACTTAAATGTAAGACCTGACACCATAAAACTCATAGAAAGAAATCATAGGGAAAAAGTTCTTTGATACTGGTCTTGACAATGATTTTTTAGAAATGACATCAAAAACACAAGCAATAAAAGCAAAAATAAACAAATGGAACTAGATCAAACTAAAAAGCTTTTGCACAGGAAAAGAAACCAACAACAAAATAAAAAGGCAACCTACAAAATGGAAGAAAATATTTGCAGACTACATATCTGATAAAGTGGTAATATTCAAAATATATAAGGGAATCATACAACTCAATAGCAAAATAGAAACAAAAACAAAAACAAAAAAAGCAAATAATCCAATTAAAAATGACCCAAGGATCTAAAAAAACATTTTTCCAAAGAAGACACTCATTTAAACAGACAGCAAGTACATGAAAATGTGCTCAACATCACTATCATCAGGGAAATGCAAATCAAAACCACAATGAGATATCACCTCACACCTGTCAGAATTACTATTCTCAAAAAGATACTGGCTAACAAGCATTGGTGAGGGATGTAGAGAAAAAGGAACCCCGTGCACTGTTGGTGGGAATGTAAATTGGTGCAGCCACTGTGGGACACAGTATGGAGGTTCCTCAAAAAATTAAAAGGAGAGGGGCACCTAGGTGTCTCAGTTGGTTGAGCATCTGACTTCAACTCAGGTCATGATACCATGGTTCTTATGAGTTTGAGTCCTGCATCAGGCTCTGTGCTGATAGCTCGGAGCCTGGAGCCTACTTTGGATTCTGTGTCTCCCTCTCTCTCTACCCCTTCCCTAGTCTCTCTCTCTCTCTTTCTCTCTCTCTCTCTCTCTCTCAAAAATAAATAAACATTAAAAAAATTAAAAGTAGAACCACCATACAATCCAAGAATTCAATTTCTAGATATATATCCAAAGGAAATAAAATCATTATCTCAAAGAGATACCTACATCCCCATGTTCATTGTAGTATTGTTTACAAAGCCAAAGCATGGAAACAACCTCAAGTATCTATCAATGGATGAATTAATGAAGAAAATGTGTTACATTATATATATATATATATATGTATATATACATAAAATATTATATTATTCAGCCATGAAATGTAATATTACTCAGCCATAAAAAAGAAGAAATTCTGTCATTTGTGAACAACACAAATCTTGAGGACATTATGCTGAGTGAAACACATCAGACAGAAAAAGACAAATACTATACGATTTCATCTATAGGTGGAATCTAAAAAACCAGAATTCACAGACACAGAGAACAGACTGGTGATTTCCAGAAGTGGGGAACAGGACATGGAGGAAATGGGTGAAGGTGGTCATAAATCACAAACTTCTAGTTATAAGATAAATAAGTCTTAAGGATGTAACATACAGAGTGGTGACTATAGTGAGGAAGCAGATATGAAAGTTCTTATTACAAGAGAAAAATTATAACTCTGTGCTGTGACAGATGTTAACAAAATGGTGCTAACCATTTGTCAATTATATATATGAAATCATTCTGTTATACACCTTAAACTTACATAATGTTATATGTTAATTAACCAATGTTTTATGTAAATTATGTTGATTATATGTTAATATGTTAATGTCATATGTTAATTAACCTATGTATCTCAATAAAGCTGGAAAAAAAGAAGAAAGAAACTGTCCTCAAGAAGGCTTGGGAGAGGGGCACCTGGGTGGCTCAGTCAGTTAGGTGTCTGACTCTTGGTTTCAGCTCAGGTCATGATCTCACAGTTGGTGGAATCGAGTCCCACATAGGGTTCTGCGCTGACAGTGTGAAGCTTGCTTGGGATTCTCTGTCTCCCTTTCTCTCTACCCCTCTCCAGCTCATGTTCACTTGCTCTGTCTCTCTCTCAAAATAAATAAAAATAAACTTAAAAAGGGGTGCCTGGGTGGCTCAGTCGGTTGAGCATCCGACTTTGGATCAGGTCATGATCTCACCACCTGTGAGTTCGAGCCCCACGTCAGGCTCTCTGCTGACAGCTCAGAGCCTGGAGCTTGCTTTGGATTCTGTGTCTCCCTCTCTCTCTGCCTCTCCCCTGCTCATGCTCTGTCTCTCTCTCTCTGTCAAAAATAAATAAACATTAAAAAAATAATAATAAACTTAAAAAAATAAAAAAGAAGGCTTGGGAGAAAAGAAGGCTTGGGAGAAGACTCAGGTTCTGAAATCTAAGCACTTGCTAATGATCCTCATGAATACTAAAAACAATATCAGTGGCCCCAACACAGGCTGAAGACAGGGGTGAGGGAGGAATAGATAACTCTTCCTGTCTGGCAGGCACTTATGCTACTTGTGATTTGAATCCCACCTAGGAAACACACACAGACAAATCACAATCACAACTCACTTTCCACTGGGGACCACAGTGGAAGGGGTTTTATGGTAATTTGGGGAAAAATAGAGGATCCATTCCTCACTTCCTCCCTCCCGGCAGGGCTGCAATGACCCAGGTGTAGTCCCATCCTCTTCCAGATTCTGGAGAGGAGGAGATGAAGTGGAAGTGCTTAGTGGCCTGAGTGCTTAGTGGCCTGAGTCTGGAGACTGTGTCCAGCCCAGTGAGGGCAGACCCTTGTGCCTGAGAAGGGCATAGCCTCAAGGCTAACTGGACGGCCCTCTCAAAGCCCCAGTTCCCAGCAGTGCTCTTGAAGCTCTTTGTGTCCAATCTGCAGAATGCATTGGCCACATGCTAAGTAGCACGGTCTGAGAGCAGGCTTGCAATCACTGGAGGTAGCAGTGGTGACTCAGAGGGGGTTGGGGTTATCCATCACACTGCTGCTAAGCCCAGTCTCCAACTATAGTTTGATCTGGCAGACCAGATGTGTCTTACCAGTGAACATGGCCTTCCATACAGCTCATATGCACAATTCAGCCAAAGCAAATGCTTCCTATTCCATGTGAATACAGCACGGGGGTGTTCATGCCTTCATTTAATAAATATTTACTACATGCAGGCACTGTTTTAAGTGCCAAAAGGCAGCAATAAGTCAAATCTAGCAAGCTTTTGACCTTGCGGAATTTATATTCCAGTAGAGAGAGACGAACAATAGATACATAAATCCAGTAAGTACTTTGAGAGAGTAAAAAGTGCTGGAAGAAGACACCCTCCTCCCTAAGTCACCTTTCGGTACCCCTCACTGGCATCGCTGCTGAGGACGCTAGAAGCAACCAGAGTGGGGAGGCTCCACTCTAGTGGAGAGGGAGACACAGAATCTGAAGCAGGCTCCAGGCTCCAAGATGTCAGCACAGAGCCCAATTCGGGGCTCAAACTCGGGAATGGCGAGATCATGACCTAGGCCGACATCAGCCAACTCAGCTTAACCGACTGAGTCACCCAGGCGCTCCTGGTCATACCTATTTTTTAAAAAAAAAAATACATAGGCTATACACAGAGACATCAACAGTGTTATTTCTAGACAGTAATCTTCTTTTTAAGTTTATGTAAAATTTTATTTATTTTGAGAGAGAGAGAGCACATGCATGAACACACAAGAGCACGCAGGGGAGGGGCAGAGAGAGAGAGGGAGTGAGAATCCCAAGCAGGCTCCGCACTGTCACTGCAGAGTCCGACTCATGGCTGCTTCTCATGAACCGTGAGGTCATAACCTGAGCCGAAATCAAGAGTCAGATGCTTAACCAACTGAGTCACCCAGGCGCCTCTCTGGATGGTAATCTTAAGAGGTGATTTTTTTTTCTCTCCTTCTGTATTTTCTAATATTTTTGCTATTACAATGTATTATTTGTGCAATAGTGGGGAAAAAAACAGTTTTTTAAATGAGAAGAAAAACTTAGCTAAATAAAATTAATAGAAGTATATTTGGACAAGTAGGCAGGGACCAGATCTCAGGATGGTGAATAGCATCTAACCCCACCACTTTGTAGTTTAGAAAGCAATTTTGCAAAATTATCACCCTCAACCCTCACAAGACTTTCTCAAGGTTACACAGGAAATAAACCCCAGTGCAGGAAAATACCTGACCTGGCTTCTTGGCCAGTATGTTTTTCATTATTCCACATGCCCTTCTGTAGCTGACCTCACTTCTCTTTATAGCTGAAGCCTTCAGAAAGCCTCTGAGCACCCCAGGTCCTAACTCCCCATCTCTCTGCCTTCATCACCCCCGCCCCCCACAGTGGCCACGCTGATTCGTTCATATGTGAGTTTACTGAACTAACTAGTCCGAGTCCCTACCAGGTTCTGAGCATTGTACTAGGTGCTCAGGATAGAGCGGAGAACTAACCGCCCCCATCCCCACCGCCAGTGCAGGGGAGAGGCTTTAACTAATACATGAAAATATAATACATATATAACTGCACCGAAGTAAAAGTAAAGAGTGTTATGCAAATAATTAGCATCAGAGGGAGCTGAATGGAACTGAGGTACTACTTACTAGCCCTTTGCTCAGTATTGAGCAACACATTGTTGCTGAGTCTCCAAGGTACGTCAGGCAGATACAGTTGGAGGTCAAAATTACAAGAGCCCAAATCTCGGAGAATGCATGTTCTGGATGGAGAGGTGGCAGGCAAAGCCAAATGAAAAGTTAATTAAGGACATTGTGCACACTTACAGTAACGAACCAACCCACTAAACCTTCTCCGCAGCAAGGTGGAGTTTACCAACCACATCACCAGAAATGTCACAAGTCAACATCAGACATGTCACAGGATGATTGTGGCCAGGAGAGGTCACTCACAGAAGTCTGGGAATGGGAAAGAAAGGAAAATGTGCAGCTAACCATACAGGAAAGGAGCTTCCATGTCTGAGTGACACAAGACTGCAGGACATTACCGGTTGGAGGGGGCGCACATGCAGGAAAGTCTTCTGTACATAAAGCAAGACTTAAATGGCCTTGGAGAGGGCATGGGATTTGGATGGTCTTCAAGGTAATCTCATTTAGCAAGACCACCAGGATGCCCTGGAACCTGAGGCACATTCGGGGACACTTTCTCTTCCAGATGCTGGTGGCTGGCTTCCTGGCCTCTCACCGGCCCAGGGACTGGAGCAGGGAGTCCTGGGGCCCTCGATCATGTCTGAAGGCTTCTAAGTGTCTCTCTAGCTGTGCTCTGAAGAGCCAGGAGTGCTGCTGGCCACCCAAGGCTGAACATAAAGACTGATTTCAGCACCAGGAAAGCCGGCAAATGAGAACACCTGGCTAATTAGCTCACCTGGGCGTGGGGTTTTACTGCAATATATCTGTAAGTGAAGTTCAAAAACTTCCAGGTGCTAGGAGTCACTGGGGACAGAATATGCAAGCCAGGTTCTGTTCTCCGTTGCCATTTGCTATTACATCACGGCACCAGGGATCAAGGCTGTGGTGAGCCCCCTGGACACACTGGTGACTGCACGGTAACAGTATAGCAATAAATATTTAGTAATGGCAGCAAACTTTCACATGAAACTTAAGAGTTAGGAGACACTTTTTTTTACAAGTTAAAATCTTATTTGTGGGGCACATGGGTGACTCAGTGGGTTGAGCATCCAACTCTTGATCTCAGCTCAAGAGGTCATGATCTCACAGTTCATGGGTTCAAGCTCTGCCTCGGGCTCTGCGCTGACAGTGCAGAGCCTGCTTGAGATACTCTCTCTAAAATAAATAAATAAATAAATAAATAAACAAACAAATAAATAACTTTTAAAAAAGCTAGTATCTTATTTGTAACACACACACGCGCGCATACACACACACTGCTACATGGTTTTCAAAGGTTGTGCTATCTTATTTGTAGTAAGAACATGCCTAGGCCCAGGAACGCCCACACATCTCACAGATGTCACCTCTCCATGTGACCCTGAGTCATCCTCAATGACACCTGCATCCCCAAGGCACTTTGACTTGGCAGTGTGGCCTGTGAGTGGAGCAGGAGAGCCTTAGACAAAGACTCCGGGAACCTGTGTTCATCCTGGATCTCATTCTCTGCTTTCTCTGAGTAACACAAGTCTGTGGCTTTAGACAGCCCTGGGTTCAAGTCCCAGCTCTGTCCCTTACTACTCATGTGACCCTCAGCAAGGTATGTAACTTCTCTGAGCCGCTTTCCTCCTTTGTTAAATACGGGTGATAGGAGTACCTCTTGCAAAGTTATCCAGAAGATACTAAGACACAGAGCATGTGAAGTGGCTGGCCCATACTTAGTACTCATTAAGTACTGATTATGTTACTGTTGTTATCACAGAGACAGCACTGTGTCATTCTCTCGCCTGAATGCATGAACTAGGACAGAACTCCTGGGGTAGACATTGTCCCTCTTGCTTCGTGAAATCAGCGTGCTGCAGCAGGGTGGACCCGGGTGCCCAGGGAGGCACCTTGGTTTGGGTAGGCACCTTCTCCTGCAGTCAGGCAGGCAACTGTGGTCACCGGGGCGGCCGGCGGAGTCTTGCTCCTGACCCCTACCACTACCCTGTCCAATAGAGTAGCTGCAAACCACGCGAGGCCATCAAGTGCTTGAAATGTGGCCAAACTGACATGTGTTGTAAGAATAACGTAGTTCAGAAAAAAAGGAATGTCAAATATCTGACTAGCACATTTGCAGATTGCACTTGAAATGATATTTGGTGTGTATCAGGTTCAACAAAAGGTTAATAAAACCAATTTCCCCTGTTTACTTTTTCTGAAGTGGCTACTAGAATATTGAAAAGCATTATGTATGGCTCCTGTTATGTGTCTACCGCATAGCACTGGCCTGGCAAGTAAGCTCCATGGAGGCCAAGGCTTTGTGGCTTTGGTCCACAGCTGGGTCCCCAGCACGTGGAACGGGCCCTAAATGAATGAGTGAACCCATAAGTGTGTGAGGCCTCAGGGAGAGCTTTCAAGAGCTGGAGGCCGTGCTTGAGAAGGTGGGGACAGTCCTGAGGCAGTCTGGGGGAGCAGTGTGGGCTTCATACAGGTGAGTAAATGGAGTCTGAAAACAGTATTAAAAACTTGTCCCCAAACAGCCAGATTCGACCCAAGGGCGTCTCAGACCTATGTCCTTTCTACTAAATCCCTTTACCTCCCACAGCAATATAGAGTTGCAGAAAGAAAAGTTGATTTTGGATTTTTTTAAAAAAAGCATACTCCCTCACGTTAGCGCTGATGCCCCAGCATTGGAAAAGTCACTTGGCCTCCTCGGGTGCTGGGCTCATGTCTTTTCCACTCTATAAACCACGAGATGGCATCAACTTCATTTCTTTTTCCCGGTGGGCATAGAGGAGAAATCCCAGCCCAGAAGGTAGTCTCCAAGGCTGAGCCCTAAATATTTTCCCACTCTCCTCTCCACTGTTTGACTCCCAAAAAGGCTCTCCCGCTGAGGTTTCCTCATATCGTCCAAATCAATAATTTGTTTGTTTAAGGGTTTGCTTTGATTTTGCTTAGTTTTAGATGCTTTTCATCAGAAGCCAAAACCTTGCAGACTTTTTCCTTGATCTTGTAATGAAATTCCCTGAGAGATATTTAATTCTAGATAGAGCTTCGGCTATGCCACAAATCTAAGACATCTAAATAATAAACATCCTGCCATCTTCAAATAAAAATCTCAGAAGGCAAAGGGGCTTGTCTCCCTTACATCTGCCTTTACTCTTCCGTTGCCAACTATACCAATGAATTCCCTACATTTTGTTTCGAAAAACGGAAGGTACTCAACCCACTAGCAGCCTCTCATGTTTCCACTCGGGATCCTGATGCTGTGTGAACATTTTCCGCTGCTTTTATGCCAGTGAAACCCTCTTATGTCTCTGCCTTGCTTGCTCTCCCCTGTGGCGCACGGAGCGAATTCCCCTCCTGACTTGGTCCCGGCCTCCCTATCCTCCCTACATGGAGCTTTCCGGAAAAGACCCTGTCTTATTTCCATTTCCAACCCTGGCTCCAAGGGCCTCTCGAATTTTAACCTAAGATAAGAGTTGTTAAGAGCCCAAACGGATTTCTTGGAGATTCCACCCACCTCTCCCCAGCCCGGGGTGAGACGCCAACACTATTTTTGATCAGAAAGGATAAAAAAAGATTTACCAGGCTCAACCGTGTCATTCTACAGCAAGAAAAGGGCCTCTGCCAGGCACCAGGGGCAGTACTGCCTTTTCAGTGCAGCCTGACGCACGATGCAGGGCAAACCGAGTTACCCACCCATGTCTCAGCTACCTGTTGAACCATTATGGATCTCTGTCCCCTTTCCCGCCACCCAGCAGACCAGGGCTTGAGGAATGCACGCTAGTTTTAAACATGCAGCAAGCACCAGGGCAGTAAATCTGTTTTTTCAAAAATAACGGTGTGCTGCATTCCAAAGCCCAACAAATTCACCTGGTGGATATCTTCAGCGGACATTTATGGAGGAAGCCCTTAGTGCAAGATGTTGTGTTCCGTAACAGGGATAAAAAGTGAGGAGCACATTATTCGTGCCCTCAAAAGCTCACAGTCTAATGGAGATGGATGTACGTGACAAACTTAAATGTAGGGCAGAATGAGGAAAAGTAGTAAGAAAAGTATGTTTGTGTGTGCACTAAAAAAGGGTGGGAAGAAATACACCCCAATGTTAATGGTGACTATCTCTGTTTATTGGATTTATGGGCCATTTTTTTTCTCTTCTTATACTATCTGCTATATTCTCAGATAGTTCTTTTTATGACAAACACACAGTGCTTCAGGGCGCCTGGCTGGCTTAGTTGGCAGAGCATGTGACTCTTGATATCAGGGTCGTGAGTTCAAGCCTCACGTTGGTTGTGAAGCCTACTTAAAAATAATATGCTGCTTATGAATAAACAAATAAAGTATGTTTTTCAAGAAAAAAACCAACACATTATGAAGGATAGCTATTTGGATGATAAATGAAGGCTTTGTGGAGAATAGGGTAAGGACATTGGCCCCGCAGGATAGGTAGAATTGGGTGGTGAGGTTGGGGGAGATGATCTCAGGCTGAGGAGAAGCATGAAATGGCCCCCAGGGCTGAAGCGATGGGGAGGACAATTTGGGAAAATGTGAGTAAGAGGACAGTAGTACAGGCACTCACCTAGAGTGGGAAGTATAGCAGGGGGTCTGGAGGCCTCAAATGCTGTGCCAAGTAGACTCAGTTGCTTATTCTCTGTGTTTCTTTGGCCCTTTGTGTTTGTTGCTAATATACCACTCATCATACCACATTACACATGGCTGTATTCCTGTCTATACCTTACTCAATTTTCAGGTCTCAGAGGTCAGGGATCGTGGCTCATTCATTCTGTAACCGTAGCACTTAGCATAACAACTAGCCCATAACAGGAGTCTACAGATGCTCCTTGGATGAACTGAATTCTAAGAGGGTTATTCTTTATTTTGTAGGTAGTAAGGAGTCATCATGAGATCCAGAACCTAACATACTTCAGGCAGTTATTATGTACCAAGCACTATGCTAAGTGCAAAACTATATTGTCTTCGTTGGTCCCACCTATAATCCTGTGTGCTACGTCCACCCTTGTTCACATACAAGGCTCAGAAAGGTTGAGTAACCTGCCTAAGGTCTTACAGCCAGTGGTCAGAGAAGCCAGGAGAGTCTGAAGACGGTGTGGAGGACAGGGTCAAACGGCAACATCACAGAAACAAGGAGACGACACCCGTTCGAGGCTGAAGGGACCTGAGGTAGCCCCGCTGCTCGGAGAAGGGAAGTGAAGAAAATAGAAGGCGGGGTGGGGGAGTCTGGAGGCAGTGCTGAGAACGGAGGGCTGACTGCTCCTGAGCTGCTAAGTGTCCCAAGCACATTTATTATTTCTGATGTCAACAGAGGGACAGACAGCACCCAATGGGACTTGCCCTGTCCTTGGAAGAGCTCCCACCCATCAGAACAGGGCTTGTGGAAAGAGCTCCTCCCCAGGCAGCCTTCTGACATTTTCCTGTCCACTGTATTTCTCTAAAAGTTCCCAGACTGGAGAGGTAGGGGCCCTTGTTGAGCGTCCAACTTCGGCTCAGGTCATGATCTCACGGACCGTGGGTTCAAGCCCCGTGTTGGGCTCTGCACTGGCAGTGTGGAGCCTGCTTGGGATTCTCTTTCCCCGACTCTCTCTCTCTCTCTGCCCCTTCCCCATTTGCTGTCCCTCTCTCTCTCTCTCTCTATTGAAATAAATAAATACACTTTAAAAAATGATAAAAAATAAAAAAATAAAAGTTCCCAGCCTGGGACATCTTCATGAACATATCAATAAGGCTGGCCTTGACACAGGTAAATCAATTTCCTCCGCCCAGATGAAAGCCAAGTGAGGAGTCAGGAACGGTGTCCAGTCCCACCTCCATCACTGACCCCCAGACCAGGATTCCTATTGTATGTTCTCACAGACTTCAAGCCCCTCCCTAGCATCTCTCCCCACTGTAATGGATAACTACGTGTCATCAGTTACCATCTCTTTCCCCTGCTGGACTGTGAGCCCCCCTGAGGCCAGGGCCTGTCCGTCTCAGCCCCAGCGGTCCGCCCAGCACTTCCCTAGAGTACTGAGCACGAGGCAGCTGCAGTGTCTGGTAGGTGGACTGATGGCTGGTTTCTGGGATGCCCTCTCTCTGGGTTGGGACTGTGTGAGAGAAGGCAGCCATGCCCCAGACTTCTCCTCACGGCAGGGATCCTCCAGCAGTGCTGGCCCTCTGGGGGCCACTGTTTCTCCCCACAGTTCACGTGGTCAGTTAGTGTAAGATTTATGCACCCCTCCGCCCACCCCGGGAAAATTCCTCAGATTCCCTTGCAAACAGGAGATGGTGAGCAAGGGAGCGTTCCTCTTTCAAACAGTGATGAAACTGTATGTTTGCACTCTGCACACCTCACTGCTCAACTTGGAAACATTTTTCCTGGTCCTCTGCCTCAGGAAGGGGCAGCTGAGTGCCCCTGTGAGACTTGACACCAGCAATGGTCCTTCATCCCTGCCCCCTAACTTTGGCCCCACATCTCACTTGAGGATGGCCCTTCTCCTTCACAATCCATAATGGGCAAGGATGGCCGCTCAGGTTCCTGGAGGCAGGGGGAGGCCGGGGAGGCCCTCTGGCAGGACATCCTGTCCAGAAGATCCCCAAATAACTCCTGAGGCTAACAGCTCCAATCCAACCTGCACCCAGCAGTTTGCAGCCTGTCCCTCAACATGAAAACAGTAGCCACTGACTTCACAGTGCCATAGGGTGGTGTCCACAGAAGGAAGTGACCTCCTTCCTTTTAAGACATTCATTCCCAGAAAACGAAATGAAGTTCTTCTGTCCTTTGCTTGTTTCTGGGACAGTGCATAACGTTAACTCCCCAACACAGCTGACAGTTGAAGACTAAGAATAACCGTGGGCTGGTTGCTCCACTCTGATTCTTCTCTCTGCTTCCAGTCCGGTATCCTCCCCCTCCCCTCCCCTCCAGCTTGGCACTGTAGTCCCTGGATGGTCCTTGCCAGACAGTGTATGATTGTCTCTCCACCCTGAAGACAATTGTACTCAGGTGACCTCTCTGCCCCCACACTACTGGTCCTTCCTGAGTCGGCTGCTGAGAATGCATGAGAGATGCACACGCAAGATCCAGCAACGTGATCAGCGAGGCTTGGTCCGGGGCACTCTCGCCCCCGCTCAGCTCCTATGTGCCAGCCACAAAAGTCCGGGAGGACACGGAGTTCACGAGCATTGTCAATGAATGATTTCCCTTGCTTACGCTTGCAGAAAGTAGGGCACGGATCTGTGTTCCATCGTGCGGTGCCCTCGAGATGCCTCTGCAAGACAACAGGCTGGTTAAGGAAGCACGGCTAGCATTACAAGTGGCTTGAGGTTGGCTGCTTTCCTCCCAACGCAGTTGACTGAGGATGGTCCCTCTGGAGATCATCAGAAGTGATGTGACTGCACTTAGGGATCTGAGGTGGGATCAACGTCTAAGACCTGGGCAGATCCAGGCAATGATGGTAGTAATACCACCCACACTTCCAGGGCTGGGAAACAATGGCTTTGTAAGGGAAGCCCCCACTGTAGGGGGCACTTCTGGGGTGGGAAGAGCTGGAGAGTGGAATGGATTCAGTGAAAAATTACATGAATTCACAATAGACACTAGTGTTTAGGCATGTGATCTCAGGCCATATAGGCCTGTACCCTTAAAACATCACCCTGTCACTCCCTCCTCTGAACCCCTCAGTGGTTTCCACATTTGCCAAAGGAGGAGTGAACTCGCTTCCTGAGCTTCTGGGGCTCTTTGTGGTCCTAAGAGGTGCTGCATAGACAGTTCCCTGAAGTAGGACAACCAGCCTGGAGGGGAGGGTGTTTTTCTTAGGAAAAGGAATCATCTACATCCAAGGATTCTCTGGTAGGTTCTCTGAAGAATCCTTTCTGCTCTTCCTGCCACCCATCCTCCCTCCAGCCACTCCTTCTCACTCATGTTGCTGCCATATCTAAAACTCTCCTATGTCCCTTCCCTCCTACCAAACATCATCCACCGTTTAGGCAGGGGCTTTGTCTTCTAGGGCTGCCATAACAAATCATCAAAAGTTAGGTGTCTTGGGGCACCTGGGTGGTTCAGTCAGTTAAGCGTCTGACTCCTGATTTCGGCTCAGGGCATGATCTCACAGTTTCATGAGTTCAAGCCCCGCATCAGGCTCCGTGCTGATAGTGCAGAGCCTGCTTGGGATTCTCCCTCTTTCTCTGCCCCTCCCCCACTCACACTCTGTCTGTCTCTCTCAAAATAAATAAACTTAAAACAAATTAGGTGTCTAAAAACAATAGAAATGTATTCCCTCATGGTTCTGGAGGCCAAAGGTCTTTTTTTTTTTTTTAATTTTTTTTAATGTTTATTTATTTCTGAGAGAGACACAGACAGAATGTGAGTGGGTTGGGGCAGAGAGAGAGAGACACACAGAATCCGAAGCAGGCTCCAGGCTCTGAACTGTCAGCACAGAGCCCAACGTGGGGCTTGAACTCAGGAACTGTGAGATCATGACCTGAGCTGAAGTCGGAAGCTCAACTGACTGAGCCACCCAGGCGCCCCTGGAGGCCAGAGGTCTTAATCCTAGGTGTCCACAGGGCTGTGCCCCCTCTGAAGGTTCTAGGGGAGAAATCAGTCCTTCCTTCTTCCAGCTTCAATCTGTGCCTCTGTCCTCACATGGGCGTCCCTTCTCAGTGTCTGTTCTCTGCATCTTCTGTAAGGACACTTGTCATCAAATGGAGGGCCCACGTGTACAACCCAACACCATCTTGTCTGGAGATCTGTGTCTTTTTTACATCTTCAAAGACCCTTCTTCTGATAGAGTCACATTCGTAGGTCTGGACGTGGACCTATATTTTCACCATTCACCTTACTGTAGGCAGTGATTCTCAGTCTTCATCTGGGAAGACTTAGATTCCAGATGCCAGGGCAGGGGGGCAGGGGGGGCCTCAGTCCAGAGATTCAGTTTCAAATGACCCTGGGTGGGGTCAATGTGTGAAGTATGTGTGTGGGTTTTTGCTTTTTGTTTGTTTGGGTTTCCCAGTTTCTCAGGAACAACCTGGGAATAACGACCATTTCAATTGTGGAGGACTCATGCATCTCATCCAAGCAGACACTACGAGGGATACTGACCTTCCTGACTGCTTTCTCCTCCAAGATCATTTCAATGTAGCCTCAGATCAGACTGCCATCTGCTGGTTTTTAAATGTTGCACAGGGGCGCCTGGGTGGCTCAGCCAGTTGAACGTCCAACTCTTGATTTTGGCTCAGGTCATGATCTCATGGTTTGTGAGATCGAGCCCCAAGTTGGGCCCGGTGCTGACAGCACAGAGCATGCTTGGGATCCTCTCTCTCTCTCCCTCTCTCTGCTCCATCCCCCACTCGTGCTCTCTCGTTCTCTCTCTCTCAAAGTAAATAAACTTAAAAAAAATAATAAATGCTGGACAAATGTCAGAGACCTAGTGCTCCACCTTCTCCAATCCACGCCCCATTTTTATAACAAATATTTTGCAACCACTCTCTTTACTCCCTGAAACGATACTCCCAGACAAGTGAGTCAACACACATGCATAATTTAGCTCTAATTGCAATATGCAGGAGAAAAAAAGGAAAGCAGTTTATATTAAAATAATAAATATTTCATTATGTAGGTGTTCATGCATGACTGCATGGGAACGCACTAATGAAGCAGTCAGTGCTTACACCTGCGTACAATGAATACATCTACATGAGGAGTATGAGGGAATAAAAGACTAGGGGACGACAGAATTTTAAAAATGTTAGGATAAGAAATAACAAACCCACTTACTGGTTTGGATCCGACAAGAGGAAGAAGGAAATAGTCTTAACAGAGGTAGGGGTAACAAGTCAGGTGAAATTACTAATGTGAAAGCAGATACAACCAGGAAGGATGCTATTCTTGAGAATGAGTTAAACTTTATATAGTGTCCTAATAATTTATTATGCTGACATGGCACAGGGCAGTGACAAAGAGTCATGGAAAACAATGTCTCCCATCTGGAAATCCCACCCACAGAGTGGAGGCATACATTCAGTCTTCAGCATTAAAAAAGCTGTGGAAGCAATAGCCTTTTCATTCAGGCAGTGGGAAGAGGAGGGCAGATTGGAAAATGTTTGATAGATCTCAAAGGGAAATATCAAAGTAAGAGTGAAAAAGAAAGGCAACCCCAAAGTAAATCACCGTAATGTGATCCTATCATTGTCCTACGATTATATAGACATATATTAGAATAGAAACTATTTTAAGCCTATTTATTTTGAGGGGGGAAGGGGCAGAGAGAGAGAATCCCAAGCAGGGCTTGAACTCACAAACTGTGAGTCAAATCAAGAGTCAATCAACCCAACCGACTGAGCCATCCGAGTGCCCCGAGAATAGAAACTATTTTAAAAGCAGGTTTTACAAAGGAGTTTATTGACATGGCAATATTTCATGTGCCTCCGCTAATTTAATGATATGTTGCCCTACATCTTCCTGTGTTAGGTGAAATCCCAAATCTTCTGTTACAAATCTGTAAGTGGTTTCCTTGCTTTTGCAGTAACTACACATTGCACTAAAACCCTTTTCAGTTAAATATATGTTTGGAAATGCTCTAATCTAGACAAAATGCATAGAGTGGGGAAATTATCCAGTCATTTCAAGATTTTGTCTTTATTCCAGTCAGGCTTCTCTTCCCCAGAAACCATCTCCTAAATTACTGGGCTTTTGGCATAACGTCTCTGAAAACTTCTCAGTATTACATGTAGAAAAGTATGACTGATTTGTATTTGTTTGGGGTTGAGTTTGACAGGGCAGGTGACGATTCTTCACTGATGGGGTAGCACCCTCAGCCCCCACACGGTAAATTGCAGGGCCCTTGTCAGGGGAGGTAGCAACTCAAAGCCATCCTTACAGATTTACTAAATGCCTTCTGGGGCTTCCATCCTCAAAGCACTGTGGTCCCTGGGCCAGAGGCAGCATCTGGGAGTCTGTTGGAAATGCAGAATCTGAAGCCTTGAACTAGACCTATGGGTGGGAATGTGTGTTTTAACAAGTTCCCCAGGTGATTCAAAGGCACACTGAACGCCTGGGAAGCACTCCTCTGGGGGGCAGTGCTGACCCCATTAGAAATACTGACCAAACCCAACCTTACCGGTGTCTCCAATGAGCCCACCAAGGTCAAAGGTCGGTCACCTGTATTTTTTGCTCCTCTTCCTGTCACTGAGTTACTTGAGGACAAGACGGGTTTGGGATTCTTCTCTCGGATCTGCACGCAGCCGCCAGCACAGAGACGCATACACAGCTGTGGCCCTAAAAAATCCCGTTGTCTGTATTCCCTCAGGGCTGAATCCTCCTTTTAACCAGAAAAAAAAACAAGTTCCATTACTCCTCCGTAGAAGCACAAGCAATAGATCCCCAGCAGTCACTGGGACTGAGTTTCAACACCGGTGTATTGTAAATTTCACTGCCAGCCTGCCTAAGACCAGTTTTTGAATGAAGAGCAACTGTCTCCCTCCCCACTCCCTCTGCCAGTAAGCTGCTGTGGTGGGCTTCACTCTCAGAGAAAGAAGAAATAAAAGCAACCCCCCCACCCCAGTTGTTCTATGATAACTACAGAGATGACAGATGCTGTTGCATGCAGACTCAGGCAGAAGATACATAAATAGCAACATGAAAAAGCAGGGAAAGGAGCTTCCCTGTGACAAGAGGCTCCAGTGGGAGATCCTTTTGCTGAGGTGTGATTTAAAAGGTCAGATTCAGGGATGCCTGGGTGGCTCAGTCCGTTAAGTATCCTAAGAGTCCAACTCTTGATTTCAGCTCAGGTCATGATCTCAGGGTTCGTGAGTTCGAGCCCCACACTGGGCTCTGTGCTGACATCACAGAGCCTGCTTGGGATTCTGTCTCCCTCTCTCTGCCCCTCCCCTGCTTGTGTTCTCTTTCTCTCTCAAAAATGGATAAACAAACTTTAAAAGGTCAGATTCATATGTGGAACTTGAGAAACTTAACAGATGAGCAGGGGGAAAGGGAAGGGGAAAAAATAGTTTCAAACAAAGAGGGAGGCAAACCTTAAATACAGAGAACAAACTGAGGGTTGATGGGGGAGGAGGGGAAAATGGGTGATGGGCATGGAAGAGGGCACTTTTTGGGATGAGCACTGGGTGTTGTATGTAATCAATGAGTCACAGGAATCTACCCCCAAAGCCAAGAGCACACTGTATACACTGTTATGTTAGCTGACTTGACAATAAATTATATTTTTTAAAAAAAAGTGTGTTAAAAAAAAAAAAGGTCAGATTCAGTGACCTAAGAACTCCTGGCCCATCCCCCCTATCCTATCTAGTGGAATGCTAACCCCCTGAGTGAGTGTCCCAGCTGGGGGTGAGGGGAGGCCAGCTGAGCCACCAGCAGAATGGCCAAGCATGAGAAAAGCTGAGCTGGGAGCAGCAAAGGGGAGAGGAGACTTCCTTCAACCCACCTTTCGACCCGAGCCCACAGCCTACAGAGCTGCAGTCACCATCAGCTTCATCCCCCACCCCCTGCCGTGGGCAGAAGGATGGCTCAATACCTTAGCCCACAGTCTCCACTTCCGGACCCTCACTTCCTTCCTTCATCAAGCAATGATAAAGACCCAAGGCAACTGGAAACCACCCACCCTGTTCCCCCACTGCAGTGAATTCATTTCTTTGATCACATTCAGGCCCCAGCCTGACACATCATGGCATTCCAATACCACATTTCCCAGGTGGCACAGCAGCTTCCTGTTGACATGTCCTAACTGGGCTCCAAGGACCAGGGTGTGGCTCACCCCTCTTATCTCTCACATCTAGCACCATACCTCACATTCAGAAGTTGTACTGTAGATATTTGGGGACTGAAAGAGTAAAGGGGGCAATAGGGCCAATTACAGTGCGACAGACCAAAAAGGCTGAGCCATCACCTTTGTTAGGAGAACAAAAACGCATTCTCATTATAAGCCTTCTTTGGGGCATGTCACCAACTGGCCCATTTTCAGAGCTGCTCTCTTACCTCTGTCATGACCATCATCACCATGCCACCACTAACAGCAAACTTAAAAGGTAAAAGGTATAACTGTAAATCACACTTTTTTTTAAGACCCTGGAGGCAGTGTAATATATTAGCTAAAGCATCAGGTTCTAGAGGCAGAGAAATTTGTAGGTTCAAATACTCCTTCTACAAAGCACAAGTCATGAATCTTTGTCAAATGATTTCACTCTGATACTGTTTCCTTGTCTATAAAATGCGAATGGGAATCCCACATCCTCATGGGGTTCTGGTGAGACAGTACATGTGACAGAATGAGCCTTTTGACTGTCATTTGACATTTTTATCCTTGGTCCTCAAGCAGCCACCCAGGCTGTGCTAAAACAAATAGTGAGTAGGGTTTCTTCCCTTCCAGTCTGGGATAAAATGGCATGGACATAACAAGGCAAGGCTGCACACCCAGGTGCCTGGACAAGTAACACAGGAAAGCGCACTTGTCATGTGCAAATGAAACAGAATCACATCCACACAGAAATCTACCCTCTTCTTCTCTTCTTGAAAAAGACTCCCTTTGGGGGGGTGCCTGGAGGGGTCAGTTTGTTGAGCTTCTGACTCTTGATTTTGGCTCAGGTCATGATCTCACGGTTCATGTGATCAAGCCCCACGTCAGGCTTCATGCTTAAGATTCTCTCTCTCCCTCTGCCCCTCCCTACCCTCCAAAAAAGAAAAAAAAAGAAGAAGAAAAAGAAGATGACAAATTGGGGGGTGGGGATAAGGGTTGGGAAAATGTCCAAACCAGTGGTCAGCATATGGTTATTAGAACCCAGTGTTTCCAGTCCTCTTGACAATTCATAGACATTTCAGAATTTTTAAGGTACATTTAGGTACAATACAAAATGGCAATCTTACCCATTGCAGCATTACTTGTAATAAATGCCAAATGACTGAAAACAACCTGTGTCCATCAGCAGGGGATTGGTTGAATAAATTAGGGTACATCCCTACAATGAAGTACTATACCCCTTTTAAAAAAATGATGGGAAAGCTCTAAACATACTAATAGAAAAAGAGCGCCAAGATAAGTGAAGGGAAAAAAAACAAGGTTAAAAAGAAGTGTGTATAGTGAGAAAAAACAAGATGGAGACATAAGATATATTTGTAATGACTTGTATTTGCAAAATGAAACTCTAGAAGGATGTTTAAAACTAATAAAAGGGGGGGCACCTGGATGGCTCACTCGGTTAGGAGTCTGACTCTTGATTTCAGCTCAGATCATGATCTCATGGTTTTGTGAGATCAAGTCCCACACCTGCTTGGGATTCTCTCTCTGTTAATATTCACCCCTAGCCTTTTGTGTGTTTCTATCTTGTCACCCTGAATGAGCTCACTTAGTGTTCCAGGGTAAATTCCAATAAGGACATGGTGAAGCCCTAACCCCCAGGACCTCCAGTGGGAGCTGATTTCGAAACAGGGTCATTGCAGATGTCACTAGCTAAGATGAGGTCGTACTGGAATAGGGTGGGCCCCTAATCCTGTATGACTGGTGTATTTATAAGACAGTCACATGAAGATAGACACACAGGGAGAAAGCCATGTGACAATGAAGGTGGAGCGTGAATTATGTGGCTAAGAGCCACAAAATGCTAATGATTGCGAACAAACGACCAGAAGCTGGGTAGAGGCATGGAAGGATTCCCTTACAGGTTAGGGAGGGAGCATGGCCTTGCCACACCTTGACACTGGGTTTCAATCCCCCACAACTCTGATATAATAAATTTCTGCTGTTTTAAGTCACCCTGTTGGTGGTACTTTGTTATGGCTGCCATAGGAAATAAATACACTCCGGCCAGCTCAAGTGACAGAGCCATCTGACACTGTTCCATCTCAGTAGGGGCTTGGTAGACACAGAGGGCAACTCTGTCCCAATGAATGAAAACTTTAGGACCTTGGCTGATCAAGTTTTATTGCATAGGTATGCAACAAAAACTCAGTTGGTCAATAATCACTGAGTACTGACCTTGTGAAGAACATAGGAAAAAGAAAATGTTCTCTATCTGCCCTCAGGGAGTTGACAATGTGATTGAAGATGTCAGACAGACACAAAAAATATAATACATATATATATATATATAGAGAGAGAGAGAGAGAGAGACAGAGAGAGAGACAGAGACAGAGAGACAGAGAGAGAGAGGGAGACACACACACATGCACATTATATACATATATATACACACATACACATTATATACATATATAATACATATATGTAATATAACACAATACATTTCATATCGGCCAAATAAGCATGATCTCATCCCCCAGTGGACGCCACAGAAGTCACTCTCAACTAAATCCCACTGGACTGCTGCCTGGCCTCAATCTTCCACTGTATTTCATTTTAGCTGCTCCTGACATGTGTGTCCGGAAGACCTGGGAAAGTGTTGGAATGTCAGGCTAGTAGACAATTTCTAGAAGCTGTCACCACTGCTCCTGGCCTAAAGCCCAAACCTCTTGCCCACTGCGGATGCCCACTGCTGTCCATGATCACTGTCTGCTACCCCTCAGTTTCATATCAGCTCCCTTTTCCTGTTCAAAGAGGAAGACCATGAACAATAAGCCTATTCTACACTTATCTACAAATCTGATATGCAAGAAACACAAAATCCAGGTAGTCTGGGGTTCTGCTTCGGCAGGTCACCTAGAAGAGGTTTTAAGAGGGGCTATAGAAAATCAGAGACCCTTAGCAAAGATACTGTAGTCTGCATCATCACTCAGAACCTTTGCTTATTTGTCCCAACCCCCTGGCAGGCTCCCACTATACCTGCCTCTAGGAACCTCTGGTCCTTACCAGAAGGAAGCCTTGCATCTGCTTCCACGCCTGGGGTCGGGGAGGCAGCACACGGGACTGAGCTCTCCTGGAGCTCTCTCTGAAGCCCAGGCCTCCGGGTTGGGCTGCTCTGAGACGAACAGACGTGGCCGTGGGAGTGCCAGGTGGACACCCAGGCAGGGCTCATGAGGAAAAGTGGCAAGTGGCTGAGGCTCCACCCTTGACAAGCAGCCTGATGACCTGACTTTGGCTCCAGGCCAGTCCCCTGAGGGGCAGCTGTGGTCAGGGTATGACCTGCAGGTCGAACAGACAGAGGAAAGGTCTCTTCACTTTGACTTCATGTAATTCATTATAGATTCTCAGAGTAGAAAAGGCCTTTGAAGTCACTTAATTTTTAGCCTGTTGCTTATCAAATGAACTTCCAGATGGGCTTTGAGTCTGGCTTTGAAGCAGACACCACTGCTTGCCTCAGCAACATCCATCTCTCCCTTGCTCCTTTCCAACAGAACTCCAATTGTGCTACCACTCAGCATAGGCGACCTATGCCCAGCTCAGGGGCCCTATCCAGTCAGAACACATGCAGGCCCCTTGCCTGTGGGCAAGTTTGGGATGGGTATGTCACTCCCTCTGGTCACGGAAACATGAGAGGGGCCTCCTGAGGATGTTTCTGGAAATGTTTTCCTAGCTCTTAAAAAGAGAGATGCAGCAACCTCTTCCTCTGCTGGATGTTGTCTTGTCCAGCCACACGGTGACCTTCTGCAACTACGTTGTGACCATAATGCATAAGCATAAGGGAAAAATGGAGAAAGAAAGAACCCAGGTCCTTGATGATATCATTGAACAAACCACTGGACTAATCAGCCCTGATGTCACTCCCCCACCCCCAAACTTCTCATTATACAAGTAATAAATACCCCTGTTGTTTATGTTCACTGAAATGGGTTTTGGAGTTTTGTTTTTACTGCCTACACCTAAGATGATCCTAAGTGATGCGCGTTCAGACATTCCTGGAACCACAGGACCATATTTCTGAAGCACAATCTCACCATACTGACTATAGCTTCCCAAACTTCCACATCATTCTCTTCCCACCTTTTCTTTTTTATTTATTTTTGAGAGACAGAGAGAGTGCAAGCAGAGGAGGGGCAGAGAGAGAGGGAGACACAGAATCTGAAGCAGGCTCCAGGCTCTGAGCTGTCAGCACAGAGCCCGGCAGAGGGCTCAAACTCATGGACTACGAGATGACGACCTGAGCTGAGGTCTACACTTAACCGACTGAGCCACCCAGGCACCCCATCTTCCCACCTTTTCTTGGTAGTCCATCATCTCCCCAGACTTGACACATTTGACCATCTTTTCAATACAGTAATCAATTCTACAATATATGCCAATTCGGTCATTTAATTAATTAGACATTTTGAGTTCCCTATGATGTTTCAGACAGGGACTCAAAAATGAAGCCTTGAGGGGTACCTGGTGGGTGAGACCCACCCCTGGCAAGGAGGTTAAGTGCCATGTGGCAAGCACATGGTAGGATGTGCACACTGGGCATGGAAGACCTCGGGGTAGGCAGTGCTAGCAAAAGCACCGCGGAAAAGAAACTAATTCCTGAGGGAAGAGTAGAAGATGGTGAGCAGAAAGACCTTCACAACCAAGGATATGAATTATGATGAAAATATAATAAACAGTGATGGCGGCGAACATTTCCTGAGCACTTACAGCAAACCAGGCACTGACTGTTTTTAGTGCTTTCTGAGTATTAACTCAGTTAGTCCTCCACTTAAGCCTATCAGGTAGCTCATATTATTAGCCTCATTTTATGGAAAAACAAAGTAAGGCATGGAGAGGCTGATATAGGAAGTGAGTGGCAGAGGCAAGATTTCAGTGCTGGCGCCAGTGCTCCCAGGCTCATACTGTTGACTCGTCTACATCAGTGATTCTCACAATGCTCACCAGAACAACAGCACCAAAAGCCCCTGGGAACCTGTTACAAATTCAGATCTTGGGCCTCATTTCAGACTTACGGAATCAGAACCTCTGGAGGTGAGATCCAGCATGCTGTGTTTAATAAGCCTTCTGTGTCATTCTGGAAGCCCCATAATGTTTGAGAACCCCTGATTGACACCATAAACACATGATGAGAAAGGATGGCATGTTCAGAATGTTCAGAGGAAGAGGGATGTTGGGAAGAGAAGCAAAGTCAGCAGGGAAAATGGGGTAAATCTGAAGAACCCTGCATATTAGCCTAAGGAGAATGGGCGTTATGGTATAGGCATTTTGAATGAAGGTGGGAGGTGAGGCAGAGAAGTGGCATGATTGAGCTTTGTTCTTTGGGGCAAGATCTCTGCACTGGTGTTAGGAATGAACCGGAGGGGAAACGGCCAGAAGGTGGAAGCCCAGGTAAGAGCAGGGGTTGCACTAAGCTGGTGGTAGTGCACAGAAACAGGGATGCAAGAGGAGAATGTAAGAGACAGGTTGTGATAACGGCTGGACATGGGATACAGTGTTGGCAGTTATCCAGGATGCTTCCACAGCTTCTAGCTTCAGAAGTTAGGTAGGCGGAGAAAGTGTTTAGCTAGACTGGAAATGCTGGAAGAGGAACAAGTTTGGCAGGGAAGATAATTAAGTACATTTAGGAAACGTGAATACTGAGGTATCTGTGGCATATCGGGATGAAGGTATTTCAAAATACAATGAGAAAGAAGGATCTGGTACTCAGGGGTGGGGTCCAGGCTGGACACATAGGTTTGGGGTTCACCTGAATAAATGTGATACCTGAGGCCACAATAAAGTTAAGGCTGATCACAGATTGTGTAGGAAGGAAAAGAGTGAAGGTTGGATTCATGCAGGATGCTAACATTTAAGGGACTCTGGAGCAAGTGAGCAAAGGAGACTCAGAAGAAGAACTTAGAGAGGCAGAAGAAAACAAAGGAAAGAATGTTGTCTCAGAATCCAAGGACAAGAAAAGTGGGAGAATGTCTAAAGAAGCAGAGGGTTGACAATGGCTTCCAATGAGGAAGCGTCAAGTGTCAAGACTGAGAAGAAAGACTGGATTTAGCAATGGGGAGGTCACAGGTGAACTCAGAAAGAGCAGTCCCAGTGGAGGGATAGAGGCAGAAGCCAGATTCGTTCATAGACTTATTCTCTAGAGAAGCAATATCTACCATACTCCAGCCAGGCGTTGTACTTTGTGTTGGAGATATAGTGACAAGCAGGACACACATGAATCCAACCCCCAGCAGGTGGTGAGGGAAGACACACAATGAACAGACATGACAAAAATAATGATGGAATCACAAGTGAGGGAAGTGGCTCTGATGAAGACATGAAGACATACAGAATGCTTGCTCTAGGGAGTGGAAAGCAACAGCAGTGACAGAAGATGAGGGAAAGGAAGGGACGTTTAAGGTCAGTTCCCCAAGATGAACAGGAGTGAGCCAGGGAAGAGGATGGAAAGCGGGGACAAGGAGCAGCCCCTGAAAACATCCTGAGATGTTTTCATCCTGAGCGCTCATGTGTTCAGGAAATGGAAGGAAATGGAAGTGAAAAGAACAATTTTAACATGGCAGGGAGTGGCCAGGGATGCGGGATGAGGGGGCTCTGGGGGCCGGGTTAGGGATCTGGGACTTCATCCAAGCAGTTTTAGGAAATCACTGATATTGTAGTCTAAAAGTTTGGGACAGTCACAATCTGATTTGTTTTTTAAAAGATAACTTTGGCCAACTTGTGGGGAATGAAATGGGTAAGGGAAAGATGGAATGGGGAGTGGATGTACCGAAAGCAGGTGGGGGAATATTATAGTCCAGGTGAGAGATGGTAGTGTCCTGGACCAAGGTGGGAGATTCTAGAACTTCTTAGAAGGTGGGATCAGGAGGACTGAGGGATTGGATATGGTAAATAGGGAGAGGGGTTGAGGCCAGCTTGTGCTCTATGGTCCTCTCTACGTCCATTTTGGATACTCCCAGAGGATCACTGAGCTGGAGTAACATGTGTCCCTGAATTCCAAACAGAGACAAGACCAAGCCCCAGTGGCTCTCCATGACTCATAGCAGCAATTGGGAGACAAGTCTTACCCAGCCTCCTCTCCTCAGGGTGCCTCTAACCCCTTAGAGATAAAATGATCCCTCAGATAGGAGGTCTCTTGAAAACCTCCTCATCTTGTTTGCTTGTACTACTTCTGGGGTCGTGTCCTTGCGGGGTGGGGCACAGAGCAGAACAAGCCTCCATCGCTCTACCACTTGGGCTGGAAAGCCATGCTGGTTGGCTTCTCATTAAGGCACATATGCACTGTTCAGGGTGTTCATAAACTACATTCAGTACAGTGTGGACAATTCTAGGTCCCAGAGGCCAATCTCCATTGGGTTACTCTTCCCACTCATAATTTGCCATTTTTTTTTTTTTAGGTAGGCTTTGCACCCAGCATGGAGCCCAACACAAGACTCGAACTCACAACCCTGAGATCAAGACCTGAGCTGAGATCATGAATTGATGCCCCAATTTTGGTGCCCCAATTTTGTCAATTCTTTTTAACAGAATTTCTTTCTTCATATATACATAATTTATTGTCAGGTTAGCTAACATACAGAGTACACAGTGTGCTCTTGGCTTCAGGAGTAGATTCCCATGATTCGTCACTTACATACAACACCCAGTACTCATCCCAACAAGTGCCCTCCTCAAATAAATACTCTAAACTTTTTCTGGCATTATAGTAGGCTAAGTACTTTGACCACCACCCCCCCCCCCGCCCCTGCACTAAAAACAACTGAAAAATCTTGTACAAAATACATTTTTTTAAAAAATATCTCTAAGAGCATGATGAGCTGGCAAGAGAAGAAGGAATTCACTGGTCAGGGACTTCTGCAGATAATGGAATATCTAGGTTCTGATTATAATAATGGCTATAATGTAATCAAGGAAATTAAAGACAAGCTTGAAATTATGTACAAGGAACAACAGCAACAAATTGCGAGAAATAATGAAGAATATATGGGGAAAATGGACCAAAGGGAATTTTTAGAAATAAAAATAAATAACTAAAATCACAATCTGTGGACAGACTTAATAGCATATTAGATACAGTCTGAGAAAGAAGTAGTGAACTAGAAGCTAGGTCAAAATAAACTAACCAAAATGCAACACAGAAAGACAAAGACTCAGAAAAATACGGAGAGAGCTTAAGAGACATGAAAACTAGAAACTAGCATGTGTCTTTGTGAAGCCCTAGCAAGGGAAGAGAGAGAGAAAGTATTTGGACAGATAATGGCTATAAAAGTGAAGAAAGATACCAATAGACATATTCAAGAATGCCAATGAATCTCAAGAAGAATGAATAAAAGGAAACCCACAACTAGTTATAACTTAGTGAGACTACAGAATGTCAAAGACAAAAAGAGTATCTTAAAAGCAGCCAACGAGAAGAGACAAGTTACCTTTAAATGATTTTAAGTCAAAAGGTGGTGGTCAAATGCCCTCAACATGGTAGAAGAGAGTAACCGTCATCTGAGAATTCTATACCTAAAAAAACATTCTTTAAGAATAAGAGAAATGGGGGCACCTGGCTGGCTCAGTCAGTAGAGCGTGTGACTCTTAATCTCAGGGTTGTGAGTTCGAGCCCCACATTGGGTGTAGAGATTACTTAAAGAATAAATAAATAAAGGGGCACCTGGGTGGCTCAGCCAGTTGAGCATCCGACTTCAGCTTAGGTCATGATCTCATGGTTCGTGGGTTCGAGCCCCGCATCCAGCTCTGTGCTGACTGCTCAGAGCCTGGAGCCTGCTTTGGATTCTGTGTCTCCCTCTCTCTCTCTGCCCCTCATCAGTTTGCACCCTGTCTCTCTCTGTTTCTCTCAAAAATAAATAAACATTAAAAAAATAATAAAATAAACTAATAAAATAGTTTTTTAAAAAAAGAATAAGAGAAATGAAGGCATTATCCAATAAACAAAATTCTAGTTTGCCACAAGCAGACCCTCATTAAAGAGTATTTTTTTTTTTTTTTTGAGAGAGAGACAGAGCAAATGGGGGAGGGACAGAGAAAGAGGCAGACCGAGGATCTAAAGCAGGCTCTGCACTGACAACAAAGAGCCCGATTTGGGGCTCAAACTCATGAACTTCGAGATCATGACCTGAGCCGAAGTCAGATGCCTAACCGACTGAGCCAGCCAGGTGCCCCTTAAAGGAAATTTTTAAAAGGTATATTTCTGACAGGAGGAAAGATTCTGATGGAAGATCTGAGATTAAAGAAGGAATGAAGAAGAAGGAAAACGAAAATGGATTTTCTCAGTCCACTGACAAAAGAGCGTGGATCTGGAGTCAGACATGTTTACACTAATCTCTTGCTGTCATTTCTTACTACCTGCGAAACTTGAATCTTCATCTTAAAAATTCATATAATAGGGGGGTGCCTGGGTAGCTCAGTCGGTTAAGCTTCTGACTTCACCCCAGGTCATTATCTCGCGGTTTTTGAGTTCGAGGCCCACGTTGGGCTCTGTGCTGACAGCTCAGAGCCTGGAGCCTGCTTCCGATTCTGTGTCTCCCTTTCTCTCTGTTCCTCCCTTGCTCATGTCTGTCTCTCTCTCTCAAAAATAAATAAGGATTTAAAAAAATTAAATTCATATAATAGGGATACCTGGCTGGCTCAGTTGGTAGAGCATGCGACTCTTGATCTCAGGGTTTTAAGGTCAAGTCCTATGTTGGGTGTAAAGATTACTTGAAATAAAATGTTTTTAAAAAATTCATATGGGGCGCCTATGTGGCTTAGTCAGTTAAGCACCTGACTCTTGGTTTCAGCTCAAGTCATGATCTTGTGGGAACTGGAGCCTTGCATCGGGCTTCTTGCTGACCCTGCAGAGCCTGCTGAGATTCATATTCTCTCTGTCTCTCTCTGTCCCTCTCTCTCTCTCAAAATAAATAAATAAAATTTAAAAATTCACATAATAATACCACTTATTCAAGGCTGTTGTAAGGAATAAATGAGCAGACACATACAAATGCTCTCAACATAGCTTCTGCCTCCAGAAGATGTAAAATAAATCCTAATTTCCTATCTCTTCAAAATGTAATAAATAAACAAGGAAGGAAGACACTGTTAGCAACAGAGAATTACTGCCTCTGCTTCAGGTGGAAGATACAATTCTGGCACTTTGTCACAGCATATGAATCTGCACTACAGAGCTGATGCTTAGCAGCTGTTTCCTTGTTATCTTTTCAGTATCAAGCCCAAGATCTTCCAAACAAAATACGATATCTCTATTTTTAAAATACTGCATGTGCGCACACACACGTTCCAGGGATATGTACACTTTGGATTTCCATTTAACTCACAATTGTAAGATAACCTACGTTCGCAGTTTTAAGAGATCATAAAAAATGTGTTCGTCCATCCATAGGGCAAAATGGTTCATTCCACCTGCTTCCCTGTCCCAGGGCTCTTCTGACAACCAGGAGACAGCAGGAGGCACACAGATGACCCCTCTGCTGCAGCTTCTGCACCCCTGTCCCCATGCTGAGACACTCTCCCTGACTCCATCCTGGACTTCACTCTGTTTCATAAGGACTACGAAAGAAGAGAAAAGGCAGCTAAGAAAAGTTAGCTTAGACCCTTTGAAGTTCTCTGCCTAATTTTCATTTGGCAACAATCTAGAAGGCAGCGGGCGGGGGGGGTGGTGATGGGGAGTGGGGGTGGACAAAACCAGGGAGGGGATAGGGACACCTGGGTGGCTCAGCAAGTTGAGCATCTGACTTTGGCTCAGGTCAAGATCTTGTGGTTCTTGAGTTCGAGCCCCGTATGGTTTGAGCCCTGCACTGGGCTTGCTGCTGTAAACGCAGAACCTGCTCTAGATCCTCTGTCCCCCTCTCTCTCTGCCCTTCCCCTGTGCACATGCGCTCTATCTCAAAAATAAACACTAAGGAAAAAAAAACAAAAACAGGGAAGGGAAGGACAAATCCAGAACCAATCTTCCCTTGATTGTGTCAAGGAAACAACTAACACCAGTCCTGAAGTTCTAAGACCTGGGCTGGCATCCTTACTCTTCCATTTGTTCCCATGTGTCCTTAGTCAAGCCACTGAACCTCTCTGATTTTATTCTCCTCACCTGTAAATTGGAGGCAGTAATTATATCATATTTGGAGAGCATCTTACAATTTACTAAGTGTTTCCATAGGCATCATTTCATTTAACATGCACAGTGGAGCATACAACACCCAGCATTATAATCACCTCACTGTTCTGCTGTGAAGATTTAAAAGCGGAGCATGGGACCGCTGTGCAAAGAGCAAAGAGCTTCGTCCGCAGGAAGGATCATCGTCAGCGTACTGGTCTTAGCCTGTTGGGAGTCGGGGATCTGTAGTCCAAACATGTGCATTTGAATTCTGATTCTACACTTATTACCCGGATGACCTTGAGCAGGTGGCTTGGCTTCCACCTTCCTCACCTCTAAGCTAAGGATGAGAGTAATAGTCCTGTCTCGTAACTCAGGTACATGGGAGGCACTCAGTGAATGAGTGAACTTGCATCTACACCAAGTGAAGCTGACAGGTGTCTGACCACACACACCTGCACTTGCAGCCAGGCACCATGCTCCATCCTTTCTTCTCCATAGCTACCTCTACTCTCTATACCCCTGGGCAAATATTTGTGAAGGAAGGGCAGGAGCTCCGGATATCAGGACGTACTGTGGATCGTTTCTTACAGACAACAAAGCCTCAGATTAACACCTCTATTTGTGGGGCATCTCTATGCTGTTGGGGATGAAACGGAACCCGGGCTCCCCGAGGCGCCAGTCAGCCTGGACCCTTCCCATTTCTGCCTGAGAGTCTTGCAAGCTGGGAGCTCTGGACTCTGGTCACTGGCCAAGCTCACCCTATTGGTAAATGGCACTGAGGCCTGAGCCGACTCCCCACAGACCTATTTTAAAGACCTACAAAGCAAATGGTCAATTTAGCCCAGCTTGGTGAATGGATGGGGACTACTTGGCTGTAAAAAAATATAAGCAGCCTCCATTTAAAAGGTTTTATCCTTATAAAGTGGTTTCCCATTGTTACTGCTTCATTCTACTGTTCACAACATGCCTAAGAGATGTGATGGGCATGGGGCCATCAGTGGGGCGGGTGGCTGAGGCCAATAACAGTGAGCAAGTGCCACACACTTACTGCCAAGCATAACTGCTCCGCTTGAGCTTTCTGGTCTTACCCCGACTGCCTGCTTCCACTCCTGGGGACCAGGTCCTAAGAGAACTGCATCCTAAGAGAACCCCATTAGGACTTCCATCAGACTGGCATTTGCATTCAGGGGGACATGAGGCATGACTCTGTCACTGAGCTTGTGTCTTAAGCTACAGAAGAAAACTCGCTCAGGAGCATTAATTAGGCCCAATCAGCCTGGAGTTTATAGGCTAACGGCCCTGAGCAGTGGCGTGAACACATGTGTTCCCTGGGTGAGGACAAGACAGTCAGCCATGACCGTCACTGTGCTAGTTAACATCTCTTTCTAAAGTCCTCTGGGACAGCCCGGCCCTGACTTTGCAGCTGCAGACAGCATGGCATGGCTGTGTGGTGCGTGAACTAGTAAGGGACCCAGGCAGGTAGGGGCAGAAAGGATGGTTAAGGCTGTTGCCAGGCCTCGGGTGTGCCCCACAACTAGGCTGAAAAGAAATCAGGCAGCAGACATGAAAGAAGCCAATGGTGGGCTATTGTTAAAGGAGTTATCACCTGGGCTTCTCCTCTCTGTCTGTTTTGGGTAGCTTTCCTGGTGGATAACTTTGTACAAAGAGTGTGAGTCTCTGTGGGTGGCCCTGCCTGCTTCCACTCTACAGCCCTATAGAACCTTCTGCGTGGTTCTGAACACATCTCCATCCTAATGAAGCATGGTCCATATAACACAGGTTTGCACCCACGCAGAATCTAGAACCCTCCGAGTGTAGACACACATGTGCCCAGGCAGGACAGGCTGTGCTGAATTCTATACAACATCTCTGTCCACGTGAGAGAGGAAGGATCAGAGAGTTCTGGCTCCTAACATTTTTTAGAGGGTAAACTGGGTCAGTGATGGCCAGTAGGAGGAGGAGGTAACCCTTGAAAATATTGGTAGGGTTGGGGCACCTGGGTGGTTCAGTCGGTTAAGCATCCGACTTCGGGTCAGATCATAATCTCATGGTTAATGAGCTCAAGGACCACATCAGGCTCTCTGCTGTCAGCACAGAGCCCGCTTCGGATCCTCTGTCCCCGTCTCTCTCTGCCCCTCCTCCACTCATGCTCAATCTTTCTTCTCTCTTTCTCTCTCTCTCAAAAATAAATTTAAAAACATTAAAAAATTATTGGCAGGGTTAAAGCATGTCTTGTGGGTTTAATTTCCATTCAGAAGGGCCCTTAGACACTGCCTATTAAAATGAACTGAAGGATTCTCATGGAACACTCCTCCCAGGACTCGATGTGGCCACCCATCTGCTGAATTCCACTATCACTGCAAGCCCAGCTCAGTTCTCACCTACACTGTTACGCCTTCTCTAAAGCCCATTTCCTTCCAGAGTACACACTCTGTCTTGCCCTCTTTGTAACAGTTACCTATGCTGTCAACACAAGTATTAGGGCCTTTGTTCTTTCTGCCAGCGCAACGTACTGCACACAGTAGGTGCTTAATCACTACCTGTTGATCCATTTTGTTTAAGTTTTGCGGTTTTGTGTGGGGGGGGGAGGCTGGCATTAATAATCACTAAAATCACATTCACTTAGCCCCTGAAGTATCCGAAAATTCAGATGTGGTAAGTGGTGTAATGTGATTGTTATTCAGAACAAATTAGAGCTCTTCATTCTATTTCTAACTCCAGCAAATAGGGCTTGCATGTTTAAAAAAATATTTTTAGTTTGCAATGTGTGATTGCATAATGGAGGCCTAGTAATTTTTTTTTTCATTAACATTCATTTCACTTAGCAGTTCCTTTTTGTGTCTTTGTTTCTGATTCAAGCAGCGGCCCAGTGTATTAAAATCACATTCCTTAAAAAATGCTAGAGCAGACTTTTCAATCGCTCTTCCCCATCCCTATATTTCTGGCTGGCCTGTGCCTGGAGCACGTTACCTAGTGCCAAGTCAGAGGAAACTGCTCCCATGTTACAGGTGTGTTAACAGAGCTCTGTTATTCAGCAGACCTCACTCCCCAAGGGATTAGCCTTTGCAGGGAGCCTTTCTGATACAGAAGGATCGGCAGCAATGGGGGAGATGTCCTTGATGTAAGTATCTAATCTAGAATTAGATTTGCGAACTCAGACAAGTTATTTAACCACTCTGAGCCTCAGTCCCCTCATCTGTAAAATGGGGATGCTAAGTCCTAGATTAGAAACAGTGCCTGGCACATGGTAGGTACTCAATAAATTATCTTATGCAGGGAGCCCATGTCAAAGTCTGCTGGATACCTTGCTGTTTCTCCAGCTGACTTCATTCCTGGACTTAAGCCACATCTCCCAAAAACGAAACCCTGAGCCCCAAGCAAAGATGAACCCAGATGAACCCTAGAAATCTGAGTGTGGGGCAACACAGCAGGGGCCAGCAGAGTCCACAGAGAGGGTGATGAAAAGCAAGAAGAAAGGTGCCAGACAAAAACAGACACATAGACCAATGGAATAGATAGAGACCCCATAATTGGACCCACAAATGTACAGCCAACTAATGTTTGACAAAGCAGGAAAGAGTATCCAATGGAAAAAAGAGTCTCTTCAGCAAATTGTGCTGGTGGAACTGGACAGCAACATGCAGAAAGATGAAACTACACCACTTTCTTACACCATACACAAAAATAAACTCAAAATGGATGAAGGACCTGAATGTGAGACAGGAAACCATCAAAACCCTAGAGGAGAAAGCAGGAAAAGACCTCTCTGACCTGAGTTGTAGCAATTTCTTACTTGACACATCCCCAAAGGCAAGGGAATTAAAAGCAAAAATGAACTATTGAATGGACTTCATCAAGATAAAAAGCTTCTGCACTGAAAAGGAAACAATCAACAAAACTAAAAGGCAACCAACGGAATGGGAAAAGATATTTGCAAATGACATAACAGATAAAGGGCTAGTATCCAAAATCCATAAAGAACTCACCAAACTCTACACCCAAAACACAAATAATTCTATGAAGAAATGGGCAGAAGACATGAAGAGATACTTTTCTAAAGAAGACATCCAGATGGCCAAAAGGCTCATGAAAAGATGCTCAACATCACTCCTCATCAAAGAAATACAAATCAAAACCACACTGAGATACCACCTCATGCCGGTCAGAGTGGCTAAAATGAACAAATCAGGAGACTATAGATGCTGGCAAGGATGTGGAGAAATGGGAACCCTCTAGCACTGTTGGTGGGAATGCAAACTGGTGCAGCCACTCTGGAAAACTGTGGAGGTTCCTCAAAAAATTAAAAATAGATCTACCCTATGACCCAGCAATAGCACTGCTAGGAATTTACCCAAGGGATACAGGAGTGCTGATGCATAGGGTCACTTGTACCCCAATGTTTATAGCAGCACTTTGAACAATAGCCAAATTATGGAAAGAGCCTAAATGTCCATCAACTGATGAACAAAAAAGATGTGGTTTATAGATACAATGGAATACTACTTGGCAATGAGAAAGAATAAAATCATGCCATTTGCAGCAATGTGGATGGAACTGGAGGGTTTTATGCTAAATGGAAGAAGTCAGTCAGGGAAAGACAGATACATGTTTTCACTCATATGTGGATCTTGAGAAACTTACCAGAAGACCATTGTGGGGAGGGGAAAAAACTAGTTACAAACAGAGAGAAAAGAAGGCAAACCATAAGAGGCTCTTAAATACAGAGAACAAACTGAGGGTTGATGGGGGGTGGGGGAGAGGGGAAAGTGGGTGATGGCCATTGAGGAGGGCACTTGTTAGGATGAGCACTGAGTGTTGCATGTAAGCCAATTTGACAATCAATTATTTTTTACAAAATAATAAGTCATTTAGTACAGCAAAAAAAAAAAAAAAAAGGAGGAGGAGAGGAGGAGGAGGCGGAGGAGGGGGAGGAGGAGGAGAAAGGTGCCAAAGAGACACACACTGCAAAAGATAAAAATGCTGGAAAGAATGTCTGCTGAAGAAACAGGAAATACATTCTGGCACATTTGTAGTCAGGACAAACATGTTGTAGGGATAAATTACATTGCCTGAGTAAATGCAGAGTCAGGCTTCATCAGAACACCAAGAGGGGACAGAAAAGCACAACTGCTCGTGATTAAGAATAAGAACTGACATGGTGACAAAATCCCTATGGCCAAAGAGAATTCGCCATCTATCTCGCTGTGGGAGGGACCCATGCACGGTCAAAGCTAAACTCGCACTTTATAGTACGTGTGTAATTAGTTGAGAAGCTTAATTTAGCAGTTTGGTAAAATTCCATTAGCAGTTTATCTATGGTATGTAATTAAGCTATTTACAAGCAAACCCTTTTTGGCTAAAGCCTCCAGTGAGGAATCCTAATGGAAGATGGTTCATGGGACATATACCCAAAGTTTTGCAGATTCTAGAAACCTTCTGGAGTAGACGCTGTGCTTGATTCTATACAATGACATTCCCATCCAGACGAAGGAGGAAGGTCAGAGAGTCCAGAGTCAATCCCGGCCTCTGGCATTACCATGGCCTCAGGATGTTGCATCTCTGATGCAAGTAGTATTCCATTGTATCTATAAACCACATCTTTTTTGTTCATCCTCATCTCGAAGGATGAATGATAGTAAATACCATAGCGGACCATTGGGAGAAATATATGAGGTGCTGTATAAAGTGCTCAGCACAGAACCCAGCCCAAAGGAGTGTAGTGTCACAGAAGCTCGTGTGGCAGAAGCAAAGAGTAAAAAAAAACAACACCCCAGCAAGTATCAAGGAACAGCAGCAAAAAGATTGCCCAAGTGGAGGGGGCATCTGATAGCTAGGCCACTGCGAGAAAGGAAGCTGAGACACAGCAAGACTGGGGAACTCTCTTGTGTCAGGGTTAATACCTCACCGTATCAGTTGAGAAGATGAAGACACGTCTGGTGGTGGTCGTGGTGGCTACACAGCACTGTGAATGCTTTTTTTTTTTAAGTTTATTTACTTATTTTTAGTGAGACAGAGAGAGTGTGAGCAGGGGAGGGGCAGAGAGAGAGAGAGAGAGAGAGAGAATCCCAAGCAGGCTTCCCACAGAGCCCAATACGGGACTCCAACTCACCAAACCGTGAGATCATGACCTGAGTGGAAATCAAGAGTTGGACGCTTAACTGACTGAGCCACCCAGGCGTCCCAACACTGTGAATGTTCTTAATGCCACTGAACTACACACTTAAAAATGGTTAAAATTGTAAATTTTATGTTCTGTATATTTTACTCCAATTAAAAAAAAGACCAAGTTACCAAAAAACAAAAAACAAAAAAACTCTAAAATAAAACAATATCCTAAAACTGAACTCTTAGCCCACCGAAGACATTAAAACAAAAGTAACAGAAAGGAGAATTAGGGTCGCCTTCTCTCTGTGGGACTCAGGGAAGGCACTGTCCGTGCACCCAGACACCACACTGAAGGCTACCACCTCTTTCGCACGAAGCTGATCCTTACCCAGGACATCTGTTTATTACTTTCGTAAAGGTTTATTTACTTTTGAGAGACAGCAAAAGCAGGGGAGGGACAGAGAGAGAGGGGTCTGAAGTGGGTTCTGCTCTGACAGCAGAGAGCCCGATGCGGGGCTCGAACTCACGAATCGGGAGATCACGACCAGAGCCAAAGTCGAACACTCAGCCCACTGAGCCACCCAGGTGCCCCCGGGACGTCTGTTTCATACAAGCTGCCAGAAGACTTGAAAACCCACAGCCACCACGGATCATGGCATCAGAGAAAGAGCTAAGATTCTTATGCAGAACAATTCGTCTTTTCTGATGGTATCTCCCCGATAGGAATTTCTGACCATAATTCAGATGAAATAGAAGGAAGCTTCCAAGGACCTCCACCCCTTCCCTTCCATGTTCTCTGGGGACAGTGGTGCTGCTGTCTTGTTCAGGTTATAAACAGAGTGGCTTTGACACACCACCCCCTCCTTCCCCACAGAAATATAAACCCTAGCTGGAGGCACATGTAGCCTCTCTGGCCAGGGTCTCTAACCCTCTTGGCCATGACCTCACTGGTGTCTGCAGCAAGGCATGCCAGCCTGGTGCCACCATTCCAGAGAGTAAAGGGCTGTCCTGTGCCTCAGGGCACTCCTGCTATAAATGCCCTGTGGCCTGGGCCTGGCCTCACTGGGGCCCAACAGCATTTCCCAGCTGTCATTACAAGCACAAGGGCAGCAATGTGGTGCGGAGTTCTACTGGAAGCCGGACACACTGACTCGGTGACACAGGCCTCTGTGGGGACCCTTCAATCGGGAAGGCCTCCTGCTGCTCACCAGCATGCCTTTGCCCACTGTGCTTTGTACCCTGTCACAGGCTCTACCTCCAACACCTCCACTTTCCTCTGTGTCTTTCCAAGGTTGACCCGCTCTTCTGGGTTCAGCTCAAATCCCACTTGCTCTGTGGGGCCGCAAGATATATACTTGACTCTGCTTGCTCTGAACCCCAACAGGACTGGCCATTTTTTTAGACTAACCCTCCAAGGGGACTGTGAACGCTGGCTGAAGGGACATGGCCTCTCTTCTTAAATCAGGTCCCCTGGGGGCCCTTAGCTGGCCAAGAGGAGCTCAGGAAGTACAGATGCTGATTAGGTGAGAGAAGTTGTCCCTGTCCTCTGGGGAAGCAGGGGCTAAGATGGGCATGCTGGCAAGGAGCGACAAGCCCTGGACGGTGGAGCTCAACAGCAAAAGACACCACGACCAAAGGGCTCCTGAAAGCCTTCACTGCGGTGCCCTTTCATATCCATTTGCTCACCCAAGGCAGACTGGCAGGTAATTATTCCCATTTCACTGAAGAGGGAAGAAACTCAGGCTGAGGACACGTGGCTGGTCAGAGTCAGAGCCAGTCTGGTTCTGGTTCTGGGTTCAGCATTCAGAGGTGCAAGCTGAGGGATGGTTGAGGCATGGCCCTGGGGCCAGGTTGCAAGTTCAAATCCCAGATTGGCCTCTTTTTTTTTTTTTTTAGGTTAACTTTTATTTGAAAGATAGAGAACAAGTCGGGGAGGGGCAGAGAGAGAGAAGGAGACAGAATGACAAGCAGGTTCTGTGTTGTTAGCTTGGAGTCGGATGCGAGCTCGAATTGGGGAACTGTGAGATCATGACCTGAGCCGAAACTGGGAGTTGGACGCTTAACCAACTGAGCCACCCAGGTGCCCCCCAGATTGGCCTCTTATTGGCTATATGACTTCAGGCAAATTACTCTACTTCTCAGAGCCTTGGCTTCCTCATCTGTAAAATGGGGGTTCAGTTCTGTGTTTACTCAGGGTGGGGCTGCTGGAAGTCCATCTTTCTCCCCTCCCACCCCATCGAGTACAGGTGTGGGGTTATGTGGATTCAGTGTGGCAAAGCTCCATCCAAATACCTGGGCCAGCTGCATATCCTGGAGCTCAACACTGAGCAATCTCTAAAGTAAATAAAGTAAAAATAAACCCATCGCCCAGCTAATGGGAGATTGTCTTCTTGTCTGCACTGGCAACTGAGCCATTGTAGCCAGGCTCATACTTCCCTGGTGCTGCTGTGAGTTAGAAGGGGAGCTAAGGAAGTTGCCTGGCCAGAAAGGCAAATGCAGGCCCTGCGGGGGGAGGGCACCCACACCATGGCCCCAGAGGGTCTTGGCACACTCCAGCCTGGGTGCTAAGTTGTACCTTCTCACCTTCTCACCTTTCCTCCAAGCCCAGGAGGGCAGAGGATTGCACAGACCCAGGAGAGTGCAAGGAGCAAGGGCTGGGTGCTAAGCCAATCCAGCCACACTGCTGGAGCTCCCTTATAGAAGGAAGGTTCCTGGGGGCGCCTGGGTGGCTCAGTGGATTAAGCGTCTGACTTCAGCTCAGGTCATGATCTCACGGTTCATGGGTTTGAGCCCCGCGTCAGGCTCTGTGCTGATAGCTCAGAGCCTGGAGCCTGCTTTGGATTCTGTGTCTCCCTCTCTCTCTGCCCCTTCCCCATTCATGCTCTGTCTTTGTCTCTCTCAAAAATGAATAAATTAAAAAAAAAAGAAGAAGAAGAAGGAAGGTTCCTTCCCTCCCACAATTTCTCAGGCCCAGCCCCCAGGGCAGGGTAGCTCTGTTACGTGAATAAGGGGTCTTTAGCACAAGGTCAGTGGGGACAGAGGTTCTTGGAACCTGAACCACATGGGAAGCCTGTCTGCTCCCACCTTCCTGCATCTCCTAGAAATTCCCAGAGCATCACCCAGGGCCAGACTCTGCTCACTGCTAAGATGCTGCCCCCAGCAATGCCTCCCCGGGCCAGCCCATCCAGGGTGTGCCAACAAGCAGGTCAGGGAAGAAAGAGCCCCACTGACACTTTGAGAAAGCCAGGGCTGGGAGCCAAAACAAACTGACAAAGGGAATGCCTGTCAGCATAAGAATCTGTCACAAAAGAAAATCCTATATTCCTCAAGTTGGGAGGGACCCCTGAATGTAACTTTGTCCATCAGACGGTGGCCCCCTTGAGTCACTCCTGGCAGTAGAGGGCCTTTAGGAACCCACTCCCAACACAGGCCCTCCAGAGGATCTTGTTACATCTAACCCAGACCAAACATCCTCAGGGACCCAGTCTGAAAGGCCAGAGTGGCTACAAAGCAAGAATGAATCAGAACCTAGAGACCCGAGGCCAAGGCTGTCTAAACAAGGTGCAGCCTGTAAGGACAAGGCCCACAGCGTGCTTCCTCCTCTGTCACTACAGCTTTGACCACAGCTCGGCTTCCTATCCAGCTGATGTCATGCTAAGCTGACAGTTGAGAGCAGATATAAGAGGAAACAACTACCTAAAAGCTCACATGCTGAGTTCTGGAAGGGGACAGGGGAGTCCTCTCTATCTTAGTGCTGGTGGTGGAGGGCCAGGGTCATGTGATGCTGCAGATCCAGGCTCTGGAACAGCCCAAATGCCTGCACTCAAATTCTGCCTCTACCATTTACTGGCTGCGTGACCGTGGGCACGATACTTTGCCTCTCTGTTCCTCAGTTACTTTTTCTATAAAAAAAAGTATGACAGCAGAGTGATGGGGTTGTTAGTGAAGCGTCAACCAGGAAGCATATGTGTACTTGCTGTCATAAGGAAGACCAATTTGTCCAGAGTGTCCTGCATCATTGTTAACACTCTCCTTTTCACTTTCATAAGTGAATGGATTGCACGATAAATTCTAAGGCTGACTAGCTCTTGTCTTTTCTTTTATGTCCATCTGGTTATCTCCCGGCTTTGTGCCGTCTCTAAGTACTGGGGAGCATGTTCCTGAAGTGTAGATCCCCAAACATAGCTCTGCCCATGCCACTGACTTGTCTGTGCCATGGACTTAGCTCTTCCTTCCTTCCTTTTTCTCTTCACTGTGTCCCTCCCTCTCCTTCCTCTTCTCCCACAACCACCCTCTCCTTTCTGCTTCCCCCCATCAGTGCCTACGGGGGCTGGCAGTGGGCACAGGTACCTTCTGACTTGACTGACAGCTCTCACTGACCATGCACACTTGGATGGGACACCCTCTGGCTCTGACTAAGCTAAGCCTTAACCAAATGTCTCTTAAAGGAAAGGAAGCAATTTAAGATGTCAAGGAAATTACTTGACCACTTGATGGATGAGTGGAAATAATGGGCCATTCTGTGTATGCGTGTGTTGTTTAAAGGAAATAAAGGCAATAGGGGCTTAAAATGGTCCATTCAATGCCAGAACCTGTCTGTAAAAACCTTCTCAGAGTCAAACACAGGGCAGTCCCCAACAAGTTCACTGTGTATAAGTGGATGGACATATGGACTCAGCAGGCTTTTCCAAATGGTTGGCGAGATTCACTACATCTTGGTGCTAATATACACATACACACGTGTGCACACACACATATACACATGTGCCTACACACACAGACACACATGCACACACACACATGCACACACACGCACACACACCTAGTCCACAGCTGCAGCGCCAGCTGAGTCATGTGGCCAGACCACAGCAGGAACAGGCCCAGGGAGGAAGTGCAGCCCCAGTAATAAGCCCATTTCCTGACCTTCTTCCTTTGCTCTGGAAGGTTCTCTTTCTGTCTCTTTGTCTTTTGATTCTCTGTCTCTCTCAGTGCTTTGTGTTTACTCAAGGTAACAGCCATGCTTTTGTCCTGGTCCACGTGGCAAGAGCTCATAACAGCACTGACATGCAAGTAAGGAGTTTTCCTTTCTAGATCTGTGACCTTGGGCAAGTCACTTCACTCTGAACCTCAGTTTCCTCTTCTGTAAAACGAAGAGGCTGGGTGTGGCAAAAGGGTCCCTGAGGGCCTTCTGGATCTCAACCCTAGTGCTTCTCCACCCTCCTCCAGTCCCTCTCAGGGATCTTCCCGACCAGGGAGCAAGGGCCGGGCACAGTGTGGGGGCAGGAGTGAGGGAGTCCCGCTGTTCCCCTCCGGGACACACAGCCTCCCCTGCCCCCCAACTCCATGTGCTGCGCACACATTCGCGCACACCTGGCTGCCCCCGGGGGTACAGAGAGGAAACGCCGACTCCCGGGCTGCACCGCGCACAGCGGGGAAGGGGGAGCGCGCACCCCTCGACCCTTCAACCCTCCTCCACCGTACCTTGGGCTTCGCTGCCTTCCCTCTGACCCGCCCTTGCCGCGGGTTCAGTTCACAGCTGTCAGGTGGCCTCTTGCCAGGCGGGGCTGCTCCACTTTCTCCGCCCCGACCCGTACCGGCAGCACCAGCCCACGGCGCCAGAGAAGCGGCGGTGGCGTGCCTGGAGCCCCCCACCCCCACCCCCGCTGCCGGCGCCGCCGCCCCCTGGGCGCCCTCCAGGATCCGCCCTCGCCGCGCGGTGGGGTCTGGGCCGGCGGGAGGCGACCTCAGCCAGCCCGGGAGCCTGGGTGGTAAGGGCGGGGCTGCTGCTGACTTAGCCTGCCTGACTGGTCAGACTTCCCGGGCCCCTCTGCTCCAGTGCCCCTAGGCCCCTCGCCCAGGTTTCAGAATGTTTACAGACAGCCTGGTAGGGCGCTGCTTTTCTCTCATTTTGGATATGCACCCCTGAAAAACTCCAGGTCCACCCCAGGCCCACCCCTGCTGTTCAACCTGCCTGGATTTTGTCCTTCATGCTCTCCTGTCTCTTCTATAAGGTGAACTGTGGGCATAGATGCCCACATAATAACATCCAATACATATGTATTAATAAAGCATTAAATAAATCTCCAGAGGCCTCCCAAGGTTCAGGCTGACGGATGACCCTCAGCCTGGATACAAAACCTTCCTGGGCAAACTGGCCACACGCTCATTTTCCAGCCTCAACCCGTCTGCCCAAGACACACACATGCACCCCGGCTCTAGGCACCCAGGCTCTTGCCAAACAGCAGCCTCTGGGAGTTCTTGCTTTGCCTGGAACACCCTTCCCCTTTCTTGTCTGAGTTTGGAACTCTTATTCATGCATCCAGGCCCCGCTGAAATGTCCCCTTCTCCTGGAATCCTTCCCCAGACACTGACCCCAGTAGAACACCCCTGAATCTTCTCTTTGGGTGCACCATTCTGGTGCTGCTCATACCAGCACCCCCTTTCTCCCTTTCCTCTGGTCCTACAACAGGGGTTTTGTTGTGTTGTGTTGCGTTTTGTTTTTATTTGGGAGGAGTGTTGAATGCCTCAACACTATGGTTTGGGAGTGAATGGGAAGTGAGGAAATAGAGGAGTGAGGAGGGGCCCCTCTCAGGGAGGCTGGCAGCAGAGGGAAGGAGATAGTGCGCAGGGAGGGGAGAGAAATGTAAAGGAGACAAAGTGTTTCTAGATCGAGGTCAAGAATCGGATGAAGAAAGAAGGAATGGGGAGAGCAGAGGGGTCAAAGGCCCTGGTTCCAGAAGAGACAGGAGGGCCTGGAGAGCACGGGTGGGGGTGGGGAAGCCCCTACGTCCCAGAGACTGCGGAAGAAGATAGCAGTGGGTAAGGGTGGGGAGTGAGGCCCAAGAGGAAGGTGGAGGGATGTCCTGGGTGACTCCCCAAGTTCTCTAGAACACAGGAAAATAGGTGATGGTTGGAGGGTCTGGGGTAAGCCAATGGGGTGGGTAGCATTTAGACACTTATGCTGCGAGTTGCTGCCTCCTTTGCTGGGGGAGTGGTGGGGGAACACCCAATAAGGGAGAGTAGCAAGTAGGCTTAGAGGGCACGGGACACTTCCAGGAGGTGTGCTTCCTGAGTCACCGTTAAGCTTCATGGCACCCTCCTCCTGTCATCTCTGTGTCTTCTTGCCTACACGCTGTTCTCAACTATAACTGAAGGCGGGTTGGTCTCTCTTGGTCCCCCCAGGAGAACAGTGGAAACATTCACTGTTCCAGTACAGGAATTCCCCTGCTGTCCCTTCTTCCTGATTAGGAGTGGCTGTAATTATGGAGTTTCCAACAGGTGGAGGCTAGAAAAACAAACAGACCTTTCAATATTGACTCTCCAGGGCGGCGCCATGCAGAATGGCAGCATCTGTCCCACCTCCCAGAGCCTATCCAGCAAAGTCCAAAGCAAACAGTTGCTGAGGGGGCAGAGGGTTAGTGAGCTCGACTGGAGTAAGTGGACTCCAGGGAAGGTTGCCCAGTATCCACATCTGCCATCTTTCTCCTCTTTGAAAATGCTGGGCTTTGCAGAGGAAAGACATTTTCCATGAGGCTGCAGGGGCCAAGTCAGGCTCATGGCTGTTATTGAAGCATAAAGCCAGAAGTTAGGAAAAATGAGGTGTCCTTGAGGAAATTTATGAAAGGCATGTACTTCCCCTGCGGGGTTCACCAATCTGGAATCCTTCAGAAGCAGGTCAAGCAAGACATGAGCAATGGCTTTCTGCCCTCCCTCCTGCAGCAAGATGGGCTTCATCATTCAGATGGGGTTGTAGTTAGGGAGCTGGAAGAAAACTAGAGTCACAGAGCCAATCCCATCTATCATAAAGAGGGTAACTGTGGTTCAGGGCGACTTGACCAATGGCAGTGGTGACATGACCACTCCTGGCTGTGAATGCAGGATGTCATCCCACCTCCACCCTCTTTAAGTGTGGCCTCTGATGCCACCCTGGGTAGGAGGTTGTACTTTTCTATCAGGCATTTCTGAATTTCACATTTGTGGGGCAAGGAAAGAAAAGGCACCATATAGTCAAGCGTGTTTCCTAAAGGACAGTAGAAACCAAATCATTACTTCTGCTAAAAAAAAAAAAAAAAAAAGTTAGAGTCTACCATGAGTAATATGTTACCCAAAAAAGTACAGGAAAATTCAGGTAGAATTAGCTCCGTGGGGATGATTAAATTAATGTTTTATATCTACTATTTTGCTATTTATAAAATGTTTCAAAAAGGAAAGGACAGCTCTTCTGTCCTCACGAGGTTGCTTTCTCGCGCATGCGCACACATTCATGCAAAACCACCTTACCCTGGATACTAACGTCGTAAATAGGGCGATGAGAAACACAGGAAAGTTAAGCAGGGTTCTGGAAACCAGGAAATGTTTGTAAGCCGAGTTTGGTGGATGGAGCACCCTTCTAAAAGCAGGGACAACAAAAGGAAACTGCTGCCTCGTGCACCGGTGCACCGTGGGAGGCTCCGGATTACCTCATTCGTCCACCATCTACAGCTTGTTAGGAACGTCGCCATTTTGGGAAGATGTTTTGTTTTGGTAAAGGAAAAAAAAATTGTTGGTGCTGTCAACCAATGCTAGATTTTAGATATCAAAAGTTATACTAGCTGATAATCTGGAATTTGAGAAAATAAAAGTCAAAGGACCTATTGAATAAATAGCAAGAAGAACAAAGCAGCAGAAACATTTGTGGATGCACATTGCAGGGGAGGCAGACTTCACCGATTTAGCCGAGGCAAGTTATTAAACACACACACAAAACAGCACTCAGGGGGGAGACTATAATATGTAGTTACTACAATATACTGTAGCTGGGGTGCAGGGGTGCAAGAGCACCTGGTTCTAGGGGTTCAAAACAGATGAGGTTTGGCCACTTGCCATTGGAAAAAATTCAAAGAAATGGAAATGATGGGGCACCTGGGTGGTTCAGTTGGTTGAGCATCTGACTCTAGATTTCTAGATTTCGACTCAGATCATGATCCCAGGATTGTGGGATTGAGCCCCACATAAGGCTCCTTCTGAGCATGAAGCCTGCTTGAGATTCTCTCCCCCTCTCTCTCCCCCTCTGATGGGAGAAAGAGAAAAGACAAATAAGTGGAGGTGAGACAGGAAAATGATTTATTTCAGTGATACCACAGGAAGACAGTGGACTAGTATCTCATAGATGGTCTTCAAAGTGCTCAAAATACTTTTGGGTTTATATAAGGAAAATGTGGGACAACGGTGGGTGGGTACATGCAGGCCGGCAATGAAGGTCAATCTGATTGTTGTCTTGGGGTCTTGCTGGCTCAGGGAAGTCCTTACTGCTTGAGGGGATAGTTTTGGTTCCCATCAGGGGATGGTTTGCTTGCACAGTCTTTTGCCTGGGATAAGAAATAAGCTGAAAACAACTTAATCGAAAGCTTGAGGTCAAAATGAGAGTACTTGAAGTCCTCTTTTAATGCCATGTAAAGTATGCAGTTTTCAACAAAGAAACTGTAACACAGGCAAAGCAACAAGAAAGTGTGACCCTATTCAGAAAAAAAAAGTCAGTAGGGACCATGTGTCCCTAAGGTGTCAGCTCTAATCAGACTAAATCTTTAAAGCAACTGTTATAAATATGTTTTAGGAACTAAAAAAAAAACAAAACAAAATTACTCAAAAATTTAAAGAAAGTAGGACAACAGTTCAATGAATAAAAACAATCTTAATAAAAAGATAGAAATTATACAAATGAATCAATCCTGAAACAATGGATACCACAAAGCAGTGGAATGACGTATTCCAAAGTGCTGGAAAATATCTGTCAACTGAAAATTCTATATCCAGCAAAACCATCCTTCATAAATGTAGGTGAGATAAAGATTGTCCCAGATAATGAAAGACGGAGACAGTGCTGTGCTAGCAGACACAACTTGTAATAATATGAAAGGAAACCCTTTAATCTGAGAGAAGGTGATAACAGATGATGCTTGAATCCACAGTAAGAATGAAGAGCTTCAGAAATGATAAACATGTGGGTAAATATAAAAGACCCTATAAGTATAATTTCTTAGTTCTCCTCCTAACTTGTTTAAAAAACATAAATTTTACAAAGCAAAAATTTTTATGACGCTGTATTAACTATATAACATATGTAGAAATAGGTATGATAATAATGGAACAAAGGAGGGGAGAAAAGAAAATATACTGAAACTTCAGGGGAGCAAAATTTGTCACCCCAAAAATATGCCTCTCCAGCATAAGGATTATTTTAGGCTGATTATTTTTAAGAAACTGTAGATTCAGGAAAAGCTCTTTACCTCCCCCTCAACTGCCTAAATTTACATTGGAAAGGAGGCCTGTACTAGAAGAGAGCTATTATCAAAGATACATACCTTTTTACCTAAGAAGCTCATGTGTGTAACTGGACAACCTGTTTTCCAAACGTCTCCTCCCGTCTTGTGAACGATCTGCCTCTCCTTTGTATTTCCAGACCCCTAACGCCTTTCCTTAACTTAGGATGTTCTATAACTTAGCTGCCCATGGTATGAGGCCACCATACGTGAAATAAAATGTGCTTGTTTTTCTTGTGTTAATCTGTCTTACATCAATGTAATAATTATACCAGCCAAAGAACCTGGAAGAGAAGAATGGAAATTTTTTCCACCCCTACATCTGGCAACTGTGAAAGGGATCTTCACTGGCTGGACACCGCTTGTTCTGGGGATGCTGCTGCTGCTGAGAGATCCTGGGGCCTCTGACAAAAGCTGGCAGAAGGTAAGAATTCTTACCACGTCAGTTTCCTGGATCCCTGTCTACAGGGTCTGATGGAGGGGAGAGTGGTGAGAGTCCTCTTCTTTTTGTAAAGTTAGATTGGTAGGAAAGAATATTTGTGTGAACTAGCTCCTTGGGGACAGCAACTCTGCTAAAGATTTGTTATGGGGGCATCTGGGTGGCTCAGTTGGTTGAGCATCTGACTCTGGTTTTGGCTCAGGTCATGATTTTATGGTTCATGGGTTCAAGTCCCACATTGGACTCCACACTGATAGTGCAGAACCTGCTTGGGATTCTCTCCCTCTTACCTCCCCTGCTTTCTCTCTCTCTCTCTCAAAATAAATAAACTTTTCAAAAAGATTTGTTATGAGCACTTTATTTTGTATTGATCCCTTTTGTCCCAGAGATGGTCATTTTTTTCCTTTGTCTCTGTCTTTTGTGTCATTTGTCATAAGGAGGAAAACCATAGGTAGAAGACAGGCATAGGTCCTATAGCCTATTGTCCAGACCAGCCTTACAGACTGGTGAATTCATGGTTCTTCCAGACTGATGTCTGTTTAGACAAACTTTGCTGTGAGTGAACATGCAAATGAGGTAAAGGCTATTGCTAAGGCAATCTTGGAAGTGAAAGCGTGTGGTGGTCAAATCAGCACCTCAAAGCTGATAGAGCTCTGGCCACCTAACGCTATGTCTCTGAGCTAAGATAAGTTGGTCACAAAATGGGTTAGACTGACACTGGGTCGCCTGTCAACCTCAAGAAAATTTCTATGCAGCAAAGTAGACTGTAAAACAACACACAATCCCAGACCCAGCAGCACATCGCTCTCAGATATTAATTTGGTGCTAAGAAACCCAAGGCTTAACTAAAGCTGTTAATGTGAACAGTTTCCTCCGTGTGTGTGTGTGTGTGTGTGTGTGTGTGTGTGTGTGTGTGTGTTAAGTAGGGTTCACACCTAGCACGGAGCCCAACTCAGGACTTGAACTCACAACCCTGAGATCAAGACCTGAGCTGAGATCAAGAGTCAGATGCTTAACTGATTCTTCCTCTCTCATCTTGCTCTATGTCTTGTGAGCTTGGCTTTATGACCAGTGAGTATATTCTCTCTTGTCTCCACCAACCAGAGGATGCACATACTGACATGCACTTGCTCTCTTGTCTGACTCCCAACTCTTGGACAGTGGGGGATTTGTTATAATGGGTCCAGGCACATACAGGACTTTTGTTGTCTCAACCTCATTTCCACATTAGTCTCATGGGAAAAGGGAAACAGCACTTCACTAATTTGGTAAGACAGAAATGTGGGTTGCATCCCATTTGTGGCTAGATCTTTCTTACACTAACCCTGAGAGTGAAATTTGTGGAACTTTGTGGAAATGGGGAGCGCTGTATCTTTTGCACTCTCCTTGAAGGATGCCTCTTGTGTTCATGGTAAAGCCATAAAAAAACTTTTTGGTTTGAGTCCCTGTAAGATCCTACTCACTCACTGCCAGATGATGGATCCTTTGAATTGCCTATATTTCAAAGAAAAACAAATTTTTCAAGAGAACACTGATCCTAAACAATTGTCTCACTAGTACTGTTACAGAACCAGGCTGGACCGCTGGTGAAAAAACCAAGCGACACTTGGAGATCTTGGTGGATCGGAGATTTATTTAACACCAGTGAGCTCAGAGGAGACCATTTCTCCAAAGACCTGAGCATTGAATGCAAGTGGGAAGGGTAATTTATAGTTGTCAGCTTCCATATCTGTGGGGGTTTTCGCACGCTCAGCAAAGGAAGAAGAACTGGAGGAGGGGTCTCTAAGCTAGAGACCAGAGTTTGTTTTAGCCCCATCGGCCATCTTTGGCGTATTTTATTCACTTCTCCAACAGTACCTATGGAAAGATCAAGTTAAAACTGGACACAAAAGAGTATGAGGGCTAACCCTAGGAGCTTCCTTAATAAGACAGAAGAATAGAAACTGTACTTAAAACGAAAATCAAAATCCACATCTAACATGAATTTCCCTTCTCCTTATCCCCAGCTCCCTGTCCCTGATGCTCCAGAAGATATTTTGGGTCACTGGGCCCTTTCTCTCAAATCTAGCCTATGACCTCATCAAATTCCCTTAGATTCCCCCCCAATTCCTCCAGTTTTCCCAGAAAATCCTTTCAACACCCAGCTGCTTGGTTTGACTTCCCTTTCTTTGCAAGATTTATGAACAGCATACTCCAGGCCTGGGGTATGCAGGTTACCCATATAAATATGAAAATCAAGAAAGTAATTTGGCAGAAGCACCTGAGATGGGCAGTAAGGCTCACTGTTCTGTCCCTTCTAACTCTTACTTTCTAGGACTCTGTAATCTGGTTCTGCAAGATCAGCCCTTCCTATGCAATGTCTTTGCAGATGTATATTGGACACCCCCCTATCTTGCAAAGAATTCATGTCCCCTGGACAGCAGCAGGTATTCTAAATTATAAAACCCTTTTACCTCCACTTTCGGAATAACCTAACAAATTTAGACAAGGGTTGAAAAGATTAGTGGCCATTCACAATCCCACTCACTGAGACCCCAATTTGTTGTTAAGGGATGTTCTCTCAATGCATGATTACACTATACTTATCAGACAAGCCAGATAGCCCCCTGGGGAATGCCCTCTCCCCAAAGGATAACTAGAATTTCTCCCAGGCCTTCCTATAAATGATCAGGAAATGGATCAGCTGGAGGCCGATATTCAGGGACTGATAAAAGCAAATTAAATTATTCCCCCCTACCCAAGGTGAATTGACCCAAGGTTGAATTGTGTACCCAGAAAGAATGAGAGCACTCGAAGTCCTTTGTTGAATGATTCACACAGATTTTTTCTAAAATTTTTTAATGCTTATTTATTTTTGAGAGAGAGTGAGAGAGAGAGTGCAAGCGGGGGAGGGACAGAAAGAGAGGGAGACACAAAATCTGAAGCAGGCTCCAAGCTCTGAGCTGTCAGCAGAGAGCCCGATGTGGGGCTTGAACTCATGAGCCGTGAGATCATGACCTGAGCCCCTCATGGTTTAACCAACTGAGCCACCCAGGCACCCCTGATTTACACAGATTTTTAGAAAGGCATTGTGGGGGCACCTGGGTGGCTGTCATTGAACGTCCAACTTCAGTTCAGGTCATGATCTCTTGGTTCCTGAGTTCTAGTGTGGACTCTGTGCTGACAGTGCAGAGCCTGGAGATTCAGATTCTGTGTCTCCTCCTCTCTCTGCCCTTCCTCGGCTTGCACTCTGTCACCATCTCTAAAAATGAATAAACATTAAAAAAATTAAAAAGGCATTCTGCATTAAAGAAGTTAATCCTGAAGTTTTAAAACACAGAAGTCTCTGATTTCCATCTTAGTTGGAAATCTCACTGATATAAAGAAGCAAGTCTGGTTGGATAGATGGGTTGTTCTGTTGATATTCAAGCTGCAGTTCAATTCTTTGAGGAGTTAGAAACAATTTACTGTCTTACAAATCTCTACAAAACCATAAATGTAACTCTAGAAGCAATGCAAACCTCACTTATCCTTACCAATCCCCAAGCCTCTCCTATTCATCTCAAAATGCTTGTTAGGTATTGTAGAAGATCATGTCACTACAAACAGAATTGTCCTGCCCTTAAGAAAAAGAAGGAAAAATTTTAAAAGTAATTACTCTAGACCTCTGATAATAGGCAAATATACCCCAAAATTCCTTAAAGAAAATGTGCCTTTGTGATGTAAATTTTCTACCTCCATCTTCTCTAAGACTAAGAGCCATTCTTTGAAGTGAAAGCTTTAAGGGAGAAGTTTCTCAAGAGAAGGAGGGGAGAAAAGAAGGACTGATTTGGAAACTGGGCTAATGAAAAAATCTTAAATGTCTTCTCGGCAAATATGAGTTAAAGGCTTTAGCTATCTGAGCAGGTGAATTTAATTTATTCCAACTGGCAAAACAAATTTTGGATTCAACTATTATTTTATAAACCAGTTAGTTTTGGATTATTGTACCGGACTCATGGCTAAAAATTTAAAACAATAGCTATAAGGTCTCTCTGTCTGTCTTTATGTAAGTTTACTGTATGAAGTAAGCCCACCAACCCAATCAAAGGAGGGACACAGAGACTCAGAACACAGTGAAGTGAGGCTTTCTTTAATCAACATTCTTGCAAGAGAGGGTGTCTGATTGAAAGGCATATTAAGGGACAGTCAAGGTGGACCATTTATCTCCTAGTGTGCAAGTCCCTCCCCTGGTTCCTCATTGGCTGAGTACTACAGAGGTTACAGCCTTACCGGAAGTTGCCTGTGCCCATGTAAGGCAAAAAGTTGTCTGATGGGAACAAATGTGCATCATTCCCTGAGGTGATGCAGAAACTTTCAGTCCCTCCTCCCTTTGTTTTTTGGCACATGCTCATTGCAAAGCCAGAGAAAATAAGCCCGAGAAACAAGAGAGGGGAAGAAGAACCAGGAAGCGAACTGTTTTGGGACTCCATTGTGGTAGGGGGTTCACTCATATTTCCAATAGGTTGTAAACCTACAGTTAACTAGACAGCACATTTTATTTGGTATTTCTGAAACTGAATCATCTCCCTTACTTCTCACATTTCCATGTCTCTGGATGTACATATAGTAGGTGTGTGACATTTTTTACCTCATTTCCACCTTGGATGGTATTGCCAAGTTAATTTATGAAAAAGCTCTATTTAATTGGCTTAAAATTAAGTGCTTATAAGTAGAGCAATCCTAAAGGTCTCAGAAATATAACAGAAACTGACCCAAAATTTTTTCAGGTTTGCATGATCTGGAAAAATATTCACTATTAAAGCCAGTTTAAGTTCATTGGTTTAATTGAAACATACATGTCTTTAGATTTATCAACATTAACTATAACACAAGTAACTTTTATTCGACTTGGGTTTACTAGTCAAATTCATGTTATCTCTTATAAAATTTGTCAGCAAGAAAAATCATTTTGGATGACGGCTGACTTTGTCCAATGTGTCATGAAGTTTTTATAATTAGCATACACATAATTGTTGGGAGCAGTGATTTAGATGCAAACAGGATAAGAATTTATAGGTGAAATTTTTAGCAATAGTTACATTTTATGGTATGTGTACTTAAAAATAGCTTCCAAAATCTTTTTGGTAGCTTGAAACTTTAGAGTTATGTGAAGTTAAGTTAAATAATATAAAATTATTGAATATCTAGACCATTTTCAAATAAGGTAAAAATAATAAAATATTAATTACTGAGCATAGATTTATATACTTTTGGCTTCCTATTTCAAAGAAACTAAAGATATTTGGGACTATTTGTAAACATGCCCTGTGCCAGAGATTGTGTTATTATAAATGACACATGCAAAGAAAAAAAAGGGCACAGCCTTCTAAAAATTAGGAAATGAATTCATAAATCTGCCAACATAGAGAATGCCAGTGTAACAGTTGAGAAATAGAGATAGAGGGAAAAGAAACTAATTTGGTTCAAAAGTGAAATATCAAATGGGAAAGGAAAGAATCAAGGACAAATCAGATAGAAAGCTGGGAAGAGAGGAAGAGAGAGAGAATCTGACCTTGTATGGTCAAGTTGGCTTAGATTGAATAAATGTATTATAATGGTTATAAAATTCAGTTTTAAAATCAGTGATGTTCTTATATAAAACTAAAACTTGATTTTCTCTCATCTGCTAAAAAGACAAAGTTTTCTTGGACTATTGGTCTGCTCCTGATAAGAGATTATGAAAAGTTCCTCTTTACCTTTTAGGTAATCTGCCTAGGAAGAAAAGAGTTTATGTTTTATCAAAATAATTTCTTGTGCTTCATGTTGTCTTAATCAGGCCTTTAGCACTCAAGAAAACAGAAACTTCTCAATATTAGAAGATCTAAGTTTTGCTCACAACTGTGTGACCTTCTGTGTTTGCCTTTGAAATTTTGTATTGTCCCTTTGGTTAAATAGATAACTAAGTATTGTTTCATAGTGATCTGTGATCCTTATTAATCAAGGATCTAAACCTTTTGATATTTGTGATAAACTTTACCAAATCAAATTCCAAATGAAGTTTTTTTGACCTTGAACCAACTGTGGAATTTCCCAGAGGATCCCTAGAACATCTTAAAAAGGTTTGTTCTCTCTCTTTATAAATAGGAAAATATTGCACTAATTAGGTTTCTTTAATATATTAAATTACATGAGAAACATTGTCAAATAAGAAGTAACAGTAGTCTTCTTTATGTTGTATTTGTTTAGATATAAAACCATTCCAGAATTGTATGAAATGCCTAAAATTCTAGTATGTCCTAGTGTAATAGTACCACTTGTAATTCCAGTTATTATCTTACAATATGTGTGTCACAGAAATAACCAAATTTCTTTATCAATAGTATTATAATGAACTCTCCTCAGATTTTTAGCTTTGGCCATTTGTAAGTCTTTTGTCATTTACAGTGATTGTTTTACTATGGTGCATTTACAAAACCATACCCACAAAAGTGCTTCATCTTCAAGTGAATTCATGGAAAGGACTCTGACAAGCACAGGTTTCTGATCATAAAACGGAATGGGTAAGAATTTTCCAGAACTAGTAGGAAAACTGGATTCAAGCAGAACAAGAATTAATAACATGGGCTGAATAAACTGATGAAGATGATTATAATTTTTATGACTTTTTGTTTGAAACTGTCTTGTTTTTCCAGATTTAAGCAAAACTTTCTCTCTCTCTCTCTTTTTAAAGTTTGTTCATTTTGAGAGAGGGGGAAAGAGGAGAGAAAGAGAATCCCAAGTAGGTTCCATGCTGTCAGCACAGAACCTCATGGGGGGCTTGATCCCATGAACTGCAAGTTCATGACCTGAGCCAAAACCAAGAGTCAGATGCTCAACCAACTGAGCCACCCAGATGCCCCAAGGAAAATTTTCTCTTAGGCTACCTATGTCTTAGAGCAACTTTGGTAAAGTGTAGTTTTGCAATCAAAGATGAAACAATCACATTTTCTCCCTACCTGATCCCTCCAGGATTTGGAAACTCTCAGTGAGTGAGTATTCTTATTTTCATGGCAATAGAGTTATGTGCAAAAGTTCAATAAGAATCTGCTCTCCTTGTAACAGGACAAAATTGGAAACATCTGTTAGATTACCAAGGCTTTGACTGGAATGACATATTTGAGAGAGATGTGCATAGAATCAGATATGCCGGACAGCTTCAAGAAACACAGGCTGCCTTTTATGGAGCCAATAATGCCCCTTGGAAAAACAGGCTTGTACCTTGCTTACAGGATTCCTGACAGTCTAAATAGGTGAGTAAGGTAGGTCACTTCTTGGCAGATGAAGGAACCTCAGGATATCTTTGGGACCTCAAAGACAGGAATTTACCCAAATCTATGGTATTGTAGGCAAAGTCTGATGGTAAGCCTTTGGCTTGGCTTCCTAGCCTGGAGAGGCTTTTAAAAGTTCAGTCTGAGATTCCTTATGATAGTTCCAGTAAAGCAGATTTAAAAGAGTCTATGTGGTCAACTGCTATTCTTGCCACGCTTGTGTAAATAATCAGGCCAAGTTTTTTGAAAGTAGACCTATTTTGCAAACAAAATAGTCTTAATTTGGCTATCTTTGGTAAAAATAAAAATGATTTTATGAGAGTTGTATATAAATGATGAATCACTGAATTCTACCCCTGAAACCAATATTGCACTGTATGTTAACCAACTAAAATTTGTATATACGTAATTACACACACACACACACACACACACACACACATCTATATCTGTATCTCTATATCTCTATCTCTATCTCTATATCTATATATCTGTAAAATGAAAGTGATTTTAGAGAGAAAAATTATGTTTCAGGAGCTCACCTTTGTGGCTATTAGATTTCATGATTGCCCATTGCCTTTGAGGTTTTATTTATCTGTAAACTGGACTAGATCCTGAATTCTTCTACTCTCCTCAAATATCGGGCTACAGATCTTTAAACTAATGTTTCCAATTTTTTCCTTTGACTTGGAATCATTGAGAACTTTTCCCTGAAGCCCTGCAAACTGAAGCTAGACGAGTTGATATAAACTTCAGGAAAATTTCCACAATAGCTCATGTTGAGACAACCTTCATGCCCATTGCTGAATGGGCCACACAGAAAGCTAACCAGTACTATAGCAGGATTCTCTCTCTCTCAGATTCGTGACACTGAGGCTTTTTAATTTCCAGGAAGCAACTTTATTCGTGCCAGCACCGCTCAGTTGGGTTCATACCCGAAGAACTGAGAACCGAACATCATGTGGCAGGTTTTTTTAATACCTTTTCTATTTCTTTGTCTCCCATATGTGGTAACACACACAAACATGTAGTCTGATTAAGTGGTCTCAGTTTACAAGGTCATGAGGGCTGTTGTCACATAGGTGCATAATCACATTACCTTGAAGGTTGTTGGTTTTTTTCCTTTTCTCTCTTTTTTTTTTCTCTCCTTAGGGTGGTGACCCTACCACAGTATACCTGATGACATCATCAGAGACATTCAAACTGCAAACCAGGAAAATCAGTCAAATTGTCCCTGTCTGCCTTCATTCCATCTGAAGATGCTTCAAGCCTGGCATTTAGAAATATTCTTGACTGGCAGCTTTCAAGACTCAGGCACTAGGTTTATAATTTGCTGCAACCATTAACCTTTGTTTTTCTTCTGTTTACCTGATTGCTTGCACAACAGAGGCCTAACTTTGGGAGCCCACCTGCAGGACTGCTTCCCAAAATGAGACAACTCTTAAACTGAACTGATCTATTCTCAAGACTGAGTCTGGTTCAAAGAGATTTGGAGCAATCTGTCAACTTAATTTCTGGACTGTGAAACTTCTTATTTGAAGTTTCAAAGACAGTATTGCAGGGGAGCAGAATATGTCTCTTTGTCATCAGGATTATTTTAGGTTGATTACTTTCAAGAAACTTCAAATTAAGGAAAAGCTCTTTACCTCTCCCCACCCCTCAGTGGCCTAAATTTACATTATTTGCTCCTTATATGCTAGGAAAAGAGCTATTGCTAGAGATACCTTTTATACCTAAGAAATTTATCTTCACAACAGGACAATATTTACTTTTCAAACATCTCTCACTTTCCTGTGAATGGCCATCCTTCTCTTTCCATCCTCAGACTCCGATACCTTTCCTTAGCTCAGGATGTTCTATAAGCCTTAATTACCTGGCTGCCCTTTGGGGCTCATATTTTTATGGGACTCCTATACATTCTGCTACTAATCCATCTTATATCACTTTAATTATTGGATCAGCTAAAGAACCTAGAAGGGAAAAAGAAAACATTTTTCTGCCCCTACAAAACAGTTTCTAGAATTAATTATTATTATTAATTAGAATTCTGAATTAGATTGTCATAAGTTGGAATGCATATTGTAATATTTAGAGCAAGCACTAAGAAAGTAACTTAAAAAGTACAGCAAAAAGGAAAAAAACCAGAAGAATTGAAATGACATACTAAAACTATTTATTCAACACAAACGAAAGAAAGGAGGAGAATAAGAATAAAAAGACAAAATAGAAAACAAATAGCAAAATAGCAGATGGAAGTCCAACCCTATCAGTAATTCACTAGATATAAATATGGTCTAGGGTGCCTGGGTGGCTCAGTCGGTTGAGTGTCCGACTTCAGCTCAGGTCATGATCTCACGATTCGTGAGTTCAAGCCCTGCATTGGGCTCTGTGCTGACAGCTCAGAGCCTGGAGCCTGCTTACAATTCTGTGTCTCCCTCTCTCTGTCCCTCTCCCGCTCACGCTCTGTCTCTTTCTCTCAAAAATAAGTAAACGTTAAAAAAAATTTTAAATATATATAAATACAGTCTACTGTGATAGTGTGAGTTATAATAAGAAGTATAGATTTGTTCTCTGTCCATAGCTTTCAGCTCACAGGTCCCCAAACTCTTGGAATTTCCTAAGTGAGGAGAGCAATGGTGGTATCTTTCATTATAATATGTGGTCTTTTGTCCTCAGTTCCTGAAATTGTTTCCAAGCCACAAAAGTGAATTGGATGTCTTGTTATTCATAACAATCCCCTTTCCACCACCACCGAGTTTCTATTAATGAGGTGACTTTTAGAAATCCCCTAAAGATTGAAAGGAGGAGCTGGTTGCCAGGGCAACCAACCATGATCAGAAAGTTAGAACTTTCAGTCCCAACCCATGATTGTCAGGATGGGGAGAGGGGCTGAAGGTTGAATCAATTATCAATGGCTCCAGATTTAATCAACCATGCCTATGTAATGAAGCCTCCATAAAACCCAAAAAGGATGGGGTTTGGAGACCTTCCAGGTTGCTGAGCCAGAATGCTTCCACATGTCACCATGTCAGGCCCCAACCATGAGGACAGAAGCTCTTTTATGTGGGACCTCATTCTATGTATCACTTTATCTGGCTATTGATGCATATCTTTTAATATTCTTTGCAATAAACTGGAATCTAATGAGTAAACTGGTTTCCTGAGTTCTGTCAGCACTCTAGTAATCAAACCCAAGAAGGGGGTCAGGGGAACTTCTAATTGCCATCCAGCAAGTGGGAAGCACCAGACAACAACTTAGGCTTGCAGTTGAAGTCTGAAGCAGGAGGCAGTGTTACAGGACTGAACCCTGGACCTTCGGAATCTGATGTTGCTTGTCTCCAGATAATAGGTGTCACAATTGAGTTGACTTGTAGAACATGCAGCTGGTATCCAAGAATTGCTTGGTGGTGTGAGGAAAAAAAAAACACTCCACTCAAAAGACATAGATTGTCAGACTGAGTAGAAAAGAGCAAGACCAAATTCAATGCTGTCTCCAAGAAAAGCAGCTTAGATTCAGAGAAACAAGGAAGAAAAAAGAAAGAAAGAAAGAAACAAGGAGATTGAAAGTCAACTATGACATATAAAAAGCTTGAATTCATTACTTCCATCCTTTCAACAAGATAAAAGCTCAACAAACCAAAGATAAATGACTTAGTTCTAAGACCCATCAGAAAACTGATGTCACAAGGCAAAGTGTCAGACTAACATCTGGAGACACAGGTAAATACAGAGACTCACAGCCTCAATCGCCTTACCTAAAGGAAAAGCCACTACAGCCATAAAATGGTAAGAATACTTAAATATTTTGATGAATTGCTGGAGGATGAGTGTGGATTTGCTGGAAAGTGAGAAGCTCCTGGAGGTGCGGGCAGTTAGGAAAGCCCCCACACCTACATTGGCTTTACCTTTAGGAACCCCACCAAAGTCTCAAGGTGAGGATCCGACAAAAACTCCCTCATGTTTCCAGCAGAAATGAGGGGGAAAGTAACCATTTTAATATATGCTTCACAACAAAAATCTGCTCTCCAAAGGGCCAACTTTATCAGAGCTTTATCTACCTGGGGGAAGCCAGCTCTAGCTCTGTATTGACTTCCTGTTTCACCTTGAGGAAATTTTTAAAAAGACAAAAACTTCCAAAGGTCATAGCCCAGAGACTCAGGCACACTAAAAGACTGAGATTTAACCATAAGATTACAGAAATCATCCCTCCTCAACACCTTACCAGCACATCAACAGGGCTCTGGTATAATAAAAGCAGAGTGCAATGGAAAGGGCTGAAAAACACAAGGACACAGGAGGTAACTGAAGCCTCTGGTAGCTGCAGCTACAGTAAACATTAAATACAGGCCAGCAACTAGCCAGATTGACATCAAATCTCACACTAGGGGTCCCTGGGTGTCTCAGTCAGTTAAGAGTGGGACTTCAGCTCAAGTCATGATCTCACGGTTCACAGGTTTGTGCCTTGCATTGGGCTCTGTGCTGACAGCTGGGAGCCTGGAGCCTGCTTCTGATTCTGTGCCTCTGATTCTCTCTCTGCCCCTCGCCAGCTCAGGCTCTGTCTCTCTGTCTCTCTGTCTCTCTCTTTCTCAAATATAAACAAACATTTTTTTAAATTAAAAAATAAAAAACCTCACACTAAAGGTTTATTTGCCTCAGTTGCTATTGCCTAATACATTATGTCCGCTTTCAACCAAAAACTTATAAGTCATGGTAAAAGGCAAGTGAAAACAATCTGAAGAGACAAAGCAAGCATCAAAACCAGACTGAAATATGGCACAGACTTTGAAATTCTGAGATATGGAATTTAAAATAACTATGATTAGGGGCGCCTGGGTGGCTCAGTCAGTTAAGCATCCTACTTCAGCTCAGGTCATGATCTCTCCGTTCGTGAGTTCCAGCCCCATATTGGGCTCTGTGCTGACAGTTCAGAGCCTGGAGCCTGCTTGGGATTCTATGTCTCTCTCTCTCTGCTCCTCCCCCACTCACACTCTGTCTCTCTGTCTCTCTCTTTCTCTAAAAAATAAATAAACATTAAAATAACTATGATTAATATGTTAAGGGCTCTAATAAAAAAAGTGGCAATGTGCAAGAACAGATAGAGAACATGAGCAGAGAAATAGAAATTCTAAGAAAGGATCACAAAGAATGTTAGAAATCAAATATACTGTAACACAAATGAGGACTGCCCTTGATGGGCTCACCAGTACACTGGACACAGCTGAAGAAAGAATCAATGAAAATGAAGATACATCAATAGAAACTGCCCAAACTGAAATGCAGAGAGAAAAAATGAAAACAACTGAAGAGAATACCTAATAACTGTGGGACAATTACAAAAGGTATAACATATGTGTAGTGGGCATACAGAAGGAGAAGAAAGAAGGAAAGAAGCAAAAGAAATTGCATAATAATGGCTGAGAACTTTCCAATATTAATCACGGACACCAAACTACAGGAAACTCAGAGAACACCAAACAGGATAAATACCAAAATATCTATATGTAGGCATCTAATATTTAAATTTCAGAAAACCAAAGGCAAGGGAGGTCTTCAAAGAAGTTAAGGGCAGGAGAGGGGAGGGACACTTTACCTACAGAGGAACAAGGATGGAAATTACATTGGACTTCTCCTCAGACACCATGCAAGCAAGAAAGTAGAGTAAAATATTTTAACCACTGAAAGAAAAAACCCACCAACATAGAATTCTATGTCCAACAAAATTTTCCTTCAAAAATGAAGGAGAAATAAAGACTTTCTCAGGTGAGGGAATTTATCACCAGTAGGCCTTCCCTGCAGGAAATGTTTTAAAAGAAGCTCTTCAGATAGAAGGAAAATGATATAATTTAGAAACTTGGATCTATATAATCAAAAGAAGAATCTCAGAGAAGGAATCAGTGAAATACCAAATAAAATTTTAAAAAATAATAAATAAAATTAAATCTTTTACTTCTCTTATTCTTAATTGATTTAATAGATAGCTAAAATAATAATAATAATAATAATAATAATAATAATAATAAAACAATATACAGGGTGAGTATAGCATTTGGCCAAGTGAATGACTACAATATTGTAAGGAACATGAGGGAGGAATTGAAAATTAAAAATATAGACCCATTTGAAAGTAGAGTTAGATTATTTGTAAATATATATTGTTAACTCTGGGATAACCACTAAAATGTTTCAAAAAGAAGTGTAATTGATATTAAGATAGGAGAGAAATGGAATATTATAAAATTCTCTATAAGGGACACCTAGGTGGCTCAGTCTGTGGAGTATGCAACTCTTGATCTCAGGATTGTGAGTTTGAGCCTCACGTTAGGTACAGAGATTTCTTAAAAATAAAATATTAAAAAAGATAAAATAATAAAAATTAAATTCTCAATAAAAACCAAGAGAAGGCATTAAAAGAGGAGAGGTTTTAAAAAAGAAAGAAAAAAGCAAGTGCAACAAATATAAGACAGTTATAAATGTGGTAAATATTAATCTAACTATACCAAAATCACTTAAAATATGAATGACATATACAGAAATTAAAAGACAAGAGATTATCACAACAGATAAAAACATAAGATCTAACTATATGTTCTCTATTAAGAAACCTATTTTAGGGGCGCCTGGGTGGCTCAGTCTGTTAAGAGTCTTGATCTCGGCTCAGGTTATGATTTCACTCTTTATGAGTTCGAGCCCTGTGTTGGGCTCTGGGCTGATAGTGCAGAGTCTGCTTGGAATTCTCTCTCCCTCTCTCTCTGCTTCTACCCCACTTGTGCTCTCTCTTACAATGAATAAACTGTAAAAAAGCTTAAACCCATTTTAAATGTGAAGGCACCGATAAGTTGAAGAAGTGAAATAACACTAATCAAAAGAAAGTTATATTAGTCATGTTAATTTCATACAAAACACATTGTGGAACAAGATAAATGATCAGTGATAAAATAAAAAAGGGCATTACCTAGTGATAAAAGGGTTAATTTCCTAAGAGAACACAATGCTTAATATATATGCACCTAACAACAGGGTGTCAAAATACATGAAGCAAAAACTGATAGAACTGCAAAGACAAATAGACAAATATACTATTATAGTTGGAAACTTGAAACCCCTCTATCAGTAAATAATGGATTTAGTCAGCATAAAATCAATAAGGATATTGCTGAACTGAATAACACAATTAGCACACAAATAGCACAACAATCAGCTGGATCTAATTGACATTTATATAATACTTCATCCAACAAGTGCAGAATACACATTCTTCTCAAACTCACATACAATATTCAGTAAGACAGACCACATTCTGAACCTTTAAAGAAACCTTAACAAATTTAAAGTAGAAGTCATACAAAGTATGTTCCCACCACAATGAGATTAAACTAGAAATCAATACCAGAAAGACTGCTGGAAAAACCCAAAATATTTGGAGATTAAATAACACATTTCTAAATAATACATGGGTGAAATAAATCTCAAGAGAAATTTAAAAATATTTGGAACTAAATGAAAATGAAATACAACTTATCCAAATGTGTGGAATGCAGTAAAAGCAGTACTTATAGGGAAATTATAGCACTGAATGCATAGAGTGGAAAAGAAGAAAGATGGAAAATCAGTAATCTAAGTTTCCACCTCAGGAAACTAGAAAAATAAGAAGAAATTAAATCTGAAGTAAAATCTTAATAAATGAAGATGAAATGTTCATGGATTGGAAGAGTTGATATTGTTAAGTTCTACATAGAAGCAACTTATTAAAATCTAGGGGCTCCCAGCTGGGTCAGTTGGTGGAGCATGTAACTCTTGATCTCAGGGTTGTGAGTTCAAGCCCCATGTTGGATATAGAGATTATTTAAAAGATAAATAAATAAATAAATAAATAAATAAATAAAATTTTTAAAAGTTTAAGTCTTATCAGGCTCTTTGGCAAAAATGACAAGCTAATTCTGAATTTATAGAGAAATGCAAAAGACCTAGAGTACCAAGACAATTTTGTAAAAGAAGGAAAAAGTGAAAGAATTTACATTACGTGATTACAAAATTTACTAGAAATTTCAGTAATTGATGAAATGATGTATTGGCATCAAGATGGACATATAGATTATTGGACCAAAATTTGGAGTCCAGAAATAAAATGTTACTATGGTCAATTGATTTTCAACTAAAGTAACAAGGCAATTCACTGTAGATATGATAATCTTTGCAACAATAGGCTGGGATAGGGGATATCCATTTGCAATAACATGAATTTGGATCCTTCTCTCACATAATACAGAAATATTAATTCAAAATGTATCATAGCTCCAAGTGCAAGGGCTAAAACTATGAAACTTTCCAAAGAAAATGTAGAAGAAAAATCTTTAATAAACTTTATGAAAGTCTTCATGGCTCCAAAACAGAAGCCGTAAAAAAACGGATGCATTGAACTTTATTACAATTAAAATATTTGTTCTTCAAGAAACCTTGGGGCGCCTGGGTGGCGCAGTCGGTTAAGCGTCCGGCTTCAGCCAGGTCACGATCTCGCGGTCCGTGAGTTCGAGCCCCGCGTCAGGCTCTGGGCTGATGGCTCGGAGCCTGGAGCTTGTTTCCGATTCTGTGTCTCCCTCTCTCTCTGCCCCTCCCCCGTTCATGCTCTGTCTCTCTCTGTCCCAAAAATAATAAACGTTAAAAAAAAAAATTAAAAAAAAAAAGAAACCTCAACAAAGTAGAAAGACCAGCCATAGGCTGGGCTAAAATATTTATAAAACATATATCTGAGAGAGGACTTATACCCAGAATATGAAAAAAATTTTTACAACTCAACAAGAAGAAGACAAACAACCTGATTTAAAAACAGATAAAAGATTTGAATAAGCAAGGAAAATATACATGAGTAATAAACACGTGACAAGGTGATCTACATCATTAGTTATCGGTAAATGCAAATTAAAATCCAAATGTGAATCCACTACACACTCAGTGGACTGCTTTATTCAAGAGGACAGTATTGATAAGGGTTTAAAAAAGTGGGAACCCTCATACATTCCTGGCAGAAATAAAAACAGTCCATCTGGTTTGAAAAACTGTTTGGTTATTTGGTTATTTCGTTAAATTAAACATAAACTGGGGTGCCTGGCTGGCTCAGTCTGTGGAGCATGCAACTCTTGATCTTGAGGTCAGAAGTTTGAGCCCCACATTGGGTATAGAGATTACTTAAAAATAAAATCTTTAAAAAAATAAATTAAACATAAACTTACCCAGCAATTTCACTCTAAGGAATCTATCCAAGAGAAATGAAGACATGTCCACACAAAGACTTATAAGTGGGTGTTCATGGCAGCATTGTTCACAATGCAAATTGTGGTCGCAAATTGGAAATAATTCAAATGTCTACCCACTGGTGAATGGTTAAACCCAATGTGGTATAGCCATACAATGGAACACTGTTCAGCAATAAAAAGGTATGAAATACTAGTACATGTAACAACATGGATGAACGTGAAAAAAATATACTTAAACAACCCAGACTATATCTATTATATAATTTTATTTATATTAAATGCCCTGAAAGGGCAAATTATAGAGACAGAAAGCAGGTTAGTGAATACTTGAGGCAGGATGTTGGAGTTAGTATTGACTGCATATAAACTTAATAGAATTTTAGGATAATAGCCATGTTTTAAAACTGGATTGTGATGGTTGCAAAACTCTATAAATTTATTAAAAATAATTAAATTGTGGGGCACCTGGGTGGCTCAGTCGGTTAAGCCTCCGACTTCAGCTCAGGTCACGATTTTGCGGTCCGTGGGTTCGAGCCCTGCATCAGGCTCTGGGTTGATGGCTCAGACGCGGAGCCCTGCTCTGATTCTGTGTCTCCCTCTCTCTCTGCCCCTCCCCCATTCATGCTCTGTCTCTCTCTGTCTCAAAAATAAATAAACGTTAAAAAAAAAAGTTAAAAAAATAATTAAATTGTATACTCACAATGAATGACTTAAGGTCTGTAATTTATACCTCAATACATCTACAACAAAAGGAAATCTGATGCTCAGTACCAATTTAGCAATAGACACACGACTTCTGGAAGATCGAAGCCCAGAGTGACAAGCCTCTTATGTGTGTAGATAATACCATCCTGCTGTGACACAAAATCTCTCTCCTCACCTGCCTCCCCTCCTGAAGGCACCATGACCCTAGCCAGAGCTGTTCCTGTTCGGGTCATGTCCTTCCCAGCTGTCCATTGTCCCCATGGACTCATATTCCACTGCCAGGATCTCTGGAACAGCGTGCCAAGTTTCCAGCCACCTGCTCAATATTTCGCAGCATCACAATATGTAGACACTTCTGATACCAGTAGGAGTCCCTGGGTATTATAAATTTAACAAAAATCAATTCTTGACCACTATCTTGGCCTTTGCAAAAAAGAAAAAAGTGAAATATATGTAATATACACCTATTCTGGGTGATACCTTCTGCCCTACCAAGAATACAAGGTTCTAAAACATAGGTGATGTTTGTCCACCTGAAATGAGTGTGTGTGTGTGTGTGTGTGTGTGTGTGTTCCAGAAAACCTAGGTGAAAGATGAGGAGATGTCATACTTTAGTGTCTGAGCTGTGGAGTTTTACCTGAGTGATACATCTGTGAAGGAATAGAAGGTTGACATCATCACTTCCTCTGCCAACTTTGTTTGCTGGTTTTGTTTTCATTTTTTTGTTTTTGTTTCTTAAGGAAAGTATTTCATTGGGGCTGCAGCTGGCTGCCTCCAAAGAGCGATCAAACCAGCACATTTCCTGCTCTTGCCTTTCTCTTTTACTCTGGACCTAGCCACCAGCTGAGTTTTTCAGGGCCCCAAAATGTCTTAACTACTCATTTTATGTTCCTTGAACTACTCGTTTCTTGATTCTCATTCATGTCCCAAAAGATGTTTATTGAGCTCCTATTAGGTGCAAAGGACTATCTTAGATGTTATGGGGGATACAGAGATAGCAGAGAATGACCTGCCATTGGGTAGTTTACAGTCTAATTAAAGCAGGAGGTAGATAAGCTATGTGCTCAAATAACTAAACTATTAGGTAACATGAGATAAAAACTGAGCTATTGGAGTTTTGAAGAAGGGGAGAGCATTTTAGCTGGAACAAATGGGGAAGTCTTTATGGAGAGAGTTATTGAAATCAGACATTAAGGCTGGATATAACTTTGAGCCACAGAGCTGAAGGAATGGGGGAAATACAAGCTAGGGAGAAGGATATGTGCCTGGAAGAAGAGGTTTGTAGAAATGGGAAAGCACCATGTGTATTTGGGAAATTCACACAACGTGTAAATGGGAAAGCACACAATATCATTTGGTTAAAATGCAGAATATGCGCTGGGGAGCAGTGGGAAATTGAAACCCAGTGAAGATTTTGATGCATCTACAGACAGGTAATGTTAGCTTTCTCATGACTCAAAGGCATTTAAACAATGGAGGCACAGGCTCAGGCTGTACCTGGATAAGATCCGTAAGTTACTAGAGGAAAATATGGATGGTTGTACTGGATAACCTTTCCGTCCCATCCACACTGAGACTGGAGAGTTTGGTGGTTTCTGGGAGGTCATGAGCAGAAAACGAATTCTTGCCTTTTGGTGCCCTGTGTGGCTGGAACTGTGTCTGGCTCCTGAAGGAAAGATCTGGCCTCCCCAAGAGGTGCCAAGGGCATGATTTGCTCAGAAGTCAGTCTGCTCTGGAACTCAGAAAATGAGGATGGCCTTTGCACAGCGCATGGTCCCTGCAGGTGGGCAGTCCCACCTAGTGTCTCAAATACCAGGCGGGCTGTCTCCACTGCTAGCACCACAGTAGACACACATGTGGTGTGCGCCATGCTGTTTTCAGGTCTGTCTGATCACTGTTTATTTCACTGTACACACAGAGTCTTGAGTAATACCCCGTGGAGGAACATGCAGCCCCAGGCGGAATGTCAGAAGACTTTGGGAAGTCTGACAACGTGGAAGACGTGATTCAGCTCTCACTCCGAAGGTTCTTCCGAGACTACATGGGTGGCTGGTGCAGTGGGTACAAAACACCCGCTGAGGCCAGGCATCCTGCATTGGAAGCAGAAGGGAAAAGGAGAGAAGGGGTTCATCTATCAGAAGGAATAGAGAGATGGAATAATAACTTGGACGGCCGACTTGTTAGGCTATTAGGCGGGATGAGGGTGGGAGGCTAGTGTTGTCATTTAAAACAACAGAACACACATTTGCTAAAGGCAGTGACTTCTCCACAACTCCCACAGCAGCAGCTGGAACAACCCTGAAATGGAAACTGATGAGGTTTGGTGCCGTCTATGAAGGTGGAAAATCAAACTGAGCTGATGTGGGGACAAGGGACAGCAGCACCAAACATGCGACCAGTATTCTGAAGATTTCTGCTGCTGCCATAGAAAGCTGAGTTCAAATTCAGGGCGTTCAGTGGATTTAATTACCTACACTTTCCTGGGTTCTCTTTCTGATTCACGCATTTGATGAGCCATATTTAACTTGGACACCTTTTTCCTTAGCCAAACTAAATGACCTCTGAAGTCCTATCCACCTTTAAAACTGTCCATTTCTGGGGCGCCTGGGTGGCTCAGTCAGTTAAGTGACCTCTTGATTTCAGCTCAGGTCATGATCTCATGGTGCGTGGGATGCACCCCTGTGTCAGGCTCTGTGCTGACAGCACAGGGCCTGCCTGGGATTCTCTCTCTCCCTCATTCTCTGTCCCTCCCCCACTCGTGCATGCATGTGTGCATGCACTCTGTCTTGAAAATAAAGAAATAAACTTTAAAAAGATAAGTAAATAAAACTGTCCATTTCTTTTAGTAAATTTTGCTACCTGGGCTCAAAGTACATTAAGGATCTGAAAAAGTTAAGTTGTTCAGGAGATTTTAAATGTTTTGAACTCAAAACACTTTATATTTTTTAAATGGGAAAAAATAGCAGAATCTTGATCAGACAGTTAGTTAAGTGGGGATATTCACTTGCTGGCATTTTCTTTGATTGTATCACACACACACACACACACACACACACACACACGATGCATTTTTAAAAGTAGAATAAGGAGACACGGAATTGGGAAGTAGAAAAAAATCAGCCAATTCAAAAATATCTTAATACATGCCTAAATTGCACAAGTCTGGATTTCAAATGAAAATATGTATCTACAATCTAATTCTACTTGTAAAATTGTCTTGGAACCCTAGCCAATTTTACAGATCAAGTCATTGTTTTTCTTAATCCTCTCCAGCCTCGCAGCTCCTACACATGCCTGGTTCATTCTTGCTCCTCCTTCTGAATTTTGCGTTACATCATGGCATTATTATCCACCCAGAGCAGAAATATCTTTTACCCTTGGTCCCCACACCCACCCTTCTCTCAGTCACCACTGATGCAATCTTCATGTACACTGACTGTAACCTCCTCTGGTTCCCATCCTGTCACTGATTTAGTTCAAGCCTTCATAATTGCTCATCTGAACTGTTGTCATGCCCCCCTACATCACCCATTGTCACTTATTCAAGACACACATTTTGCACCAGGCTCTTTTTTAGGTCCTGAGGACACAGTGATGAGTAAGAGAGAAGTCCCTAGTCTCGTGGAGCTTCTATTGTAGTGGGAGAGCCAGACAAGAAAGGCACTAAATAAGATCCACATATATATATATATATATATATATATATATATATATATATATATTGCTGAGAGAATAAGCAGAGCAATCTGAGTGTGAGAAGGAGACTGAGGGCAGAGGGGGGCTGACTCCAGAGGAGGAAATGTGGGAGCTGAGGAGAAGAAGCCAGCCTTGCCCGGGGCATTCCAGAGTAAGTGCAAAGTGTTGGAGGGACTAAGGAACAGGGAGGCTGGAGTATAGTGAGCACAAGCTCATGACTCAGAGCAAGGCTGATCAGACCAAATAACAGAAAGCCCTTTGTCCTCAGACTGGAGCTGGGAAATTTTTTTTTCTAAGTGCATTAGGTACTGATGGATAGATTTTAAGCAGCGGGGTGGGGGGTGTGTAACATAATCTGACTTGTGTCTTTTGGAAATCCCTCTGATTAGTGTCCGGTCAATGGACTGGTGGGGGTGGGGTGAAAGGAAGTAGAGCAGGTAGGAAGCTGGTGTAACAGTACAGGGGTCATGGTGGCTTGGGTCAGAGTGATGGTGGGGAAAATGGAGAGAAGTGGATGAATCCGGATATACTTTGGCAATGGTGCAGACTTAATGGATCAGCATGGGACATTATGGAAAAAGAGTGTGTCTGATGGGATGTCCTCGGTAGCTAACCGGATGGGTGGTGGTGACATTTACCATGGTGGGAAAGATGATGGAAAGATTAGGTTCCAGACAACCAAGTGGAGGTGGAAGAGGCTTTTAGGTATTAGCTGCTGTAGGTTGGAGACATGTCTGGGCTGTGACACAAAATTGACAGTCATCGCTCAGTAGGTCTTGTTTAAAGCAGCCGGACTAAGTGTAATCATCTGACACAGCAGTGGAACAGGGTATGACTAGAGAAGGAAAGGGGAGAAGAGAGAAAGCCCAGGACTGAGCCTTGACACCCTCCAGTGGCAGAGGCCAGGAAAAGAAGGGAGAGCCAGCAAAGGAGGCTCTAATCTTCACAGCCTAAATCTGTCCTACACATTGAGGCCAGAGTAATCTCTCCAACAGTCAGATCTGATCCCGACTCCTCCCCTGCTTCAAACACATAAGGGGAACAATCCACCACCTTCTATGGCACACAAGTCCCTTCACAATCTATTTTACTTATTTATTTATTTATTTATTTATTTATTTATTTATTTATTTAGTGTGAGCATAGGGGAGAGTGGCAGAGGGAGTGAGAGAATCTTAGGCAGGCTCCATGCCCACCACAGATCCAGAGACAGTGCTCTATCCCACAACCCTGGGATCATGACCTGAGACGAAATCAAGTGTCAGACGCTTAACCAACTGAACCTCCCAGGCGCCCCAGGTCATGACCTAACTTTCCAGGTTTATCTTCTCGCATCTAGCACTTGACAATTGTGTTATGATTATCTGGATACATATCTATCTCCATTCTTGGATGTAACTTATGGGGAAGGACTTGCCATTATTAACTCTGCATTTTCAATGCCTGGCACATAGTAAGTGCTCAGTAACATTCGTTGAACAAAAGGAAGGGAGAGAGGGAGGGAGGGAGGATTATTCTCTGTGTGAGAACCTTCACAAAAAGAAGAGTGCAGGCCAATTAATGTCTGTGCCATCATCTTCCCTGGCATTTTTGGAAACTATGAAATCTGAGACAGAATGAGAAGAGCGCCATCTAGAGGTAGAAAGATGCAGGAATTGACTCATTTCGAAGCTTTGCCACAGACATAAACCACTGACCAGGCAAAGCTGGAACTTACGCCAAAGGCGCCTTTTTAAGAAACCAATTAATAACAATATCTAGGAATCAGTTAACAATGAAAAGTGTATCTCAAATTCTTTATGGGAAAATCAGAATAAAACACCATCGAGCCTCCTGATCTCTGACCTTACAAGGTGTAAGTTGCTGTTCCTCTTTTACAACAGAGCTGCAAATATTTGTGACTTTGTACAATCGGACATTGAGAATTTAGTAGGAGATTCTAGATCCTTTCATACATCATATCATACCCTATCAGATCAGTGAGGAGATGATACCTCTCTGCCCGAGGAAATCAACTGCTCCCACGATGAGCCCACCTCGGGAGAAACATTCATGAGGAAGGACTGAGGCCCAAGGGGTGTTCACTAAATCACCTGCAGTAATGAGTGACTTGTGTCTCATCACACGTCTCTGAAGTTCCTAACAAACCCGCTGGGTAACAGCAGCAATCAGTAACTCTGCTGATCGACTGGAAGTTGTCAACCAGCAATTGCTATCTGTTATCATTTGAGTGGGTTTGCTTTACAATTTAACAACGGGTGGAGAGAACTCTGGCATGTGGACTGCAATTTACACACTGTGCCGTGTCCACGTGAATTATCGCCGCAGAGGAGGTCTTGATGCTTCCGTTTTTATTTGAGTCCTATTGTTTTGGAAAACATACAGGTTTGGTTTGGATCCGCAGAATCGTATTTCATATGCTTATTTATAAAGGACCGATTTACACTGTGTTCCATGGCTCAGTTAAAACTACTCAATAGCACATGTAATAGAAAGAAAAGGAGTGGAAAGGCAGAATTCTTATCCTAGCTGTGTAAGCTCAGGCAAGTCCTATATTTTTTCATTTGAACACTGGATTTTTGAAATGTGTAATATGTGTGTGTTGGGAGGGGGTCACTGCATTCCCCTCTTAGATTGTTGGGAAGAACAAATGAAATAATGCATACAAAAGTGCTTTTTTTAATTATTTAGTTTTTCAAATATTTACTTTAGAGAGAGAGAGAAAGAGAGAGAACATGAGTAGGGGAAAGGCAGAGAGAGAAGACAGGATCCGAAGCAGGGTCCAGGACCCTGTCAGCACAGAGCCTGCAGAACACAGGGCTGGAACCCACGAACCACAAGATCATGACCTGAGCTGAAGTCAGATGCTTAACCAACTGAGCCACCCAGGTGCCCCTAATTTTTTTTTGTTTACTTATTTTTTTTAACGTTTATTTATTTGTGAGACAGAGAGAGACAGAGCATGAACGGGGGAGGGTCAGAGAGAGGGAGACACAGAATCTGAAATAGGCTCCAGGCTCTGAGCTGTCAGCACAGAGCCCGAAGCGGTGCTCGAACTCACGGACCGCGAGATCATGACCTGAGCCGAAGTCGGCCGCTTAACCGACTGAGCCACCCAGGCGCCCCTTGTTTACTTATTTGAGGGGAGAGGGGCAGAAAAAGAGAATCCCAAACAGGCTCCACAGTGATAGCACAGAGCCCCACACAGAGCTCAAACTCACAAGCCATGATATCGTGACCTGAGCCGAAACCAAGAGTCAGATGCTTAACCAACTGAGCCTCCCAGATGCCCTGGTGTTTTTCTAATTTTTGAGAACATTTTCCTGAGCTATAGTTTATACACAATGAAATGCACAGAACTTAAGTGTACAGTTCAATAAGTTTTGACAAATGTATACACCTGTGTAACTCATACTTCAATCAAAATACAGAACATTACCACCACCCACACCCAAAAAAATTACATCAGGCCACTCCCCAGCCCCTGCTTCATATGCAACCACATCTCTGATTTTTTTCAGCATAGATGATTTTTCTTGCCTATTCTAGAACTTCAGATAATTCCAATAATACCTTATGCATTCTTGTGTACCTGGGTTCTTCCATTTGTCATGATATCTGTGAGATTTATCCACGTTGTTACATGTACCTGTAGTTTGTATCTTTTTATTCCTGAGTAATACTCCACTATTTATCCATTTTTCATTTTAAGAGTGCTGTTTGATGAGTCTTGACAAATGTATATACCCTGTAACCACCTCCACAGGCAAGATAGAACATTTCCATTACCTCCCAAAGTTCCCTCATGCCCCTTTACCATCAATCTCTTCTCACGTCCATGCCCCTAGGCACCACTGTTCTGTTTTTTATAACACTAGCCCTGCTTTTTCTAGAATTTCATATAAATGGAATCATACACTGTAGTCTTTAGTGTCTGCTTTTACTAACATAATGTTTCTGAATTCATTCACACAGTTGCGTGTATCAGTCAGTAGTCTTCCGATGAATGAATATTTCACCATTTGTTTATCTATTAACTAATTGTTTGGGATGTTTCCAGTGTAGGAGTATTACAAATAAAGCTGCTGGGAAAATTCACGTCCAAGTAAGTCTTTGTTGTCGACATGTATGTTCATTTCTGTTGGATACATGCGTCAGAGTGGGGGTGCCAAGGTTTTACAGAAATGTGAGAAACTACCAAACTGTTTTCCAAAGTGGTTGTATTGTTTCTGTATTCCCACCAGCAATGGATGAAAGCTCCAGTGGCCCCACATCCTTGTCAACACTTCATATTGCCAGGGTCTTTCATTTTGGCCATACCAGAGGTGTAATGGGTAACCGCATCTCACTGTGGCTTTAATCTACATTTTCCTAATGGCTAAGTGATGTTGAGCATTTTTTCATGTGCTTATTTTCTATTTACATATTTTCTTTATATATCCTATTTTCTATATATTTAAGTCTTTTGCATATTTAATTGAGTCATTTGGCTTCTTACCATTTAATTGTGAGAGGTTTATTATTATTATTATTTATTATTATTATTATTATTATGGATACAAGTCCTTTCTCAGATACACGTTTTGCAAATATTTTTACCTAGACTGTGATTTACCTTTTTGTTTTCTTAACACTATTTTTTCAAGAGCAAATGTTTTATTTATTTATGTTTACATTTTGATAAAGCTCAGTTCATAAGTATTTTTGGTTTGTATTTTGTGTCCTACTTATACCTACCTACTCAAGGGGACAATGTTTTTCTCTTATGGTTTCTTCTAAACTTTTAAAATTGTAGCTCTATGTTTAAGTTTATGATGTTGTGAGTTGTTTTTTTGTTTTCCGTTTTTTTTTTTTTTTTAAGGAACAGGAAGTTTGGCAAGAAAGTATTTTTTTTTTTCAGTGAGAATGAGAGAGGGCACAAGTGAGCAAGGGGCAGAGAAAGAGAGAGAGAGAGAGAGAGAATCCCAGAAGGAGAAGAGAGAGAGAAGGGGGGGGAGAGAGAGAGAGAGAGAGAGAGAGGCGGGGTTCACCCGATACAGGATTCCAACTCACAAACTGTGAGATCATGACGTGAGCTGAAGTCAGATGCTTAATGACTGAGCCACCCAAGCGCCCCATGAATTTTTTTTTATGTATGATGTGACATGAGTCAAATTTAATTTTTTCCCTTATGCTTAATTGTTCCAATACTATTGGATAGTCTTGTTCCAAAGACTATCACTGAATTGGCAACTTTGACAAAAAAAAATCATATATATATATGTCTATTTCTAGATTTTCTTTTCTATATTTATTCTAAGATCATACTTGATTACTGTAGTTTTTAAAAAAAATTTAACTTTTATTTATTTCTGAGAGAGAGAGAGAGAGAGAGACAGAGCATGAGCAGGGGAGGGGCAGAGAGAGAAGGAACAGAGAATCCAAAGCAAGCTCCAGGCTCTGAGATGTCAGCAGAGAGCCTGATGCAGGGCTCGAAACCATAAGCTGTGAGATCATGACCTGAGCCGAAGTTGGATGCTTAACTGACAAATCCACCCAGGCGCCCTTTCTGTAGTTTTTAATATGTCTTGAAATCAGGTAGTGCAAGCCCGTGCAAATTTTCTTCTTTTTCAAAATTGTCTTGACTCTTCTAAGACCTTTGAGTTTCCGTATAAATTTAACAATCAGCTTGATATTGTGTTGAATCTATAGAACAATTTGAGGTCAACTGTCACCTTAATATTGAGTGAGTCTTCTGTCGATAAACATACCATTCTTAGTGTGAAGGTTTTGTACATACTTTTTAAATTTATTGCTAAGTATTTCTTGTTGTTTGACATTATTGTAAATAAGGCAATTATTCATTGCTAGTACATAGATATACAACTGATATGTTGTGTATCGTATTTTCTGTATTGTGCAATCTTGCTAAACTAACTAGTTCTATTCACCTTTTTCACTTTTTCGTAGATTTACCTTTTTTTTTTTTGTATATACAAGGTCATACCAACTGTAAATAAAGATTGTTTTATTTCTTCCTTTCCAATTTACTTCCCCCAATTCCTTTTCTTACTTTACTATAATGCCAAAGACTATATCTGTTGAGCAGAAGTGAAAAAAGCAGAGATCCCTATCTTCTTTCTAGTCTTAAGGAGGAAGCACACAGTTGTTCACTGATAAATATGAAGTTAGCTCTTGGCTTCTCATAGATTCCATTTATTAGTTTGAGGAAGTTCCAACGTACTCCCAGTGTTCTGAGAGGTTTTTTGTTGTTGTTTTTTTTTTAACCATGAATGAGTTGTGAGTTTTCTCAAATACTTTCTCTGCCTCTGTTGAGTTGATTGTATGATTTTCCTTTTTGTCTATTAATATGATGAATCACATTGCTTGATTATTAATTTAGTATTTCATTCTTGAAACAAACTCCACTTTGCCATGTTGTTTATTCTTTCTTATATGTTGCTGGATTCAATTTGTCAACATTTTGTTAAGGATTTTTGCGTTTATGTTCATGAAGTCTATTGGTTTATAGTTGTCTATTAATAGCATCTGGCTTCTGAATAATACTGAACCAATGAGTTAGGAAGCATTCCTTCTCTTCTGCTTTATAAAAGCATTTTTGTAGGACTGGTATTATTTCTTCTTTAATTATTTGATAGAATTCACCAGTGAAAGCATTTGTACCTGAAGTTTGTGGGAAGGTTTGAAATTACAGATTCAAAATTTTAGATAGATATATGACTTTCCCATTTATTTATTTCTTCTTCAGTGGGCTTTCTTAGTTTGTGTTTTTCAAGTTTTTAATTTCATTTAAGTTGTTGAATATATTGACATGCACATTTTCATAATATTTCCTAATTTTTCTTTTAATGTCTATAGAATTGGTAGTGATTCTGCCTTTTTCATTCCTGATACTGGTAATTTTTGTCCTTTCCTTTTATTATCAGGCTGGCTAGAAGTTTATCAATTTTGGTTTCTTTAAATAAAGCTGCTTTTGGTTTCATTGATTTCCTCTGTTGCTTTTCTGTATCATTTTTATCCTTCTGTCCTTATTATTTCCTTCCTTCTGATTACTCCAGGTTTAACCTGCTCTGCTTTTCATAGTTTTGTAAGGTGAAAGATAAGATTATTTTTTTTATTTTAAAGAAGTTTTTATTTATTTATTTTAGAGAGAGAGAGAGAGAGCGAGCACGCGCATAAGCGGGGGAGGGGGAGAAAGAAAAAGGGAGACACAGAATCTGAAGCAGGCTCCAGGCTCCAAGCTGTCAGTGGGGCTCAAACCCACCAACTGTGAGATCATGACCTGAGCCAATATCAGATGCTTAACCAACTGAGCCACCCAGGTGCCACTGAAACATAAAATTATTAATTTTATGCTCAGTTGTTGCAGCATCCAACTCTTGATTTTATCTCAGGTCATGATCCCAGGGTTATAGGATCGAGCCCAGCATCAGGCTCCCCAGTGACCATGGAGCCTGCTTAAGATTCTCTCTCCCTCTGCTCTTCTCCCCAACTCACGTGCCCTCTCTCTAAAAAAAAAAAAAAGATATCGTATGTTTTCACTTATATGTGGATCTTGAGAAACTTAACAGAAGACCATGGGGGAAGGGAGGGGGGAAAATAGTTACAAACAGATAGGGAGGGAGGCAAACCATAAGAGACTCTTAAATACAGAGAACAAACTGAGGGTTAATGGGGGGGGGTGTGGGGGGAGAGGGGAAAGTGGGTTGATGGGCATCGAGGAGGGCACTTGTTGGGATGAGCACTCAGTGTTGTATGTAAGCCAATTTGACAATAAATCACATTTAAAAAAATAATAAATGAAAAAATAAATAAATTCTGGTATTAACAACAACAAAAAAAGTAGAAATTGCTCCAGGATATACAATATCTATCTTCATATCACAATCTACCTTCACATAATATTTTACTTCCTCATCCATAGTGTAAAAAACATACACTATATTTCCACTTCCTCTTTTTTCCTTTGTTTTTGTTGTCATGCATTTTACTAGTACATATTTTATTAATTCTACAATACAGTATTTTTATTTTTGCTTTAATTAGTCAATTATTTTTAGAGACTTAAAAATATGAGAAAAGATACCTTTTATATTTATCTACATATCCATCATCTTCAGCATTCTCCACTTCTTTCTATTGATAGAAAATTTCATTTGCTATCCCTTGCCTTTTGCCTGAAGAATTTTATTTAAGACTTCTTTAAATGTAGGTCACTGATGATGGGTTCCCTTGGCTTATGATCAGATGAAAAAAGGGTTTATTTTGCCTTCATTTTTGAAAGATGTTTTCCCTGGCTATATAAATCAAGTTTGGCTTTTTCTTTTCTTTTCTTTCTTTCTTTCTTCCTTTCTTTCTTTCTTTCTTTCTTTCTTTCTTTCTTTCTTTCTTTCTTTCTTTCTTTCTTTCTTTTTAATCCTTTTGTCATTTTAAAGATGGTGTTGCACTATCTTCTGACTTGAGCAATTTATAAGCGGTCTGCTGTCCACTGAGGCTTTTTACTTCTTGTTTTCCTGTTTTTTCTTTGTGTGTTTCAAGCAGTTTCTCTTAGTATGCCTTCAATTTCACTCCTTTTTTTTTTTGCTTTTGTGATTTCTCAATCTCATTTATATCTCTCGAGGTTCTACTTGGCTCTTTATTATATATTCCATTTTACTCTTCATTATGTTCATGTTTATCTTTACATATGTCAGCATATTTATAATAGTTTTTCAAGGTCCTAATCTTCTAATCCCATTATCTTTCTCATTTTTAAAATCTGTTTCTATTGATCTATTTTTCTTCTGGCTATGGGTCATATTGTCCTATCTCTATGGATGTCTGGTAATTTCTTATGGTATGACAAACATTGTGAATCTTACAATGTTGAGTTCTGGATATTGTTGTAATCCTTTAAAGAATGCTGGATTTTTGTCCTAGAATATGATTAAATTACTAGAAGATATGTTTATTCCTTTAGAAGCTTGCTTTTAAGTTTGATGAAGTGGGTCCAGAGCAAACTTTAAAGGATTGCCCTTCTAAGAACTCTGCCCAATGTCTTGTGTATTATAATCTCTCTCTGTTCTGGTTGCTGGAATGGGCACTATCTCCAGCTTTGTATGAACTCTAATTGCTTTGCCTATTCTTTCTGGTGATAATTTCCTCCGCCTCATGAGGTTTTGGTCCGCACAAAAGCAGATCATAAGCCGAAGACTTGAGGGGACCCTTCTGTAGTTGTCTGGAGCTTCTCTGCACCACAAATTCTAGCTGCCTTGGCTTCCCCAAACTCTGAGTTCTGATCAACTTAGTGAGACCACAGGACGTCCTTTGGATTTCTTTGACCTACACTGCAGCTCATAAATGGCCTCCAGTTGGGAAACTGGGCAATCATAGGACTCAGCTAGTTTTGTTTTTCTTCTTCCAGATATCATGGTCCTGTATGCCTTGTTGTGCCAATGCCTTCTAATTCTTTCGGGCAGGAGGGCTGTTCCCAAAGCCATTGATTCTAAGTCTGTTATATGGACATAAATTCTCATGATAGGTCTCTGAAATAGATACAATTATCCTTGCACTCATTTCACAGATGAAGAGACAAGGCATAAAGGAATTTTTAAATCTCATCCAAATTCATATATCTGGTAGAGGTTAGAGGTAAGATTTGAACCTAGGAAGACTGGCCCATGCTTTTAGGAGCTATACTATATTGCCCCTCAAGGAAGAATTAGGAATATAAAAATGTTTGAAGCACGCTTAGATATTTGAAAAAGGAGTAGGATGTAGCCCTGATTTCCAGTTTGAAGAAGAGAGTGAATGCAGAGCATTGGCTCTACATAGGAGGTATTTTCATACAGAATGGCTTGGGTCTTGACTCAATCAATGTGGACCAGGTGCAGCTGTAGGGGTAGATGTTCCATAAATACTAAGAGACACCACTGCTAGGCTAGGCAAGAGAGTGAAGTATACTTTCAATATAGAAGAATGCCCCTTGGACTGACCTTGGCAACATCGGCATTTCAAAGAGTGATGTGTTCAATTTGCCCAGCAAGGCTGAGAGTCAGCACTTTACAGGACAGACATGATTGTCTAGAGAGCAAATCAGAGAGGACACTTTGCAATTAGAGAAGATGCTATGGAAGCAGGAAAGTCAGGGTTCTATACAAAAAGAAGTAACTGCTGACAATATAGAATGGTTACTACCTCACGACTAAAGTAACAGACCTGATGCCTGACTTCCTCTCCTTCACATACGAAGACTGTCTCTATTCATCATCCCCAGACCCATTCCCTTCTGGCAGTGAATGGGGTCTTCACAGTTCATCAAGTGTGTGCCCCTGACTCTGCAAACATCAGTCTTACCCTCTCCAGAAATGCCAGGAGTCCAGGAGGTAAATGATATGCTGCATAGAAAATGTTTATCACCATTCATTTGAAAGTAATAACTAAGGAGGCTACTTAAAAAGTGATCTATCCTGTAATGATTGATTTTTGGCTTTACTCGGTTTCTTACAAAATGAATTTCCTGGCTCTATTAACTCTGTACCAGGCATTTGTTCAGTTAAAAACCTCTCCGTGTTCTGCATCTTTTTTCCACAACAGGCTTCATAACACCTTGTCTTGCTTATCCAATACCTTGGCAGCAGACTGCATTTTACAGCTCTACTCCAAGAGATGCTTTCATGAAAACCTTCGGTTTTTTAAGAGCAAATGCATATCTGAGTCAATCTATCTTCCTTTTGCGTGATGATGTTTTGGGCTTCTTTCCATCGTCGGGATAAGATGCACCTGTTATTAATTTAGTATCTTTCAGCTCCAAACTTCAGTTTCACCCCCTGTATCCTGCTTTGTACTACAGGAGCTGGACTCTATGGGCTATATTCTCTTTGCCAGCTGGCTTAATGTTAGGCGTTGACAATAGTAGTGTGGGAGGGACAATGCAAGGCTGGATGAGAAAGGAAGGTCTTTTTCTTCTCCTTCTGGTCTTCTGTTTCTCGGTGTGGCAGGTCACAGATCAGATGCAGTATCCCGGCATTTTGTTGCAGTGGCAGGCTGCCCTTTGCAGCTCAAGAGTGGGCATCCTCCACCCCTTCCCTCTCCCCATGCTGCAGGTGGCATGTTCCTGTCACAACCGGAAACTCTTCCCGAGGTCAGGACCCAGCCTTGCAGGGCCCTTTTCTCAGAGTTTCTAAGTTTCTTCCTTGTTTTCTTTTCCCTGAGTCCTGGGTGAAATTCCTGCTTCCTCTAGTTACTGCCTCTCCAGCCCTGAGCCTTCGCTTGTACCTCTTAAAAGTTAACAACCTTCATAGAGTTAACAAGTCTTTATACTAAAATGTTTCCTGTTGGGATTTCTGCTGTGATTTCTGTCTTCTGCCTGGATCCTGATTAATACACCCGCTAAGGACTCATTGGTGTTTGACTTTTATTTTTGAAAGCTGACAAGAACAAAACACCCTCATTAGGGTGTGTGGGTGTGTGGGTCTGTGGGTCTGTGTGTGTGCGCGCGCATGTGCGTACGTGTGCACATGAGTGTTTGCATGTGGCGGTTTAGCACAGTGGTTAAAAGCACAGGACCTGTGGGGTGCCTGGGTGGTTCAGTCGGTTGAGTGTCCGACTTCAGCTCAGGTCACGATCTCACGGTCTGTGAGTTCAAGCCCCACATCGGGCTCTGTGCCAACAGCTCAGAGCCTGGAGCCTGTTTTGGATTCTGTGTCTCCGTCTCTCTGACCCTCCCCCGTTCATGCTCTGTCTCTCTTTGTCTCAAAATAAATAAATAAATAAATAAATAAATAAAGGTTAAAAAAAAAAAAAAAAAAAGCACAAGACCTGAAGCCAAATTGGCTTTGCCAATTCCTAGATGTGTGTTCTTGGGCAAACTGTCTTCTCATGCTTGTGTTCTCATCTGTACAATGGGGATACACAGGGTTGCCAAATGAAATACAATATTCCCAGTTAAATTTGAATTTCAGATGAACAACAAATAATTTCTTAGTATAAGTATGCCCCAAATAGTGCATGGGCATCCGTTCTGTATTTTTATTGGCAAAATCTGACAACCCTAATACCACATCATCAAAGGTCAAGTGAGGGATTATGTGTGAAGGATCTGGAACAAAGTTGGCAGATAACAATCACGCAGTCGTCATCCATTTGCTTGTTTGTTACAGTCCCAGCACCCCTTTTCAGGGATACTCTGCATGAATTGTAATGTTCTTGCTGCATTTATTATTCCCTTTAACTATTGTCCTCTTTAACCGTGTTGTCCACAGCCCGTCACCTCCCATCCTTCAAAGTGGCAAGGCCAGGCAGTATTTTGGGAAGGTGTAGCTACTGACTAGATCAGAGTGTGCCTGTGACCTCAGACAGCCCAGTCACAGGGTGGGCATCAGTCCACGAGGCAGCCTGCGGAAATGGTGCTGTCCACTAGTGTAGTAGGAATGAGCTAAGTCTGTCAGAATTTACACCGAAGAATGTAGAGGAGACGGATCAGTGAAGACCAAAGGGAAGAAGGACTGATATGCAAAGATGAGAAAATTTGTCACAAGGGAGACTTTGAAGCAGCGAGAAAGAGGATGGGTGTCTTGAAACTGCTGAAATCCTGATGTGTTTTCCAGTTCTAGTGTTCTCAGAAATTCCTACCATCAAACCCTGACCTTTTTTCTCTTGAGCTAGAAGTGAGTTTCTGTTCTTTGCAGACAACCCCCCCACACACACGCTGTCTCTCTCTCTCTCACATACACAAGTACATGAACATCACTACTTCATTTATATATATATATATATATATATAATGTGTGTGTGTGTGAGAGAGAAAGAGAGAGAGAGAGAGAGAGAGAGAGAGAGAGAGAGAGAGAGAGAGAGACTATATGTGAACAGGGAGAGGGGCAGTAAGAGAGAGAGTCTTAAGCAGGCTCCACGTTCAGCTTGGAGCCCAACATGGGGCTTGATCCCACGACGGTGAGATCATGACCTGAGTGGAAGTCAAGAGTCAGACACTCATCTGACTGAGCCACCCAGGCGCCTCTAACAAATTACATTTTGGGTGCTGTTAGGGAAGGTTGAGAAGCACCCATCTTCTTTCTTGAATACTAGAGTCTGGAGGATAGGGAGCCCAAGGTGGAGATAGGCGATGATATACTGCTCAGCAAATGTCAGAACTGAGATATGAATAAAATACAGTCAGCTGGGGCACCTGGGTGGCTCAGTTGGTTAAGCGTCTGACTTTGGCACAGGTCATGATCTCACTGTTTCCGAGTTCGAGCCCCACGTCGGGCTCTGTGATGACAGCTCAGTGCCTGGAGCCTGCTTCAGATTCTGTGTCTCCCTCTCATTCTCTGCCCCTCCACCACTCATGCTCTGTCTCTTTCTCTGTCTCTCTCAAAAATGAACATTAAAAAAAAAAACTACGGTCAACTAATATACTTGGTAGGAATATCAAGTTCATCAGCTGGTAAAGTTAATCCTTTCTGAAAAGATATAAAGCATTCTCATGCTAGAAAAATATGAGATGGGACAGATTTTTCTTTCTTTCTCTTCTAGGCATTGAACTACATTCAGCATTTGATGTAATGGGAGTATTCTGGGGATTTCAGTCATGGAAAGGTAGAGGAACACAAAACCAGGCAGCAGAAGCAGCAAGGCATTTTAAGGGGCACCTGGGTGGCTCAGTTGATAGAACATCCGACTCTTGATCTCAGGGCTGAGTTCAAGTCCCCACGTTGGGTGGGGAGCCTACTTTTAAAAAAGAAGCAAGGCATTTTATACTTTAGGGCAGTATGAATACAGACATCATAGTCTTTAAAGTGTATATATGTATAATTACTTACAAAGTTTATGCATGAGTGCATATGTGCATGTATATACATGCATAAAAACTCATATATTGAAGACATACTGAAGCAAAGTGGATCTGTTACAGACGTAATGCTCACATCACAGCTTTTCCCCAGTGGATCACAGAATCATGTTTTCTATGACATCTAAATGTTGGCAATTGATTTGCACAGTTCTTGGTCAGAGGCTTGGGATCACAAGACAGAGGGCGAAGGAGGACAGGGAGGGGGGTCCTCGAAGTACCAGGAAGAAAAATACAGCAGAGACCAAAGTCGTACATGAGAAGTGTAGGGGGTTGCTCTGCACACACCTGCCAGGAAGGCCTAGGCCGTTCTAGGGTCCCCAGCCAGCACTCTCAGCACAGCGCCCTCTAGTGGAGCTCAGTGGCTTGTTTACAATATGGAGGAGAGCATTGCACGGTGAGCAGAGGCTGCTTCTCTTGTTTGAAGAACATGCAGGGCCTTTTTCCTCCCCAGGCCTCTAGCTCCTTCTTCATATGCAGGACTCCACGCGGAAATCCCTGACTCCGGAAAGTCAGTGTTGTTATAAGAACCTCAAAGAAAGATATTTCATTCTCTGCTTGGTCCGTCATTCCAACTTCTCACAATTTGTCATTCTGATCTAGGGGTAGGGGTCCCCTGCCGGGATGATCACAGCTGAGCGGAGGGATGTGCTGCCAGTCATTCCCAAGCATTCATTGAGCCACTGGGCACCAGGTGCTGTGTTAGCTGTAGGGCACTTACTATATGCCAGGTGTGTCCCAAGCACTTAATATCAACTCATGTAACTGTCAGTCATGACAGCCCCGGGGAAAAGGGCCATTTTGCCAGTGACTCCTCAGAAGTGCGGAGGAGTCGCGAAGCCTGCTGGTGCCCCGGCAAGTCTGGAACCCAGGCTGCGTGGCTTCGTAGTCTATATTCCTAGTCACTATACCACGCCACCTTGCATACGAATGTATAACATAGAGAATTTGAAAGTTTACTGGGTGTGTCCCCAGAGTTTCTTATTCCTCCACAATGGGGGCTCCAAGTTCCAGCTCAGGGCGCTCTGTTGCAAACCTGGACCAGTGCCATCGCAAGTAAACCTGTAGAATAGGCCAGTCTCCAGTCTACAATAACTGGACCATCTTCTTTGCATATGTAATAACAAAACTTCAATAGACAATTGCTTTACGGTGATTTATTCAATCCAAGAAAATTACGTGCAAATTAAACCACACTTTCCCAGGAAATTACACCATAGTTGCAGGTGTAGGGTGGGGAGAATTTATAACTTTCGTTAAAAGGAGTCTGGGAAGATCAATATGTGGCCGAACAGTAAGAACTTCACTGGGAGAACTTAGTGCACAAGGCCTTGTGGGCCGTGTGTGCTACTGGTTTCTGTATTTCTTACTTCTGATATGGCAGCTAAATATATCACAGTCTTGGAGCTCTGTGATGCAGTCTGATCAAAAGTTCCCCCTTGGATTAATGGTCCAAGATCAGAACAAAAGGCAACTGAAGGAGTGGAAAATAAACCAAACTGCCCTGTTGACAGAGATCCGACTTCCGGTGGTTCCCATGACAGAAGGGGAGGGTTGACAGGTAACTCTGCCAGTGGATGAAATGCTAGAGTCCTAAGGTTGCAAGGCAGTGACATACACTCAAATATTAGGGCCCTAAGCAACTCCATAGCTTCTGGTACCTGGAGACCCCTATCCCAGGAGACAACTAGGGCCTGCCTGCATTTTGCAGGTGCTAAGCAGTAGCTGGTGTAAGGTCAGATAGGCTTATGGGGCAGGATTCCAGGATTGCTCTGGAATGTTGCAGGCATTTATAAGGTTCAATTTATATCTCCTTCACCCCAGAGAATGGGAGGTGCTATCCCATCACTGAAGACTAATGTCTTCGAGTGCTCTCTGTCTGTCTCTCTGTTTCTCTCTGTTTTTCCCTCTCTGCACCCACCTCTCTCTTTCTCAATGAAAGAGCTCATATGACCTTGTTTGAATACTGGGCTTTGGAGTCAGATGTGAGTCTACATTCTTGTTAGCTATTTGACCTTGAACATGTCACAGTCTCTCTAAGCTTTAGCTTATTTGTAAATTAGGATGATTATGCCTAATCCACAGAGTTGTGAGATTGAATTGAAATAATGTGTACAATTGGAAGCAATTACTCTGTTATTAAGGAATTCAGATTCAGGTATGACTATTAGATCTGTGCTTCCAAAGAAAGGCAAAATGGTGTAGTACCAACACAAGGAAGAGACTTGTGACCTAGAAGATTTCTGACCTAGAAGAGACTTGGGAGATCGCTTGAGCTGAGAAGGGCACTGAAAGGAGGAAGAGGTAGAAAGGAAGGTAAAGAATTGAGGAATTGCAAAGGTAAATTTCATCTGAATTTAATTAATTACTCCAGAAATCCATCTTGAGTATCTACTATGTTTGAGGTACCAGTCCAGACCTTCTTCTTGCCCTAAACATTGTTAGCATCTGGTAGAGGGGATAAGGAATGGACCCACCTCGGGATCAGTCTTATGAGACAAGTTCTAAGGACAAGTGCACATCTCCCTAGGGGGAAATCGATGAAGAGTGGCCTCTATGTACACCTGCCCTAGTCCACCTGCCTGTCTTTCCTGTTAAAGATCCTCAAGGCAGATGATTTCATAGCTGCCCTTGGTTACCAATTCTGTGTCTTAAAACAGTAACAGGCAATTCTTCCTGGTGTCTAACTAAAACATCTTGCGCTGTAGTTTAAATCTGGTCTCTCTGGTCTGCTCTTGGAGACAATGGACAGCAGCTGGCCACCATCTTCTGCATAATAACCCTTCAGGGGATTGAGACTGTTAGTAAGTCCCTCTTGGGATCTAGATACGATTACCCATCATGGGTAGGCTGAGGAAACAGAATGCAGACATCATACTCCATTTTCATGGCATATGGGTTTCTGTGGGAATTTAGCAACCCTGGGGCCAGTGCAGTTGCCTTTGTGCACAGACAAGGTGTTGGGGTAGGCAGGTTTAAGATGGCCATGATCTTCTCCCAAGGACAATAACCAGACTATGATGCATCCCGAAAAACACTTCATCACTGTTAAAACCTGTTTTAGAAGATAAGGGGAGTTTGCTCCCGTTCAGAGTCAGTCACCTTCTTAGGGAGAAGCAGGTGGTAAAAGGAGGAGTAAAGAGAGAAACCTATATTATATTTTAACTTGATCTTAATTAAATTGATGTCATTAGGTTGTTTAAAAAAAGACATGCATTTATTACTTGTGAAGTCCTCAGGAAATATGCCTCAAACGGTAGTAATTTTAAACTACGAAGTACTGAATATTGTTAGGGTAATAATGTCCACTGCTCAGGTAATACCTTCTGATCCAAGAAATCCTTTTCTACTTGCAAATATTAATGAATGGTAGCAGAATATGCTGCCCCAGAATATGCCACCTCAGAATATGCTGCCTAGGTGTTGTTTTGAACCATAAGCACTCAAAAACAAAAACAAAAACAAAAAAAACCCAGCAAACACAAGGAGAGGAGTTTTCTGAACAACGCTATCTGCCTAAAGACAGATCCTCCAAAAGGAACTCAATTGTCACAAATCTCCTCCCTGGGAGTTTCATCAACCATGGAAGACTGACTCTCATCACAGGAGAGGAGACTAGAAGTCAACACCACACCCAGACAAACTGTGTCACAGATTATTATACCTCCCATCTGTTCTTCCAAGGGCCCATTCATCTCCCCTAAAACCCATTTACTCTTCCCTAAGATGCCTACATCCCACCCCCTTTCCCCATTAAGATGGTATTTAAGCCTGAATTCCAAGCCGCCTCAGGGAGTTATTCTTTTTTCCCTGAGTTTCTCCCCTTTATACATGGGGTACACATGTTAATAAGCTGCTGTTTGTTTTCCTCTTGTTAGTCTGTCTTTCCTTACATGGGTCTCAGGCAAGAATTCAGAAGGTAAGGGGAGAACTAATTTTCCTGCCCTACATTGGCCATGAAGCTTCTTTGTATTTTATTCAGCTTCTCTCCCAGTAGTTCAACTATTTTACAGATATCAGATTTGAAGAGGTATTCAGAAGGTGGCGCATCAATCATTTCCCTGTCTACTGCTGTTCAGAAAAATGGATCTCTCCTGTCCTTCAAGAACTCTATGAAAGGAAACTGGACTTTTGTTAAGCACACACAGTATTTACATGGTATGCAAAGATATCATTCTTTTGCTATCATCAAAACGAAAATATCCATGAATGTGCATCTTGATTTGTCAGATTTCCACCGTCTTCTTTCTTGATTTTCTCTCCTAATTTCCATATTGTGCTGTCAGGGCTCCTCAATTCCCATCCAAGTTTCTTTGAGATGAAAATGTCTTTGTTCTAATCTACCTTCCTTCTGCTACAGCTGAATGTAATAGTTCCTTGTTTCAACTACATCTTGTCCTGACATTAGACTAACATGAGGAACTTCACATAAAGCAAATCCCATTTTGCAGACAGGGGAAGCAAGAGTCTTGGTTAAGTGTTTGGTCAAAATCCTATATTGAGGCACAAACCAAATTCAGGGCTTTTGACTTACAAGCCACTGATGGGAATGCTGGATTATGAGGTTCTTTCTAAAAGGTGTAACACCAAATTTGGCTAGAGGGGTAAAGATTGATGAAATGGATCTTTTAAGAAGCCCTTTGGTCTGCATGTATTTTCCACTAATGCATTGTTAGAGATTAATACACTGCTTAATGGGCTCCGTGCTGTCAGTGCAGAGCCCAAGGTGGGACTCAATCCCACAAGCCATGATCATGACCCAAGCTGAAATCAAGAGTCAGCTGCTTAACCGACTGAGCCACCCAGGTGCCCCATAATTCCCATTTCTATCACAGAGTAGCATATTGTGACTTGACCTTCCCTAATTCCTAGAATTAGGTAATTTTCCTAAGGGCATATTTGGCAGGCACTCCCAAAATGTAACCCATCACACACACACACACACACACACACACACACACACACAGGGACACAGTTACTAATATTTCTCTTTTGTACATATTATAATCTGCCTTTTAAGATTATCTTCTTGCTTCACCATACATACCTCCTCAGAGACTTAGAATCTAGGGTTTTAAACATCAATGGGAGGGGCACCTGGGTGGCTCAGTCGGTTAAGCGGCCGACCTTGGCTCAGGTCATGATCTCGCAGTCCGTGAGTTCGAGCCCTGCGTCGGGCTCTGTGCTGACAGCTCAGAGCCTGGAGCCTGTTTCAGATTCTGTGTCTCCCTCTCTCTGACCCTCCCCCGTTCATGCTCTGTCTCTCTCTGTCTCAAAAATAAATAAACGTTAAAAAAAATTTAAAAATATAAATAAATAAATAAATAAACATCAATGGGATATGGTACCTTCCATTTTAGTTCCATTTGTGGTAACTTTCTATCTTTATGATAAAGATATACAAAGAAATACAACATAAGGGATATAAATACACCACAAGAGAGATATAAGCAATGTTTTAGAGAATTTAAAGAAAGAAAGAATCACTTCCAGTTGGGGTGGTCAAGAAAAGGCTTTATGGAGAAGGTACAATTTGAAAGATGGATTTTTAAGATGGGCAGGGAAAGGAAAGATGTTCCAGGTATAGGAACTGGGATTGAGAAACTATTTCACAACTACTAGGATGACTGTAATAAACAAAATGGACAATAACAAGTGTTGGTGAGAATGTGAAGAATTGGAACTTTTCATACATTGCTAGTGGGAATGCAAAATGGTGCGGCAACTTTGTAAAACAGTTTGGTAGCTTTTAAAACTGTTAAACACAGAGTTACCAAAAGACCTAGCAATTCCACTCTTAGGTATTAAGATAAGTTAAAGCATGTGTCCACACAAAAATGTGTATACAAATGTTCAAACAGCATTATTCATAATAGCTGAGACAACCTGAATGTCTATCAACTGACAAAAGAACTGTGATATCATCCAAAAAACAAAATATTGTACAGCAATAAAAAATGCAGTATATGTCAAAAAAAATACACTGCTTAAGTCAAAAATCCCAGTAGGTCTGGGTTACTATGTCTCAAAACTTCAGTGCATTCCTGGGTATTGACTGCAGGTCTCTATTCTTGCCCAATAGTATAATCACTTATACCTCCTTTGTGGCAGATCAAGTTTGGATGACAAAATTGTTGGGCAATGCAATTAGGACAAAACATATTTCTTGAAGATGAAAAAGTAGATTTATACCAATAAGATTAAGTTGAGCAGGGACACTCCCTTCCATCCTCTAGAGTGCCAGTGGAAGGACTTTTAAGAATTTGTTACACAGGGTTTAAGTCCAGAATTTCCCTTAACATACGCCATACACACTTTCCTATGCCATTAAATGTACTTCAGGAAGATCATTTTCACAGACATGATGTTATATCTTGTATATATGCTGTAATATATTTAACATTCCCCTATATTTGACCAGGTATATTGTTTCCAATTATTTAACCTTATAGATAATGTTACAATGATCATCCTTTCATATTCAAAATAATTTAACAGGGACAAATGCCAAGGCATTTATTTAGGCTCAAAGGCAATCACAAAATTAGAGTTTTTATTTGTCTGGTTTCCCAGCAATTTCTAGGGGAAAGAAAAGACCTAGGATGTTTTGGTTGCTCACAAGTGCAATATTTCCTAACAGCGTGACTAGTATGCTGTTCAGTATGGCAAACTCTGGCATCCTGTTCCACTGTAGTCTGTGCTAGGCACATGATATTTGAAACACTATGTCTGTTCCAGATACCACCCTTCATAAGCAATGTGGACCGACATTTAGAGGAGTTCAGTAAAATCTGGTATTATCAGATGAGTAATGGCTGGAGGAAGTGAGAGGTTTAACCCTGAGGAAGAGAAGACCCAAGGTTATGAGATCACAGATTTCAAATACAGGCCAGAACATTCTAAAGGAGGATTAGTTGCCCCCATGACTGAAAGCTACAGGAGGCAGATTTCAGAAGATGTGGCCTAAAGCAGTTTAAAAAATAGTAAATTAAAAGGAAAGCTAGTGACACCCTATGGGCTTTCCTAGATTGCCCCCTCCCCACTGAGGACAGTGCGGTTGGAAGCTCTGGGTAAAATCAGAGATGGCCCAAGTGTGAAACGGCCGGTTCCTCCTCTTGATACTCTCAGATGCTGGCATTCTCCAAGGTTCTGTCCTCGCTTCTGGCCATCTTCTACACTTACCTGAGATGAGGTTGTCCACTTCCAAGGCAAAACAACCACCTTATCCAAACGTGACTTTCCAATCTAGGTCTCCAGTCCTTGCCTTTCTCTTGAGCTCTGTTACTATCTGGAGAAGAGCCTTTTATTTTTTATTTTAAAATTCATAAAACCATTTTATTTAACTTCATATGTTAATCAAATTTCTTTCAGTAAAACTAAATTACCTCCAGTGACAACCATAATTACTGAGAAAGAATAACTTCAGTTGCAATTGCTTAAATAAAGATCCTTAATTTTGGGGTAACTGAACATGTAATATGCCCTTTAAAAAAAAGTTTTTTCAACATAATTCCACTAACATTTTGTCCATGGTTCAAATTAGAAAATTAACTTATTTTACCTTAATATTCATATATTAAGTAAACAAAGCATGGCATTTTTGTATAATGGACATTAAAATGTAAACATAAAAGCTGTATGTTCAAAGAATATTTGATGACTTGATAAAACGTCCATGAAATATTTCCAAACGGCAAAAACAGGGGCTATGAAATAGTATATGTACAGTGTATCATGTCGTTTTTGTGATATATACATATGTTTGCACAGCCTTAGAATACAATTTTGAAAAGACAGCTATTCAGATGTTCAGAAGAGGTAGCTTTGAACAGCAAGATGGCAGGAGATACGTGTTTCTTTCTTTAAACTTTTGCCTTTCAACCTTTATACCATAAATGTCTATATTGCTTTTATTTCTTTATTTTTTAATATAATTTATTGTCAAGTTAGCTAACATACAGTGTATACACTGTGCTCTTAGCTTCAAGAGTAGATTCCCGTGATTCATTGCTTACATACAACCCCCAGTGCTCATCCCAACAAGTGCCCTCTTCAATGCCCATCACTCATTTTCCCCTCTCCCCTGCCCCCCCCCCCAACATCCCTCAGTTTGTTCTCTGCATTTAAGAGTCTCTTATGGTTTGCCTCCCTCTCTGCTTTTAACTATTTCTTTTCCCTTCCCTTCTCTCATGGTTTTCTGTTAAGTTTCTCACATTCCACATATGAGTGAAAACATATATCTGTCTTTCTCTGAGTGACTTATTTCACTTAGCATAATACCCTCCAGTTCCATCCACGTTGTTGCAAATGGCAGGATTTCATTCTTTTTCATTTCTGAGTAGTATTCCATTGTATAGATATACCACATCTTCTTTATCCATTCATCAGTTGATGGACATTGGGCTTGAAGAAGAGCCTTTTAAACTGTAATGTATCAAGATCAAGATGTATTTTCCTGTTTTCATTAATTAGTACTCTTGGTTGCAAATGTCAGAAATCCAACAGTAACGACCTTAGGCAAAAAGGGTAATTGATTGGCTCATGTTGACCAAACTGCAGGATAGACAGGAATTAAACTAGCTTCATGGATGCCTGGAGCTAGAGACTGAAAGGCCACCAGAACTCACTTCCCTTCTGTCTTTCATACCTGCTTCTCTCCATGTGTTAGTTTCCATTTTGCTCTAATAAATACCAATTTCTTCCACATATGATACATAAGCACTGGCATGTCTACATTTGCAACTTCACAGATTCATCATCAGAAAAGAAAGATTCTTTCCCTTACTGCCAATTCAAAATGCAGAATTATCAAGGAAGGTCTCTGGGTCACATGCCCACACATTGACCAAACACTTGGAAAAGGGTGAACAGAACAAGACGGTATGATTGGACCAGCTTGCATGTGGCATCCACCCCTAGAACAATCATTATAGCTAAGGAAATGGGGTTCTTAAGGAACCTAAAGCTCTCATTAGGTTCACGTATTCACACGGGCTAGGGGAGAGCAAGCAGGTCTGCTCTTCCCAGGAAATCGGCACAGTGTCAGGCAGACAAAACATTGATGCAATCACACAGTCTCCAGCAATGCTTCCCCCCCTTACCCATGACATCTCTACTCAGCCAGTCTTGCAAACTGTCCCTCAGCTTCTTAAAACCTTTGGTCAATTCCTCAAACAAAGCCCACACCCCTCAGCTGGGAAAGCAAATCCCTCCTCAACCTGTATTTTCAGCCCAATCTCCTTCCACTCCTGCCCTCTGCTTTCACCACACAACCACACAGCGCCACCACCCCCGCTTACTCTTCCTCAAACACACTCATTTGCCTGTGCTCATCTCTTTGCCTGCACTGGATTGGCCTTTCTCACTTTTGTCACCTGGTATTTCCCTCCGAGATTTAGGTATTGTATTGCCCCGCCCTAAGGTTAAGCCTTATTCTACTCTCCAGGCACATCTTGTATTTCCCATGACACATTAATTCATATCTCTGACAGGCACTTATTACATGGAATCATCATTTATTTGTTTACATATTTGTCTCCTCACTAGGCCAAGAGCCCTTGGAAAGCAAGTACTATACATTGCTCATCTTTGTTTTTTTAATGTTTATTTATTTTTGAGAGAGAGACAGAGCATCAGCAGGGGAGGGGCAGAGAGAGAGAGAGACACACACAGAATCTGAAGTAGGCTCCAGGCTCTGAGCTGTCAGCACAGAGACTGACACGGGCTCAAACTCACGAACTGTGAGACGATGACCTGAGCTGAAGTTGGACACTTAACCGACTAAGCCACCCAGGTGCCTCTACATTGCTCATCTTTGAAGTCAGTCCTAGCAAAGGACCTGGTATGTGGATGGCTATCAAATGGCACACAGTAGATGGTCAATAAATGTGGAATGACTAAAGCAACAATTAGCATTTTCTAATTTATAGAATTCATTTGGTAGTTTTATTAACTGAAACCACATATTACCAAAACTAAGAACCAGTTTTGGTAATGAGATGTAACTAAAGGATTATGAGTAGGTTCATTTGGTTTAATTATTTCCACCTAAAATACTGCATTCAAATTTGCCAAATGTTATTGCAATACCCACCACCCAGGCATACACTGAGTGTAGGTCATACATTTTTGAAGGCTTTTGACTGTCCTATTAGCCCAAACTGTATATAGATTTTACCTTCCCTGGGTTCCAGAGTATATACCGCACCACCGGCAGGTAAATGAACATTGTACCTGTGGAGGTACATGCTGAATAGTTCACATACCTGTTGTTTGGTTATGAATTCTCCCCCTAGATGAATAGATTTCAACAGCAAAGATCCCAAGCCTGTTGTGAGGTTTGTAACAAGTGAATTGTATTACTAAAACAGAGCTTTTATTTTTGAATGGTATCATTTTGGCTATGTCCTTAGAGTTTATTCAAGATCATTCTCATCCCATCCCTTTGCAATGTGCTTTCCCACAGAGGAGGTGAAGACATGAAGTTCAGCTAGCTGCTGTTGGTAACCATTTAGCACCCAGAGTTGTGTAGTTACAACTTATGCCTCATTGCCCCCAGACACATGGGGGCATTCTTCAAAATCTAGATTACCTGTGAGGGTGTTTCATGCCTGTGAATGTCATCTAACCTGTGTGACAGCAGGGGGAACAGCTGAAATAAACTAGATCTCATGGCCTCCCGTGGTATCATTCCTCTTATTAGAATACAATGGACTCTCCAAGGTCATCTGGCAAGAGGGTCAACTTTCTGTAAAACACCTCTGGCTCTGCTACAGGGGCACCTGGGTGGCTCAGTCAGTTAAGCATCTGACTTTTGATTTTGGCTCAGGTCGGGAGCTCATGGTTCTGGAAATCGGGCCCCACATTGGGCTCTACACTGACAGTGTGGAGCCTGCTTGGGATTCTCTCTCTCCCTCTCTCTCCCCTTCCCCACTTGTGCATTCTCTTTCTCTAAATAAATAAATATATTAAAAAATTAAAGTATCCTCAGTCTTTGCTACTTTACCTTTATTTTAGTATATTTTGCTTATTGCTTAGTTTTCTTTCTACCTTCCATTTTCTGGTCCAATTCTGACTCCAAGTGGGAGAACAGTGAACATAAATTACTTTGCAGAATTGATGTTTTTGTTGTTGGCAGCTTTGAGAGAGTGAAAGCTGTGTATCACAGAAGACAGGAGCTAGAAGGGGCCTTCAGACCACTTCCTCATTTTATAGATGTGGGACCGAGGCCTAGGAGGAGGAAGTGACTAGCCAAGTTGATGGAAGAGCCAAGACTGGATTCAAGTCAATGATGGTAGGTTACTTAACTGCAGTCTATGATAATCTAGAATGAAGCCAAAGCATTAGGTTCTATTGTTGCTATTGTTGGGTATGAAGATGTACACAGCATTCTCAACAGCAGGTTCTCAGGCTGGCAGGGATATCCAAAGTCCTACTATCCTTACCCACAACGTTGCTTTGTTCCCAGCCCACTAGAGCTGTCTGGAATGGACAAGATACAGATCTGTCTGGAAGCCAGGGGACAGAAGCAGGGGAAGGAATCTAAATCATAGATACCTTCTTATTTACATCGCTTGGACTTTCTGTGCCTTGCCTTTTCTTTCCTGCATTCCATGTTTCTTACGGTTTTGAGAGGTGAAGGACTGTGTTGAGCTCTGCAGCACTACAGAATGACTTCTCCCACACCTTCTGGCCCTTCCACCACTGCCTTACAGATACCCTCCTCTTGGAACAACTCAACTTGTAATAAAATTATATCTCACTGTTGAGCAACTAGCACATGCCAGTGCTAAGTGCTTTTCATACTCACACAGTCTCAGGTAATTCTCCCAACATCACAGAAAGACAAAGAGGAAAGACAAGGAAACAGTAACTCTGAGTAACTCAGTAACTCTGAGAGTGTTGCTCAGAGGAGACCAGCAACTTCTCCAAGGCTACAATGGCTATAAAGTAGTAAAGCTGGGTCTCTAACATAGGATGATCTGACTCTAAAACCCATGTTTTTTCATTATAGCACATTGTTTTCCAAATACAAAATGCTAAACATATGACATATATTTTCAAAATGTTCATCTTAAAATAGACCTTTTTTTTAAAAAGAAGGATATCAGTCAGTGCTAAGATCAGGCAAATATAGTCTCACTAAACAAAGTTATGCTAAAGGATCCCTGGACTGGTAAGCACAATGCCTGTGATTGGGGTCTATGCCGGCTCTGGCACTGAAACATGACCTCAGGGAATCCCTTTGTTCTGTCCTCCACAGTGGTGAATTATTATTACCTGACCCCCCACCCACCCAAGCACACTTGAATTGTATGCAATTATACCTTTAAAAAAATTGTAGCGCACCAAGTTCAACTCCTCAGAGTTTGAGAGAGGTATTTCGGAAATGTGTATTGGTGTGTCATAGATTCCAATTTTAAGCCAAGTTTATGGCCTCTCTTTTCTGGCACACATGAAGAGTAAAGAATATACGTATTGCTTTCTGAGGAGTTAGCTTTACAATTGTAAGAAACAGTATCTTGTCTGTTTGAAGGAGGATGGTGAAACTTTGGGGCTCCATAACTTGCAAATGATATAGAGCATACATACCCAGGAGATAGAGCCACAGGTACATAAAGAGCTGCAGGGTGAGGCCAGAAAGCAGTTAGAGAACAAGAGACTTTATTTTATTATTTCATTTTATTTTATCATTTCATTTCATTTCATGTTATGCCTAAAGAGGAAAGGTTTGAAGAGTAACTATCTTTGTGTTTATGGACTCAGAAAGTACCCAATAATTATTTTCTGGACTATATAAATTTTCATATGAAAAAAGGAAATAAAATAAGATGAAACGATAGCATGTGAATGGTTGGAAGAACTTTCAAATAGGCAAGACTCTAAAATATTAGAAGAGGTCACTATTGAGAAAGGGCCCCCCTTTTCCTAGCAATTTCTACAAATGGGACAAAGGCATAACCAGGTGGACCTGAGCAGGGGCTGTCATACCTGGTGGCAGAGGAAAGGAAGAGATGGTTTCTGGAGGGTTCCTTCACCCTGCTCTGTAAAACACAGGGATAGGAACTCGGTGCCCACATCTTGCTGCCAGTTCTGAAGGAAGGTGCTGCCATCTAGTGTATGTAGCTCTCATCGCAATGTCATCCACCTGCCTAGGAACCCCCAGTGACATAGTCTCTGTTCTCCAGCCACACAGTACAGGCCTGTGTTAATAGCAAAGCCATTCAGAAAACACAACCGCATTAAATTATTTGTTGAATGAGAATATTCTTTTGAGAAAAATATGAGTAGTCTTTCAGTACAGCACTGAGATTAAGAATCCAGAGTTTGCTTACACCCTTCATGTGTTGTTGACTCTGTAGATGGGCTATAGGGAACATGCAGAAAACTTGTTCTGTGTGCCTTTAATGGGAGACGTGGATCCAAGTGGTGGAAGACACAGGGAGGGGGTTACAGGTCAAAGTAAGATTTTCTCATGCTTGGCCTTAAACTTTTAATATTGTCTCATGGGAGCGGGTGCTTACTGGTACTGTATCCAGACACAGGCCGGAGAACTTCTTTAATAGGAAAGCTGAAGGAGGCGTTTATACCATCAAAACCACCCAAATGACTGACTGAAGCAGACAGTCTTTAAATCTTCTCTCATGTAGACTTGGAGCTCCTTGAAAGCAGGGTTTTTACCATGGTGCCCTATGCTTGTTGAATGAATGAATATATAACTTCCCCCGAAGGAATAAAACTAACCCAAACAAAATAGTTATTTAACAAGTTGAGAAGGAAAAAAAAGATCAGCCGCTGACATTTGGAAATTGGCCTGGTACTCGTGCTAAGTCATGTTATTTTCCTTTACAGCCTAAACTATCTTCCAGAATTCAAACCCCAGACAAGGTTATTGGAGTTGATGACAAAATGAGACAAAGCAAGGCTACTTCATAATTCTGTCCAAGCACATGCAAAAATTAGGTCACTGTGCCACCTGCAGAATACCAAACATCCTGTCTTTCAGCCAAAATGAGAAATTGCTACTGCTTTACAGATTATAGTTTATTCCCTGCCTAGTCTACCCAGCCAGACAGGTATGGTTTAGTGAGATACCCAATCAAAGATTCACCCTGCTGTCTGACAGGGTCCAATCTAGGGCAAAACCCCACTTCCTTAGATGCTTCCCCAAATTAACTAACCAAAGTTCAAATCCTATAATAAGTTCTAACACCCTCTCACTGGGACACTCCATGTTTCCTCATGGTCTGTGTTCCCCCTGACTACAACCCAACTTGTTTAACTACAGCACTGCTTCTGGTGGTCTTTGGGTGAAGGCCATTGACCAAGTAAATGCTAAAAAAGAAAAAAGTATGCCCGTAACTCCAAGTGTAATGTGAAACCTGTAAGAATCCCAGATCTGGGAGGGTTGAATTAGCTACAGAACACTTCCTAAAAGAGGAAGGGTCTTATAGACCAATACCCACAAACATTTGCTAAAGCTGCCAGGCATTATCAAAGCACTCCACAGGCATTATTATTATTATTATTATTATTATTATCATCATCATCATCACATAAGGTAGGCATTATTGTTATCTCAATTTATAGATGAGGAAACTGAAACACAGAGAGATTGAGAAACCTCTCCAGGGTCAGATAGCTGGTAAGTGGTGGAGCCAGTGTTCAACCTGGTCACCTGACTCCAGGGCCCATGTGTCAGAGACATGGGACTCTGGAGGGAGAAGGGAGGTATGCAAGTATGGGTTCTGGGGGGGAAGCAGCAAAGCATGAGCAAAGGCATGGGGGCAAGAATAAGCAAGCCTACCTAACAAGCATCTTGACTGTGCTAGCATGTTATATAAAGATCTACACCATCCCTGCTCTTGTCTCCACTGACCCTCAGTGGGGGTTCTGATTCCCCTGAGGCTACCCCCAGGGCCAGCTGCAGCTGGGCAATAATTCTGGCTCTTAAAGTGGCTTTGATTCTGTCACCTTAGTGATAAAAACGCTACAACCTGCCTTCTACCCATACCTTGCTCTTCTCATCTCCCGAAAGCCTGATGTGGCACCCACCACTGGGTGTTGCCGGAGGGACTAAAATCAATCCTTCACCTAATTAACACCCACTCATCTCTCAGGTCTCCACATTCCAATGTCACTTCTTAGGGAAGCCTTCTCTAATTCTCTAGGAGAGGTTAGGTCCCTTTGTGGCAGGCTTTCACAGTGGCCTGAAGCTCCCCTTCAGTTAAGCCCATCGCTCTTGTTACAGTTCAGCGTATGCCCCCCCCCCCCCGCTAGGTGTGGAGTTCCCCCAGAGCAGAGGCGGGTGCACAACTTGTCAACCGCCTGGCACACCGCAGGACCTCTGAGTCGAAGAGGGGCTGACTGGCAGTAGAGGGTCAGGGAGAAGCTTCCCTTCCTACTCCGTACTCTTGCTTCATAATGCATCGCGATCCCTGCTGCTGGACTTTCTTGACCCAAACTCAAAAACCATCTTCAGTCAGGTCAGATGCTGCCTAGAGAAATCTAGCCACGCTCTGTCAGGCCCTTTTACTTTTAACAAGAGTCTTTCAGAAACTTCACCTTCTGAAAAGTGAACCTTCCCCTCTGCTGATTTATCCAAGGTCACGCTGTGTGAAACATCAAAGCTAGAAATAAAACTTGGATCAGCAACTCCCAAGATGGTGCTTGATCTCCTTCTTAAAGGAATAAAGAGGAGGAGCTGGGCTTGAACACTGATTCTCTAAGAGTGTTAATCAAAGGTGAACTTGTAATGCCTGCAGCTTCCACCTGTTATCCAGGAGACATTAAAGCAAAATGTGCCCTTCAGGAAAAGGTATTTTTTTAAAAACGAACACGGAAACACAAGAATTACAATCTGGACTTAGAATTAACATTGCAAAACTGATTTGAATAAAATCCTGGATTGTGATTCTCCTAAACTGGCTTGTCCACAGTGGAGTCAGTGTAAGCCAGAGTCGGTCAGAATCAGTTTCCTGTATAACCTCTTGGTAGAGGATACAGCAAGGCTAAAAAGCTGCAGGAAACATAAGTGTCCCTGGCATTGTTCTATGTTCCAATCTCATGAGAAGCCACTTGAAAATGAGTAAGATCAATGTTAAATTCGAAACTACATCGCCACACAGTGAGAAAGTTCAAATAAAAGCCAAGTTCTCAGCCTGCAGTGCTGAAGAATGAAAGCCAAGCAATTAGAGCTGAGAAAATGGATTACATAATTTTACAGCAGGAGACTTAATTCCGTAACAGCAGGGAATTTACTGTCTCAGGGTTCGGAATAACCAAGACACCTTTTTACCTGGGATGGGTCAGGCGCGAGGCGCGGTTCAGCCTGGGAAGCGGGCAGAGGAAAGAGACTGCAAATGCTCTCTGCCACCTTCTAGCCTGCAGTCTCTGGAATGGGAGAAGTGAGCCAGTCTGCAAAAAAGTAAAGCTGAATGGATGAACTAAGAACATCTTCCTGGATATGTAGGGCTCACTTCTGCACGTATTACTCACAAAACCCAGGCAGCCCCCAAATAATGGTGCTCTCCATGCTTCTTGGAAATGTTGATTTCTTCCACCAGTGCTGCCCCAAGCGATGTTATAAAATTATTCCTAGGAAACGAGGCAGGGCGGCTCGTTTCACCAAACCTCTTCCTGCATATAGTGCAAAGGGGTAAAAATAAGTACAATCCTTTTGCTCAAGTTCCTAATGAAAACTAATATTTGACAAGGCTTTGTTTGCTTTTCCTTTCCTGGCTATTTTCCATTCCCTTTTATTTTTCCTCTTTACAAGTACAGAATGTGTAATTTCATCTAGAAATAGACTCTTGGTTTTAAACAAAATACGTTTATCTAAAAGCAAACAATATCCTTCTCCAAGGAGAACGGACGGCGTGAGGCTACGGTGTAACCAGGGCCGCTGACAGACTGTTCCCAGTGCTACTCCTGGTGACCTGGGAGGCGACCCCACGTCCCGGATGGCCTAGGAACAAAACTTGGAAAGATGTCACATTTCTACATCATCGAAGTTGCATTTTTATCACACTGAGCCTTGACAGTAGGCCAACATGTACACAGACTGCGACATGATTTTAGTGAACAGAAAACCTGATTTGTTTGCACAAGTAGCCTTGATCATTCCTCTAACATTAAGGCAGCTTTGGATAGCTCCCCCCTTTTTCTTTTTTCTTTTCCTTTCTTTTTTCTCCTTTTCTTTTTTTTTTTTTTTTTGCCAACATAAGCTTGAAATGAAATGTCTAACTTGCTTCACAACTTACTGTGGACACACACACACTTCACACTTACTGTGGTTGGAGATTAGGTGAATTGCAGGAGGCATGTGCCTCAGGTGAATGTAGACTCGCCCTCCAGAATGGCTCCTCTGAGGCAGGGGAGCACCCTGAGAGTAAAGGACACTGTCTGTAGGCACTTGGCCTTGACTGCTTTTGGAATTTTCAATAGCAGAGTAAATGATTTTCCCAGATTATTTGATTAGCTATTGCTCATGATGACTTAAACCAAGAACAAGAGACTTGTCCCATCTGTAAGTGCGTTACATAAGGGTTAGAGGTAACAAACTTCTTGAGGGTCGAGTTTGAGCTACAAATGTAGGCTTAAGTAATGCAAGGTGGAAATGAGACGCAGAAATCATAGAAACAAATATATGGCATACACAGACAACTGAGCCCTGCTACGGAAAGCTTTAATCACCACATGTAAAAACAATACATTCACATATCAAAAATGGCTCCAAATGCTTTATCATCACCGTAACAGTCTAGAAATGAAAGTTGCACTAATTAAAAAAAAAAAAAGCCTTCCTGTTCATAACCACAAGATTTTGAAACTGTTTCTCATAAACACATTTTTTTTTTTACCCTGAGACTGATGTCACCAAAGAGAAAAAGAAAAGTCGCGATCAGCTGGAATTTACTCAACATAGACTTTTAAAAGTCATTTATTCATTAATCTGGAATAGGTTCTCTTTACTCTCTCCACACATACTACGTGAGGACAAGAGGAAAAGGTGGCAGATGGTTGTGTCCAGTCTGTTTATATACTAATTACGATTCCTCAACTCAATCTATTGACCAAAACAGAATTTTAACATCAATTAATGCTACACTATCACACTGAAAAAATTTATCAAAATCAGCTCTTTCTTATAAAAGGAGAGTTGGACTACATTGTCAGACAAGAGGAAAAGAATCCTCTCTTACAATGTTGCAATGCACTCTACTTACTACATGTGAGCCAGCTAGGGAAGTTCAGAGTTCAGACAGACTGCCTTGCAAACCTCAAGTCAGGGCTCTCGGTCACACCTTCAGATAAGGTCTGCACAAGAAGAACCCCCAAATGCTACAACACTTAGTCCTTTCGAGTGATGGGAAGGGCAATCGTGTTAAACTGAAAACAAGACATCCATGTTGAAGTGGGGGTCACCATAGCATTTTGTGTGTGTGTAAATAACAAATACATGGAACAAAAAGATTTTCAAAATCGGAATTCCTGATGTCTCTAGTTGTTTTCTGGTGAATGAGTCTAGAGCCTCTCACAAGGTTGTCTAGGGACTTTTCCTCCAATTATTTCCATAATAACCTCTGTGTGTTTCTAAAATGGGCTCTTCCTAAATACTCACAGCATTTCATGGGAGCTGGCTGCTAGGGTGTGCAGCTGGGTCAGGAAGTCTTTGTTGCTGCTTGGTTTCAGAGTGTCCTACGTAACAGTTTCCTGTGTACTACTTACTGTGAATTGCCCAGTTACATGTACTCTGGGCTACAATAAATCTGGGGATTTATGGCAGTTAAAGAATTACCATGCCTAATCTTGCTCCATTCTCTTTATTTTTATTATTTCTAGATATCTTCCCAATTCAAATGATTGAAACGAGGCACACAGGCCTGGGCACTTACTGGCTTTTTCCTGAGAAGTTAAGTTATGTTCACAACCTCTCGGCCAAAACTGAATGAGGATAATGGGAAGAGAATTCACTATTATACTGAGTTAGGAAACGGTTTTCTGGCCAGGCTTGATACAAGTGTATTCTTTTTTTCAGGAAGAACCATGGACAATCAAGGTTGGGACACAGCGATCATCTGGCCGATTCCCCCATCTGATACCTGAACTCTGGTATGACATTTCTGCCAAGGTGTTGTCTAGTCTCTGCCAGACTATCTACAGGGGCGGGAAGCTGTTCCAACATTGCCTATTCTTCTTCAGAATAGAATAATAGCAAAATAGATGAAACAGGTACACAAAGTTGTATTAGGCGTGATTATAAATTGTATCTAACTGTTCAAGAGCTTGCAGATTGTCATTCTGCTACTCAAAACAAAGGGATTTCACTTTGAAGGTGCAATAAACACTGTGTGCAGCAAGTCCTGCAACCAGAGTTCAAGAGCCCCGGTGGATGAATTGTGGGCTAACTGCCCTCTGCAGTTGTCAACGTGGGAACAAGAGAATGAGACGGCAGCCTGCCCTCCAGACGCAATCAGAAGCAGGACACTCTACCTTGACTTTCTCCCTCTGGCTGGTCTGGCAGCACTGTAAATAATGGCTTTATTTCTGAGTTCTCTCAAGGTACTCAGACTGCCTCAGGGTTTAAAATTCCCACTTCAGGGGGTGCCTGGGTGGCTCAGTCGGTTAAGTGTCCAACTTTGGCTCAGGTCATAATCTTGTGGTTCATGAGTTCAAGCCCCACGTCGGGCTCTGTGATGACAGCTCAGAGCCTGGAGCCTGCTTCAGATTCTGTGTCTCCCTCTATCTGCCCCTCCCCTGCTCATGCCCTCTTTCTCTCTCTCTCTCTCTCTCTCTCTCTCCCCCTTTCTCTCTCTCAAATAATAAATAAACATTAAAAAAAATTAAAATTCCCACTTCAGAAGACCAACAAAGGCAACATATTGATTGGTGGACAATACTCTCAGAATTCAACTTACAAAGGATCAATTCTTCTGAAGGGACACAGTTATGTCTGTTTTTTTTTTATTTTTTCAACATATATATGAATAAATAGAACACACATGTAAACTTTACAGACTCTGAATGATCATGTTAATTGAGACCCAGCTGATTCAGTTTCGAGTGCTATCTTTCACCTCTGTGTTAAAATGGCAATGGTTATCAATCTTTAACAGACAAGACTACGAGCAACAGACAAAAACAGAACAACAAAAAAACCAACCTTCAAGTCAGTATGCCTTTTTATATGGACGCCACTTTTTTCCATATCTGTTTCAAAAGTATCAGATAGTGAACATTTAGTGGCTAGATGACAGGAGAGCAAATCTTCCTGCAAAACAGACTAGAACTTCCTTGACCACTGAGATTTGGAAGTGAAATCAATAAAAATCTATCAAGTACTCAGGGTAGATCTGGTTGGCGTCAAACACCACAAAGATCTTTGGGTTCCAGGTATCATCCACACAGCTGTCGTATAAATTCACATAGCTCCCGTCTTTGGAAGGAGGCCGCATGTATTTGGAGTCTCCGTTTATGTAATCCCCAATTAGCACTCGAGCAAGAAACATAGATTTATACGTTCTGAACAGATGCCGCTGTTGCAGGCTGACGCCATGAATTTGGAATGTGTTTCCGTGCTTTATGTCATCTTTGCAGAAGCGACTGGAGTAAGCAGCATCTCTAGCAAAATAGGTTCCTTAAACAAAAAGGACCAGAAGAAGCCAAGATTACTCTGAAGAATATAGGAAACACAAGCAAAAACACTCTAATTGTTAGGGGAGCAGACACGTGGAATCGTATAACAAAAGGAGATGTGGAATGTCCTTGTCTGCAGATCTTTAAGGAAAGAACAGAAAGCACATGCTGTGGACCACCCCACAGATAGATTTGTTACACAGACCATTCCCCACCACCGACACCCTCCCCCGCTCCCACCAAAACAGAGCTATCAGTCTTCTATTTTCAAAAGAAAGCTTCTAGAGAAATCCAGTACGTAAGACAGATACAGTCTGTTTCCGTGACTAAAAGTAAGGCAAGGCCTGAGTTTTACCTGCTTGAATCTCCCTCCCATTTCTATTTCCCTCCAGCACTTTCCTCAGCCCACTGCCCTTGGCCAGCATTCACCAAGCTCTGCAGAGCGCAGTGGGAACTACTGGTCCATGGAGATTATTTCAAAACCCAAGAAACCACATTTCTATGATATGGGGTAGCAAATCAATAATATTTCTGGAGATAGTAACCACCCCACAACCACAAAGAGATCTCTGAAGAGTGCAACACTATTCACATCTGAGCACTCCCAAAGTACAATTTCACAGAGGTTCATCGCCTACATGTGAAAAGTCAATGAAGCATCAAATCTTCCCAAACGGTAGGCCTAGGAGACTGACATCGTGAAGGGAATATTTACTCTAAAATGTTTGGGAAACGAATCACAAAGTCTCAGGTTACCCAGTGCTGACAGGATTTATGGTAACGCTTTTCTAATCCTCTTACAGTCAGATCAATGGGATGACCTTTTCAGGAGTTACTTTAAAAATTAATTTACTCTTTAAAAATGTAGCATATCTTGATCCTAAGTGGTAGCCAGCTCTCTCGCTGGAGATAAGGTACAAAGTAAGGGCCAGAAAAATAAACATTCACCCCTACTTTTTCTCCTCATTTCTCACCTTAATTTGCTTGAGTAGTAGGTATAAATTTGAGAGCCTGGACTTTCACAGTATTAGAAAAAAACGTGAGGAGTTCCCCCATTACTCCTTATTGCTCATTAATATCCTTACCTATCATTTTCTAAAAAACAAAATGAACAGAAAATACTAGTACCTAGACCTGGGTACAATGTGATCAATTTATTTTATAGTTCTTTATACATTGGACATAAAACGGTTTGGTATACACTCATACCTGTATAGGATTTATACATGGAAATTAAATGTAATGCAAAAATCAGCCAATACAGACATGCTGTCCCATCTGAATGACTAGGACTTGGGGAGCTACTTAATCTGGTAGAGGTGTCAAAGTCTTACTTCTACCTTGTACATGCAGGAGGTGGCTTTTCCGTGGCTCAGAAACTCTGAGGGTGTGCCAGGAACCTAGTACAGTTTAACTTTTAACTTAATGACTATCAAACTCCTGAATTATGAAACAATCAATTATCTCTAAAGAGATGAGATTGTCTCCTAGGACTCAAACTGGGCCTGGAATTCTGATAATTACCTTTCCCAAAGACAGCACCATGTATACCATTTATTCTCCAATCGAAGTTATGAATGCAAATTGCTTCCACAAATTCACTGCTGGTACCATGAAAGAGCATCTGTTCATTAATCTGAGGCACGCCTCGTTTTTTCTTGAGCTGAGCCTTTTTCCTAAGCACAGAATACACATAGGCATAAAACACACAGAGAGATAGACCATAAGTGGCATTTATTAATTTTCAGAAGAGCCAAGTTCAATAACGAAGGGTAAAACAGAAAAGACTTCTTTAACATAAATCATAGGTGGTGAAAACAGCTCTGGAAAAGAAATAACCTCAAATGCTCTTGGACACATAATCATCTTACCAAAAATTATTAGTTAAAATTGAGACTTAAGGTTGAAAATTATACTCAAAACTATAGAGATATCCCAGATGATGCCCCATCATAGTCAAGGTAACTGAATGCCTAAGCCAGCCACGCTTTCTAGATGCCTAAAAATGACACGATAAACAACGAAATAATATAAACTTCAGAGAGTCTTTAAACAGTGCATTCCTTGAGCAGGGACCATGCCTTAATCTTTTTATCTCCAGAGACTAGAATATGTTGGTTGGATTGAACTGAATTTTGAATCGTAGGGCTGGAAGGAACATTAACCCATCTAGTTCAACACACTTCCCAGTGAACAAATCTCTTCCAACATATAAAAAGATATTCAGTGCAAGACTGATTGTAACAGTAAAAAACAAACAAACTAAAAACAGCCTAAAATTCTTTCATAGAAAAATGAATAATTATATATCCATACCTTAAAGTTAAAATAAACCAGATCTACATGTACTAGACAACTCTTGAAAAATAATGTTGAATGTAAAAGGAATGTTGCAGAAAGAGACAAATGACTCAATACTGTATATTGCATATGAACACATATAGGTAGTAAAAAATATAAAAACATGGACAAGAAGGTAGAACACCAGCCTCAGGAGGAAAGCAGAACAGGAAGGGGATGGGATAAACACTTCCACTGTATTTGTAATGTTTGTATCTTTAAAAAAGCCCAAACAATACATATGCACTCCTATGTTTATCGCAGCATTATTTATAATAACTAAGATATGGAAGCAGCCCAAGTGTCCATTGATAGGCAAATGGATAAAGAAGATGTGGTGTATACACACACACACACACACACACACACACACACACACACACACACAGTGTAATATTAAGCAGCCATAAAAAAGAATGAGATCTTGCCATCTGCAACAACATGGATAGACCTAGAGGGTATTATGCTAAGTGAAATAAGTCAGACTGAGAAAGACAAATATCATATGATCTCACTCACATGTGGAATCTAAAACAAATGTATAAACAAAAAAAAAAAAAACATAATCAGACCTATAAATACAGAGAACAAACTGATGGTTGCCAGAGGGCAGGGGGTTAGGGGGCCGGGCAAAATGGGTGAAGGGGAGAGGGAAACACAGGCTTCCAGTCATGGAATGAATAAGTCACAGGAATAAAAGACACAGAATAGGGAATATGGCCAATGATATTGTAATAGCCTTGTATGGTGACAGATGGTAGCTATACTTGTGGTGAGCAGGGTATTGTATACAGAGAAGTTGAATCGTCATGCTGTATGCCTAAAACTACTGTAACACTGTACATCAACTATACTCAAATAAAAATAAATAACAACAAATAAACATAAAACTAAACAGTCATGGAGATGAAAAGCACAGCACAGGGAGTAGAGTCAATGATATTGTGATAACACTACAGTGACCAATGGGAATACATGTATTTTGATGAGCAGCGAGTCACGTGTAGAATTGTTGAATCACTATGTTGTACACCCGAAACTAATACAACACTGTGTGTCAACTAAACTTCAGTAATAAAAATAAATTTAAAAAATACACTAAAAAATGAAAAAGCCCACATACAAAAATGAAGAAAATATTAAAAAATGTAACAAATATCAAAATGTTAAATCTCATTGTCAGGTACAAGGGTGTCTGTGAACTAACTGCAGCATTTCCATATTTCTATGAAATACTTCATAGAAAAGAGATCTTAAAAATTTAAAAATCCCCTCCCCTCATTATATCTCTGATAAATAGCTACTTAACATCTGCTTCAATTCATTCCAGTACACACTTTGCACGACAGCACAACTCTCTGTGATCAGCTAGAATGGTTAGGAAGTACGTTGCCCGCAATACTGAACCAAAATCTGCCTTCTTGTTAATGTCCACTGATTGGTCCCAGTAATTCTCTCCTGAACACAGAACAACTCCAATCACTTATATGTAACAACTCTGTGATTCTCCAAAATATAACCAATGAACACCAACCTAGGCTTTCTTCTAGAGGTTAAACATCCATTCCCTCAACTATTCTCAGAGGGCACGGCTTCCAGGCCTTTTTCTATCCTGGACAGCCTTTAGTTGACAAGAGTCTGCTGGATACCTTCTAATTTATAAATGTTGGTAAGAAATAGAAAAAGTCCAGATACCATCAGCCAGCACGGCTCTCCTGGTGTACCACCGAGTTCATTTTGCAGCAGAGGCGTGAATTTGTAGTCACTCAAAACACAATTCTGTACTCACTCAGAACCTCCAAGACTTTCTCAAACCGATCTCTTTTTGGCTTCCTATATTTGTACAACTGATTTATAAACCTAATGTAGTAGGTTCATTTCGATTAAACTTGATATAGTAATTTTTTTAAATACATAATTGATAATCAACATGCAGGTTAGTGACTATGTGGGGGAATGGTACTTGCATTTAAACGAGAGAAATGGTGGGGCACCTGGGTGGCTCAGTTGGCTGAGGGTCCAACTCTTGATTTTGGCTCAGGTCATGATCTCACAGTGAGTTCGAGCCCCACACAGTGCAGAGTCTGCTTGGGATTCTCTCTGCCCCTCACCCTCTCGTTCTCCCTCTCTCTCAAATTAAATAAACTTTTTAAAAGCAACAGAAATGGAAATGGTCTCAAGAGTCATTTGACAATATGTATCAAAACTTCAAGGGTGCCTGGGTGGCTCAGTTGGTTAAGTGTCCAACTCTTGATTTTGGCTCAGGTCATGATTTCATGGTTTCGTGAATTCAAGCCCAGCATTGGGCTCTGCACTGGCAGCATGGAGTCTGCTTGGGATTCTCTCCCTCTCTCTTTCTGCCCCTCCCCTACTCTTGCTGTCTCTGTCGTTCTCCAAATAAATAAGCAAAATTAAAAAAAAAACAAACTTCAATGTATATGCTTTGATCTACTGGTGATGGTCTTTCAGATCATTAAGCATGGTGTTAGAAGGATGTGCATGAAACAAATATTTACTTCAGAAAAACCCAGCATGTTTTCACTACGAACAAATTTGCTGACTTTCTTTTTTAGAACTTTAGGTACTGACTTTCGTCTTTTTTCTTATGATACACATTTGTTGCTGTTCTAAGCAAGGAAAAAAATCTTAAAAAAAAAAAAGATAATATAATTTGTTTTGACAAATTTGTTTCAATCTTCCAAAGTCTTTCTACTCATGATTCATTTACACAACAAATAAGCTACCCTTTCTAGTTTTAAAGCTTTCTTTTTTTTTTTTTTTTAATTTTTTTTTTTTAACGTTTATTTATTTTTTTGGGACAGAGAGAGACAGAGCATGAACGGGGGAGGGGCAGAGAGAGAGGGAGACACAGAATCGGAAACAGGCTCCAGGCTCCGAGCCATCAGCCCAGAGCCTGACGCGGGGCTCGAACTCACGGACCGCGAAATCGTGACCTGGCTGAAGTCGGACGCTTAACCGACTGCGCCACCCAGGCGCCCCCAGTTTTAAAGCTTTCACAAGCGTGATAAGCAAGCCTTCTACATTTCTATCCAAATTAACAATCGAAATGTTGAGGGTCTCAAGAAGAAAGCATGCATGCCACTCAAGTTACTCTCTGCCCAATACTTATAACTGGGTATTAGTTTTTCTCTTCGAACTACTACTGGCATACATCTATCTTGCCTCCAGCATAAGCACCTTTGTCAACCATATTGTAGAAATCAAGTTGCATTGTCTAAGGGGCTCAGCTGTCTACCACTATGGTAATCCTCTTAGTTAGCTGGGCACGGCACTAGTGAATTCGTACTCTTTTTCCCCAAGTAAATATTTGTTTAGTATACATCTTTCTAAGGTCAAGCTTTACCATCTGTAATGACTAGAATGCACTTCAAAATCAGGATATTCACTCATTAATTTCTTTTAGAAATTAAAATAATTTCTAATTTGAAAATTCACTTGAGTCTCTCTTAGTGTGAGCATTGAAAATCTGCTGAGTCACTGGATTGGATGTGGCATATACCAGTTGAAGGCAGAGGTGGGGGTGGGGGGGCAAAGCTTTGCATCCCCACAGCATAATTTATCCTAGTGCCAACTACTAAGGCACCCATGAAATGTGCAGCCTCACATACTATGGCTTTGGGGTTCCAGAAAGGTTCACATTGAACTCTAGGACCTCTTGGGCTGCAGCTAAACCTTTGGGAAACATCATAGGACTCAAGCTACACTAAGTTCTTCACAACCCTGCCCTCCTATGCCCAACCCCACAGTCATTTCTGAACTTACAGAAAATACTGCAGCACCTACTTCTTGAAGGTATCTTACAATTACCCACCGTCTCAGGGACTAGGGTGCCAAAAGGGCTAAGTTGCCATGCGTCCTGAATTGCAACAGGAATATCTTCATGCTCCAGATTGAAGGAAGTTCGCCTAGGTTCAGACCAGTGGTTCTCCATCCTGGCTGCTGATTCTCCATCAGAATCACTTGCAGAACTTTTGAAAGGTAAAAGTGTCAGAACACAGAGGCTCTAATTTAGTAGACCCGGGATGGGTGATAGACATTGCCGCATGTTAAAGAGCTCTGCAGGTGATTTGGAGCACCCTCCCCTAAATCCATATTCTTAGTGAGGTAGCAGCTTTCACTGCTCTCATTTCCTTGATGCCGTATCCTGCCCAACCCTGGGTTAACCCAACCACCTTCACTCTCTGCTTTTACATATGGACTGCTGAAATAGATCACACAACATCCCCGTGGTCCCTACTCCAAATTCACATATTCCAACATCAGCTAAACCCTCAGCACTGATGGAAATGCTATGGTCCCCAAGTTAGCTCTTTCTCTCCCATTTTCCATAGTGGTCATTCCAAATCTCCCCTCTTCCCCTATCGCTCTCTCTTATCCACATTCCCTAACCCTTCATTCTCTGTAGGTGACCTCGCTTACTTCACCAAGGACACTTAAAGTTTCAGGAATTCCATAACCTAACCCCTCTCCTCATCCTCTACCTCCACTCATCTATAAACATGACTGGCCCACCCCTGTCTGGCTCCTTCTGTACATTCTAGTAAATTCTCTGAATTCCATGCCATCACACCTCTTTAGGAGCCTAAACGCATCAATTACTCTCCCCTTTCTCTTGTCCTTTAAACTCCCCCTCCCTGGGTTCTTTCCTATTGTAATTTATACATGCTCAGGTCCCTCCCATCTTTAAATTCAAAAATCTTAGCAGAACAAAACAAAGACACCTTTCTTAACTCCATGGTACCCATCTTCTCACATCCCTCCTCCTCTTCACTGCTAAGCTTCTTGGAAGAGCTGTCACATTTGGTGTATACACAGTATAGCATCTACCAACATTGCTCTCATCAAGGGTACCAATGACCTTGTTGCAAAATCCAAAGGACAAATTCAATATCATCTTGTTTGGCATCTCTTTTGTATGTGACCCTGAGGATGAGACCTACTTGCTTAAACTACTCTCTCTCCCTTTGGTTTCTGTGACTCCACCGTATATTGTTTTTCTTCCACTTTCTGTGGTTGTTACTTCTCAGTTTCTTTCTTGAGTTTTCCTCTGTCCATCCCTTGCAGAGTTCAGCCCTTGGTCCTCTTCTTTTCTTAATCTACATACACTTCCTGGTCATCTTATCAATTCTACAGCTTCTACGACCTCACATTTCCTAACAACTCCAAAACTTTTATTTCTAGTCTACACCACTCTCCTGAGCTATGACACATGTACCAACTACTGCTTCCTGCCCATCCTCCCTGAAGACAAAGACCAAAATCTGTTTCTGCCCATATTCCGTTAGTCAACCAAAATGAGTCAGAAACTCTGGAGTTCTCTTTCCCATCTCCTTACCCACACCACTGAATACATTAAATCATGATTCTACATCCTTGATATCTCAAAACCGTCCTCTTCCTCCCAACACAGCACATACCACTTCAGTTCAAGCCACCCAATGTGGCTCAGTTTAATTACTGAAACAATTTCCTAAACTGGTCTCCCTGCTTCTGATTGTGACCCCTTTAAACCAGGGTTTTTCAACCTTGGCACTATTGCCATTTTGGGCTAAATAATTGTTGTGAGAGGCTGTCTTGTGCACTGTAGGATGTTTTGCACCCACGCCTTCTCCCCAGTAGATACCAGTATTAATTCCTCACCCCACCACATGACAATTAAAAGTCATCTCCAGTCATTGACAAATATCCCCTGATGGGCAAAATCACTCCTAACTGAGACCACTGCTTTAGACCCCTTCTCCACAGTACAGCCTGCTAAATTATTTTTCTAAAATGCAAATCATATTGATCATTCTCTTGCTTAAAATTCTATAATGGCTTTCCACAGTCCCGGGAAAAAAAATCCAAACCCCTCAGTTTGATTTATAAGGCCCTGCATGGCCTACTCCTTCAGACTCTCTGACCTCAACTCTGGGTCAGTTCAACTCTGGTAAGGCTACTGAAGAAAATCACACAACTATTCCAATGGCTCTACTGCAAACTCCTCCATGCTCAACCTCCTGACTACCTTTCTACCTTCTTCTCTAACCACTCATCTCAATTTTCATTTTTATTTTGTGATACAATTGTCTGGCTCCTTGTCTAAATTATGGTCCTGTATACTACTATATCCCATGGGTGCCTAGGAAAGTGCATGTCACAAAGTAGGTACTCTGATATATTTATTAGAAGAAAGGAGAGGGGCGCCTGGGTGGCTCAGTCAGTTGGGCGTTCAACTTCAGCTCAGGTCATGATCTCACAGCTCCTGAGTTCGAGTCCCGCATTGTGCTCTGTGCTGACAGCTCAGAGCCTGGAGCCTGCTTCGGATTCTGTGTCTCCCTCTCCCTCTGCTCCTCCCCTGCTCACCCTCTGTATCTCTCTCTCTCAAAAATAAGTAAACAACAACAAAAAAGTTTTTTTTGAAGAAGAAAGGAGAAAAGTAAAAAACAAGGACTGAGCGACATGGAAATGGATGTCTGACCGCCCGTACGGTGAGTCAGAGGTTATGTGACAACAAGATTGACCAGGATTTTAGTTCTTAATGGAGATGTCAAAATAACAGGTTGTCCTTACTACGAGACCCAGTATTTTCTAATGTCATAGCAGGTGACAGGTTCATTTACCATCACAGATTTCTATAGGCCAACATTACATAAAATCATGAAGGGCGTGAACAGAGTGATACTTTTTCAGTGAAATTCCTAGTGTACAATGTTTAAACATGTGGATTCACTGGTACATTTTTACCACTATGATTAAATTGAGACAACTCTAGTTATGAGTTTAGTTATAACTGAACTCCACTTCAGAGGCCTGATTAAGAATAATGAATTAAGTTTTCATCAGACCATTTTAGAAAAACTCACTTTATTCACTGAGAGAATAAAATTTAAGGGGAGAGAGGCCTCCATCTTCCTCAACAAAAGAATCATGTCAACAAGAACCCAATAAAAGTGAGAATAAACTGAGGGTAGATGGTGGGGGGGGGGGGGGGAGGAAGGTGAGGGTGGGTGATGGGCATTGAGGAGGGCACCTGTTGGGATGAGCACTGGGTGTTGTATGGAAACAATTTGACAATAAATTTCACATTAAAAAAGAAAAAAAAGAACCCAACAAAACCTTCTACACTCAGTTAAACTCATTACTGTCAGAAATAAAAGTTAGCTTGGTCCAAAGACTCAGGACTATAAAGAATACAAGCTGAAACCCCTTATTTTACCATAAACTATTATGACAATAAAACCAGGAATATATTCAGGCCATATTAACTACTTATCAGGAGCATGAAAGAATTCCATGTATCATTACCAAACAAAAGTCAGCCTAATTTTCAAGTATATGCGAATGAAATGAGTTAAGGTCTGTGATTTTCTTTGAAATACTTCAGCAACAACAATAGAAAACAAAAAAGGAAATGGATTATGTGTGGTTAAATATGTTAAGTCAGGATGATGGATACATTATATGATTCATTATATTCATTATATTAGATTCTATTATTTGAAATTTTCCTGAGCCAGTATTAAATGCCTGCTTATATTTAAAAAATTAAAAATCAACTATCATCATAAATTTAATTTAAATATTTAATAAAAACAAATAAAAATTTAATAAAAATATTTCCACTTATAAACCACTTATTTTAAGTAGCATTTGCTATTAAAAAATACAGCACAACAGGTTAATTTGGACAATACATTTAAGTTTTCTGTAATGGACTTTATTTTTAGATGAAGTGCATACTGAGCAATCCAATGGCTCATTTATACCCTAAATTAAGCAGTAAATCTACTACCTAAACTTTGGGCCTAATAAGACATTTGAAAGTATGTTCCACAATGTCCTTCAAAACAAAATAAGCAAATGACTAGAGGCAAGATAGTGTAGTTGCTTTTTAAAAAAATTTCAGCAATGTTGGGGTGCCTGGGTGGCTCAGGTGGTTAAGCGTATGAATCTTGATTTAGGCTCAGGTCATCATGTAACGTTGGTGGGATCGAGCCCCGAGTCAGGCTGTATGCTGGGTGTGGAACCTGCTTGGGATTTTCTCTCCCTTTCCCTCAGCCTCTTCCCGACTGGCACACGCACCCTCCCTCTCTCTAAAAAATAAAAAATAAATAAATGAGTTCAACAATGTTTCCAGAGACTTCTAATTCCACAGACAGGTCTGTACCACCAAAGTAATGTCAACAAAACTAAAGAGCTCCCTAGATTCCCTTCTAATGCAGATTTCAGCCAAGACTGCACAGTTCTGCACCTGGCAAGGAGAGGGGGTCTTTGCCCTTGGGGGTAGTGTCACAGGGCTGGAAGTGAACCTGACCTTCACCTCTAGGGCAGCTCTGTGTCACTCCCCGAGAGTGCTGAGGAGGAGCACTGACAGACAGGGTTGAGATACAAGAGAAACACACAGCGCATCTCCACAGGTGGTACAACACCTGAGGGGCAGTCCGGTTAGACATCTATGTTTTGCTATCTCTAAGACTACAAAGGTCTTAGAGGCCAAAGAGAGGGTTCAGATTGGACACCGTCTCACCTGCAGAAGAACTCCCACAAGTCCAGATTTTGAATTCTCTGAATTCTTTTAATTCTGTGGCGATCCATTGTTTTCCCAAAGAGACTAGCAACTTCATTATACTCATGTGTTTGATTGTGCAAAGGAATAAGCTGGAAAAAGAAGTTTGCATAGTTTTACTGGGGCCCTTTCCGCTCTTCCACAGTGGGGTTCATCAGCTCTGCTCTTACCTGATAGGGCACATCAGTGTTCACGTTCTCCCAGTGCGGGGGCATGGGGATAGCCTCGTTTTCACATATATAACTTTACATAGCAAAAGACAAGACAAAATATTAGAAGCTGTTAATAATCATTGTCAGTGCTTTAATTCCACCTTTTCTCCAAAGCTGAATTTTCATGTCTAGGGCATTGTGACAAACGCAATGAACTGAAGCTCTCGGCTCTTTATTTTCAAATATTTACTGCATGTCTTCTGTGTGCTACTTTTTTAGGTGCGGAATTGAAAACTCTGGTGGAAAACATCCAGTCTTAAATAACATCAAAATTTCACAAACAGTTGTTTAATGCTGTCCTGTTTTTTTTTAAATTGTCACAATTCCCTTAAAATATAAGGAAGATTTTAGATAAAGGAAAGGAATTTCCAAGAAGAAATGAAACTCTCAATTTAAAATCAAAACAGAACACAACCCTCTAAAAGACTGATACTGCCTATCAAATAAAATCCAAACCTCTTGGCAATACATGCAATGTGCTTCAAGCTCTAACTCACACCTAAGCCATTCTCTGTTTACTGCCCTCTCTTCCCCATACACAGCCTGTATTAATTCACCCAGTGAAGCCAGCGAAACTTTGAAAAACCTGCCCACCAAGTTGAAGCCACTGGATGTAAACACAGAAAAAAAGTAAGTTGGAGGGCTTAATGGCAAAAGGTTGAAAAGGACATACTAATCCTCCTTGGGGACTGGAGGTTACTGGAAGAAAGTCATAAATTTCAAGCCTATCTTTAGCTTAATTTCTAAAGCTCATTTTAATTTTTGAAAAGATCCTACAATCATATGATTTGAAAATTAACACATATAAAGAAACAACACATATAAAGAAACAGTGAAAATTAATCTGTCCAATTTTCAACTCTTGCCCCAACTCCAAGTAATCAGTTTTGGTTGTTTTTTTTTTTTTTTTTTTTTTTTTTTTTTTAGTCTTTGGGGGTATTCTTCCAGACTTCTTTAGGTTCACACAAGCCAAATTTTTCACCCACACATAAAATTTACAGGGTTTTTCTGCAGCCATCCCCCCCCCCAACTTAATATGTTCTTAGAGATGTTTCTGCATCAATAGATAGAGAGTAACCTCATTCCCAGCCCCTACCACAGAAACTGGCTCATGCAATACCTACTGGTTGAACAAATGAGTGCAATCTGTTTTGAAGATGCAGAAAATTCCATGGTACCGACATACCATAATTTATGTAACAAGTCCCTTGTTGATGGTATTTAGCATGTCTCTGACTATTTGCTACTGTTAAGAATGCTGCAAAACCACAAATTGATTCTTCTGCCATCTTACCTGTCTACTTGTGTATCTGTATGAGGACATCTGTGAGATGGAATTTCCGGGTCAAAGACTATTATTTAGATTCTGGCAGATACTGTCCAAATGCCCTCTCTGAAGGTTATGCTCATTAACATTACCACCAGAAATGTAGAGAATCCCTACTTCCAACAACCTCTCCAAAAAGGCACATTATCAAACTTTTGAATTTTTGACAATCTGATAGTAAAAAATTGTCTGGTGTAATTTGTACTTCCCTGATTCTGAGTGAGGCCAGATGTTTCTAATGATTTGCTGGTCTTCTACCATTCAGAGATTCTTAGGAGTACTTTATACATTACAGAGATGAGCCCTTTATGATCATGAGTAACAATACTTCTCCCAGTTGTTGCTTGTTTTTTGTTTTTGTTGGTTTTTTTTTTTTTTTTTTTTTTTTTACTTTGCCTGGAGTACCTTTTAGCTATGTAAAAGGGTTTTTTTGTTTGTGTTGTTTTAATTTTTATGTAGACCATAGCCTTAATTAATTGTAATTTCCTGGCCAGTAGGAAATGTGAACTATTCACCTTGTGTAATACACACTTGATATATTCCTGCGTAAATAATTTCTGTATCAACACCCACTTACCAGCATCGCTCTACTGTGGCAGACCTAACTGTTCTCCTCTGCTATTATCCTGCTTATTCTCGTCCATTCTGGTTAATTCTCTCCCTCTCCTGTCTTTGCTCTATGATTTGTATCGTCCGTGACAGAACAAAGTGTTCGGCCCCATAGTGTTGTTGCTTCTCTCCTCCAAAGTATACCAGAAATAATAACGTACAATTACAATAACATTTTCCGTTATTATGTCCCATTTTTTCCCTAGATTACATACCCTTGGGAAGCTAAGAAATTCGTTTATTATATTCCTTGTGCCTAAGAATAAAGATATGATGTGGTGGGTAAGAAAATAATATCCTCCACATTCCACAGCAGTACTAGGGCATTTGTTATAGAAGTGCTTGAATAAACTTTTAAATCAGGATGCTAAAATATAAGCCAAAAGCCTTAAGAAACAGACTGATAGAAACGTAAAGCATTTCTTTCCTTATTTGAATCCTTGTTTCAAAATATCTCCTTGGAAAGAGCAAAGAGGTATCCCTTCCAATTCACATGCTACCATTTTTTTTTTTCTGTTTTATTTTGTTCTTTGAACAGCAATATTTACTTGAGGGACCATGACAGAAAGTAGGAGGTATGCTCTCGAAGATTTTCCCCTTCAATTTCATTCACAGGAATAACAAATACTTACTCTTTTCTGGCATCTACAGCTCTCTTTTAGGGCTGTGTACCGCCAGAGAAACCAAACAGGACAATGTGGGACCCAGAGCCAGGAGCAGAGGGCTGTGCTGCCGTCCCACTGAGCTCACACCTTCTTTAGGTCTCCTTTGGTCATTACAGATTTGGAATCACTCCCAGGGGTTGCCCAATGGGGCTCAGTGGAGGTAGAGAAAAAGGGGGCAAGTGCCTAGGAGTTATAAGTAGCCCATATAACTGGATGGCTCTAGAGTATTTACAAGTTAATTCAAACCTACTTCAGCAAGCTATTTTAAGGATTTATAGCAGAGACCATATGGCATTCTGTGACCATCCTAAAGACATGAAAAATGTAAATACAGAAGGGGAAATGAAGAGCAAAACAGGAAAGGAAACAAGGGCAGACAACCATCATACTGTACTTCATCAACTAATGCAAAATTCAGCCATGAAAAGACCAACATGAAGATCGTTAAATAAGCTACCCAAACATTTTCAGTCTATTTGTGCCTCTGTCAAATACTCAAAAAGAGGAGGAAAGCCCACTCTCTCTATCCCTGTTCTCTTTACAATACCTGAAAGCACTGATAGAAAAGGGGGCTCTTTTTATTAAGCGCTGTTTTCCAGTGATGAGATTCATTTGCTTCATTTCTGTAGGCAAAGACAAAGATATTAGATAGGCGGTAGGGACAGATTGTGCTACAAATAGTCACGAAGATGTGTAGCCACAGCACATGGCGATCCGGAACCATGGCACTTGGGGAGGCGCTGGTGAGCACAGTGTATCAAGGACCCCTTGCCACACATCTATTCATGACATCCTAGGAGCGCTATTCAGGGAACATGGCTTCATCATTCGGTCACACAAAGGATGCTAGGCTCAGACTGCTAAGTACACAGGGTCCGTACCTTTCTGTAGCACACTTAAGTTTAAGCTGATTCTACGGTGCAAGACTTAGGAAAATAAAGAGTATTAGAAAGAGAATAAAATTATAGTACCGAATCTTCTGGTCAGTTTATGAAATGGGAAGTGTACTTTGATTGCTCCAAAAATTTGGGGAATGATAAAAAGATACACTACCACTATAAAACTGAAAGAATTCACAGAATTTCAAAAATTGGTACATTTCTGGCCTTCTCTACACCATATACCAAAACCAACAATAGAAAATCTAGCTAGACTAAATACGTGCTTCTTCAAGAGGTTCTGGTGAGGTAAGACTAATAACTAACTGGAAGTGTCATCTTCTCTCTTCTGTGCCTTAGCTGTGGCACTGTTACCAGATCCATGTCTTCGTTCCCACAAAGTTTAGTGCTGAGGCTTACTTTGAGGTCCCAGTCAGTGTATCTTATCTAATTGGCATCATTCCATTCCAAAATAAAGAGCTTCGCCCATCCAGGCAAATGCTGTAAAATATAGAGTGTGCCCTGCCCTTTTCAGATTCCCCTAGGTTCTGCACACACACTGGCATCACCGCTGTGCAGGAAAAAGCAAGATCACCTCAGCACAGGAGGCAAAGGCTGCAGGGTCTTCTACTACCTCACTCTGAGTTTCCTCTTCACCATTTTTACCAAGAGCACCTGAGTCAGCTTATGGCAAAACAGTTGGAGCTAATTTTGCAAATAGTACATTCGAAATACTGATGATACCTTTGATGCAGTATCATCATATAGAGGGGCTGGTGGAATTAAATGATTGAATGTGACTCCTATTCTTTGATAAAGACATTTTTTAACAAACTGTATGGTCTGAGAGAAAGCTCTCCCCAAAATACAGTTTATTAGCAAATATTCTTTCAGAAACGTATGGCTTGCTGAATTAAATGTGTTGATAAACTTCATCCTCTACATGAAGCGTGATGTGTGTGCATATCACTACGTCCTAGTATTGCTTCAAACTGGCACTTGTACACAAGATGTCTGAAAGGTCTAGCGAATACCTTCTGTCTACACTGCAGCAAAAAGACAAATGTCAGGGCCCTTGAAGGCAGCCTATTTAGCTAATGTCATAAAAAAGCAGTTATGGGTTAGTTGGGAAGAAGAATATAATGGTTTAAATTCTCAATAATAAAATAAAAACTTTGGGGGGACAATAATGATTAGAGATTTGGTTGCATCTATCTCTTACTGGACAAATCCCCTTTACCATTTCTGGGCCTTAGTTCATCCAAGGGAATTTTCTTAGGTGTCACCACCCGCCCACACCACAACACAACACAACTCTGCCATAAAGACACTACTCATAGGCCAAAATGAACAAATCAGGAGACTATAGATGCTAGAGAGGATGTGGAGAAATGGGAACCTTCTTGCACTGTTGGTCGGAATGTAAACTGGGGCAGCCGCTCTGGAAAACAGTGTGGAAGTTCCTAAAAAAATTAAAAATAGAACTACCCTATGACCCAGCAATAGCACTGCTAGGAATCTACGCAAGGGATACAGGAGTGCTGATGCATAGGGGCACTTGTACTCCAATGATCATAGCAGCACTTTCAACAATAGCCAAATTATGGAAAGAGCCTAATTGTCCATCAACTGACAAATGGATAAAGAAGATGGGGTTTATATATACAATGGAATACCACTTGGCAATGAGAAAGAATGAAATCTGGCCATTTGTAGCAACATGGATGGAACTGGAGAGTGTTATGCTAAGTGAAATAAGTCAGGCAGAGAAAGACAGATACCATATGTTTTCACTCATATGTGGATCCTGAGAAACTTAACAGAAGACCAGGGGAAGGGGGAGGGGCAGGGGGGAAGTTACAGAGAGGGAAGGAGGCAAACCATAAGAGACTCTTAAATACTTGAGAACAAATTGAGGGTTGATGGGGGGTGGGGGAGAGGGGAAAGTGGGTTATGGGCATTGAGGAGGGCACCTTTTGGGATAAGCACTACGTGTTGTATGCAAACCAATTTGACAATAAAATATATATAAAGAACAACAACAACAACAACAAAAAGACACTACTCATAGAAACTAGGACGGAACATCTATATGACTGAACCACGTGGCAGCCAAAATATGCTTTATTAAGAAAGCCTTCCAGAGCACCTGGCTGGCTCAGTCAGTACAGCATGTGACTCCTGACCTTGGAGTTGTATGTTTGAGCCCCACATTGGGTGGAGAGGTTAATTAAAAATAAAACCTTAAAAAACAAAAAGGCTTCCCTTCTAGGTCTTGTATGCCTCTATGCCACAAACAGCTGAAACCAACAGCTTGAAACTAAAAGAGTTGAATCCGACAGGTTTTTCATGGGATATCTAAAACCATGCCCATAGATCATGGATGAAATCCAAAGTAGGACTGATTTCCAGATTAGCTGGCTGTTCTGTGAAAGAGCCAATGAAATCAGAAAATGGCAAAAGGCAACATCCATTAAAGAAATAGTTTTCTGGTAAAGACACTAAGAGATGGGTCGTTCAGCTGAACTTTGGTCTTAAAACTATCACCAGCTACCTATGACTTTGTTACTTAACCTCTCAGATGGATCCTTAAAATACAAAGATTCCCAGATATTTCAATGATGAACAAAACAACAGCTAAAAAGTGTTTTGTGTTCCTTAGAGGAAAACTGTTACATAAGCTCAAAAGATATGACAATCTCCATACATGTTAGTATTGATAAGCATACAAATATTCCTTTACAAAAGGTAATGTTGTGCAAGATTTTAAATCTTGAATTTTTATAGAGAGATTTTTGTGTATGACAAAAAGGATTTATTTCACTAGGCACAAATATATTAACTAATTCTCATCTTCACAACTGTAGATTTTACTGTATCAATATGCTAAAAACACACAACTATTAGGGGAAAAAAACATACCTGCAAAGTCTATCTTGTAGCTGAATTTGGAAGTAGTAAAAGAAATGGCGCCACAAGGGTTTGTTTTGAAGCTTTTTTCGATATCTTCACTGCTAACTGTACACTGAATGTTGGTGTCCGGCTTTAAGACAAACCAGAGAGTGTCATTTACCAGCTGTTCATGTCAATGACTTGGCCACAGAGGCGGTTCTGTGGCCACAGAGACAGAGACTGGCGTGATGAGGGGAACTGACTGAGCGCCTGTTCTAGTTCCCACACACAGGGAGAATCACGGCTAAGCAAGCGTGTGCGAAACGGTGTAAGGACTTCCAGCTAAGAAACTCCAGCAACTGGTGAGAATCCCTCTCTCCAGACTGTTACAATTTCTACAAATGATTACAATAATTACAACTTCCTAACCGGCTCAACTTAAATCTTCTTTAGGTAGGCTTCTAAGTAAAGAAAGACCACCAAGCTTCTGGGTACTGGCTGAAATTCACTAGCCGTGACTCTGGACAGATTCCGTTAGCCTTTCTGAGTTTTGCTCTCTTTGACCATGAGACAGAGTGTTAACATCTGCTTCAGAGCTGCTGTGAGGCTAAAGTAGAAAATATACCTGCAACATCTAACATAATACCTGGCGGACACAAGGTGCTTAATATGGGCTTGCTCTCTTCCCCTCCTCCTCGTTCACCAAATGGAACTTGGAGTTGTTCAGCCATACTGAGACTATGTAACTCAGTCACACTCGCCTCTGTACACACAGTGAACTCGCACTGCTTCTTCTAAATACATGATTGAGGGGCACCTGGGTGGCTCAGTCGGTTGGGCGTCCGACTTCGGCTCAGGTCATGATCTCACGGTCCGTGAGTTTGAGCCCCGCATTGGGCTCTGTGCTGACAGCTCAGGGCCTAGAGCCTGCTTCAGGTTCTGTGTCTCCCTCTCTCTCTGTCCCTCCCCCACTCACGCTCTATCTCTCTCTATCAAAAAAATGAATAAATGTTAAAAAAAAATAAATAAATACATGATTGAGAAAACCTGGGGAAAGGAGAAGGAAAAGGACTAGAAGAATTTCTCACTTTTCTTTTAGTCAAGCTACCTGATTTCCTTAAGGTTTGATTTCCTTCCAGGTCTGCACTGCTACTTTGTGCGTCAGCAAAGTGATGCTGAGTGAAGGGGATGCCCTTGTGCTACATTCTGGAAAGGAGGTACCTGAAACATGTGCCACTTCCCGCACTCCGCCAAGTAAAACCAGCCCCACTGGGTGTCTGACGTGTCCATCTCATCCATCTCACTATTTGCCGTTCCGGGTAAAAATTCTTCTGCTTTGTGAAACATCTCCTGAAAAGCCAGAAAGGGGCAGAAGAAGAAATATACGTTTCTTAACAATCAATGTACTTTTTATACATCTTTTTTCTTCTTACAAAGAACTGTATTCCAAGTGTCCTTACCACGGTGACACTTCAAAAATACCATCCTCTGGGGTGCCTGGGTGGCTCAATCAGTTAAGTGTCCAACTCTTGATTTTGGCTCAGGTCATGATCTCATCATTTGTAAGATTGAGCCTCACATCAAGGCTCTGCACTGACAGCATGGAGCCTGTTTGGGATATTCTCTCTCTCTCTCTCTCTCTCTCTCTCTCTCTCTGTCCCCCCTCCCCTGTTTGCACTCTTTTTCCCTCTCTCTCAAAATAAATAAATAAACTTAAAAAAATAAAAGTACCATTTTCCCTGGCATATTGACTCTGAAGACAAACATTTAAAAAGGCTGAATATCACTGCTTAACAAATAAAACAAATAATAATACACTTAAGTAAGATATATCAATGCGCCAATGATTTAAGATATTTCAATATCTATAAGCACTCCAGATTCTCAGTACAGAGCCAAGAAATTTCTGTCTTACCATATGTTCACATATTTGGTCAAAAGAATCCATGTATCACATTAGTTAAAACCAAATACACCTGAGTTTTGTTTTAAACATTCATTACTTCATTTAATGACATGGAAAGATGTTTGCAATCTATAGAGTTAAGTAAAAAGGAAGATTACAATACATAGAAATAGTATAATCCAATTTTAATAAAAAAAATTCATCTATATTTACCCACATGAATGTATTTGGATGTACATGTACGTATGTATATATATACACACACACATACAGGCACGCACACACACAGAAGAAAGTTTGGATATATATACAATTTATCATAGTTTTTTTCTGAGTGTTAGGATAATTTGCAGTAACTCTTATCTAGCTCTTAAAATATGCCAAGCACTAAGTGCCGTACATATAATAGCTCATTTAGGACTCACAACAATCCTGTAAAATAGGTATTATTATCCCAAATTTATAAATGAGGAAACTGGAGCACAGAGAGGTCATACAAAAAGGAAGCCAGGATTCAAACCCAGGCAGTCTGGATCCAGGGCCTGTGCCTGTAACCACCATAATATACTGCTTTGTACTTCATCAATGATGACTTTATAATCATCACCATATCAAGTAACTCATGTACACGTGATCTTTGAAAAGTTTTAAACATTCTTGGGTAGAGACTAGGATGAAGAGAGGGTCACCAGAAAAAGGGCAATGAGGTTAGCCAAAGAAGACTAACTATCTGGAATGTGTCCTCAGGGTTTCTGAATAAATTTAAGTTGCACAATTAATATATGAAAATATTCTCCTTGCAAAAAGTCAAAACATTCAAGATAAAGCTAAAAACGTTTTCGACCATCATCACTTCCATTTCTGATATCTTCTCTCCTTCCTTCCTCAGGGTTAACCAAGACTATCAACTTACTATGTGTGTTTCAGATGTGTGTGTGTGGCGGGGGGGGGGGGGGGGGGTTAACCATATACACACATACAAACATATAGTTATCGGTGATTTGTTAAAAATTGTATTTCCTACAGCTTTGATTTATTTTACAAAGAATATGTAACTACTTGAGTAATTTATAAAACATTTGTTTTAAATTTCATTACTTAAGATGGTCCACCCTGTATCCAGAAGCTGTATAACCTAGGATAAGTTTCTAATTACCTCGTCTAGGCCACAGTTTCTGCTTCATAAAATGGAGATTAAAGGCTCCTTCCTCATTGGGCTCTTGTTAGAAATGAATGAGATAATGCAGTAAAGTACCAAGTACAGTACCTGAGCTCAATGAAGGGGGCTTGTTATTTTTTATTCATGTTTGGAAACTTCTCCAAGGAATGCTTTACGATTATTTTGTGGATTTTTCCTTCATGTTTTAAAGTTGACTGGCTGCTAAGAAATGAAAAATACAACACCCTAGGGTCAAGAGCTTCAGGTACAGTACCCACTATTTGCCTTATACCTTTCAATCAGAAAATAAAGCCAATGGTTTAAAATTTAAGATCAATTGTTCATATTAACTATTCCAGCTCCTGCTCTTTCTTCTATTATCGTTCACATCATTTGTTCGTTCCACTGTGAGAAAGCAAGAATGACCTAAATTTATTTTTTCTTCTGAAAGTAACTCCCAAAATTTAGAAAGATGAGTTTAAAGGTAATAGCTAAGGTAAATATTTGGCTTAGGAGTTCTATCTTTTTTTACTAGAAGAGGGAAATAAAAACAAGAAATGGGAAACAGAAAATACTCTTTACACAGTATACATGCATCACTTGTGCTTTGCTATGTCACACTGTTCCAAAGATCACACTTTAAGCCAGGCTACAAATGTAAGTACTTTACCAAAGTCCTTCCAGAATTTCCTGTCATAAATAGCTTTAGGTGGGACCTAGGACAGACTCATATTTATCCCTATTTTCGAGAGGGCATCACTATAGGCAGGTGCCACCGTAGCGAACATTTCTAAAGCACTTCAAATTCCACAAAATATTTTGTCTTTTACAACCCCACGTGCAGGAAAAGTCACTATCTTCCAATCAAAGCTAGAGAAAAAATCAAGCAGGGAAAATGCAGTTATTTTGTCTAGAATCATAGTTAGTGGGGGGTGGGGGGGCTAGGGTGGTGGAGTAGCAGGAAGACCCTAGGCGTGCCTCACCCCTCGAACACAGCTAGACAAATATCAAATCATTCTGAACACCCAAGAAATCGATCTTAGGACAGAACAAACTGCACAACTAGGGGGAGAGAAGAGGCCACACTGTGGAGGGTAGGAGGTGCAGAGACATGGTTTGGGGGAGAGAAGGATCACAGGTGCTGCAGAGGAGAAGGAGCCATGGTCATGGAGAGACAGAGAGAGGGAGAGAGGGAGGGAGAGAAAGAAAGAAAGAAAGAAAGAAAGAAAGAAAGAAAGAAAGAAAGAAAGAAAGAAAGAAAGAAAAGCACAGAGGGAATCATACAAGGAAAACACTTTCCCAAAGTCATTGACTGGGAAAACAAGAGGGGCTGATTATGGCGAGTTTTTATAACCAGTGGGGCTCAAAGACTGAAGTTTTCGAAGTCTGCACTATGGCTGGTGTGGAGCCTGGTAGGCACTGTGGTGCTCTTGTAGGAAAGCAGGGCAGAGGCCCAGGAGCAGACAGTGTGATCTGAGGATCCCCTGGATGGACTGGGAGAAATGGTTCTCCCTTCTTGGAGCACATCTGGGAGAGGTGGTGGTGCCTCTCAGGGGACAAAATAGCCAGCAGGTGCCATTGCACTGCCCCATTTATTAGCATAAGGGCAGAGACACCTGCTGAGGGTGGCTAACCTGGGCACCAGGTTTTTGCTGTGCTTTACTCTAAACTCCAAGCTCCTGCACTTCAGTGCCACTGCCTTTCTGAGACAAACCAGCACCAGCCCAGTGAGACCCTTCTCCAGAGGACTAGTGCACGTTTGTGCCACACTGTCCCTAAAGTTTAGAGTTTTATAACTCAGTGGGCCTGCCTGGGATACAACACAGGTGCACTGTACTGCTGTGTAGGCAGATAGCTGGGACATAGGGTGAAGGCAGGGATCTCAGGGACACTTGGAAAACAGAGAGACTGTTTGCTCTTCTGGGAGGGCTTCCCAGACAGCGGTGGTTGCAAATTCCCCTTTCCAGTGTGAATGAGAGGGCTGGTGCCATTTCCCTCCCCTGTCCCACAGCATAAACTAACTTCAGTAACAGCACAGTGCCAACAGTGGTGACCTAAACTGCTTACACCGAGCTCCACTCCCGTGCACTCTGCAGGTGCTTCTTTACTATGGCAAGTGTGCCTGAGAACCAGAGTAGTGGGCCCCTCCCCCAGAAGGCCAGCATAAACACCCCCCACCCCACCAAGTCTACTGACCATAGTGTGCTGCAAAGCCCTAGCTTTAGTGGAAATAGGATCTGGTCTCTTTTAACAAGAAGACCAGAGCACACCCAGTTAAAATTTGCCACACTCTGGTCAAGGTCCAAATACTGCCTACTGTAGACAAGGAGAGCCTCTGCAGATGACTAGTCTGAAGGATAAAGTAGCTAAGACACAGAAGCAGAGTGCACACAGCACACACCAGAGAAACTCCCTGAAGCACAAGGACCTGGACACTATGTGACCTCTTCTTCAAAAAGCCTCAGGAACAGGAAACATAACAGGCTTCCCTAACACAGAGAAGAAGACATAGACCTAGACAAAATGCGAAGATAGAAGAACTCATCCCAAAAGAAAGAACAAGAAAAAGTCATGGTCAGGGATCTAATCGAAACAGATGTAAGTAATATGCCTGATTCAGAATTTAAAGCAACAATCATAAAGATACTAGCTGGGCTTGAGAAAAGCATGGAAGACACCAGGGAGTCGCTTACTGCAGAGATAAGACCTAAAAACTAGTCAGGCCAAAATAAAAATGCCAAGATGGAAAACTGGTAGGATGTAATGAACACATGGATGGAAGAAGGAGGGGAATGGATAAGTAATGCAGAACGATAAAATTATCAGGGTGTCTGGGTGGCTCAGTCAGTTGAATATCTGGCTCTTGATTTCAGCTCAGGTCATGATCCAAGGGTCATGGGATCAAGCCCCAAATAGGGTTCCACACTGAGCGTGCAGCCTGTTTAAGATTCTCTCCCTGTCTCCTCTACCTCTTTCCCTGGCGTGTGCTCTCTGTCTCTCAAATAAAAGAAAAAAGAATTTAAAAACAAGATAAAATTATGGAAAATAATGAAGCAGAAAAGAAGAGGGAAAGAAATATATTGGATCATGAATGTAGACTCAGAGAACTCAGCAACTTCATAAAGTATAACATTCATATCATAGGAGTCCCAGAAGAAAAGAGGGAAAGGGGGGTAGAAGGTTTATGTGAACAAATTACAGCTGAAAAATTCCCTCATCTAGGGAAGGAAATAGACATCCAACTCCAGGAGGCACAGAGAATTTGAATCTAAATCAACAAAAGCAGGCCAACACCAATACGTATCGTAGTAAAATTTGCAAAATATAGAGATGAGGGAAACATTTTAAAAGCAGCAAGGAAAAGAAATCCCTAGTTTACAAGAGAAGACAAACAAGGTTAGCAGCAGACCTCTCCACAGAAACTGGGCAGTCCAGAAGGGAGTGGCATGATATATTCAACATGCTAAATGGGAAAAATATGCAGCCAAGAATATTCTATCCAGCAAGGTTGTCATTCAGAAGAGAAGGAGAGATAAAGAGTTTCTCAAACAAAAGCTAAAAGAGTTCATGACCACTAAATTAGCCCTCCAAGAAATATTGAAGGGGACTCTTTGAGTGGGAAAGAAACACCAAAAGCAAAAATGTCTAGAAAAAAAAACAAACAGAAAATCTCCAGAAACGATGACTTAACAAGTAAATCAATGGCACTATTCATATCTATCAATAATCACTCTGAATGTAAATAGACTAAATGCAAAAGACACAGGGTGTCAGAACGGATTTAAAAAAAAAAAAAAAAAACAAGACCCATCGGGGTGCCTGGGTGGCTCAGTCAGTTAAGCGTCCAACTTCAGCACTTCAGCTCAGGCCATGATCTCATGGTTCATGAGTTCGAGCCCCACATGTGGCTCTGTGCTGACAGCTCAGAGTTGGAGCCTGCTTCAGATTCTATGTCTCCCTCTCTCTCTGCCCCTCTCTCATTCATGCTCTGTCTCTCCGTGTCTCTCAAAAATAAATAAACATTAAAAACAAAAACAAGACCCATATATATGCTGCCAACAAGAGACTCATTTTAGACCTAAAGACACCTCCAAATTGAAAGTGAAGGGATAGAGAATCATTTATCATGCTAAAGAACATTAAAGAAAGCCAGAGTAGCCATACTTCCATCAGACAAATGACATTTTTTTAAATGTTTATTTACTTACTTTGAAAGAGAATGAGTGTGAGCAGGGAAGGGGCACAGAGAGAGGGGGAGAGAGAATCCCAAGCAGGCCCTGTGCTACCAGAGCAGAGCCCAAGGCAGGGTTCAATCTCACGAACTGCAACATCATGACCTGAGCCAAAACCAAGAGTTGGATGCTTAACCAATTGAGCCACCTAGGCATCCAGGCAAACTAGATTTTAAACCAAAGACTTTAACGAGAAATGAAGAAGGGCAGTATATCATAATAAAGGGGTTTATCCAACAAGAAGATCTAACAATTGTAAATACTTACACCCCCACTTGAAAGCACCCAAATGCATAAAATAATTAATAACAAACATAAAGGAACTCTGATAATAATACAGTAATAGCAGGGGACTCTGACACCCCACTCACAGCAATGGACACATAATCTAAGCAGAAAATCAACAAGGAAACAATAGTTTTGAATGACATACTGGACCAAATGGACTTAACAGATATATTCAGAACATTTCATCCTAAAGCAGCAGAATACACATTCTTTTTGAGTGCACATGGGACATTCTCCAGGATAGATCACATACTGGGTCACAAATCAGCCCTCAATAAGTACAAAAAGATCGAGATCATACCATGCATATTTTCCAACAACAATGCTATGAAACTTGAAGTCAACCACAAGAAAAAATTTGGAAAGACCACAAATACATGGAAGCTAAATAACATCCTACGAAAACAAACAAATGGGTTAATCAGAAAATTAAGTAAAAAATTTAAAAAATACATGGAAACAAATGAAAATGAAAACATAACCATCCAAAATATTTGGGATGCAGCAAAAGTGGTCCTAAGAGGGAAGTATATAGCAATACACGTCTAACTCAATAAACAAGAAAAATCTCAAATACACAACCCAACCTTATATCTAAAGGAGCTAGAAAAAGAACAACAAATGTAGCCTAAAGCCAGCAGAAAAAGGGACATAGTAAAGATTAGAATAGGAATAAATGATAGAGACACAAACAAAAAAACCCAAGAAGAACAGATCAATGAAACCAGGAGCTGTTTCTCTGAAAGAAGTAATAAAATTGATAAACTTCTAGGCAGACTTATCAAAAAGAAAAGAGAAAGGACCCAAATAAATATAATCACGAATGAGAGAGGAGAGATCACAACTAACACCACAGATATACAAACAATTAAAGGAGAATATTATGAAAAATTATATGCTAACAAACTGGGTAGAAGAAATGGATAAATTCCTAGAAACATATAAACTACCAAAATTGAAACAGGAAGAAATAGAATATTTGAAAAACTAATAACCAGTAAAGAAATTGAATCTGTAATAAAAAATCTCCCAACCAACAACAGTCCAGAACCAGATGGCCTCCCAGGAGAATTCTACCAAACATTAAGTGATTAGTTAATACCTATTCTTCTCAAACTGTTCCAAAAAAGAGAAATGAAAGGAAAACTTCCAAACTCACTCTATGAGGCCAGCATTACATTGATTCCAAAACCAGACAAAGATCCCACTAGAAGAGAAAATTACTGGCCAATGTCCTTGATGAACATACATGTGAAAATTCTTAACAAAATACTAACAAATTGAATCCAACAGTACATTAAAAGAATCATTCACCAGGATCAAGTAACATTTATCCCTGGGCTGCAAGGAGGTTCAGTATTTGCAAATCAATCAACATGACACACCAAATTAATAAAGAAAGGCTAAGAACCGTGTGATCCTGTCAATAGATGCAGAAATGCATTTGACAAAGTACAGCATCCATCCTTGATAAAAACCTTCAACAAAGTAGGGATAGAGGGAACGTACCTCAACATCATAAAGTCCATATATGAATGACCCATAGCTAATATCATCCTCACTGGGGCAAAACTAAGAGCTTTTTCTCTACAGTCAGAAACAAGATAGGGATGTCTGCTCTCACCATTGTTATTCAACATAGTACTGGAAGTCCTAGCCTCAGAAATCAGACAATAAAAAGAAACAAAAGGTATCCAAATCAGCAAGGAAAAAGCTGAACTTTCACTATTTACAGATGACATAATACTCTATGTAAAAAACCTGAAAGACTCCAAAAAATTGCTAGAACTTGATATATGAAGTTGTATATGGTATCAGTAAAGTCTCAGGATACAACATCAAGGCACAGAAATCGGTTGCATCTCTATACACCAATAATTAAGCAGCAGAAAGAGAAATCAAGGAATCGATCCCATTTACAATTGCACCAAAAACCATAAGATACCTAGAAATAAACCTAACCAAATTGGTAAAGAGACCTGTACTCTGAAAACTATAGAATGCTTATGAAAGACACCGAAGAGGACACAAAGAAATGAAAAACATTCCATTCTCATGGGTTGGAAGAACAAATATTGTTAAAATTTCTATACTACCCAAAGCAATCTACACATTTAATGCAATACCTATCAAAATACCACCAGCATTTTTCACAGAGCTAAAACAAACAATCCTAAAATTTGTATGGAATCACAAAAGACCCCAAATAGCCAAAGCAATCTTGAAAAAGAAAAGTAAAGCTGGGGGCATCACAATTCTGGACTTCAAATTATCTTACAAAGTTATAGTGAGCAAAACAGTATGGTACTGGCACAAAAACAGACACATAGGACAATGGAACAGAATAGAAAACCCAGAAATGGGCCCCAACTATATGGTCAACTAATCTTCGACAAAGCAGGAAAGAATATCCAACGGAAAAAAGACAATCTTTTCAATAAATGGTGTGGGAAAACTGGACAGCTACATGCAGAAGAATTACACTGGACCACTTTCTTACACCAAACACAAAAATAAATTCAAAATGGATGAAATACCTAAATGTGAGATAAGAAACCATCAAAATCCTAGAGGAGAACACAGGAAGCAATCTCTTTGACATTGGCTTTAGCAACTTCTTACTAGACACATCCCCTGAGGCAAGGGAAACAAAAGCAAACATGAACTATCAGGACTTCATCAAGATAAAAAGCTTCTGCACAGTGAAGGAAACAATCAATAAAATTAAAAGGCAACCTTCAGAATATTTGCAAATGACATATCTGATAAAGGGTTAGTTTCCAAAATCTATAAAGAAAAACAAACAATCCAGTTAAGAAATAGGCAGAAGACATGAACAGGTATTTTTCCAAATAAGACATCCAGTGGCTAACAGACATATGAAAGTATCATCAGACTCAATATCACTCATCATCAGGGAAATACAAATCAAAACTACGGTGAGCTACCACCTCACACTCCTCAGAATGGCTAAATTTAACAACACGGGAAACAACAGATGTTGGTGAGGATGTGGAGAAAGGGGACCCCTCTTGCACTGCTGGTGGGAATGCAAACTGGTGTAGCCACCCTGGAAAACAGTATGGAGGTTCCTCAAAAAGTTAAAAATAGAACTATCCTATGACCCAGCAATTGCACTACTAGGTATTTGCCCAAAGGATACTAATTTGAAGGGACAGACACACGCACCCCAATGTTTACAGCAGCATTTTCAATAATCGCCAAATTAATGGAAAGAGCCAAATGTCCATCGACTGATGAATGAGAAGATGTGATGTGCATATAAATAAACAAACAAACATACATAGATACACACACACAATGGAATATTACTCAGTAATTAAAAAAATGAAATCTTGCAATTTACAGTAACATGGATAGAGCCAGGGTGTATTATGCTAGGCAAAATAAGTCAGTCAGAGAAAGACAAATACCATACGATTTCACTTATATATGGAATTTAAGAAACAAAACAGATGATGATAGGGGAAAAAAAGAGAGAGAGAGGCAAACCATAAAACAGACCCTTAACAACAGAGAAACAAACTGAGGGAAGGTGAGCGGTGGATGGGTTAAATGGGTGATGGGTATTAAGGAGGGCATTTGTTGTGATAAGCCCTGGGTGTAAGTGATTAATCACTGAATTCTACTCCTAAAACTAATATTACACTATATGTTAACTAACTGGAATTTAAATAAAAACTTGAGGGACGCCTGTTTCATTCTTAGGTTAAGCACCTGACTCTTGGTTTCTGCTCAGGTGACGATCTCACAGATTCATGAGTTTGAGCCCCATGTCCGGCTCTGCCCTAGCAGTAGGGAGCCTACTTGGGATTCTCTGCCTCTCCCTCTCTCTCTGCCCCTCCCCCACTCACGCTGCCTCCGTCTCTCTCAAAAAATAGACCTAAAAACAAAACAAAACAAAACCTTGAAACTAAAAAAACAAAAACAAAAACAAAAAACAAAGTAAAAAACAGAATCATAGAGTTAGCAGTACAAAGGAGATTAAAGAAACACCCAAGACCTCCTGAGCATCAGTTCTTCCCTAAACTGCCAACGCAGATGGCTTCATTTTCATATATGGACAGTTGCTCCTTCTCTCCTCTATTGTGAAAGCTTAATTTGGTTGCTTTACTTCTCAGACATTATGGCTTTTTCCCAAGAGTTAGTTCATAAGACTAAGTCTTATAGTTTTCTACAATAAGTTACTCCTCCAAAGGAAGGGCTATTCTGTATAACGAGGCTCAAAGAGTAAGCCAAGTTTAAATTAATAACTTCACAATACATTAACCATAGCAATAACGGACCTAGATTAGAACACATTTATAGGCAATACGAGGAATGTGAGCAAGCTGTCTGTCGTGGAGTAGGCAATTAATAAATGCTAGCTGAACGAGTTAGTTCAGCTACCATGCCAATGTTCAGTTTTTAATTGGCAGGATTGATGCTTCTGGCACACCAGGCTATGAAGAAAAGAAGCTAGTATAAACCAGAAAAGCATTTTATAAATTTTCAAGTGCAGTGGGTATGCTGGTCGAATCTGTCTATAATGCTATCTATCCAAAGAGACTATATGGAACCTGGGAATAGTCAATCTGGGTCATCAAATAGAAAGGCTATGTGGAAAAGTAATTTAACATCAAAATCCCAGTCTACAGGAGAAAAATAATGCCATCTTCCAGACCAGTTAAAAGATTTCTGCTAAGTTTATTACAGTGAATAAAATATTACAGTGAACAAAATGCTAACAAAATATTAGTATAAACACAGTATCTTCAGAAAAATCATATTTGGTAATGAAAACTTTCTTGTCTCTGAGACAAGAAATCTTCTTGTCTAAGAATAAGATCCAAAGATCCAAAGCCTGCTATTAAAAGCTTAAAAACAAGGTGGAGCTTTTGGAATGACACAGTAAGGAGTTCAGTGGGCCTTCCCAGCAAAATTGCATTTTAGTTGGTGAGCATCATTTTAAAAACCAAAGCAAACAAACAAAAACATGTAAAGTCTCTAAGGGCATATAGCAAATGGAGAAACATTTATTCAGAAAAAATCTACTAAATCTCAGAACAGGTGAGAGTGTGGCATTTGAGCCAAGATCTGTTCCATTACCCCATTCCTCCAGCACTCTGTTACAGAAGCTCTACCTCAGGTCTGTGCAGAGAAGAAGACAGGGGTTCCCTTTCCCTCCATATCCTAGTCCTGGGCTAGTTTCATCCTGGAAGGGGCAGGCTGTTGGTGTTTCTCATCCCCTTCAGCCTAGAGGTTCTGGGCAGGCCATAGATGGGACGGACCTCCTGGTTCCTCCACCCAGTCCTAGCTCATGTGGTGGAAACTCTACTCCAGGCCCAGTAGATTAGAGATACTGAGCCCTGATTGCTACCACCCTAGTTTACTCATAAGGTGGAAATTCCATGTCAGAAGGAGTAAGTCAAGAAGACCCGGGGCTACCAACACCCCTTCCACCCAAAGACCAGGTATCAATCACTATGGGAAAAGCCACTCCCACCCCAAGCCACAGGTATAGTGGCAACAGGGTTCTACTGAGGGGGAAAGGCACACTGTAGGGACAAAGAGCTCCATGTCTCTGAGGGGATTGACTTTATTTGGAACAGAAAATAGAGAACCTCATGCCAAAGAGCGTTATTGAAAATAATGGAAATATCCAGGAAAAGCAATGAAGAGGCCCAAAGCTCCGATACAAGCCAAATGGTAGAGCATACGGAAGTTTAATATAGAGAAACAGGGATAACCAAGGAAAGCCCTCCTGGGATTACAGTTAACCATGAGAGTCAGGAAGGCTGTGTACAAGCACCAGGCTGTACCTACCCAGGAATGATCAGAGCAGGTCATGGGACAGACTTGAAAACATTTCCTAAGCTGCATATGGAGGGATCAACACAGAGTGGAAACCTCCACTGGCACAAGAGGCTTAAACACAACCTCTGACCAAACATCGAACAACTGTCCTTTTTCCACTTAATCCTTTTATTAAAAAACAATAAATCAGTATCTATGTTGGTGGGTCTATTTCTGGATTCTGATCTATTCTAATAATCATTTTCTCTATCTTACTGCTAATACTACAGTTTTGATGACTGCAGTTTCACAATGAATCTTTAAATCAGGTAGTGTTAGTGTTCCAAATTTGTTCTTTTTCAGAATTGCTTAGCTCTACTAGGTCCTTTCAATTTTGATTGGGATGGTGTAGTATGTGACCCATTTGGAGATAACTGCCATCTTAATAATGTTGAGAATTTCAACCCATGAATGAGGCACATCTTTCTTTTTTTCTTTCTTTCTTTCTTTCTTTCTTTCTTTCTTTCTTTCTTTCTTTCTTTCTTTCTTTCTTTCTTTTTTAACATTTATGTATTTATTTTGAAAGAGAGAGCGTGAACAGGGGAGAGGCAGAGAGAGAGCAAGAGAACTCTGCAGGCTCTGCACTGTCAGCACAGAGCCCAAGGCGGGGCTCAATCTGACAAACTGTAAGATCCTGACCTGAGCTGAAATCAAGAGTCTGATATTTAACAGACTGGGCCACCTGGGCACCCTGAGGCATATCTATTGACTTGTTTTAGGTCTTCTTTACCTTTTTTTCAGTAATGTTTTACAGTTCTCAGTGTATAGGGTTTGCACATCATTTATGCAAGCTTCATGCTTAAGTATTCCACATTTTTTGTTATTGTAAATGGAATTGCATTTAAAATTTCAATTACTGGTTGAATGTTGCTTATATATAGAGGTACATTATTTTTTGTACATGGATCCTGTACTCAGCATCCTTACTAAACCTTCTTATTACTTCTAGGTTTTTGGACATTCCATCAGATCTTCTATACAGGCATTTCTAGAGATAGAGAGATAGAGAGATACAGATTGCCTTACTTTGTTTTAGCATATAGATGACTGCTATTTCTCATGCCTTCTTTTTCTTTCCTTATTGCAGTGATTATAACCTCCAGTGCATATTCAGTGATGAATAAAGAATGGGCATCATTTGTTCCTGATCTAAGTGAGAAAGTATTCAGTCTTTCACTCTTAAGTTTGATATTAGACACAGGTTTTTGTAGATGCCCCTTATGTCAGGGGTTCCCACAATCACCCTCAGGCTCACAGGAGAAGGACTCACAGGACTCAGAAGTTGTTCTATTCATGGTTACACTTTATTACAGTAAAAGTATACAGAGTCAAATAAGCAAAAGGGAAAAGTGCATGAAGTCCAGAGGAAAATGTATAAGCTTCCAAGTGTCCCCTCCCAATGGAGTCACATAGGACACACTTAATTCTCCCAGCAACCATATGTGAAAACAAGTACAAAGGGTTGCCAACCAGGGATGTTCACCTGAGCCTACATGTCCAGGGTTTTTACTAGGAGTTAGTCACGTAAGCATTTAGCACCCTATGTGACTGACCTCAGCTACGGACATTTCAGACCTCCAGAGAGAAAGCAAATGTTCACCATAAATCACACTGCCAGTATAAACTATCTACATAAATTGGGATAGCATGGCTCAAGATCTCAGGCATGCAAATATACTCATCAGACAAACTATTTTAAGAGCCCAGGCCTTTCTTGAGAATGTACACAGTTTGAGCACCCCAGGCCTGTTGAGTTAGCCCTTTTCTGCCCATCCGTTATCAGGTTGAGCAAGTTCTCTTCTACTCCCAGGTTAGAGTTTTTATCAAGGATACTGGATTTTGCCAAATGCTTTTTCTGAATACATTGAAATGATCATATGGGTTTTTTTTATTTTAGTTTGTTTATATGGTGAGTTACATTGATTGCTGTTCAAATATTAAACCAACCTTCCATTTTGAGGATACCATTTTGTAATTATGCATCAACCTTCTTATCTGTTAGACTCAATTTGCTAAAATTTTTCTTAAAATTTTTGTATCCGTGTTCATTAGCTGCTTATAATGTCTTTGGTTTTGGTATCAGGGTAATGCCAGCTTCATAGAATGAGTTGTGAGGTATAACCTTCTCTTCAATTTTCTGAAAGCTTGTGCAGAATTAGCACTGTTTCTTCCTTAAATATTTGTTAGAATTTACCAGAGAAACCATCTGGGCTTGGAGTTTTCTTTGTGGGTAGGCCTTTTCCATAAATTTGAACTCTTGAATAGATTTTAGGTTATTCATGTTATTTCTTCTTCAGTGAGCTCTGGTAGTTTGTGTCTTTAACATTAAATTGTTCATAACATTCCCTCACTACCCTTTAATGTTTGTAGAATATGTAGTGATGTCACCTCTCTTAATATTGATAATTTGTATTCTTTTTCTCCTGATCTGTCTGGCTAGAAGTTTATCAATTTTATTGATGCTCCTCAAAAAAAAAAACAAAAAACAAAAAACAAAAAACAAAAACAACAACAACAAAAAAAACCAGCTTCTGCATTCATTGATTTTTCTGTTTTAATTTCAGTGGTTTCCACTCTAAATTTTATTTCCTTGCTCCAGCTTGAGTTTAATTTGCTCTTCTTTTTCTAGTTTCTTAAGGAGGAAGCTATGGTCATGGATTTGTGACATTTCTTTTCCAATATAGGCATCAATTTAGCTATAAATTTCCCTTTCAGTACTGTTGTAGCAGCTTATCACAAGTTTGATCTGTTACCTTCATACTTTCTACCTCTTTGACCGATAGGTTAAAGTGCTATTTACTTACCAGACGCTTGTGGGTTTTACAGATCTTTCTTTTACTGAATTCTAATTTAATTCCATTTTGATCAGATAGCATACTTTATATGACTTGAATTCTTTTAAATGTACTGAGACTTATTTTACAGCCCAGAATGTGGTCTATCTTGTGAAATGTTCCCTGTATAGTTGAAAAAAAAAAGTGTATTCAGCTATTGTTGAGTGTAATGGTCTATAAATGTGAATTAGGTCAAGTTGGTTGACTGACGGTATTGTTCAAGTCTTCTATACCTTTGCTCATTTTTATCTACTTATTCTGGCAATTATTGAGAGAGGAGTAGTAAAGTTTCCAACGATAATGGGATTTATCTATTTCTCCCTACAGTTCTATTAGTTTTGCTTCAGGTATTTTGGAGCTCTATTATCAGGTATATAAATGTTTAGGGTTGTTACTGATTAACTGACCTCTGTATCATAGGAAATGACGTTCTTTTCTCTAATATCATCGTCTTTGAAACCCACTTTAATATACTACTCAAGCTTTCTCTTGACTGCTGTCAGCACCACAGATCTCTCTCCATTCAGTTTTATCCTACTTGCATCTTTATATTCAAAGTGTGTTTCTTGTAGACAGCTTAGAGTTGGGTCTTACTTTTTACTCTGATCTGACAATCTGTCCTCTAATTGAAGTGTTTACAGCATTTACTATGGTATGATTATTGATATTAGGTTTAAGTTTATCATCTCGCCATTTGCTTTTTACTTGTTCCTTTTGTTTTTGTTCCCTTTTCATCTTTTTCTATCTTCTTTTGGATTCAGTACACTTTTAGGATTCCATTTTATCTCCACTGGTGGATTAACTAGAACTCTTTGCTATACACACCTTTTCATTTCCTCCCTTTCCATTCACTGTAAAATCCACTCTAATTTAGTTTCTCTAGCTTCTGGCCCAATACCTCCTGCCACCATCACAAACAAGCAAACAAACATACTGGACTTGCGAGGATTTCCAATCCTAGCTTCATGTTGCTAAACCCTAGGCTCTTTTATCAGTCCTCATCTTACTTGACCTCTCTGTAACATTCCACAGCTTACCCTCTGTCCTGAATTACTCTTTTCTTGATTTCCATGAAATCATACTTTCTAGATTGTCTTACATTTTTCGCCACAAAATCTATCGCCTGCAACTTTTAGGTTCTGTGGGCTCACTCAGTCCTAGCCCCTTTTCTTGTCTTTCTCAGCAACTTCAAAACATGGTCAGTCCTCAAGAATCATGAAGTAGTTCACAGGCATTTTCAGAGGAAAAATTAAAGAAATTTGCTCATATACATTTTGTAAAGTTGAAATACATGAGTAATAGTGATTTTCATGGATTTCTTTAAAGTTACCAACTTGCTATGTCAGTATGTTCAGTCTCTGCTGATCAGTGCGTATCAGCTAGTGTTCAGCAAATATGGTGGTGTAGAACCAAGTGAACTTTCACCTCATCTTCAAACAAAGCCTCAAATCAATTTACTTTGTTGACAGGGTAGAGAAGAGACCAAAACTAGAGGCATTCCTCAGCTAAAACAGTAAGGTCTTAATATTCCTAAGAAGCTGTTAGCCCAAATTTAATGCCCAATTTAATTGTCGGGGGGAAAAAAAAAACAGCTATTGACAAAATTTCTTTATTATAGGACTCTGCTGGAAGTCACATAATATCAATGGCACATGATATGAGAGAGCAATTATTATCACATGAGTGTTTCAGCATATATTTTGTTTTAAAACTGAACAAACTACTTGTGGAAAAACACAAATCGGTCCGTGTAGTATATGTACGCTGTAATGAGGTAGAAGTACTCAATAACTTTTTGTTCTGCTTATCAGTGAAAACTCACGGCACAAGGGAAGACAGTTTTCATTTAGACGATGATGCTTTTGTGAGCCGTGACGTGGGCTGGAAAAGGTGCACCCCGCTCAAAACCGACAGAGCATGAGCTATACAAACAACAAGAAAAGGTGTTGCTGCATTACTAAAAGGCGTTTTAGACACATGGAACAATTAGAAGTCAACAATATGCCTCCTGATTGTAACTGAGTGTTGAAGGAAATAATGAAAATTGAGTGTCAGCAAATCTTGACAACTCAGTATGTGCTCTTGGCTGTGTGGAAAGAAATGGCAGTGTTTGCAAAATTACCCTTCCTACTCGAGTGTAAAGGGTGTCAAGGAAAAAAGCGCTGACAAGAGTTTCCACAGGGAGAGACGAGATAAAAATATTTCTTTGTGATGCTGATAATACTAATAGCCATTCCTGATTTCCAGAGGGCTGCTTAGCTAAAATACACCCAGCAGCTTAACTAACCTGAACCATTACTTCAAGGCCAAAATATCTCAGTTTTTAATAAGGAGAATAAGATACCAGATTTGCTGGTCACGAAACTATGCTGCAAATGGTTGAATTGCTAAGGTGTGACTCCTTCCCAGAATTGGATGGCTTTCTTCACTCAGCAAAGTGAGAATGATTTTATGCTTGTGGATATATAAGGAACACATCCAAATGTTACAACAAAACACCAACAGATACTTTCCAGAGACTGAAGTACTCAAAGAATGACTAAGAATCCATTTGCTCCTATCTTCCAAACATTTAGGCTGGTTGAAACATTCACCCCTACAGTTACTTAATCTTTTAAGTGTGTCAATTTGGCAACTGATGGAGCATTAGGAATAGTCTTCAGGGAAAAATCTCATACTTTCTCAGTCTGTGTTTGGTCTTGGCATCCCAAAACATCTGACAGAGCCAGCAAGTACCAGTTGCAAATCTTGACAATCTATAACTATAGCATGGAGTCTCCTAATTTAGTAGAAATACAGGGGGGGCAATTCAGAGTGTCTGGATCTAACGTACATCTCAAGCTATCTGTCAACAAGACAGATATATACTTTGTAAGAGGCTGCAAAAATATCATCCTTTTCTTTTTTTTTTTTTAATTTTTTTTTTCAACGTTTTTATTTTTTATTTTTGGGACAGAGAGAGACAGAGCATGAACGGGGGAGGGGCAGAGAGAGAGGGAGACACAGAATCGGAAACAGGCTCCAGGCTCTGAGCCATCAGCCCAGAGCCTGACGCGGGGCTCGAACTCACGGACCGCAAGATCGTGACCTGGCTGAAGTCGGACGCTTAACCGACTGCGCCACCCAGGCGCCCCAATATCATCCTTTTCAATACTGAAAACAATTTTTTAAATACTACTTTCTTGTTTAAAATTGGTGATCTGCATGGGTGTTCAAAGTTTGAGAAACATTGTCCTAGGAGCCTCACTTACTCTCATGACTTTAAAAGCCATCCACATAGATTAAGTCCAAAATGCCATTTCTAGCTCAGTCTTCTCCTCTGAGTTCCAGACCCAACTACCCAATAGCCAATAGCCTCTTTGACTTTCCTGCTTGAGTGCTTCACAGGCACATTAAACCTAGAACAGGCCCAAAACCAAACTCTTGATCTCCACCATAACTTCCACTTTCCCAGTCTCCCCATCTCAGTGAAAAGTATCTCGTTCCTCCCAGCTGCCCATGCCAGAAATCTGTCACTCCTCATCCAAAGCGCAGCATGAACTGATCCACTTCTGTCTCTCTCTGTCCACTACCATCGATTTAGTCCAGATCACCTTCAACTTCACCCTGGACTACACTATAGATCCCCAAGTGGTCTTCCAACAGCCTTTCTGATGCCCCTCTGGATTAATTTTCGATTGTTGAGGGAACAAATTACCATAAACTCAGTGGCTTAAAACAACACAAATTTATTATCTCACACCTATGTTGAAGTCTGACATGGAACTCACTAGGCTAAAATCACCGTGGGCCTGATTCCCTTCTGGAGGCTGTAGGGAAAGCATCTGTTTCCTTGGCGTTTCCTGCTTTTAAAAGCTACCCACATTCCTTGCCTTGTGTCTCCCTTACTTCATCTCCAAAGCCAGCAATGTTGACTGTTCTTCCATAGTAACATCTCTCTCTGGCTTTTTTGTCTCCTTCTTCTGCTTTTAAGGATGCTTGTGATTGCACTGGGTCCACCTAGATAATCCAAATAACCAATCTCCCAATCATAAAGTCAGCTGATTAGCAATCTTAATTCCCCTTTGCTATGCAATCTAACATAGTCACAACTTCTAGGAATTAGGATGTAGGTGTGTTGGGAGGTCATTATTCTGCCTAACACCCTCCCTAATACATAACTCATGTTCCCCACAGCAGTCAGAATGGTCTTTTTTAAAACACAAATATGATAATGCCACTTCCTATATAAAATCCTTCAATGGCTTTGCACTCCTCTAAGGACAAAATTCAAAATTCTAAACATGCCTGGCTAGTTCCTGCCTACCCACTGGCCTCATCTCCTGGTTCACTGGGTTCCTGCCACACATGGCTTCTCTCTGCCTGAGGCACCAAGTTCCTTTCTGTCTCAGGGTCTCTGCTCACACTATTTCTGTTGTCTAAATAGCCCTCCTGGCCTCCCATCCAACCTTCACCTGGCTGACTCTTGCTCAATCCTTCAGATTGCTGTAAAAGTGACTTTCACAGAGTGGACTTACCCGGTCTCTCAATCTAATATTAGCTCCCTCTATGATACATTGTCATTGTTGTTGTTGTTAAGTTTATTTATTTTTAAGAGAGAGAGAGAGAGAGAGAATGAGTCGGGGAGGGACATGAGAGAGAGGGAGACACAGAATCCCAAGCAGCTTCTGCACTGTCTGCACAAAGCCCATCTCTAGGCTTGATCTCAGGAACCGTGAGATCACAATCAGAGCCAATATCAAGAGCTGGACACTTAACTGACTGAGCCACCCAGGCACCCTCACTGTTCTTTTTCTCTCAAAGCTTTTACTGCAGTTGCAGTTAAATGTTACTTGTGTGATTAATTATTGGCTTAATGCCTCCCTGCACTACACTGCAAGCCTATGAGGGCTGGGGCCTAGTCTGTTTTGTTCACCACTGTAAGTGCAGAGGCATAGAACTGACTGACTTGTATTAAGTACTCAATAAATAGATGAGTGTTATCAGATACTATTTCAAAAACAGACCTAACTCTTAGGGGGTGAGTTGCATCAACCAAAGACCTCAACATTCTGCTTGAGAATTTTAGAACAGGTGGGTCATACTCAGCATTTCCCCTCACCCCATCCTTCAAACCTGTTGCAAATGTCTGCCTGTAGCCTGTATACCAAACTCTGAGACACCAAAAAACATTCGACTCATTTCCTCGGCCATGTGCTGCATGTGCCGTGCCAATCCTGAGGAGGCTGTATCATTTCCCTACTCGTGCTCAGGTGCTGAACCACTAGAAACAAGTTCTAAACACATGAGAGTCTGTGTCACAAAAAGTTCATGATTTTCTGCAACTCAGGAACCTTTCCTTATCTCAACTCCCTGTGACTTTCCTCACAGGTCCTTTTCTTTTCTTACTTTCTTTTTTTTTAATTTGCACTGTTTATTTATTTTTGAGAGAGACAGAACATGAGCAGGAGAGGTGCAGAGAGAGAGGGAGACACAGAATCTGAGGCAGGCTCCAGGCTGTGAGCTGTCAGCATAGAGTCCAATGCGGGACTCGAACTCATGAACTGTGAGATCATGACTTGAGCTGAAGTCAGCTGCTTAACCGATGAGTCACCCAGACACCACTCTTCTTTTTTTTCTTTTCTTTTTAAAATTTATTTATTTTTGCAAGAGAGAGAGAGAGAAAGCAGAGAGAGGCAAAGAGGGGAACAGAGCATCCAAAGCAGGCTCTGTGGTGACAGCAGACAGCCCAATGCAGGGCTTAAACCCACAAACTGTGAGATCATGACCTGAGACAAGGTCAGATACTTAACTGAGCCACCCAGTCGCCTCACACAGGTCCTTTTCTACCTGCTTGAAATCCCATATGTTAAGTCCGACTGGCAAGAGTATGTGTTCTGGAGCCAGAAAGTCCTAGATTTAAAACCTGTTTCCGTCCTTATTCCGAAAGTTCGCCAAACTTTGAGACTTAGTATCATCACTAAAAAAGTGAGGATAATGATTTAATTCCTACCTCGCACGGATATTAGATAAACTCAGTGTGCATATACTTTGCTTACCACCGCCTCAGCCACCAAACACTGGCACGTCACACTACTCTCTAAGCTTAACTCAATCCATTACTAGGACGATTACAAAGAATGCCAACATACAGATTATCAGTATATGAACCCATGACTGTCTGTTGATCTAGGAACACATCTTCATAGACACTATGTTCGCTATAGAACTTCCATTTCCAGGAACAAATCTTACCTCCATCGTCTCCCAGGCCTGAGGGATGCTGCCTGACTCAGAAGAGATAATACACAGATGTTAGTCACCACCACCCACAACCCCTTCATCCTCATTCTCAAAATGCCCATACTGAGACTCTACTCATCAGGTATGCACTCTTCCCATTTCACTCCATTATCCAAACTGTACCTGTTGTTCTCTTTCACCTTGGTGGTCTATGGTCATTTTGCTCTCCTCACCTTCCCATAAGACCACTTCTATAACTTTGACACCTAGCTCAAATGTAACTTATGCTACTAAACCCTCCTAGTCCCCTGTATGCTCTGGTATCACCTTCTCTCCCCCAAATCATATTGCAAGACCCCTAGGGGCAGACTCTGACTTGATCCATGTCTGTAATCCTCCTCCCTAGTGTCTAGAACGTTTTATATGTAGTAGATACTTAGTAAATATTTGTTGAGTGGGTGAAATAATGAATCAATGATTGGTTTCTCTGGTAGTCTGGTTCTGACCTATAGTTGATAGTTGGAACTATCAGAGAGACAACCAGTAGAGGTGTCCATGACCTGGCTCAGGAATAGGCTCAGGACTGAAAATGTACATTTGGCAGGCATATTCACTACAGTAATATCTGAAGCCTTAGAACTCACAAGGAAAAAAAAAAAGATGTGCTAAGAGAAAACAAAGGTTAACAGTAAAACATTTCAGGGGTAGAAGGCAGTACAGTTAAGATTATTATTCAGAAATAAATCACAGAAAGGAAAAGAAATCCAAATGAGTATACAGTCCCAGGAGAATAAAAAAGACTCCTGAGAAACACCCCTAGTGCATTAATGTTGCAGAAAGAAGAGGCTGGAGGCATAAAGGTCGCTTCTGTATGTGTAGATTTGAAAATTCTTGGTGACCATTAGCCAGTATGGTGTTAGGGGCAGAGGTGGGGCTGGCAGAGCAGAGGTATGAATAAGAATGACAAAAAGCCTAAGACTATTCCTTCAAGAAGTTTGACAGGAGAAGGAAAGATAAAATTCACAGTGCCAAGTGAGTCTGGTGGCAGCTGTGAACATAAAATAACAGAGAAAAAGACGGTTCAGCAGGTAAAGCACTGCACCAACACACAAATGTTACCACTGCTACCACCTCATAAGACAGGACGTGGGCACTAATATAATCGTGTTGCTCACTCACCTGTGTGATCTTGAGAAAATCATTTTCTCCTCCCTGAGCTAACTCATCAGATCCTAACAGTATGAGTAATACGTGGAAAGGAATTATGGAAGAGTTTATCATTGAAAGTAAGGTCTTAATACTGTAATAAATGGGGTTATAACCTCACAGATGTTTGTCATTTTTCAGTTTCCTTTCTCCGTGTGATGGAGGGAAACTGAAACTCCTTCATACGTAACAGTGGTTACTTATTCCAACCCTGCAAAAGAGGAAGAAGACAATGACAAAGGTGCAGAGAAAGGCAATTCCTCTCTGTGACTTGCCCCTTTCTTAAACTGGGGGACATCAGTCAAGGGCTACCTCCCCCAGGTGGATGAAGAACTGCCAAGAGCTCATATCAGAACTGAGTGTGCCTGCTGCTTCTGTCAACCAGATCTGCCTTGGCAGGGACATTATGCTTACCTCAAGGTGCCTGGTCAGTGAAAAGCTTGAGTAGATAGCACTGACCTCATGACTGTCTTGAAAAATAAAATAAAATTTTGTACTGAGACAAAGTTTATTTATAACTCCTTGGTTATCTCGTAGTTTTCCCCCCTGAGGAAATGTTGCAAGCTCAGTGGTGATTTTCCACACTCAAACTATGTCACGGAGACTTTTCGTTTGGAAGGGGCAGCTGCTTTGGAGTATTACCATGGCCAGCATCAGTGTAACATTATCTCAAAGCCACTTGTGAGTAGAATACAGTATCATGCTGAAGGTGTATTTGCAGTAGGAGGCATATCTGTAGCTCATAGGTGGTCTATTAAGGCCATATATGCTACCAAACATATGCAGGGAGAAAGGAGGCAGAAGACTTCAATTAAAGCAGTTCACAGTGGCCTTTCTTCACAAAGCAGAATTTATTATCTCATTCAATGGCAAGAAATGGTAAATAGGAATTTCAGTTTATAGTAAATTCAACTGTGTAATGCAAAAGTCTTCTGCATTTATCTTTAGGATACATTGTGGGTTTTTTTTTTTTTTTAATTCCCAATGTGTTTGGCTTAGGGTAACATTAAAATTAATTTTCATTCCATGACCATAGCTGGACAAACTGTCCAGATGCCTCTTGTATTGATATAAGATAATAAATTACACGAGAAACACAAATACAGATGTTGATTGTATTTTCAAAAGCTAAACTGTCCTCAGGGCGCCTGGGTGGCTCAGTCGGTTAAGCGTCCCACTTCGGATCAGGTCATGATCTCAGGGCTTGTGAGTTCGAGCCCCGTGTCAGGCTCTGTGCTGACAGCTCAGAGCCTAGAGCCTCTTCAGATTCTGTGTCTTTCTTTCTCTCTCTGCCCCTCCCCCACTCACACTCTGTCTCTCAAAAATAAATAAACATTAAAAAATTAAAAATTAAAAAAACTAAACTGTCCTTATTGATGGGATTCATATGCTCATCGGAAGAAAACCAGTACTAGTAAAAAAACACAGTAGCATTAAGACATACTAAGGCGGCATGATAAAAGTCAAAGAAGAATGTGGGATTGTATGTGGAAGGTTCACCACTACTAACAAAAAAGTCAGTCTCCTCTACCGAAATCAAACAAAATCATTAGGGTGATGTCAGAAGAAACAAAGAAATGAGATAATGATATAGCAAACTAAATATATGAGACATTCGCGAGTATCTTTATAATCCTTACAAACTTACAAATAAGCCAACAGCAGATGCTACTATATATGTGACGGAGGAGGCAGAGTGAACAGTAGGAGCCAAGGACTCTCTCTAGTCCTAATCCAATCACCTTTATTAATTCAACAATTATTTACTGAGTGCCTGCTAAGTGCCAGGCTCTGTTCTCTAGTCTGAGGATACAAAAATCCTCACAAAACAGACAAAAATCCCTGCCCATCTAGAGCTTACCATATAGTGAAGAATTTGAGCAAGATATACTGCGGTGACTAGAAAGTTTGTACAGAGAAACCAAGACAAAAGGGACTGTTAATAAAAATTGAATACACACACACCAAATGTACCCATATACATGCACACATATACATATAATGATATAAAATGAAGACGGTTGATGACAGTGAAAATGAATATAAAAGCAGAGAGCACATTCTCATAATCCTAAATTACTTTTGCTAAAATCAAATGCCAGCAATCACTTTTCTCTGATGAGGCCTGACACTGCACAATTATATGTACGAACAACAACAAACATCTTAGATGATGACATGGTGGGCTGGGATGTACAACCAACAAGTGCGGACCAAAAGACTAGTTGCTACTGGCCAAAAACTTAAAAAACATAACAGAATTAACTGATAAACTCTCCAACTCATCTGGCAATATATTCCAGAAATGGGAAAAAATAAGTGTTGATTACAGCAAAAGACTTGTTGCAAGTATGTAGACGGGGCTGTAAGTAAATTTGGGCAGTTATCTCAGCATAGGAGGTAGTTTCACACAGTTCAACAATTTGGCAAAATGTGATTCTGCCATTTCCACGGTCAACTCGTACGGTGTATATAGTGTACGTCTGCCATGTTACTAGGCGATTTCAACTCTAACAAGAGATGAATGGAATATTCGGCAAACAGATTCCACTCTTTGAGGGCGGCACATTAAATAAATGTATAAAAAGCAAAGCAGACAAAAATACGTGCAGACACAACAAGAGAGAGAGAGACAAGACTTGCAGTTGAAAAGTCCCGGGTCATCAGTTCTGGCCACTGAAAAAAAAAAAATCTAAGAACTTCCCCATCTAGAGGCTTAGAACATACACTCAGTCCCCCAAGTTTGAAATGACTGTCCACCAAGAAGGGAAAAGGAGTACTGATGGTTCCTCTTAGGCCCATTCAAGACACGGGGGGTCGAATCCCCCTCGCTTTGGACGGATGGGACTGGCAGGTACACCTGAGGCAAAGGAAGAGTAACAGGTCCAAACCCCGTAACTCCGATCAGGAAGCAAAACACAAAGTTTAAAAAGACAGTGAAGGGCGGAAGGCAGAGAAACCACAGCAAGTCAAATAAATAACTGTAACAGAAAGAAATAATGCGTTGGGGATCCCACGGAATCATCTCTACCGCTCAAAAGGCCAGAGACTGTAGAACCCACAAGGGCCGGGATCTTCGGGGTCCCGGAACTCAACACCCAGCCTGAAGCGGGTGAGGGGGAGCAGTTCCCGGGAACCCCCTCCCTCCCATCTCGCCTCAACCCCGCCCATTGGGTCCGCCCCGTCCCGCCCGGCTACTCACCGGATTCGCTTCCCACATAACGGTGGCGAAATCGAGCGGAGAGAGCCTGGGGGAAGGGGCTAGCCGCGGGACCGGGGTGTTGGGTTTTTTCCGAGGGTCCCCGGGAGCGAAGGGATGGAGAGGCAACCTTTATGTAGGCCTTCCTTCTACCCCGCCCTGTCACAAGCCAGCGTCTTCGGACCACCGACCCTCCCGACTTCCGCCCGAACCGGCCAACCAGCGCTGGCCCCGCCCCGCCTCCGGAAGCTCGTCCCGCCCCAGCCGCTCCCTTCCGGGCCGGTGGGCGGATCGCGGTGGGCGGGGCTTGCGAGTAAGGGGAGTGTAAGGGAATTTAAAGGGCTTCTCCTCCAACTACCTTTCCGGTGCTGAGTCCCCACGGCAACATCTCCTCCCCGAATGATCCTCAAGCAGCGGATGGTTGTGTTTCCAACGGTATTTATTGATCACTACGTAGTGAGTGTAGTGTCAGAGTGCCAAGAATCAGACAGGCCTGAGAATTAATCCCAGAGTGGCCAGTGGCTTTTGGGACAAACTTCAGTCTCTCAAGTTCCTCCTCTTCAGAATGGAGACAGTAATAGTACCCGCCTGAGGGTGTAGTGAGATCATTTAAAACACCAACCACAGTATTTGACATGCAGTAAGAGCTCCCAGACAGCTAGCTAGGCTCTGGCATGCTAGACTGACCCGTAGGCAGCCCATGCCCTCGCAGAGCTTAGAGTCTTGGGGAAGAAAGGAAAAGTTAATTTAGGTAAATAAAAAGGTACAGTATGGTTTATAGGTAGTATGGCAAGCACAGGGTTCTATGAGAGCCGCTTACCTAGGACAGAGTGTCTACTTTCCTTCTTCCTGCCTACGGAGTTTAAGCTAAGACCTAAAGGATACACTATTGAACTTACCTGGATAAAGAACCCTAAGAGATGGGGAGAATCTTCTGGGCAAAGAAATAGAATCTACCCAGGAGAAAGGAAAAAGAAACCGTTTGTTTATATTATCCTTCCAGGCTTTTCTACATAGCTCTACACATTAAAAAAAAATTTTTTTTTTGATCAAGGAATACCTATAGATTTAGAACCTGGTTCTTTCACTTAATATCATATGGATAGCCTTCACTCCAATGCATTTAAGCCTATTTCATCATTTTGAAGGAGACCCATGGCATTCCGCGGTTTGTATGTATATCTTACACACACACATTTGAAGTAATTCATTGTGTTAAATATTTAAGTTGTTTTCAATTTTTGCTATTCTAAAAAGTGCAGCAATAAACATTCTTATACATTTGTCCACTTACCTCCTTGGATTAGTTCTTATAAATGGAATTGTTCAATAAGAGATTATAGAGATTATAATCTAAATAAGAGATTATAGAAATTTTTGGTACATATTGCCAAATCACACTCAAGAATAGTGTCTAAATTTGAAATCTCTAATTTTTTCTTATAAATGGATTCAGATAGATATCTTCACCTTATTTTTTCCACTTTACTTTTTACAAAATAGTTAAACAGTTGCCCCAATATCACCTATTGAATAACCCATTTTTTCCCGAATGCTTTGAAGTGGCACGTTAATTACAAACTAAATGTGTGGGAGGGAGGCATATCTGTTTCTGAACATTCTTGTCTATTTTATTATCTGTGTATTACCCTGCCATGTCACACTTATAATCGTTGTAGCTTTGTAACATATTTGCTGTTTCATAAAGCAAGTTCTCTCCTAAGTACCTTCTTTTTCAAAATTCTCAAAATCGTGAGTCTTCCCATTCAGGAATACATCTCTTCATGCATTTAGTTATTTTATATTTTCAAATACATACATATTTTTTCACAAAGATTTGCACAATTTTTGTGAATTTTGTTCCAAGATACTTTATAATTTTTTTGGTGTCATTGCAAATGAGACATTTTTCATTACTGTAAGTTAGGGAAACTATTGATTTTTGTCTATTTAACATGTAACCCTACACACTGAAAATGTCTTATTAGTTCTAATAGTTTGTAAGCTGATCTCTCTGAATTTTTATGTCAACAATCATTTTACCTGCAAATAATGCAGTTTTTTCTCTTACTATTGCATTGGCCAAAACCTCAGAAAACTTTTGAGGAACACATGACAAGAGAATGAACATTCAGTCTACAATGCAGTAAAACAAGCATTTGTCTCTAGTTCGTTCTTGATATCCTTTAAATACACTGTCACCTTAGGGTGCTTAGCTGGCTCAGTCGGTAGAGCAGGCAATTCTTGATTTTGGGGTTGTGTGTTTGAGCCCCATGTTGGGTGTAGAGATTACTTAAAAATAAAATCTTAAAATATACTGTCATCTCTCAATTTTTTTTTAATTTGTTTTCAGAGTGCGAGTGGGGGAGGAACAGAGGGAGAGGGAGACACAGAATCTGAAGCAGGCTGCAGGCTCTGAGCTGTCAGCACAGAGCCTAACGTGGGGCTCAAACCCACGAACCGCAAGATCATGACCCCAGCCGACGTTGGATGCTCAACTGACTGAGCTACCCAGGCGCCCCTAAAAATACAGTCATCTTTAAAGAAACTTCCTTCTAATCCTCGTGTCCTACAAGGTTTTAGGTAGGAAAGGAGGTTAAATTTTATGAACTGTCTTTAAGCTCTATTACTATGTTCACTTTTTACTCTGACTTGTTAATATAACTGTACTAGATTTCCTAATGTCCAGCCCACCCTTACATACTTGAAATAAACACTCCCTCTGACCCTCCCCCATTCATGCTCTGTCTCTCTCTGTCTCAAAAATAAATAAACGTTAAAAAAAAATTTAAAAAAAAAAAAAAAAGGGGCGCCTGGGTGGCTCAGTCGGTTGAGCGGCCGACTTCGGCTCAGGTCACGATCTCACACTCCGTGAGTTCAAGCCCCGCGTCGGGCTCTGTGCTGACCGCTCAGAGCCTGGAGCCTGTTTCAGATTCTGTGTCTCCCTCTCTCTGACCCTCCTCCATTCATGCTCTGTCTCTCTCTGTCTCAAAAATAAATAAACGTTAAAAAAAAATTAAAAAAAAAAAAGAAATAAACACTCCCTTTAGTGCATTCACTACTCTTTGAATACACTACTGGATTCCATTATTTAGGATTAAAATTTATTTATAATTAATGAAATTGGCCCATTGTTACTAGTGTTTTTTGTGTTCGTGTTCAACAATTTTTATTAAGTGAATACTATTTAGCTCTTTTTCAAAGATGGGGATTTTTATAAAGCAAGTTAGGACCATGTCCTCCACCCTTGTGGGACTGGGACTATACTTCATTTCCTTGAAGTCTTAGAGTTGCCAGTGGTGGTGATCAAAGAATGGAATGGAGAGAACACAACTGGTTTGAATATATATCAGCTTTTAAAATATAAACTGCTATATCTCAAAGCAATATGAAGGGAACATATTTCATAAATTGAAAATATCTGTGCAAAGTTTAGTATTAAACTTTTTTCCTATCATTCTTGATTTATGACCACTGAGAGAACAAGAGTGGGAAGGGACCTTAATGACCATTTAGTCCTGGGATCGCAAACTGATAGCTAATGAGCTTTAGCACACACAGAGTATCTAAGTTTAGGGGGTAAGTTACTGCCATTTTAAAACTAGGAAATTTCACATTCAATACTGTGACCCTGGCTTCGCTTAGACTCGATATTCTCATATGCCAACAACTGGCTAAAGTCTTGCTGATCCCATCCCACTAGGAATGGCCTCTCAGCTTTACCTGAGTTACCAGGCCAATATTTCTCATCCTTAAATTACCTACTTGGGCCATCTAGGTATTTGAAATTGTACTAATAAGGCACCTCTTATTTGGCTAAGGAAATGCAATGGATCTGGGACTTTCTAAAATATCCTCATAGGAAACAACTTGACTATACTTTTCTATACCTCTCAAGGACGGGCCCCATCACTGGAGCCCAGCCTCTCAGTCTTTCAATAGATTACTCTCTGCATGTAATGCTTGAAATGTCTCCTGTCACACAAGGTCTGGCACTGGGAATGTTTCCCTCTACATTATGGCTCTGGGCAATGTGCCACGGCAGTAGAAACTATGCTTACTGCCCATGGTCACTGGCTTTCTCAGGAAGACCAAACAAACGGAAGACAGTTTACTTTATCTTACATGTTTTCTATATGTGTTCTGGGTGGAAGCGTCTAGAGCCATGCTAACCCCAGCCCAAGGATACTGAGTGCTCGCAGCCCCCCTTCCACCTGCTTGACTGTATTAGATCTTTGAATACCAGGAGAGGAGGGAGGAAATGCCTGAGGGGAAAGGAAAGAGGAGAAGAAAAGGAGCAGTGGAGACCTGTCAATGGAAAGCATGAAAATGATCAGAAAACCATTAGTTGAGTGGCAAGGGAAAGTGGTGAAAACCAAATGTCACATAAAGACAGTAGAGGGAGAAAAGAGAACCAGTAAGTGGTAAGATGCAAGATATAGCATCACTTATAATTTTAATGTAATTTTCATAATTGTTTTTATTTTTAAATCTTCATTTACAGCCAGAAATAGGGGAGTGCTCAAAATGCACATGGAAGACAGGCTGGATTTGACAGAAAGGAGGAGCCGGAGACCGGAAGAAGGCGCAAAAGGAACGCCGAGGGGCCACAAGAGGGTACCCGGAGTAAGGGAGAAAAAGCAGCATTTGTGCCCATCAGCCTTGAACATAAAGACCCAGCCTCAGCCTGAAAAAGAGCCAACAATGAGGCAGCCCCAGAATCAGCCCTGCTGTTGAAGTCTGACGCATTAACAACCCCGACAGGAATTAAGAGGTGAAACAAGCAGATGAAACATTTGCTGAAGCCGAGATAAGCATTCCTCCTGGGAAGGAATTTTTCAAAAAATCAAAATGAATCCCATAAATCTTCCTAATTAGGAAACATGACCAGAAATTAAATTCAACTGAAAAAAAAAAATGAAGTACTAAATAACTCCCCCACTAAATGGCAAGGCTCTATTGAAAATACCACTGATTATTAGTTTTAGCTGCTCAGGGAAATTATCTGGGCACAATGCTGGGCATCAACATGCAGCTCACAGCAGCAGTCAAAAGCAGCAGCTGAGATGTGTGGCCATCCTAATTAGAGGATGGAGATTCTGAAAAGGCTCTGGGGCTGTGACATTCCTGGCTGGGGCTTTCCTTCCAGGAATGCCACATTAGGGTTTTGGTCATCACATTGTCAAGAAGGACTTAATAGGACTGATCCGGAAAGGGACAACAGAAATGACTTAGAAAAGAGTGTGAGAAGCTTTGAGGTTAAAAGCAGAAAGCAGGAAAACACTTCCATAAGAAATAATTTTTAAAACTAGGAGACAGGGAGGCAAGCAAAAGCTTTGGGTGATGGAAAGAGTGGCCGGAGGGTGTCCTGCCTGCATTAGGTCATTCCAGGCATGTGGGGCTTTCTCTTGTTCCTAATGAGCACGTCCAGGAAGGTCAAGAAATTAGAACAAATTATCTGATATGAATTACTCTTCAGTTCTTCATTTGACAAATATTTACCAACCACCCTCCATGTTCTAGGCACTGTCTCTAGCTTTTTAGGATGGATCAGTGAACAAAATAGAGAAAAATCCCTGTTCTTGTGGAATTTACATGCTGGGGGAGGCAGGCACAACATTGTGCAGTATGTTATAGGGTGATGAGGACTACAGAAAAAAAACAAAGAAGGTAAGGATATTGAGAGTAATCAGGATGGTCCTCATTGAGAAGGTAACATTTGAGGAAAAGTCTGGAAGAGGTAAGGGAGCAAGTGTGATGTATATTTGGGCAAAAAGTATTCCATACAGAGGGAACAGTTGGTGCAAATTTCCTAAGAGTGTGAGTGTGTCTGAGTGTGCATGTTTGGAGAGCAGGGAGCAGATAAGATGTGCAGATTGAACTGGGCCTGGTATAACAATTAGCAAATACATGGCACAAAGTATGTGTTTGACCCTGTTATAAGCTCTTTCTATATACCAACAAATATAATTCTCATAACAACCCTATAGAGTAAGTGCCCTTATTACCCCCTTTTACATGTAAGGGTAGTGAGGCTCAGAGAGATTAATTACCTTGGCCCAAGACCAAAGATTCAAACCTAGGTGGCTGGCTACGGAGCCTGTGCCCCTAATTACTACTCTATGCCAGTTTTCAATGTGGTTTCAACCCATCTACTTCTGACACCAGACCTGATTACCCAATTGCAGTTGGAATTCAAGTACTCCCCCAAGATAAATTTATGTTCTTCTTTATAAAAAGGCAGTGTTACTTGTTGCCTTACTGCCTACATCCCTTTCCCTGACCCTTTGCACCCTTCGCCCACCAACTCGAGGACTGCTCTTTTCTGCAAGTTCACCATGAAGTCCATTGCTTTCGTCCAGCAAATCAAGTACGTGTCTGTGGATAGAGCTTTGATTCAGTGTGGGAGGGGGAGTTGGTGAGCAATAGAGGGGGCTTCTGTAGATTAATAATGCCCTATAGATCACTAGGAGGCAGGACAGAGCATACACTGCATTTAAAAACTAGATATGTATTGTCTTTCTTTCCACTTTAAAAGGCACCGTGTGGAGGAGGTGTGTTTGTAATACACTGACCACTGGCTGTTCTCATGCTTTCTTCCTGTTCTCTCAAGATAGAGTGCCTTTATACTAAAAACCATTGAATTATGCACTTTAAATAAAGGAATTGTACAGTATGTGAATTACAGCTCAAAAAAAGCTGTTAAAACAATTCATTTTTTTAAAAATATAGGATCTTTGCTTTCACATCCATGGTTTACCCTCCTCTGACCTCCTTCACATAGCTTCAGGGAGTCCAGAACCATACTCAGAAAGATGTCCATCAGTCTTAAACCCCAAGCACTCCACCCAAAGTTACAACTTTGTTTTGACTTCCATGCTTACAGCATTATGCCAAGGAATAAATGACTTTCCCATTATACCTTCGGTACCAATTTTCCTTATTAGAAAACAATAATTCTAACATTTGTATGTTGAGACAAGCACATATCTATTATGCAATAGAAGGTAATATTCGCATACATGAGAAGGCAATATTCACATACTGTTAGGAGCAGCTTCTTGCTTGTGGCTGACTGTTTCCAGCTGAGGGTTAGGGGGCACGTGTTCCCTGCCTTTATGGGAGAGAAGCTTGAGATGACATGTTAAAGTCTAGAACAGTCAGGAGACTCAGAGGCTGATCCAAGCTCTGGTCCTAACTAGCTGGGTGATGTTGCACAAGTCACATCCCCTTTAGGGGCCTCAATTTCACATCTAAAAGATGAGATCATTGGACCAGGTGATCTCCAATGTTGCTGCCAGATCTCACAGTCCATGATTTGGTGTCATAATGAGACAGATCAGATGCTGGGCTAAGGTATATCAGCGCCATGATGCCCAGACATCCAGGAAGCAAAAGATAAACTCCCTGCCTTTGAGGAACTTTTAATCTATTGGAGGAAACTAAAAAGAGAATTACATGTAAGACTTGTAAAAGATATCAAGTAAATACACAAGCCATCCAAAGAATGCAAGGACAGGAATCAGCTAAGAATCAGTTCTCCTGTCCAGATCATTTTGCTTTGACTCACCTGTGCAACTAAAGAAACAAGGAGGCTCTTACTCTGTCAAACCGTGGGCCCTCTGAGACAGGTACCCCTGATACAAAGGCACTCCTTGTAGACCTTGTGGATGGATTCAAATCACAGAATAAGAAACTTTCAGAGGAGAAAATGAACCCTAGCAAACATGTAATCCAAATCCCTCCATCAACATTTAACATTTGTCGATGATGCTCTCTCATGTTTACATTCTTGATAGGATACTCTTAACATTATCCATGATCCTGAATAATTCTAAAACTGGAATAGGAATGCCTATAATATCCTTCCCTTCAAAGTCCAGTGGTGAAATGTGGAATGGCTTTAAGACAAGGCTGATCATTACCACAGAACTGAACAAGATTTGCCTGGGAATCACTTCTCAAAAACCACTGCCCTGAAGAAAGTTAAGTTCCTCCCCTCTATCATAGGGCGCTTGTACATTTTCCTATGTCATGCTTTCATTTCGCATCCATTCCCACTCCCTGAGGCTATTCTAAGCATTTCTGCAGGTCTCCAGTCACATGCCTTTGCATGTCCTCACTTGCCATGACTTCTTAAAAAAAAAAAAAAAAAAAAAAAAAGTGAAACTAAAAACAAATAGAAAGGAAAAAATCAGCGTGATCTCTACCATTCAATTCGTTCATCTTCATCTGTCCTGGGAGGATATCTTTCAGCCTGGGCTCTCCTGGGTGAATACTTACTCTGGGACTAGACTAAAAATCACTGTCTCTGGGAAGGATCTTGGGGAAGGCCTGCCTAGATGAGACGATGATACAAGCCTGTTAAATATTTGGCCCCTGAGGTATCTTCCACTCCAAATATTTTGGGATGCAGATAGGAATGGTGGTCCCCCAGATTGTCTGAAACAGGGTTTTTACTCCCTGACTGGAAATGTGCTCATTTCATCACTAGATGGCGCTGGCACACAGGCAAGAATGGCTGTGATTTAATTTTAAAAAAAAGCGAGCACAAACTTTCTAATAAGCCAGAGAATTCCTTTGTTTCTGGGTGGGCAAGATCAGCTTTTGTCAAGCACATTTAAGAATAGCTGTCTGGAGTAGCAATAATCTAATTGTGCTGCTTTACCCCAAATCAACCAAATGGTCAAGACCGAATGAAAGCAGTATAATGTGTATTTAGGAGTAAAGGCATTTATAAAAAACTACAGATCTCTTAACTATGTAGTGTCAAAAAGAGATAGGTGGTCAGGAGGCTCAACTGTGCAGTAGAATTAAAAGTGAGAAGTTTTACATTCTTGTTCTGATATGGATTGATATGGATGGACCTTTGCCAGTATTAAATAATACTGATATAAATTCAGGTAGCTACAAATTCAATTAAGAATTAAAGTAGAAACGTTCCTATTTCCCAACAAATCATATTGTTTGAACATATTTGTATCTGTTTCAGGATTGGTTGATGGACCATTTGATAAGTTATTCACTATTGGAACCATAACCACTAACCAAATTCTGCTAAGATAACATCTAAGTGGAGTCTTAGAATTTTGGATTTGGAAAGGAGCTTACATGACCTCTGTCTTCCTCCCAGCTCCCACACTAACCTCTTCCACATTAACAAGGGCTCACTCCGTCTGTTTAAACTCTTATAGAAACGGCAAACTGGCCACTCTGAGAAACTGCCCATCATATTTCCAGAGAATTGCAACAGAGAGTCCTTTAGGTTGAACAAAAGCATGGCTCTTTATAACTTCTACCCATAGATTTCCATTCTTCTTTTTAAAGGAATTCTGAGCTTTTTTTTCCTATGACTTGTTTTTAAATATGTGATACTTTAGGGGCTCCTGGGTGGCTCAGTCAGTTAAGCAACTGTCTCTTGATTTTGGTTCAGGTCATGATCTCATGGTTTGTGAGTTTGAGCCCAAATCAGGCTCTGTGCTCATGCACAGGGCCTGCTTGGGATTCTCTCTCTCCCTCTCTCTCTGCCCCTCCCCTTCTCTCTCTCTTGCTCTCTCTCTCAAAATAAATAAAAACATGTAAAAATTTTAAAAAATATATGTGATGGTTTAGGACTTCTCAGCCCTTTCTTCAACCATGTTTTATATAACATGGTTTCTGAATTGATTTTGGTTGCCTTTTTCTGATTTATCTTAAAACGTGTTCTGATCACATAGCCAGCAGAACCATTAGCTGCCTTGGTTCAAACACTGTGTTTCTATGAAGAGGACCCACATTTGGTGAATTCTCTTCACCGTTTTCTTTTTGGAGCCTGTGGCCAACTCCTAGGTCACTCCCATGGATGTGGTAGGTCAGACCGGCCCAATCCTTGTATATGAAATTAATTTTTTAAGTTATAATGCATGTGTTCAGCTCTGAGATGTGGCACGGATTTCAGTTTCTGGCTGTGGTCTGTCAAAATTACATAGATTCATTTAATTCAGACTCCAATGCCAGACATAATGGGATTCAAAATTTTGTTCCTTTGCTCATGAACTGTGTCATCTTGGGCTAGTGACTTGATCTCTGAAAATGTCAGTTTCTTCATGTCTAAAATGGAGATCTAATATTACCACCTGCCTCAGAGAGTGGTACAATTTAAGTGTGATAATTTTGTGGAAAAATATTTAACACAGTTCATGCAATATAGCAAGTGTTCGCTAAGTGTTTGCTATTATTATTATTAATATTAATATTAATATTAATATTATCCATCATCCTTCATATCAGCTATCCCTCCTTGTTCATGGCATATGAAAATCTGATAAGCATCTCCTGTAAGACACAGACAAAAATCCTTTCAGAGACGTGTAAAAGAGAGACCTCCGGGGCTCACCGCCGTGGCTTCCCTTCAGGCTGACATATGTACTAATCAGCAGTCTTTAGGTATACTTCTTACACCAGCCGTGGTTGTACCCATTGGCTATCAGCCAGGTCATGTCTCATCCACAAGGTGATTATGATAGATTTCGTCAGATGCCATGCTGAAAGCAAGCATGGTTTTGATGCCTCTTCTTTCTGCCAGTCTAATATCCCTATCCAAAAAGGAATAAATGAAGACATGTTTTGTTTTCTGAGATTTCGGGTTGGCTCTGAGTGATCTCTGCTTTTCTAAAGACTTACAAAGAGTCTACTTAATAATCTGTTCAGTTGATGGGTTAAAGTGGGGAAATTGTGGGTTATTTCCCCCTTCGTTTCTATTATTATAATAATGTTTGTGGAGTAAATAGCTTTTTAAAATTCTGTTCTAGAATTCTGCCAGGGATAATTGTCAAGCTGACTGGCTTATAGTTTTTATAATATGCCCCTTTCCCCCTTTTTGAGAATCGGGACAACTTTGTTCTTCTCTTGTCTGTTAACAGTTCTCCTATTCTCCATGCTTTTTCAAAGATTATTGACAATGGTTCTGGGAGTTCTTTGAGCAACCTGGGATGTGATTTGTCAAAGTCTGGAGATTTGAATTTATTAAGGGGGGTGAAAAGAACACCACACTAGTTTCTAGCTCTGGCTTTGCCCTTTACTAGCTGAGTGAGCGTGGGTACGTTTTGATTTTATTTCAGCTGAAACGTCCCCATCTGTGAAATACGGCATTGGGACCAGATGATGTTGAAGGGCCCTTCAAGGTCTGATGGTCTCTGTTCTATGTCTCAAGTAATCTAACATTTTCTTACTAGTTTTTTTCATTGATCTCGGCTTTCAGTTTCCTCTCAATAAAATTTATTCCACCCTTTTTTTTTTTTTTTTTTAATTTGGAAGATACATTTTGGTTTAGAATCCAAATGTTGTAGTGTGGCACTGAGTCCAACATATCTGGCCCCAGCGTTTAATTCTGGCTGTGTCTCCTCCACCCAGGTGCAAGCCTACTATCCATTCAGATGGACCATGCCGTCTTCCAGGTGCACAGGCCCATCCATCCTTTTGCCAAGGCCACTTCCCTAAGGTGAAATGTGATATGTGATTCCCAGCCATCTCTTTCAGTGGGGTTTCACCGGCCCTTTAAAGCCCAGTGCAGTTAACCAATCCTCCTGGGCAGTGTTTCCTAACCACCCCCAGGCACAGTGCTCTCCTCTCTCCAAATCTCTGATGCATTCAGTGCAGTTGGTCTGCCACTTGATCACAATAATCCTTGTGGCATTTGGGTGTGGGTGTTGAATTGTGTTGTTATTGATTTGTGTGTCCTGGGCCGCTCCCTTCTTCCCTCTTCCCCTCTTCCTGTTGAGCAGTGTCCAGGGGATACTCCAAAAAGTTTGGTGGGCTATTGAATGAATTCCAAGCCATTGACAGTTTTTCCTAATCAGAACATTTAGGTAATAATCTAATATGCAGAAATTTCTTTTTTATCTTAGGAGTCATAGGAAGTAAGCCCACATAGCTCAATACTAGAACACATTTCATTTTAAGGCAAGAAAAGGATTTTAGTACACAATTGATAACAAAGCCCAAACTAGCTCACTTTCCTCCCTATGCTATGGAATTTGAGAAAAGTTGTTGAATGGACAACTAATTGCTTCAGGATCAATTTGCATCATTGGTGCCCATCCTATTCTAATCCAACCCTTCTTCTATTGGCCAACAGCCTAACGCATTTATATTTCACCAAATAAATGGTATAGTTACATTTCTTAACAATGGAGAAACTACTGTTGTGTGTCCTACATAACATCAAGTGCATCCCAGGGAGAACTGGCTTCTCCCCTCAATGTTTGTGAAATAGTTCTTGATAGTAAATTATAAATTGTCATGAGTAATCTTAACAGAACACTTCAGAATCACACCACTGTCATAAAAATACAGCTGACCCTTGAACAGTTTGAGAGTTAGGGGCACCAACCTCCTGCACAAGAAAAAATCCATGTATGACTTTTGGCTCCTCCAAGCCTCAGCTACTCATCCCTTCCTGTGGACCGGAAGCCATACCCATAACACAGTCGATTTACACGTATTTTGTGTGTTATATGTTATATGTAATGTGTATATACACATATGTAATATGTCATATTACATGCATGTATTCTTACAAAAAAGTAAGCTAGAGAAAAGAAAATGTTAATGAAATCCTAAGAAAGAGAATACATTTACAATATTGTACTGGAAAAAAATCTACATGTATCTGGAGCTGTGCAGTTCAAACCCATGTCGTTCAAGGGTCAACTTGTCCTGTAGTTGTGGGCAAGCCTTGGAATGAGTTTGTGACAGAGGAAAAATAAATTCTTTCCAAAAATGAGCTGCTCCCAAAGCATGTCAGAAACAGAGCTGAGAAAAGAAGTCATTCTTATGTTCAACATACACTGAACATCCACTTATGTACCAGACCTTACTGGGGACATTGGCGTTAGGCACGAGGAGATAATAGAAAGGATATCTAGATTTTGCTCATGAGGAGCTCACCTTCTTGGGGGAGAGAGCATTAAAGAAACAGATAAGGACTGTGTGGTAAGAAAAATGCTATGTCGGTGATTTGTGAATCCACTGGGGCCAGGGGCCTGGGTAGAATGTAGAAGGCAGCAAACATCTTTGTTCCTGTGTAGGACTCCCAACCTCCCAAATCCTCCCCACACACCTGAGAAGAAGCTAAGTTCTCTGGTAGTCACTACCCCTGCCATCTTCCAACACCAGGAACAGTTGGGAACTTGGAGGCTGAACCATGTACTATTATAGTGAGAGCTGCATACTAACAAGCCAGCCTGAGACTTATAAAGCAGTGTTTGTACAGCTCACTCATTGCCCTGGTTGGGGGTGATAAGCACAAATTTCCCAGGCAAATACAAGTAAAGCCAGTGCTTAGTAAGCTCGTAATAAATGGGAGTGTTTATAACTGTTAAACATAATGATAACACTGGAACTCTTTACAGGAAAGCAAAAGTAAAAGTGTGTGAAGAAACAGCCCAGCCACATGCATTGCTGGACGCATCATCAGCCGTGGGAACATAAACTCCTGCTCGCCAGTAACAGTCATCCAGAAATTACACCACTGAAGCCACATCTCCTTCCCTTAAAGAGCACTGTCAAGAGCACTTGTCACTTCAAATCAAGGAAAGTACTTTCCCTGGCAAATCCCATCCCTGTGAAGCCAACCTTATCTCTCACATGCCTGAACCCCTGACCCCCTCCCCCCCCCCGCCCCCCCCAGCCTTCACCGGGTTGCAAATTCCAAGCCGGCCCATTGCTTGGACCATGGCTTCCCCACATTTTCTCCTTTTCTCTTCCAGCTTGGTCTCAGATGACTGGGCAGGGCTCTTTCCCCCCACCCCCACCGTACCTCCCCCGAGAGGAGGATGAGATCACTTCTTCCTTCCACCTGAGGAAACGGAGGCCCACGGAGTTTTGCCACTTGTCTCAAGTCACACTTCTAGTAAGGGCCCCAGGGGACCCTGAACAGGAATTGTGACCTGGCCTGTTTTGCAAGCCTCTGAGCTGTCTGCACATCCTGCCCTTCACCAGCAGGGGGCTCCATTGCTGCCTTGTCTTCCCTCTACCCACAGAGGTTCTCAGTATGGAGGATGAAGGGGGGGGGGGGGTCCAAGCTCCCTGAGAATTGTAGCATCACTGGGGGAGGAGGAAAGGGGACCCGATGGATTTCCCAGAGGACTTCCTCCTACAAGGAAACCCCTCATCACCACAGCCGTGAAAGCGAGGCCGCCATGTGAAAAACTGTTGACCAAAAACCACGGGGGATTGCAGTGGTGTAAAAACACGTTCAGTGGAGCAGATTGGAAATGGGACTCTGGCTCTGCCATTTTCCAGCTCTGGGTGTTGGGCCCATGAATGTCCCCGAGGCTCCCTTTCCTCATCTATAAAATAGCTACAGTAAATACCTACCTCATCAATTTGTTCTGAAGATTCAATCTGGTGATGCGGGTCAAGCACGTGGCCCCATGACTGCGGTTATTTCAAGTACTTGAAATCTGTTTTATTTCGAGAAAATGACTTGCCTTAGGTGGAGAGGTGATTTTTTAAACTTCATTTTCTGCACTTTAATGTATTTATTAAGTAATGTGTTAATGGGGGCGCCCGGTGGCTCAGTCCCTTTCGCCTCCAACTTCAGCTCAGGTCATGATCTCACGGTTCGTGAGTTAGAACCCCACTCGGACTCTGTGCTGACCTCTGGGACCCTGGAGCCTGCTTGGGATTCTGTGTTTCCCTCTCGCTCTTTGCCCCTCCCCCACTCGTGCTCTTTCTCAAAAATAAACATAAAAAAAGAAATGTGTTAATGGATTAATAAATAAATGCATGCATCTTTAAAATGTAAGAAAAACACGAGTTCTTTCCAAAGTAAAAATGTTCAGTGTGCTTTAGTCCTAAAGGCTTCATGAGACCTTCTGTAAGAATGTCAAAGAGCAAACTGAAGCAGAGGGGGCCTGAAGCTGTTTTATTCTACTGTGGCTGAAGTTTTTGGCTCTCAGTGTCAATAAAGGCCTCCACAAGACATAGCTAGGAGGAGGCTGTAGGACCCAAAGCACAATATTTGTCATTCTCCAAAAGTTGTAGGGTCCATCTCTGATGGCACCATCCCCAAGAATAAACTCCTGGACTTCTCATGTGGAATAGGAGCTTGTTAGAAAAACCCCTCAAAGACACACATTTACAGCCAGACTTAGAGGCCTGTGGGAAAAGTAATTCAGAAAACGAACAAGGAAAGCAACAGAAGACTCGGTATCTACATGTTCTGCCTCCTATCCTCTTCTCCAGGCTATGAAAGACAGATCCCGGGGGATTTTAGGGCACATGTTGCTTTCCCATTTGCTTGTTGTGTACAATCTTACCAGGAGGCTGTGTCCTTCCGCCTGCGCCACAGAGTTTCTGGCTATGCTACCAGGACAGCCCAGCCAGAAACAGTCTGAGGACTGTGCAGGCACAACACTCCCTCCGGGGTTCTCTTGCCCTCTCCATGATTCCCTTTCCTCACGTCGTCCTGGATATCCCTCAAAGTGTTTTGCTTGGTTTTTAGAGACACTATATGGTTTCTCATAGAAGTTTCTTCATTTCATGGGAACATTATTTCAATGTGTAAAACCTTACAGCCACATAGTGTCTCCATTTCTTTTTTTTTTTTTTTTTAATTTTTTTTTCAACGTTTATTTATTTTTTGGGACAGAGAGAGACAGAGCATGAACGGGGGAGGGGCAGAGAGAGAGGGAGACACAGAATCGGAAGCAGGCTCCAGGCTCCGAGCCATCAGCCCAGAGCCTGACGCGGGGCTCGAACTCACGGACGGTGAGATCGTGACCTGGCTGAAGTCGGACGGTTAACCGACTGCGCCACCCAGGCGCCCCTCCATTTCTTTTTTTAATTACATCTTAAGCCCCTGAGACTGGGCATCTACCCAACTTCTTCCACTGTTCCCCTGAAAGCCAGTGACCTTCTTCTTCTCAAATCTGGTGACTTTCCTAAGCTACCCTCCCTGCCCCCTTTCTCAGCCCTGGGGTCTCCCTGGGTTTGGTCACCCAGCTAAAGACTCCTTTCTGAAAATACTCTTCATTCCACCTCTCTGGCATGCTTGGTTATCTTCACTCCCTTGAGCAAGAAAGTAGGTATGAACTCACAAACCAAGCAATGCCTTTTTTCTGTGTTTTCTGCCTTCCCACCCCAACACACACACACACACACACACACACACACACACACACACACACGTGCATGCACAGCTCCCTAAGTGTGGGTGTCCTGCAACACTTACTCCTTGGGCTATGTTCTTCCTTTTTTTGTCTTTCTCAGTGAACTCATCCCATCTCATGCTTTTTAGCCATCAGCTCAGATGGCAGTGCCCACAGTCTTCATCTCTAATTGTGACTTTCAGAGCTTCTGGGTTGGTGAACACATGGAGATTTCAAGAGAATGGAGTATCTCTATATAGAACAGAAGCTCCATACCCCTTCCCTACACCTTTCCCTATGCATCTCTTCCATCTGAATGGTCATCTGTATCCTTATCATACCTTTTAATGAACTGGTAAATGGAAATATTCTTGGAATAGGAAAAACAACACAGAAACTTTCTGCATGGCAAAAAGGGGTCACTTGGCCATCAAAGACACAAATATTCTTTTTGCCTTTGGAGCAAGAGGACATTGAGAAGGTGGAACTGTCAGGATTAAAGAAGATTGTGCTGGCATGAGTTCCTAAAGAGTCCCTGGCCTTGGAAGATGAATCTCTGACCTTTATGATGGTGTGGGAGTTGAAGAGAACTGCAGTTATGAGTCTCTATGAGTGGCAGTGTCCAGGATAAATAAATAAACTTAAAAAAGAAAAAAAAAGAAGTGTGACAAAGGAGAAATACCTATGGTCATGGCGCCTGAAGTAGACCAGCTAATTGTGACCCTCAGGTCTACTCTGTCTCATGACTTAGAGGATGCCTCCACTTGGTGTCTTCTCAGATTCAGTTAGTGGAGTTAAACACATCTATCCCTTACCAACCTCTTCATGAGTATTTCGGTCTGGCTTTCTAACTTCTCCCTGTCCTACACATTTTCAACTTGGTGGTGAGACCAGCTATAGCTACATGTTTTTGTCACCCCATGTACCAACATATCTGTATTACAACTTTATTTTTCTCTTTTAAACTTTTTATCTTACTTATTTTTGAGACAGAGAAAGAGAGAGAGAGAGAGAGAGAGAGAGCACTTGTGCGTGTGAGTGAGGGAGGGGCAGAGAGAGAGAGAGAGAGAGAGAGAGAGAGAGAGAATCCCAAGCAGGCTCCGTGCTGTCAACATGGAACCCGATGTGGGGCTTGATCTCACATCCCTGAGATCATGACCTGAGCCAAAATCAAGAGTCAGATGCTTAACTAAGTCACCCAGACACCCCTGTATCTCACCTTTATACCACTGCTATGGATGAGCTGGCCCTGGTCCTTGCAAAGGCCACTTTCTCCATGCACACACCAGATCCCATCCTGCAAATTTACTCAGACATTTTCCTAGCAATTCTCCCCTCTGTTCTGGAGAATCACTTCTCTGCTCTCTACTGGATCTGTCCCATGAGCATTCAGACATGGCTCTATCTTAAACACACACACACACACACACACACACACACACACACACACACACAGGAAACCTCCCTAACCCCACTTCCTCCTCCAGCTGCCATCCCGTTTCTCTTCTTTACACAGCAAAACTCCTTTCAGTAGTTGTTTATACTCATAGCCTCCAATCTTTCTTCTCCCATATTCTCTGTTGAACTCGGTCTCATTAGGATTTCACAGCATCCTACCCTCCCATGCCCTCCCACGCATGCCATCACTGCCAAGACCGTTCCTATGAAAATCACCAATAATTGCCTCACCATTGCAGTCATCCCAAGTAATCACTGTGCCTGACCCCTTGGCAGCATTTGGCCGAGTTGATCACTCCATCCTTCTTTAATACACTCTCTTCACTTGGCTTCTGGGAAGCCACCCTCTTCGGATTTTCCTTCTTCCTTCCTGGATACAGCTTTCCAGGCTCCTTTGTTGATTCCACCTTATTCCCCACTTCTTACTGTTTGAATGTCCAGGACCCAGTCCCTAGACCTCTTTCTAATTACTCTCTCTCCCTGAGTGACCTCATCCAGTCCATGGTTTTAAATATTATCAATATGCCTATGATGCCTGCATTTGGAATTGCATGTACATGTATCAAATTGCCCATTCACAATCTCTATTTGGATGTATAAGAGGCATCTGAAGGCATCCAAAACTGAACTCTGGTCTTGATACCAAAACTTGGTCTTCTCACAACCTTCTCCATCTTAGTCAATGGCATTCTTCTGGTTGCTGGGGCTTAAAATCTTAGAATCCAATCTCCTTCCTCCCCCACCCCCTGCTCCCTCTCTCTTCTCTCATATTCTATGGTGATCCTTCTGCAAATCCTGTTCTCTTTACCTTCAACGTAATGTGCATAATACAACTGCAACCCACCACTTCCAAGGTACTTCCTTAGTCCAGTCACCATGTAATGGCCTCCTAACTCCCTGCTTGTGCCTGGTTGCCTACATGCTATTCTCAACAGAGCTCTCAGAGCAATCCCGTGTAGCCTGAGTTTGTCACTTCCCTGCCTCCCACGATGACCTGAACAAAGATCAAAGTGTCTACAGTGGTCTGCGAGTCCCTCCATGGTCTGAAGCCCTGTTGCCTGTTGTGCCCCGTTTCCAAATTCTCTCCCCCTTGCCTTCTCCACTCTACCTATGCTGGCCTCTGCTCTATCTCAAACATGCTGGGTGTGGCCCCACCTCTGGATCTGCCCTTGCTCTTTCCTCTACCCCAATACTCTTCTCCAAATATCTATATGATTTGCTTCCTTACTTCTTCAGGTTTGTATTCCAATTTCATCTCCTGCTGAAGATGTCCCACTTACTCTATTTAAATAGCCCTCTTCCAGTCTCAAAGCTCCCTAACTCCCTTACCCTGCTTGGATTTTTCCACAGCCTTATCACCAACTGTCATTATGTATATTTACTTGTTTTTCTTTTTCTTTTAATAGCCTACCTTTCCCTTTTAAAATGTAAGCTCCGTGATGGCAGGGATTTTTGTCTGTCTTGTTAACTTCTGAACCCTCATTGACTAAAATGTGGACACATAGTAAATATGTGTCAAGTACCTGAATGAGTGAATGGATTTCTCCCTTGAAGATGATTTTCAGGGGTGCCTCGGCGGCTAGTCAATTGAGTGTCTGACTCTTGATTTCAGCTCAGGTCATGATCCCAGGGTCATGGGATCAAGTCCTGTGCTGGGCATGGAGCCTGCTTAAGTTTCTCTCTCCCCCCACCCCCACCCCTGCCGCTCCTTCTCCTCTCCCATGCTTGCTGTCTCTCTCCCTCTAAAATAATTTTTTTAAAGATGATTTTCAGATTTCCTCCTATATTCTCCATTTTAGCTACCAGCCCTAGTTTAGAACTTATTTTCTCAAGTCTGTATTACTATAAAATCCTATGCCCTGGTGTCCTTTAGTAACAGAACCAAGACTATTAAACAGGTTTCCTGATTCTCAGCCTAGGTTACCTCCACTGCCTGGTCATTCCAGCCTCTAAATATTTTTAATGTTCTGTTAGTAGTGTCCATCTATGATGGCATGCTTAGCCAGAAACTCATGGAGAACATAAGCTTTGATTATGCTTGAGAACCCTGTTTAAGCAGTCATAGGAACAAACTTTTGCCCCCATTCTTAGAGGTTCTAACGTCTTAAATTATATTCTTGTCAGACTTTATGGTTAAAAAACCACAGCACAGAAAGTGAGTACATTATTGGGAATGGAGGAGCTTGGACAAGCTGAGCAACATAAGTACATTCTTTTTGGAACCCCTGGAGTTTCTGGGAGCCCCTCTTCCAGGAGAATAACAAGGCTGAATTGAGTGTAAGAGACATATCTGTGATTTTCATAGCCTTTGCTCCCTCCTTTTCTATGTGGCAGAAGGCTTTCTCTCTGAAACCAGGAAAAACAATGGAGCCACAGCATGGCCCTGGGCTTTGCAAACCCAAATACCTAGCAGGACCAAGTAGAGAATGTAAATGAGGAAAGAAGTACAGATCATGAAGACCTGGGGAGGGCAGGATCTCCCTAAAGGGATCACCTCTCTTCAACTTGGCCAGTGGTTGGCGGGGGAAAAATGTGGGTCCACAAATTTTCAAAAGAAGCTGGAAATCTGGAATTTGATGATGGAAAATCTCCTAAATTGTAAATGTTGACAATATATTCAATTTTTTTTAAATGCCATATGGTTCACAAAACACATCTCTGGGCTAAATTGGTCCTGTGAGCTGCTTTCCCTACAACCTATCATGCAGGAAGAAGAGAATAAGCAGTAGGGTCATACAGATTGAGTTAGACTCTTGGCTCGATCTATTAGATCACAGACAATGTTATTTCAAGTTACTTAAACCAAGCTTCATGTTTTCCATCTCCAAATTCAGGACAGTGCTTACAGGAGTGATATACAAATTAAATGAAATAGTGTTGTTGGCACTCAATGTTAATTTCCCTTCTTTCTTATTCTCTGCCCTCTCCCCTCTTTCGCATTGCACAATAAACTGGAAAGAACAGCTCCTCCACATTCTTATTTGAAGCAAGTTAAGCAACATTTTTTATCATTTGTCATACATTTTTCTAGGCAAATTGAACATGATGAGCCTAAAAGTCCACCAGTTGTTTACCAGACCTCATTTGCATCTGTGATAGGAAGCAAACCTGAAGAGGAACTTTTTGGTTGTTACTCTGTTTCGTTTTATTTTATTGTGTTTTATTTTTAAAGGACAGGAGGACAGAGGATGTATTAAAGAAACATTTTCCACCAAATTAAATCAAATTCAGAAAACACGATGTCCAGCCGCAAAGGGGACCCCGGCACAGCCAGAAGAGAAAACTCCACAGCACTCCTTAGGTTTTCAAAGAGCCTTTACAAAAGTGGGAGGGAGGGGCACAGAATCAGAGCAGAAAAGCAGAGTGTCACTTGCTTGTAGCCACCACGTTAGCAAGTCAGGGGCTCAGAAGGAGCTGAGACTTGCAAAAAGTGCTCAGGAACAACAGAAAGGGCTTTATGCAAATATGTTCTGCTCAGGAAGACTAGGGAAGGACAGGTCCAGTGCTTAGGACAGAGGATGTAATGCTAGCAGGTGAGAGATACGAAGCAGAGTTACTCAACTCCTACTTAGCTTCCATCCTATCTCCAAGAAGGATCTTTAATCTGGAAAGAGTATAAACATGGTGAAGAGGAAATTGCAGCCCTAGGTGCGAAGCTCCTTAGAAAATAAATACCTGGCCTCTCTAAATAAGCTCAGGTCTCCAGGCCCTGACAAATTACATGCCTGGGGACTGAAACAGCTTGTAGATTTAATCACAGAACCATTGTCAGTAATCTTTCAGGAATCTCTGGAGGGATGCCAAAGAAATAGTGATGGGCAACTGTCCTAGTTGTCAAAAGGGAGACTACGTAGCTTCGGGAAAGTTTGCACTGTTCAGTTTAATTTTGATCCCAGCAAACCCTAACCTGGGTTATTAAAGAGTGAGATTATAATCACATCAAAAAGGAAGTGGTATTCTCAAGAAGCCAGTACAAATTCATGCAGAATAAACCACATCATACTGACATCATTTCATATTTTTTACATTTTTTTTTGAAAGGTTACCAAAACTCACCGGATTGTTCCAGAGGGAGCGAATCTTTCAGCAGGGCTTTTGACAAAGTTTCTCATGGTAAGATGAATAGATAAGGACCAGATGCTTTCCAGTTGAGTGAAGGTACAACCAGGCAAACCACGGCATCCAGAAAGCATTGCACGATTGAGCGAAGTCACCCAAGGAGAGGTAGATACAACAAGATGCCTCTGGTCCCTGTTTGGGACCGGTTCTGTTGAAAATCTTTCAGTGACATGCACTATATGCCAACATGTAAATATGGGCTGACACAAAATGAAATATAAATAATATGCTGCATGACAGAAACAGGATATGGTCTGCCTGAACAAGGAGCCAAAACAAACACAGTGGAATTTAATGGGGGGGGGGAGGGGAATGAAAGTTTTTCATTTTGATTTAAAGAAAACAACAACTCAGTTATTAAAACTGTTGACAATAGTTAATGTAAAGAAATCTTGAGGACTTGAGCTCAAAAAGCTCAACATAAGCCAAAAGTTCTGACATGGCTACAAAAGACTAATGTTCATCAGGCAACAGAGAGGGAAGCATAGGGCGCCCCCCTGCCCCCCCCCCCCCCCCCCCCCAGTCATGAGCATGCCATTGGGCCACTTCCCTCAGGGTCTCAGGGTTTGCCCTAGGCACTGGGTTTCTCTTTCATATTAAGCTTTGTGGGCCTTTGCCATTTTTTTTTTTTTTAGTTATAATATCAAAATATAATCATTAGATGGGGCGCCTGGGTGGCGCAGTCGGTTAAGTGTCCGACTTCAGCCAGGTCACGATCTCGCAGTCCGTGAGTTCGAGCCCCGCGTCGGGCTCTGGGCTGATGGCTCAGAGCCTGGAGCCTGTTTCCGATTCTGTGTCTCCCTCTCTCTCTGCCCCTCGCCCGTTCATGCTCTGTCTCTCTCTGTCCCAAAAATAAATAAACGTTGGAAAAAAAAATTTTTTTTAAAAATATATAATCATTAGAAACTTAGAAATGTAGAGAGGTAAAAAAAGAACATGAAAGCAATCTAGTTCTCTCATCAGTTGAGGATCACTACTGATTTCATTTTGGTATGCATCCTTCAGATCTTTTTTAGTGTAAGAAGGAGGCAAAGGGGAGAAAGTTTTAAAAAGGGGAAAACGTACGGGCACCAGGGTGGCTCAGGCGGTTAAGTGTTCTACTGTTGATTTCGGCTCAAGTCATGATCTCATGGTTTGTGAGTTCGAGCCCCATGTCAGCCTCTGAGCTGACCGCATGGAGCCTGCTTGGGATTCTCTCTTTCCCTCTGCCCCTTCCCCCAGGATTGCATTCTCCCTCCCCCCCCCCCCCCCAGCCCCCACCTCTCTCTCTCTCTCCGAAAATAAATAAAACTGTGGCTTATGTAGTTTTATATGGTTTTAAAAAGTAACATTGTATCCTGAATTATCTCCCCAACTCATTATATATCCTTTAAAAACACAGCTTTAGTAGTTACACATTCTATTATCATATGGATATGCCTTAATCTGTTTACATTGACTCATTTAGGTTGTTTACATTGTTTACATTGACTCATTTAAGCTGTTTCTTTTTAGAGGTGTGGCAGGGAGGTGACACCAGATTTTAAAGGGGATACCAACAAAGCAGTGAGCAACTCAGGGTGGGCAGCAAATTAAGAGAAGGCTGTTGGAAACCTTGTCGTGAGAGGGGCAGTTAGAAAATGAGAATGTTTGTCCCAGGGAAGGGCAGACTGAGAGAACCCTGAAAGTTGTCTTCAAATCCTTGAAGAGCTGTCACAGGGGAGAGGGAGAGAATTAGTGCTGTGTTGCTCCAGAGGTTGAATGAAGAGAGTGGAAAGAGGTTGGGGGGAGTCTGATCACAGCTCCATCTATCATGATTCCTGCTGCCTACCAATGGCCACCATGGGAAATTCTCAAGCTGAGGCAGGATGGCCACCCGGGGCAGGAATTTGTGGACCGGATTCCTCCATGGCGTGGGAGGCAGAAATAATAACCTCAAAGATTTCTTCCAACTGGAAGGTTTGGTGTTGCTTTCTAAGTAACAAAACTGCCCTTCGGTGACCTTGCTTGCATGAAGAATTTATGGCAGGTAAGGAGGACAGAAGTCAATGTCATTAATTTTACTGCCAGGGTGAGCACTGTAGCTCAGAGATACAATATACATCTTTGTGCTCTGTATTGGTTCTCATCTAGATAGCAGTTTACAGTCAGCAATGCGTTTTTCATATACACCTTGTAATTTCATTCTTGTAACAGCTTTGCGAAGTAGGTGTTATCATTCTCCCACATTTAAAAACGAGAAAATTGAGGCCTGAAGTGCTCAAGTGACACAGCCCAATCCTCCAGCTCCTGTTCCCTGGCACTTTCCATGATAAGATGTCACTCCTCTGGTGTGAGTCCCTGGGCGGTCTTTTATGGGCTCCCATAGGAGGGTCTTTTGTCCTTCACACCGTGTGTATTTCATAGCTAGGCTGCTAGATTTTAAAAACCCATTCAGGTAAGATTATATGTTATTTTCCTTTTTCCATGCCATCCTCCTGTTACTCAACGATGTCTCTAGAATGCAGATCCGACCATGTCAGCCCCCTGTTTAGATTTCTTTAGTTTCCCGTTGTCTCCCACAGTGACTCCTAACCGAGTTGGGAGGGGACATTTTGGAATCTTAGCAGGAAATGAAGCATGGTTCAAAGCATCAGACATTATTTGAAAAGAAAAATTAAAGCTCTTGGCTCATAAATACATTTCCTGCTTTGTAGTGATATATAGGCAATACTATAACCCTCAATCCTTTTGGGAGAGCATATTATTTTGAGAGTGCAGATGAGTGCATGGGATTTTAATTTTTATCAAAGGGAGCAATAAGGTTTTACTGCTGCTGTTTGAGAAACACTGATGAAATAATGCCACCTCTTTCACTGTATTTTTAAATACAGTCAGGCTTATGTCTGGGCTCTCTATCTTCTCTTGGTCTAGGTTTCTATGTCAAAGCAATTCCATCTTTTTTTAAATTAATGTTTTAAAGTTTATTTATTTTTGAGACAGTCAGAGAGAGTATGAGTGGGAGAGGGATAGAGAGAGAAAGGAAAGAGAGAGAGAGAATCCCAAGCAGGCTCCATGCTCCTCATTGAGCCTGATGCAGGGCTCGATCCCACAACTGTGAGACCATGACCCGAGCTGAAATCAAAAGTCGGACGCTTAACCCACTGAGACACCCAGGAACCCCAAAGCAATTCCAGCTTAATTATTGTGACTTGATAGGATGTTTTGACAGGACAAGCGCCTCTAATGTTTTTCCCTCCAAAATTGTCTTAGCTATTCTTGGCCCTTTGTTCTTCCATATTAATTTTAGTATGAGCTTTTCAAGGTCCTTGAAAAAAAACCCCTCATTTTAATTTTGGTTGTCACTGCACTGAAATCATGGATTTAAATTGGGGGGAAAAGCTGACAAGCTAATGATATTGAGTACTTCCATCCATTTATTCAGGTGTGGCAGGGTATGCTGGTTACCTACTCATCAGCGACATGCCCTACCCCATGCCTTTCTTGTTGGTAGAACAACAAGCCCCATGATAGAGGCTGCAGACAGGAGATGCTCTCCCAGCTCCCTTACTGGCAGGCATGACCTCAGGACGTCCTCCTGGGCAGTGGGGCATAAGGTGAAGATTTATGAGAAAGGTTTGATAATAATGGATGTGTGAAGAGATACTTCTACGTCCTTCAGAACAGGGCTATGTGAGGAAGACTTTGCACACAGACTAGGTTGCAGACTAACCTGCAACCCTGAGAAGACAAATCTGAGGATAAAAGCCTTGCTGGAGAGGACACAGCATAAAGATGGAAAGAGCTTGAGTGTTTGATGACATCTTTGAGTGGCAGAATTAAACAACCCTGGACCTGCTTATGCTGGACTTCTTCTTATGCAAAATAATAAACATTCTCTGATTTAAAACATTTTTGGTTGGGTATCTGTTACTAGCATGTGAAAGCATCCTGATGAATGTAACAGGCGTTTTTTTTTTTTTTTCCATTTCCTTCAGTATTATTTCCTAATTTTTGCCACAGATACTTCTTACATTTTTGTGAATAAAACATTTTAAAAATTATATTTCTTATTATCTGCTACTGATGATGAGGTAGGCTACTGATTTGTTTGTTGGTCTTATATCCAGCCTTCGTGATCACTTTTATTAATTCCCAAAAGTTTGTTTAGAAAATTTCATACTATCATATCATCTGCAAGTAGGGACAGTTTTCCTTTTGCTTTTAAATTCTTGTGTCTATTACTTATTTTCTTTATCTTATTGTATTACTTAGGCTTTCAGTAAAGTATTGAGAAGGAGCAGTTACAGTAAGCAGTCCTGGCTCCTCTTGACTCTGATAGGAATCCTTATGAAGTTTTATATCTTAGGTCTCAGTGTGGCATGACTCCAGGGGACTCCATACATGACTCTGCCATTATGTGTGATTTTGTGATACATTTTTATAAATATTCCTCATTTGGTTAAGTTATTCCTTTTTGTATCAGTTTGCATTAGGCTTGGCTGCAAGTAACACAAGTCTAAATAGCAGTGGATTAAACAAGATAGAGATGTATTTCTCACATTCAAGATGTCCAGAGGTAGTCCATTCAAATGGCACACAGCGAGCGCATCGCAGTCTGAGAGATTCTGGTTTCTACTTTCACATTCCACCATCTTCATGGGAAAGGTGGAAAAGCTTTTCCCAATAGGTGAAGAAAAAGCATTTAATAGAATTTATCACAGACATGGGGCGCCTGTGTAGCTCAGTCAATTAAACGTCTGACTTCAGCCAGGTCATGATCTCATGGTTTGTGAGTTCGAGCCCTGTGTCAGGCTCTGTGCTGACAGCTCAGAGCCTGGATCCTGCTTTGGATTCTGTGTCTTGCCCTCTCTCTGCTCTTCCCCTGTTCATGCTCTGTCTCTCTCTCCTTCAAAATTAAACAAACATTAAAAAAATAAAAAAAAAGAATTTGTCACAGACATGATTTTTTTTTAAACCTTAACAAACTAGGACTAGAACATATGGCCAAGGTTGTTGACTTCATCCAGTATTTATTCTCCCCTTCTCCCATTGTAAAAATAAACTTCAACCTTTTCATCTGAATTTTCAAGTTTATTTGCATACATTTATCTATTTTCTCCCCATGGTTTGTTTACTCCATATCTTAATGTGGTATGTGTATGTTCTTTTTTTGTTCTTTTCTGTTGTGCTTCTCAATATTGTTTATTTATGCCTTTTTTTCTTGGGTAGCCTTGCTAAATATTTTTCTTTTATTCAAAAAATCCAATCTTACTCATTGATCTTTTGATACAGTTTGTTTTCTAATTTATTGATCTCTCTTTTAGCTTTATTATCTCCTTCCTTCTGGTGTTTCTAGGCTTTTTCTGAGTTGAATTGATTGTACATTCATGTAATTTTCATCTTTCTTTTTATAAATTAATTGTAGGTTCTAATTGTACCTTTTTTTTTACATAGCCCTGATGAAAAGTTCAGAATCAGAATAAAGAATATCACACAAAACAATTCATGAAAATTAAATACAAATCCCTTAATTATTATGAAAAAAAAGGATATAGGCAATGGGTTTCAAGGGACTGAATATGTACCATTACGTAGCTCTATGTACAAAATTATACCTTTTAATTTCACTCTAGCTGCATCTTACGTTTATATGTGACCCTTTCATTTTTATTTAGTTTAAAATATTTTGGACTTTCCACTGTGATTTCCTCTTGAACCCAAAAACTATTTAGGAGAGAGCATTTTTAAGCTCCCAAACATGTTTGTTCCTTTGTTTGTTTTTAACTTAAAAAAAAAAAAAACAAAACCTGGGGGGATTCCTAGGGGGCTCAGTCAGTTAAGCATCTGACTCTTGATCTCAGCTCAGGTCATGATCTCAGCTCAGGTCATGATCTCAGGGTTTGTGCGTTGAATCTCCTCATTGGGCTCTGCTGATGGTGCAGAGCCTGTTTGGGGTTCTGTCTCTCCTTCTTTCTGCTCCTCCCCTGCTTGTGTTCTCTCTCTCTCTCTCTCTCTCAAAATAAATAAACTCAAGAAAATCAAAAAAACAAAAAACAAAAAAGAACAAAACACCTGGGCACCTGGGTGGCTCAGTCAGTTAACTGGCCAGCTTCAGCTCAAGCCATAATCTTCCGTTTCGTGGATTTGACCCCTGCGTCGGACTCTGTGCTGACAGCTCAGAGCCTGGAGCCCGCTTTGGATTCTAGGTCTCCCTCTCTGCCCCCCGCCCCCTGCTTTCATGCTCTGTCTCTCTCTCTCAAAAATAAATCAACATTACAAAAAAAAACCTCCCCTCTGGCTTACAGGTGTCTAACTTAATCACACAGTGATCAGAAAATATGTATAATTCATTTGTAAGTAGTATGAATTTATTATTATCCTTCTTTTGTCTTTTTTAAATTTGCTTTTTCTTTTCCTATGTGCTTTTAGATTGATAGTTTTTACCACTACTTTTTCTTCTGCTTATGGTATGCATTTCTATCCTTTAAAATATTATATTTATCCTTAAACAGTCAACAATAATATACTTTTTTAAAAAAATAACAAATCTCAACGGCGCCTGGGTGACTCAGTCAGTTGAGCGTCCAACTTTGGCTCAGGTCATGATCTCACGGTTTGTGAGTTCAAACCCTATGTCGGGCTCTGTGCTGACAGCTCAGAGCCTGGAGCCTGCTTCAGATTCTGTGTCTCCCTCTATCTCTCTGCCCCTCGCCTGCTTGTGCTCTATCACTCTCTCAAAAATAAATAAACATTAAAAAAATTTTTAATTAACAAATCTAAACTTTTCCAATATTTTTAAACTTTTTTCAATATTTTTATTCTCATTCTGGTAATACATAAAATTCATCTTCTTCTTCCTCTTCCATTTTATTATTCTCTTGAATTCTACTTTCACTGCTCTATAAATAAAAAGTATTACTTTTATTGTCAGTAATTAACTATATTTAGTAACATATTTAATTAATTTCTGTATACTCGATTATTTTTCCATTTTCTTGTCAAAATATAACTTATAATAAGTTCTGCTAGTGAGGATTAGTTGGTGGCAAGATTTTAGCCTTTTCATTTCTGAAATGTTTCTATTTTATACTGTATTTTTAAATTTTTATACTGCATTTTGACTCAGAGTTAGCTGAATATAAACTTCCCTTAGCACTTTGAAGATACGATTCCTATATTTCTTGGCTTCTATCGCTACGGGTGGAAAGTTGAAGGCACAACTTCAGTCTAATTGTTAATCTTTCACAAGTAATCTATTTTTTCTTCTCTGGTAACTTTAAAGATTTTTCTTTTATTGAATTCGTTACACAGTTTCACTGTGTTATAGATGTATCTTTATCCTGCTAGATACCCAAAGAGCACTTTTGATTTGAATTATCATGCTTTCCTTTAATTCTGGAAAATTCTGAGCTACTCTCTTTCAAAAAATGGCTTCTCCATCACTCCTTCAAGTTTTCCTTTTGCTGGTACTCAAATTAGAGATGTGTGTTGCAACCTCTCATTTAATCTTCCATTCCTTTAACTATTCTCTTTAAAATTTTGTATTTCTTTGTTTTATTGTACTAAATCTGGGTGAATTTGTCAGCACTATCTTCTCATTTACTAATGATCTCTTAAACTGTGCCCAAAGGATTTATCCTGCCTATTCAGTTTCTTATTCCATTCAATAATATATTTTTAGGTTCCAAGATTTCCAGCAGATCATTTTTGCATACCTACATGTGGTGATTTGCAAAATGGCCTCAAATTCATCCCATTCCTACACGCATGTCCCTTTGCAATGTGACTTTGAGGTTCTCCTCATGAAAAAGTGGATTCTCTTTCTCCATCCTTGAATCTGGGTTTAGCTCCGTGACTCTCTTTGACCAGGGGACATTGGCAAATATAATTCAAACAAGGTCTTGAGAAGAGCTTGTACACTGGAGCTTGTCCTTTTTTCTGGCTGCAGGAAAATGCTATCGCCGTGCGCAGAAGCCAGGACTGGCTTCCTAAAAGATGAGAAAGCACAGTAAGAGGCCACCTAGCTGTCCCGGTGATTCCAGCCGAGGCCCCCAGTGTGCAAATAAGGCCATCCTGGACCATGCAGCTCCAGCTAAGCCAGTTCAGATCAGAACTGCCTACTCAACACAAAACCGTAAGATACAACACAGGTTTGATTTTTGAGCCACTGAGTTTTGGGGCGGTTTGTGATGTAACCAAAGGTTATTGATACTAAATCTATCTAGTTCAATTTCTCCCTGTTATCTGTCACAACTTTTGCTCGTTGTCAATGTATCTAATTTCTTTTTAATATCTTTAATCGTCTTACGTGAGTTCTTGTCAAATTGCTTCATAAATTGTTTTTTCACTGGAGTTATGGATTGATTTTGTTGATTGTCTCATTTCTACATACATTCTGGAAAGTTTGCAGACTCATTTTGCATGAGAGGATTTCTGTTTTGTTTGTTTTGATCTCTCTTGCACCCAATTGAGAAGTTTTGTGGATGCTTTCACCGAGGACCCTGCACTCTCGGTCCTTCACCAGTTTATAGTGATGTCGAGGGGCTCCTGCCCCACAGTGACAATGAGAGTATTACAGAGTCTGTCGCAGAACCTGGATCAGTTCCTAGTTAGGAGGTTGGGTCTTAGATCTTCCTTCCCTGCCCCCAGATCTTCTGCGAGAGTCAGACCCTGTCTCCAGGGAGTTAGCCTGCTACTATCATCTTGTGCATAGAGGCTCAGTCCTGGTTGCCCCCAAAGGAGTTAGGCTTCTTCCTGCTGCTGTCTGATTTGGACTTGGAGCCCCACAAGCCCATGGCTCCATCCACTCTCACTGCTCTGCAGTGATCCAGAAAGATACTGTTTTCTCGTATTTGAGTTTGGCTACATCTTATTATGTTTGCTTTTCTTTTTACACCTGTCATTTATTGCTTTATGCTTAGAGAGCAGGGAAATACAAAATTAAGGAAAGCCAAATTAACAGGATATCCATTTCAGACAAGTTTCTCCCTAAAAATTGAAACATAAACTCCTTAGGCTGCCTTTCAACATCTTTTGCAATTCAGGTCCACCCCACTTCCACTGCCAGGCGTCCCACACTCCATTGACATGGGGTTTCCTGCTGTTCCCTGAACATTCATGCTCCTGTGCCCTTACACCTCTGTTCCTTCTGTCAGCATGGCCCTCCTGCCACACCTTTAACTTTAAGACCTTGATCAAAACTCATTTCAACTGGGAAGCTGGCTCCAGATCCTACAGGCTAAGCTATTTCTATTTCTTCTCTGCACAATGCACTCAATACATATAAACTGAATGAATGAATGGATGAATCATATGATAAGCAAGACTGAGTGAACACACAAGACGTGTGACTTACTGCCATATTGCTACCTCTGTGGTCAATTGTTGTTTATCTAAGTGTCTGCTCTGAGCGACTGTGTAAGTAGGGGGAAAGCAGTGGACACAGTTTTTCCATGAAGGTTGTCTTGTATCATGGCCATTAAGTTAATTCTGCATGAAGCCAGTTAAGATAGCCTAATATACTTTTGTAAAAGTGTGGCCTTTACAACTATTAAGGCAAGACGATTAGGGACAAACCGTCTCATTTCCTTCCTCAATTTCACAGCATTCTTTTAAAAAGAGAAGAGATGTTAGCATGAGCGCTGGGTTGGTTTTTTTTTTTTTTTTTTTTCCATTTCAGGAATGTTAAAAATATGATGGAAAAAAGCTTAATTACTTCAAGGTCTAGTATGTTTAAATGCTTTAACATCTATAAAAGCCCAATTGTATCTTTCTGTTCATTATGATTCTATCTCAGGAGAAGGGTTACATTTTTTTGGTCCCTTTTTGACAAGGAGAAGATAATTTATCAAGGAAAATGGCACCAAATGGCATGTTTTTTGAGCAAAAATATTTACTTAATTGTCCAACTTTTCTGGACTCCTTCAGGAAACTATTTCTTCCTCAGGAACAGAATGAAGGCTCTGTGACACGGAAAAAACAAAAAACAGTTTCAGTCTGGGTGCAGGATACTTGTGCTTTCTTTTCCTCCAGCTCAGTTGCACAGCTATGGCAAAAACAGAAATTCAACTGAGTAGCATTTTTGTTCTAAAAACATCTAAAATTCATCTTGAATCTGTATCTCTTCTGGGGAGAGAAACTAAATCCATTCTAACAAGTAATTAAGCAAACAAACAAAAACTCCCCTAAAACCACAGTCTCCTCTGGCACCTGTCTACGCCTGCTTCCTGCCTGCACCTCCGCCCCTGGAGCTTCTTTGGGAGCCACCTCCTTCAGCACGCGCCATCTCTCACCTGGCCCACTGTCATGGAGGGCTCACTCTGGGACACAGGGCTGAGTCACACCAAAGCTGCATGCGGGAACTGTGGGTAACAGAGCTGAGAACAAGAAGTGATTGTCCCATGTCACGTTACAACTTTATTCCTGATTCCACTAGTCATCCCAGCTTCCTGAAAACTCCAGATGAAATTTATTCGAGATTTCATATCCCTGGTAATTCAGGGGGGAAAAAAAAGCCTAAAATTTTTCTCCAAATCTCTATTTCCCAGCACATTCTTAATTCAGGCTCAAGGCTTTATTCATTCAATTTCACTTAACAAAAAGGCATTAACTACTTCCTCTGCTCTGTGCTGTATTTCCTATAGATATTGACTTTGAATCCATGGTAAGCCCTCAAAAAGGATTTAGAGTTTGGACAACTTAGAATTTTTTTAAAACATTTTATTTTTAAGTAGTCTCTACACCCAACACCGAGCTCAAACCCACCATCCCGAGATCAAGAGTCATGTTCCGCTGACTGAGCCAGCCAGGTGCCCCTAAACAATTTAGAATTCTGAATCAATTTCACCATCTACAAAAAGGATCCAAAGTTAATAAATTGTCTTTTCTACTTGTAAAACCAACTATCTCACTGTACTTGAGCAATTATGGCATATCCCAGAGAAGGAGATAAGGGAGAGGGACGTGGGGAATTTTTTATTTACAGAAAAAGTATCTAGGGGTATCTTTTGGCTCATTGTCTTAATTTTTCATGCTAAGTATCCATATGAATTTTTGCAAAGGAGAACAAGATTCACAATAGAGGTAAGTCAAACCATTATACTTATCCAGGGATGCAGGTCAATTATATCTCAATAGAACTGGAAAAAAATAAAAGAACAAAAATTAGAGAAAGAAGTACTGCTGAAGGAAAGGGTATCAGCCACAGTTCTTAGACATGTAATTGTGGTACCTTTAGTTTCATCTCACTTCAAGTCCTGTATATGAGCACCTGCTAGGTGCTAGGCACTGCGTTAATGTCGAGAGTAAGTTCTATTTCTGCCCAATAGAGATATAATGCAAGCTATACGTGTAATTTTAAAGTTGCTATAAGCCACGTTAAAACCCATTACAAGGACATAGGTGAATGTGGTCTGGTCTGACCGACCTTCAGTCTCACCCTACCATTCCCATCCTCTGCCCCAGAACTTCAGCCTCCCAGGGCCACTAAGTTCCTCCTACAAGCCCGTCTGTTCCTCCTTGGGCCTTGCACTAGTTCCTGCCTCTGCCTGGTAGCTCCTCCCATGTTGTTGCCCCGAATTCTTGTCATCTGGTAGAGTAATGCAGTGATGGCTGATAGGAGCCTGGTGTCAATGCAGCCCTGGTCACGATGCAGGGGCGCTTGCACTTGATGAAGGAGGGAACACTACTTTCATCCAGTCATAAAGAATGGAATCCAAATGGTGGAACTTTGGACTCCATGACAACAGGCTTTCATCTGGGAATGTGTAGACTGTTTTCACTGAGGAACTTGAAGCTAACAGGGTGGGTGACACCATAAACCCATTCTACCCTCTATCCGCTAAGCCATGTACCCTGGCACAGAGCTGCCATCTTCTCGAAGGAAAGAATGGTTTTTCTAACTTCTACAAAGCCACTGTATTGGCCAGTGGCAGCTTTGTGCTGCAGGTGGAGGAGGAAAGAGCCGTCACCAGCCCCTCTTAAAATGTATCTTGCAAGTGGCTCCTTATGTTGTCCTATGTAGTCTGGCATACACATATTTGTGTATTTGTGATAATTCTTACATCTCAGCTATAAGATTCTCACGAGGAGAGACAGAAAAAGAACAGAAATATCAATCATTTCAGTAAATCTTATTTTGGGCCCAACATGAATCATCTGCCCTCAAGACTCTGGTTCCCTGGCATTCAGATGGAGTTTTCCATGACAGCAGGAGGCATGGGCTTCTGTCTCCTACTTTCTCAGAAATGAGCCTTAACTAAGAATTAGGGGAGAACAGAGTCACATCCAGATGTAAGGGGCCTTCTGGAGAAAAGTCTGAGACCATGGGTATTGGAGATCACTATTGTGGTGGTGTAAAACCTCCTTTACAATATCACCCTCACTCCAGAAATCCACACCATTCGTTTTAAAAAAAAAAAAGATCCTGCTCACTGAATCTACATTAGAAAATTTCTAAAGAGATCCCTTAACCTTCTCCCTTCCTTTCTTCCTCCTTCCCATATGCCAATAATCAACCATTAACGAAACGTTCTTATGCCTACTATGTGCCAGTGGTGACAAAGGAAGACACAGCCAGTTTCTGGTCACATGGAGCTTAACACAAGTTTGTTTCCAAGTTGGTTTCTCCAAACAGAACATTTTAGGTCTGAGGTGGTCTCTGGGAATTTGATGATGTTCACATCTCCAGAACCCCTGGTTCCCCCTTCATGTTCTGTGAGATTGAGAGTGAGTTAGAAGTCACTGATTGTATGCTGAGGAGAAAAAAATTCCTCACCTGCACCCAAAGAAATGAAGCTGTGTCTTTCCTGTATACTCTTACCACCTGGCAAGTACATTCAGATTTTCCAAACACCAAATCAAAGACACTGACCTCCAGACAGGACCGCAGCTCCACGCTTATCAAACTTCCTCTTCTCCATGCCTCAGTTATTAAGCACACCATTTAGGTTTTCTTAACTCACTCTCTTCAAAGATGGCATGTTATCTGTTTAAATATATATGTTTCATGTTTGTTTACCATCATGTATGTGCTGAACATCTGTACTAATTTTGCAATGAGTTTCTGTAAACAACAAAAGTGATAAAACATCGTCCCTGCCATTTTTGAACTCATGGGCCAATGGAGAAGACAGAAAGTAAAGCCATGGTAGGTCCTGTAGAAAGACAGCAAACCTAGCCACTAACTTTAACTGGTGAAGCTGGGAAGGCTTCATGGAGGAACTGATTTTTGAACTGAATCTTAGAGAATGAGAGTGAGTTATCCAGGTAGAGAAACAAAGGGAAGACAACTCTAGGGAGGGGGAACAGAGTGTGCAAGTGCCAAGGAAGGTGTATTCTATAGAGAGATGAACACCGTTCCCCCAGCACAGCTCGTTTCTATCTGAAAACCTGGGAATTAAAGGGAGCAGCTATCTGTACCCCTCTGCCACACCCAACATTCAATCCTACGCACAGGTGTGGGATAGCCGCTATAGACACTCCACCCAGAAAGGGGGAAAACAGGAGGCAAACAGGAGTGCAGGGTCTAAAGTAATTCTGTGGCAGGGCACATGTGGTCAGTCCTCTCATGAGAGATAAAGCCCTGGGAATTATTCTCTGTGGCTCTTGGCTCTGCCCTCTGTCACATTCTTCCTTTTCTGTAAAAGGTAGCCCATATTTGCTACTGAGTTTTCTCGGCCCTATAGAAGTTTGGAGATCCAGGGGCGCCTGGGTGGCGCAGTCGGTTAAGCGTCCGACTTCAGCCAGGTCACGATCTCGCGGTCCGGGAGTTCGAGCCCCGCATCGGGCTCTGGGCTGATGGCTCAGAGCCTGGAGCCTGTTTCTGATTCTGTGTCTCCCTCTCTCTCTGCCCCTCGCCCGTTCATGCTCTGTCTCTCTCTGTCCCAAAAATAAATAAACGTTGAAAAAAAAAATTAAAAAAAAAAAAAGAAGTTTGGAGATCCAAAGACTTTTTTTTTTTTTTTTTTGGTACTTTTCTTTCTCTCTTTTAGTCCAAACTGGTGATGTTTCTGTTTTTACAATTCTCTTTAAATCTTTGGGAGCCTCCTGTGAATCTTATTGTGGTTCATGCAATTAGGGGAAGGAAAAAGGCCACATTCACAAATCTTTTCACGATAAACCATTCTGTACCTCGGGCTTCTGCTGAGGCTGCCAAGGGTCCTTAAAAGTCCTGTGTTTTTGTTTGTTTTTGGTTTTGACCAAATAGTTTTCTTAGTTTAAATCTTTCCAAGGTCTTCACAAAGGACTTTATCACCACCATCTCAGTTTCATCTTTCCAACGTGTTATTCTGAGTATTCCCTGAACTGTATTTTTGTCTAGAAGCCATTCTTAGTTTAACGTTGCTTTTCAGTTCGAAGAGGCAGGGGATAGTCCAACAATGCAGATTCGCCTCCTTTATATTTAACTTTATTTCCCTCCTTGAGCTTATCCCTCTCCTGTCAGATTTTAATACAAGCAGCAGGAAGAAGCCAGGGGAACTTTGAATGGTGTCCGGAAATCTCCTCGGCCAGGCCACCCAGTTCATGAGGTACCTTTTCTATTTTCCACATCACTGCAGGCAAGAGTGTGGTTAACCTTTCTGCCACTGCAAAAGAGGGACCCTTTTCTCTCTAATTTCCGGTTACCTTTGCCTCATTTTTCCTTAATCTTTGATGCTTTCTGGAAGGATATCAGGCTTCTGCTAACAGTGTTTTGGAGATCTGCTGGATTTTTACCAGTACCCTCATCAAGGGCCTTCCAGCTTCTGTCCTCCACTCTCCCAAAGCCACTCTCATAGTTTCTATCTTTTTTTTTTTAATTACAGCAGTGTTCCACTTCTCTCTCACCTTCTGCACCCCTACTTTGAGCCCCCTTGCCCATTTATACCTCCAGCCACTGCTCATCAAGCCTGCTTCTGGTCTCCTTCCATGCAGGGGAGGCAGACAGTTTTCTTCCAGAATGCCTGCCCCTTGGGGCAGTCCTGGGAAAGAATTCTCACATATCGGCCCAGAGATCAGTTCCTCCGAGGAGCTTCTCTTGGGAAAGGTCTGGAAGATGAGGTGAGTGAAAGACTTTATTTGATGTCATCCTTCAAAAACCAACCAACCAAGCAACCAAACCCTTTCCAAGATACCAAACGTTTCATCTGGGGAAAAGTGTCATAATTATATGGGAAACATTTTAAATGTGTTACGGGCAAAACCCAGAAAGTGAATCTGTTTCTAACATTTTAGGAGAGAGAATGAAAAAATGTCAGATTAAATGTACATCAGGCTAATATGGGTTAGGAATGCTTTACTTTTATTTTTGAAGAGCACTGGCCATGGAAGGAGTGCGTGGCCGAGTGGGAAAGGCTGCTGGCCGAGGCCTCCTGCGAACATGGCTTAGTCTCTTAATTCCGCCAGCCCCAGTATTTCCATTTCTGAGGTGGAATTCTAATCACAGTTACCTCACAAGGTTGATGTCAGGAGTAGAAGACACATAATGTATGAGCAATACACATATGCATAAGCTAAGCAGAACATCTAGCAGATGTTTAGTAAACCACTCTGGACCCACCAGTGTGGAAAACCACAGAAACGACTCCTTGTCGTCTCTCTGAAGGCTGTGCTGGTCTTTCCTGAGGTGTTTAGAATCAGGAATGTAGGCTCCCGCTCCCTGGGAGGTGGGGGGTACAGGAAGGGAAGCTTCCCTCGTGCCCTTTTAGGAATTAGGTTCTCTCCCACACTATAACAAAATCTCAAATTTAGGACCATGGAATGTGAAATCTCCAGGGACCACATTAAATCTGTTCCCAACAGACTATGTCAGGGAAGAAACAAGACCAGTTTAATTTAATTTAATTTCTGCCTCAAATGCACCGTTGACCTCATCTCTCTGGGTCTGTCTCCTCTCTGGGCCCCAATCTCCCTCGTCGTGCTTCCCAGGAGAATCCTTCCACACTTCCCTCCAGCAGCCCTGGGCAGTAGGATGTCACTGCGGAGCCCCCTGGGAAGAGCAGGGAAGCGGAAAAAGGAGAGAATATGGAGGTGAGAATGAGATCTGAAGGAGAAGGAATGTTGGGGAATGGAGAGGAAAGTTTGAAATCGCTGGGAACATGCCTGGGGGAGGAAAGCAAGGGGGGGAGGCAGCAAAAGCAGAGACACGCAGAGGGTGTTAGACACACTTCGGGGTGAGGAGGGAGTTAATTACACTTGCTAGAATTCCGAAAGGTTTCCTCTCCTTGCCTTTCCCACACCTCCCTCTCTAGGTGATTCTACATTTTTATTTTATTATTTTTTTTAATGTTTTAAATGTTTATTTACTTCCGAGAGAGAGAGAGCATGAGCAGGGGAGGGGCAGAGGGAGAGAGAGACACAGTATCAGTAGCAGGCTCCAGGCTCTGAGCTGTCCCGATACGGGACTCCAACCCACAAGCTGTGAGATCATGACCTGAGCTGAAGTCAGACACTTAACCGACTGAGCCACCCAGGCGCTCCTGATTCCACCTTTTTAGATAGTCTGCCTTCTTTGCTACCTCTGGCATAGCTCAGACCAAGTGGCCTTTTGCTTCAGAGATGACAAGGCCTCCTAACCAGCCGGTCCTCACCCCACACCCTGCCCTCCAGTCTCCTCATCTCATAACCCAGTGATTTCCCTTTCACCTGATCTTGTTCCTGACCCACCCCACGCTTCAAGCACTTATGATGGCACCAGTTTGTCTCTGACGCTGGGAAGAGAGCAGCTTCAGGACAGAGACCTTACCTTATTAGCATCTAGAACAGCTTGTACGGTTTCTGGAAGGTAGCACAGGATGGGTTCCATCATGGTGACTGAGTGAAAAGATGGATGGATGAATACCCACCTGGTGGAGAAGAAGAGATAGTCTGGAGGATCCAGGGAAGGAAAGAGACTTGGTGAGGAAGAAGAGTATGAAAACTCAGTAAGTGTGTGGGTAAAAGGAACACATTTATTTTTGTTGGGGGTGATGAGTTCTGTTTTGGGAGACTGCCACATTCAAGCAGCACATTGAGTTCTTTCTGCTGTGACTGAAGGAAGAATAGGTATGGGAAGAGGATGGGTCCCAGACCCTATAAACAGCACCCTTCAGGAATCATCTGCCTCCCCATCCAAGGCTTCCCTCCCTGGGCCCACAGATGTGTAACTTCCTTCCCTTGACACTAACTCTGTCCCTGTCACTCCCTTCACCGCCCCCACCCGCCCCCCCCCCCCCCGCCGCCAACCAGGGACAAGCTCCCCCAGACTTCTCTCTTGCTTCGTTGCCCCTGCTTTCTCCCTCCACTTCCACCCTGCCTTCTTTCACATGCTTGCCTCTCCTCGTCCCAGCTACCCTAGTTCATCCATTTTCTCATGTGCTAGGAGCTCCCGCTTGTCCAAACCTCCACCAAAGGCATGCTGCCTCCACTTTTCAGCTTCCTCACACTACCAAGGATTCCCAAGTTCTGTTAAAACGATCAGAATATTTATGGACCATAATTTTTTAAAGCTTCCGAGGCACTAAATTGTACCTGCCCACGATACCACTTTGACTGAACTTTTCCAATGTTGCAAGGCAGGCCTTGTAGCTGAAGATTAATGTCTCTGCTGGTTGAGGGTCAGTTACTCCTGGGGTTTTACCACTGTAGGCAGGGTGGAAAAGGAACAGAGAATCAGATCAAGGGACCCTGTTGCCCCTCCCAGGCTGCCTCCGATCCTCTCTCCTTTGGTGCAAACACTGTCCACAGAGCCAGAACACCACAGTTTATTTTTATCTGTTTATTTTGCAATTAACAAAGAGAAGGAGCCTCTTTTTGATGTGCTGGTTCAGGGGTTCAAAGCGTCTAGCTCCCTTGACCCCTTTACCAGCCTCCGACGTCGCAGTACGGCTGCCCAACTGGGAAAGATTTATACTTATTTTTATATAATGGAAAACTCATTGCTGGACATCGAGTTACTCACTTTGATTTGTTTTCTTTGGAAGAAGCGGCCGGCGGCCGCGGCAGCGCCCCAAGCTGGGTCATTAACATGGCAGCAACAGCAACAAAGACCTTTACAGCCGCTGCCTGTAAACCGTGGATAAAGTTCAAGCATTTATTCTGTTTGAGGCCTCCCAGTGTCTATAAAAGCCCAGCACGATTATATGATCAGTGTCAAGACCCACTTTCCCCTCTTTGTGCTCCGGGATGCATTTCCTTGCCCTGTCCCTCCGCGATGCCATGCAGCTGCTCTGGCTTTAATAGCAACCCAAGGCACACACTATTGGAGTGTTCCTTGGGCTTTGTTTTAAACATGGTTTTTGCTTGTGTTAACTACCGCCTGGCTCTCTGACACCCGTGAATGGGGCTATGCGGGGCTGTCAATCAACAACAATAATAATGCCATCTGGGTTTGAATAATACTAATGAGAAGAAGAAGAAGAGGGATACTGTGTATTAACATAGCACCTTTGTCCCAGAAGCTCAGAGGGCGTTCAGGATAATAATTCATTCATGCTCTGAGCACTGCTTGGCGGTAGATATTATGATCCCACCGCGGGGGACTGAGACACAGAGAGGGCAAGTGGCTGGCCCCAAGGTCACACAGTAAGTCAGAGATGGCATAAAACTTAGCTGCTGCAAGTCTCCTAAAGCATCCACCCCGCGGGATCACACTGAACTCTAACTCTCTGTGCATCTGTTTTTAAAATCCAGACGTAAGGGGAGCCATAGGAACTTGTTGTTCCATACCTGATGGGATAGAAAAAAAGAAATGAAAAGAATGTTCTAGAATGGAGGAGAGACCTCAAAGATCCTCAGTGTTAATGGTGAGCCTACCCAAGCCAGGGGCAAAGGAAGAAAAAGAGGGCGATGAGATGCCAGTATATCACTCCTAGAAGTATCTGGGGGTTTCTAAAGGGACAGGAGGATGGTGAAATGGGTTAAAGCAGAATGGATAAAGAAAAAGGGAGGTCTCCCCTGGAGGTGGGAAAGCGAGCTAATCACGGAGCCAGAAAGCTCATGGAAGCCCAAGTATGGATCTGCAGCCATCCAGAAAGACTCCTGCTGAAGACATCATGAATTTCTGTTTAGTCTAAAGTCCCATCCTGCACTTTGCTGGAACCCTAGCTATCCCTTCTCAACCCTTTTGGTCCACAGAAGTGTTCAACCTGATTGTTGCTTCACATCAGTAGAATCTCCCCTAACTTCCCTGTGCCTCAGTTTCCACCTCTGTAAAACCAGTTAATAACATTATCTCATTGAGTTACTTAGCATGTTGCAGTAACTTCTGAATTGATTTCCCCAACTTCAACCCCTCCCTGGTATCTACCGTTGGGTTGCTGTGAGGGTTGCATAAGCTACCTGTATAAAATGCTAGTGGCACCTCATACAGGTTAGCTATTATTATCACAAGTAGTAATAGGACTGTTACTGTTGCCATCATCATCATCATCATCCTCTGGTTTGCTGGCCACCTACTCCTAGACATATAAGGAATAAAACAAGCACCGTGAAAGAAGAGTTCAGTCGTATAAAGACATAAAATTAAGCCACCCGGGCTCATCCCCTTTTCTATGCTTGTGTTGCTTTTAGGAACTGCCCCCTACGGACTAGCACTGTGTTATTCTCACTTGCTGCATGTGTCAATTCTGTCTCCTCCAATAGACTCAAAACAAATGCACAGTAGACATCCAGATGGCCAACAGACACATGAAAAGATGCTCAACATCACTGATCATCAGAGACACACAAATCAAAACCACAATGAGATATCACCTCACACCAGTCAGAATGGCTAGCATCAAAAAGGCAAGAAATGACAAGTGTCAGCGAAGGTGTGGAGAAAAGGGAACCCTTGTGCCCTGTTGGTGGGAATGCAAATTGGATCAGCTACTATGGAAAACAGTATGGATGGTCCTCCGAAAACTAAAAATAGAAATCAGATGATTTCTACTCCTGGGTATTTACCCAAAGGAAATGAAAATACTAGCTTGAAAAGATACATACACCTGTATGTTCATCACAGCATTATTTAAAACAGTCAAATATGGGGCACCTGGGTGGCTCAGTCGGTTGAGCGTCCAACATTGGCTTTGGTCATGATCTTGTGGTTTGTGAGTTCAAGCCCCATATCGGATTTGCTGTTGTCAGGGCAGAGCCCACTTTGGACCATCTGCCCCCCCTCTCTCTACCCCTTCCCTGTTTGCACTCTCTCTCAAAAATAAACATTTTAAGAAATAAATAAAATAGTAAAAATGTAAAAGCAAACTAAATGCCCATCGAAAGATGAATGGGTAGAGAAGGCATGGTATGTATATATACAATAAATATTACTCAGTCACAAAAAAGATTAAGATCTTGCCATTTGTGACAACACGGATGGATCTCGAGGGTATTATGCTAAGCGAAATAAGTCAGAGAGGGACAAATACCATACGATTTCACTTACATGTGGATTTTTTTTTAAGTACAAAGAAACAAACAATAAAACAGAAACAGACCCATCAATACAGACAACTTGTGGTTGCCAGAGGACAGAGTGGTGGGGCGATGGGCAAAACGAGTGAAAAGAAGTGGGAAGTACAGGCTTCCAGTTATGGAGTAAATAAGTCATGGGAGAAAAGGGGGGGGGATAGAAAAAATGAACAAATGCCCATTAACACATCTAATTCTGCTCCATTTCCCTCTGCACCCAGCACTCCACTTGACAAGCAACTTTTGAATATATATGTTACCTTTCCATGATTTCTAGAACATCTGCCATATGCCAGCCTCTGAGCTGAGGGACTCTGAGATCTACTAGAGAGGGCTCTTGCCTCAGAAGATACATATACTTCCTTGGGAGAAGAGATAAGCCATATGGCAATAATTTGCAAATCTTAGCATGCCTCAGAATCACTTGGGGGCATTGTTAAAACAGGCTGCAGCTAAAATGACTTAGCCCATGAAAATTTTACTTTTATTCTTTTTCAATGGAACTATTACATTTGTAACAAGAGAAATAACGTGGTCAAAGCGTTGTCTGAGGAAATCAACCTTGCAATACTGTGGAGGGTAGGTAAGACCAGGGAGAGATTGAAGTTGGGGAAATCAATTTGGAAGAAGGTGTAACATGCCAGGAAAGAAAGAAAAGTGCTGAGCTCAATAATTAATTGACTTTTTGGTTTTGAAGTTTTCCTAAACCTCTCTCATCCAAGGATTACACCCCCGGTTCCCTCTCTCTCGCAGAGAGCCTCTAAATACTTGAGCTGACACCTTCTGCCCTATAAGTTTGTTATTTATGGTATCGTCTGTCCTTTGTCTTTGTCCCTGACCCAGTTTAGAGACACTCTATCACTGGGACTGAATCTGAGGCACTCTCCAGTTTCCAAGGCAAGCATTCTTTGGCAATAAACAAACAGATTTGCAATTCCTCCCCAGACCTTCAAGGCAGAAAGCCCCGCTTTCCCATCTCTGCAGGCTGGAGGTAAACCTCCCTCTTCACCAGCCCTCACCTTGTGTAAGGATTTTCACCTTGCATTTGATATTTTGGCTCATGCCTTTCCCTTTTCTATAGACTCGGAAGTTCTAGAGGACATAGCTCACATCTGCCCCCATGTTTCAGTCTCTTTTTGTGTAGTGCCCGACACAGTGTAGGGGCTTGTGAAATCTTTATTGAAAAAAAAAAAAGGAAACATTTTATGAAAAGCAACTATCATTTTTCATGTATTCAAATATGTGATGCCACATCACACATAGATATCTTTGTGAAAACATCTGGCTTACAGGGTTTCTCTTTCAGACAGAATTGATTATATCTATACAAGAAGGCAATATTGGTAAGGTCTGCTTTCAAGAATAAGAAATCACCTCATTAGGGGCATCTGGGTGGCTTAGTCAGTTAAGTATCCGACTTTGGCTCAGGCCCTGATCTCACGGTTTGTGGGTTCGAGCCCCACATTGGCTCTGCACTCTGTAGAGCCTGCTTGGGATTATCTCCCTCTCTCTTTCTGCCCCTCCTTCACTTGTGCTCTCATCTCTCTCTCTCTCTCTCTCAAAATAAATAAATAAACTTAAAAAAATAAAAAAAAATCACCTGATTAAACAGTAGTCTTTGGGGGTGCCTGGGTGACTCAGTCAGTTAAGCATCAGACTTCAACTCAGGTCATGGTCTCATGGTTTGTGAGTTCAAGCCCCACATCAGGCTCTGTGCTGACAGCTCAGAGCCTGGAGCCTGCTTCGGATTCTGTGTCTCCCTCTCTCTCTGCCTTTCCCCCGCTCACACACACACACACTCTCTCTCTCTCTCTCTAAAATAAATGAACATTAAACAATTAAAAAAAACAGTAGTCTTCAAAAAAACAGTAGTCTTCTTTCCTTTCTTCTCTCCACCTCTCCATCCTCCCTTCCTTCCCTCACTCCTTTTTTCCAGTAGGCACATGGTGACTAAGTGTAAGACACTTACACGAACACTGTGGGAGATTGGTCCCTGCCCTTAAGAAATTCGAAATCCAATGGAAGATATACAACCATGCATACTTTTTTTTTACAAATTGAATTTATCTTTGATCAAAATAAGGTAGGGACCAACATAGTGCAGTCATGTGGAGGAACAAGAGGAGGGATCATGACTTAGCGGTATAGAAGGGGCAACATGTGAGTCAGCTGTGGGTGTGGGGGGTGGGGGTAGGCTGCATTTTCAACAGCTCAGAAGGGAGGGACGGACGGGCTTTGCCGGCTGGCAGTGCAGCACTATGGCTGTGATGAGCTCAGGGAACAGTGAACTTCCCAGGGAAGGGAGAGCCACCCGTGGGGAGTGAGAATAGGCCAATGGTGCAGCAGCTGAACGACAGAGGGAGGTAGTGATGGATCTAAATAAGCCACAGTGAGGATTTTGGATTCTACTCATAGACAAGGACAGTCCCTGAAGTGTTTGGAACAGCGACAGGTACCCCAAATCTAGTTTTGACAGAATCGTCCTGGCCCAGATGGTCAGCCAGCATTTGCCCTGTGGCTTGAGCCTACTGGGACTTTGTCTGCACTTTTCCCCCCATGGCTGCAGGAGAAAAACGAACCCTTGCCAGAGATGATGGACACTTCACTCAGTGGCCGAGTGCCTGGGGATTTATCTGGCTTAGGAGTGGATTTATTTGTCCTTGGAGCGTTTTCCTTGAGGAAGGTTTGGTCCCTAAAAGCCCTTTCTTGCTTCCCTCTCCTCAACCTGGGGACTGCTTTTATGTTCAGCTTGAGACTGAGCTTTTAACTGCTACAGTCTCTCAAGTGCATTGACCACCACAATGGGCAGGGCCCCAGAACGTCTGCCCCTTCTCTGGCAGACCAACCTGGCCCATTCCTCACCATGTCATGAATTTTCCTGGAGGGAAACAGCGGATGCCACATGGTCATGGCTTGAAAAGATTCCATGCTGTCTGCACAAACAGAGACTGGAGCCTCTGGGAATAGCCTTGCTCTCACCTCACTCCCAGAAAGCTGTGAATCGGTGCTCTGACTTTCACACACTGATGTACTGTGGGACTGAGGTGTTTGTGGGAGGGTTGCCTTAAAAAAAATAAATCTCTCCATCTCCTCTCTGATTGGACATGCTTGTCTCTGAGGACCTTTCCTCTCCAGACAGCCTTGAGCAGTACAGACAAGAAGATTCCTGGGAGTGGCCTAATCTAACTGCAGGCACCCAGGCATAGCCCGTGTGGTCTGAGAACAGAGTGAGTGAACTCCCCGCATCCCCACAACCCCCTCCTCTCTACACACATGATAAACCATTTGCCATGCACTTACGCCTTTCCGCATTCCGGCTCCTCTACCCAGAATGCCATTTCTTTCCTGCTGTCTTGGAGAAGCTCCTATTCATTGTTCAATGCTTAGCTTTAAAGGCACTTATGCTATGAAGACTTTCCCAGCTCTCAGATGGGGAGATACTGGTTTCCTCCTTTGCTGTATTCTTTGGATGTGCGTCAGTGATAGCGCTGATGAGACTGAATTATGGTTGTTTATTTAGATATCATTACCCCAACTCAACTATGAGCTCCCTAAGGGAGGAATAATGAGGGCATCAAGGGACAGTGGTACAGAATGTGCACTGCTCAACCCTCTGGGGTGCCATTCACATTGTAGTCTGAATATATTCTGTACAATCCTAAGCAGAAGCTTTGGGGATTGTTATATCTCATTTTTAACAGGGACTGACACACAATAAAAGTTCATTTATCTAACCTCAAGTAAGGCCACTACTCAGATGTTTGTTCCTCTAGCTCAGGTCCCATAAAAGAGGAGAGAAACACTAGCTAGCCCAACAGCCTTGCAGTGAGAAAATGTCCAGCTCTCCTCAGAGGTGTTATATTGGTTCTAGATCTAAGAGGGGCCCCAAGGACTTCTTAGCCTTCAAACAGCTAATGGCTGGTCCAGGGATATCAAAAGGGTTTTATCTCATGGGTCAAATCAGATTGAGATGTAGTGACCACTTGAAGCACTCAACTGAGAAAGAAGTCTTCTGGGGCACCTGGGTGGCTAAGTCAGTTGAGCGTCCGACTTCAGCTCAGGTCATGATCTTGTGGTCTGTGGGTTCGAGCTCCACATCAGGCTCTGTGCTGAGAGCGCAGAGCCTGGAGTCTGCTTCAGATTCTGTCTTCCTCTCTCTCTGCCCCTCCCCCGCTCATTCTCTCTCTCTCTCTCTCTCAAAAATAAATAAACATTTTTTTAAAATTTAGAAAAAAAGAAAGAAGTCTTCTGAGGCAGCATTCAAACTCAGTGGAAGAGAATGCCCTCATGGATGTGTGAAGTCGGTCTTGGAGCAGGAACGGGAGACAGAGGCAGATGTGTCACATGGCCGCCATCTGTTCTCACCTGGCGCTGGGCTAGTGATGCTAGTGACATGAGCTGTGTGGTCAGGGGAACTATATAATAGGAGTTGCTGTCTTATCTTGCCTTGATGTTCTCAGGGTCTTATGACTGGTACATGAATTGTTGTCCTCATGCCTCAGTTTCTCATCTTTATAATGAGATATCTTTCTTGCAAGGCTTTGGAAGGTAAAGCAAAAGGTCAAAGTGGGGCTTGTAATCCCCCCAGCAAAAGAAAAAGGCAGGGACACAGAGATGCTCAGAACCCCTTTCAAATCATCAAACAACATCTTAGTTGGGGCGTCTGCTTTTCCTCTGCCACCACCCCTATTCTGATATTTGGAAGAAGTGAGGGTGGGAGGAAAGGACTTCTAGAAGGCAGTTATAATAACAACAACAATGATTTTTATTATTTGAGACTCAGTAAATAGGCATCAAGGGTGCAGGGAAAGGGATCTTGTTTGTCCTATATCACTGGAAGAAGACCCAGAAGGTCATGGATTGGCATCTGGGCTCTGGGACCAGGCCACCTAAGCTCACCTGCAGGCTCTGATAACCATTAGCTAGGTGATCCTGGGTAAATTGCTTGAGTTGACTCTCCAGTTTCCTTGTCTATAAAAAGGGGCTAATAATCACACTTACCTTACAGGATCATGAGGATTAAGTGAGTTAATAAATACAAAGCATGTAGAGCAGAGCGTGGTCCATGGTAAGTTTCCATTGCCACCATTGCCATCATACTTACTATTGTTGTAGTGTGTGTCTCTTCCAGCTCAATGAGGAAGGAAACCAGACTTATATTATGTAACAGAAACATTTGAGAAGAGACCAAGGGCCACAGTACACAAACATGTCTTCTTTCATTACACCAACATTATACCCCTCTTCTTGTTATGATTCTATCTTTCATGGATTTAGCTAAGGCTTTCATTACCTCCATTGGAATCCCTTTTCTCAGAGTAGCCTATAAATAAGTGAATGATCAAGTGGCCTTCACATGCTTGGGCACTCTGCTAAGAACTTTGACCTCACCATCAGTCTCAGACACTGTTTTGGGCACCAACCAATTAATAAAAGACCCTGTGTGCCTCTAAGGTTTATTTCTGTGAAGTGTTGTGCTATTTATGTGTTTGGTCTTTCATTTTTTGTTCTTTTAGCTTATGCTAAATTGACTTTATGACAGTAAAGGAGGAAATAAGGAGGGGATGCTTGTCTATCCCTCACATATTCACACCTACTGATCCCTGTGCCTAGAACACCAGTTTCTCCTATGTCTACCTGGCAAACCGCTATTCATCCTTCAAAATCCAGCGCAACTATAACCTCTTCCATGCAACCTTCCTTATCATCTCCCAAACCCTAAACAGTAACATTCATGTGAATTCTTTTTGCTTATATTTTATAATGGGCTTTCTGACATTATGCTTTAATTGCTTACTACACTATGAACATCGTAAAGGGAAGAAAATCCTAACTTACCTCTGAATGCTTAGAGCCTAATGTATAGCCTGATACACCATAGGTGTTTGTTAGTGTTTGCTGAGTGAGTTCCTTTCACCCTATACACAGTACCTCTCTGGAGCCATTGGTTTAAACAAATTTAAGACTTGCTTTCAGGTTGTGAATACCATGCTGCCAGAGGAATTAAAAGCAAGTATGAGGAAAGATTTGTTGACAATTACAGTTGTAAAACTCTAGAACAACGTGCTAGAGATTCTGGAATAAGCTTTATGAATGAAAGAGGATGACTTGGTCATGAAGCCATTTGGAGATAGGGATAGACAAGTTGGTCTTCTCTGCTCTAGGAATCTTTAAGTAGACTTCTGGACATATGTAGGATGCCCGTGGGTAGGAGAAAGGGGCTCATCCCACTTCTGCCATCTTGTATACCCTTTCATCCTGTTTGGGTGCCCAGCCCTTGCCTTTCTGCCCAAGCTATACCCTCCTTTCCAGCCAGCTCAAGTCCCACCTTCACCCTAACTCTATTCTGATTAGCCCTGTCCAAAAAGAACACTCCTTCTTCTGGGTTCCGGGCAGTGTGATATTTACCAGGCCTCTAATTGATTCAGGAATATGTTACTTGACTTCACATGGGAAATTCCTTTGAGACAAAAAAAAATATTTCTCTGAGGCCCCTCATTCCCTCCCCAGTGTTGAGCACGGTTTGGGACACTAGCATGTGTGTGCGTGCGTGTGTGTGTGTGTGTGTGTGTGTGTGTGTGTATGTTGGCATGGCAACACAATATGTATAATCCAAGCCGGAGATCCTGGTGTCATACATCTGGAACAAAACAAACTCATTTATGACATCTTCCAGCATGTACACTGTCTCTGAAACACTGAGATCTCAAAGAAACAAAACAGCTCCAAAACAGGGTGGAGAGCCGACATTCTTTCCTTGCCTGCCGGCTTGCCCTTCCCCCCTGCCCACCTCCTCATATACAGAATGGAAACTTTCAGGGGAAAAGAATTCTGAACAGCTGTTGTGAGAGACCACACAGACTTCCCCACATCTGCTAGCATACAGCCGGTGAGCTCATTTCTCCTGGGGACGCAGTCTGAGTCTGTGGGGTCCACTTAAGTACACCTTGGGAGGGGCTGAGGAGGAAAGAGGAAGTGGCCCCAGGTGGAGGGGAACTTTCTCATGTCATAAAATTCACTGGAGACAGGCTAAAGGTTGAGTGCTTCTACGGACACCTTCCTTGACTAGGAGAGTTGGTTTTCCAGAAAGTTTCTCTGCCATTATGGTTAAAAGGATTTATCAATTTATAATTGATTTTAAAAAGAACCTTGACTTCCACTAAGTCCTCCTCCCCTCCTCCAAAAACTCAAGAAGCAATTTCTGATTAGAAAGTATCTTCCAAAGAAATATTGTCCTGGGCCATGCATTACAGCTTTCCCCAAGCTTTCTAGTGTTAAAAATAATATTCTAATTTATACAGTGATGTATTGTCTACAAAGAACTTTCACTCATGGTATCACATTTGATCTTCGAGTGGCTCCCTGGGAGAGGCAGGGCAGATATTGCTAGTATGAATGTTAGTACCAGAATTGGTTATCAGTAAAGGTACTGACACTGGCATTAGCCCTAATTTTCTAACTTTGAAGTTGAAGTTGCGGCAGTTCCATGGATTGTCTGGGTTCACAAAACAGAATAGAGGACTTGGACTCTTACATTTGACTTGTAAACCCGTGTACTTTTCCTTTTGCAAAACCATGAAGTCGTCTCTCACAAAATAGCAGCTTGTTTGTAAGCTCTTTTAATTCTTCTCCCATTTCTTGGGGCTCCAAACTCGGAAATCCAACCAAGCCCTGGGATTCTTACGGATATGATGCAATCACTTCCTGAGCTGAGTTTTGGCTCCATACCCTGGCAGAGCAGCAGAGGGAGGATTAGTGAGAATACCTAACCCCTTTGGAAAGTCCACCCTCATTCTCTGATGCATCTGTGGCACCCAAAGCAAAGCAGAGCAGGCAGTAGGAGACCTGGGTGCCCAGGAATCCTGGCCTCACCTATCTTGAACCTCAGCCTCTTTCACCTGCAAAGTGAGGGAGGGAGGCCCGGTAATTTCTACAGACACTCCCAGCTCTGGTCTTCTGCAGTTCAGTGATAGGGGACAGGGGTAGAGAGTTTCCTGGAGGGAACCTGTGCCTCGCACTCACCCTCTAACCCCCGTGTCTGCTGTTAGCCTGGAGCTGGCCTGGCCCTGCTGGGCCTAGAGACGCCATTGTGCAGCATCAGTTGAAGGTTTGGGTGAGGGCGGGCTGAGGCCAGCAAGGGGGGGACCCACTGGGGTATTTTTTTCAGATGCATATGTCCCCTCTCAGGCAGCCCTTTCAGAGCTCTGGACAATGTGCTCTTTTTGTCCCCAGCTCTTTCAGCCGCCTGTTCATTCTCTTTGCATCTGCTGTCACACAGGACATCCCGGCTGGCAGGCGACCACGGGGACACATTGTGCTCCCTTAATGAAGCATGGGGCTGGTGTTATGGGGGTGGTTGGGGGCCTACAGGGAATAAGGGTGAGCAGAGGGACACCCCACCTTTCTACTCCAGGCTCCTCCTGAGGGAAGGGACAATTGGCCCTTCTTTTACCTCCCACAGTTCGAATGGATGTGCCTATAAGAAAGAAACTAATTCCATGCCACAGACTTTGGAGATTGAGGTGTGAGGAGGTGAGCTGGAAGACCAAAGGCTCTGTTTTCCCTCAAGGAGTGACACTGCTGGGCAGGTGGGCAGGAGGTCCTAGGCCAAGGAGCATCAGCCAGGAACATTTCTGTTGGACAAAGAGATTCCCTACACCACCCAACATACGAGTGGACAAGCAGGACCCTGGGGGACACTTCTTCATTCTTTAAAAGCTTACTGTGTCATCACCCACCTAGGGTTAGTTTCTAAAGAGTAATTCTTGGAGCCAGAAGGGTATGTGAAATGATCTCATAGAGTCTCCTCAGCCCTCATGTGTCATAGTTGGAGGCCTCCTGCATCCAGGAGAAGAAAGTGAAGGATGGCTACAAGAATACACACAAAGTGGCAAAGGCAGTGCGACGTTTGCCAGTACATAAATGAGCAACTGAGTTAGATGGGGAGATTCATGGATGAGTCTTCTCCTTGTCCCCACTTTCTTTGAGAATGTCCTCTTATCATGTCCCCAAGCCCCAATAGTAAAGAAAAATGAAATGGATGGGATCCTGGGGGAGAAGATTTTTCTTGAAGCATGGCTTGTAGACCCATATCTCTGATCCTTGTACCACAAGGTGATGCTACCAAAAGCTGATGACTGTTTGCTCTGTGGGGGTGACTGGCAGGCACAGATAAAGCAACCCTAATGTTTTCAGACCTGGCTGCCCTGTGTAGCATGGGCTCTGCCTGCCACTCTCAGGACCAAAGTCTTTTCCCCAAAAGATAGCCCCACACTCCTAGGCCCCTTTCCTACTTGCTAAAGAGTTACCTTGAAGAAGCCAGAGTTCACGACAATGTTCTGGCATGTGCAGATGTCTTCTCAACTGTTACTACAACTTTGAGTTTGTCTTTCTGGTATGTTTACTGCACCCCCCAACCCTGTCCACCCCTCACTCCTCCTGGCCTGCTTACCCGCCCACCACCCTAAAGAAAAAAGCCTGGGCCTTGTCCAACACGGCCCCCTGTCCCCTTTAACAAGCAAAGTGTGCTGGCATTGCAATTGGTGGTCTTCTCCCCGAAGGTCGTTAATTAGTACAGAATGTAGACTTCAGTTGTCCTGCCAGCCCCGATGAAAACGCAGCTGGCAGGTGGCCGAGACGGAGGAATTTGTCATAGGTTAGATCAGCTCAGGCTCTGAGAACCAAGTGTACAGCTTATGCAAATAGTTTTGCTTAGCATGGATCCTGTGTTCTTTTTCCCCCTCCCTCTCCCCACAACTTGTTTTTAAACTGAAGGGTGGGGAGGGAGTGGGGAAACAAGGGAAGGAGGGAGAACAAGCACTTACTTGCCAGATCTCATTCTAAATCAGAAAGGAGCAAATTGCTTTCCCTAAAAAAGAAAAAGCCAGGGGGAAAAAGAAGACAAAACACCCATCCTTTGGTCTAATGTACTGAGCATTTGAAAGCTGAATTGCTCAATAAGAAAGGCTAGCAGTGAGTGTATTTGGAGAGAGACTATTATCCCCATCAAAACCCATTCATGCTCTCTGGGAGGCCTGCAGAGCACCTGGGTGGGGACTTGGAACATTGGGTTCTATTCCTCTCTTTGCCACTCATGGTGTCGCTTCCTCAACCCTGCCTCAGTTTCCCAAACTTTGACAGATGCTGATGCTAGCTAGCCTCAGTTAGCCAGAGCATATGGGCACCCACAACTCTCAGCAGAGAGAAGGCTATGGTGGCTTCTCTCAGCATATGTATCTGACTGACAAGCCAATTCTGAGCTATATGATTTGGTTTACATCAGGTAACCTCTCTGAGCTTCAGCTTCCTCATCTGTAAAAGCAGGGAAAACAATCCTTCTTTCATGTTGAAGTAGTGTACCTGGCATGTATTAAGGGCTCAATTAATATTTAATGAAGATGAATGAAGCAAGATAACAAGAGAAAGTAATAGGCATGCTGCCTGGTGGGTCATAGATACTCAGTGCATTGTTGGCTGAATCTTGACTCATACCCTAATAATGGTGGCAAGACCTAAAAATAATCAAGAGAATAGTTGAATTTCAAAGTTGTAAAATAGCATTCAAGGCAACAAGTTGGTTCAACACTGGTTTTATTGAAGATGGAGGAGAAGAAAACTTGAAGTTTAACTCAGGACAAGGTTTCTCAGTCTCACTTATTGACATCTGGGACTGGATAATTTTTTGCTGGGGTGTGGGGGGCTGTTCTGCTCAATGAGGAATGGTTAGTGGCATCCTCCACCTAATAGTTGCCTATAGCAGCTTCCCCCATTGTGACAATCAAAAACGTGACATTACCAAATATTCCCTGGAGAATAAAATCTCTCTTGATTGAGAACTATCACTGATCTAAGATAATTTCCTCCAGGCAAGCAGATTAATAACCTGGTGAGCTCCATGCACTGTGGGCATGTGATACTCACATTTCATCTGCTACCTAACACTCTAGCAGAATAGCAATTCCTTGCTTAAGGACGACTTAAGACTCAGATCTTTGTGCATATAAAGAATGGAAAGGGTATCATAGACTTCTGGTTTGTGATCTGGCACATAAAGAGCTTAGAAGTCATTACTCCATCCCTAAAACTAGAAAAAGCCGAACAAACTAAAAAAATCAACATGTCTTCTTAGATCCATCAGAGAAGTGAAGTCACAAGGCAAGCTACCGCCCCCAAAATTGGAGGGAAATACAGAAAAATCTAAGGCAAATATAGAAAATCACAACTTACTGGAGTAGAAACCTACATGGGAGCCAGTACTGCAGTTGGACATGTTAAACTGTAACCAACAAAGTCTCAAGATGGACAAGTTGCTAAAGGCTCAGGATGGACAAGTCTGAGAGGTAAAAACTCAGAGGGGGCCCTCTCCTTTTTGTCAGTTTTACCTCCAGGATCTTGACCAGGTACTCACAGTGAGTATCAGAGAAAAATCCCCTCATGCATCTGGCCAGGGGAAAGGAAAGGGGTCATTTTGAGATGTACCAGAGAACTCTGTTCTTCCAGGCCTGTCTGTAAGAAAAAAAATTTACCAGAATCTAGCCTACTGAGGTCTTATCAGAGATGATCCAATAGGCAAAGGGAAATAGCTAACTACAACCTGTTCTGGCTATCCATGTAGGGAAGAGAAATAGCCAACTCCACTTACACTAACCTTCCTCATGGGGGAGGGAAAATACTAAACTCCAGCCACTCTAGACATCTTGTCCCTCCTAAGGCATGGGAGTGGGGGAGTGAATGGCACTTATGAATTCACAGTCTGGGGCACAGGCTCACTAAAAAACAGACCTAATCATAGGACTATAAAAGTCTTCCCCTCCCCCCACACCTCACCACTCACCACCACATTATTAAAAACTTGTTTACTACAATTCCTTTTACCCAGGATATCATGTCCAACTAGCAAGAAAAAACTTAACAAATCACACCAAGAAGCAAAAAACAAAGTTTAAAGAGATGGGTCAAGCATCAGAACCAGACTCAGATGTGGCAGGGATGTTAGAGTGATCAGACTGGGAATTTAAAACAACTACAATTAATATTCTAATGACTCTAATGAATAAAGTAGATCAGCAATGTATGCAGAGAAATGCAAATTTTAAGAAAGAATAAAAAAGAAAGGCTAGAGATTGAAAACACTGTAACAGAAATGAATAATGCCTTTGATGGGCTCATTAGTAGATTGGACACAGCTGAGGAAACAATCTCTGAGCTTGAGGATATCTCAATAGAAATCATTTCCAAAACAGAAAAGGAAGAAGAAAAAAGAGTGTAAAAAAATTATTCAAGACCTGCAGGACAACCACAAAAGGTATAACGTATGTGCAATGGAAATACCAATAGGAGAAGTAAAAGAAAGAAGGAACAAAAGAAATATTTGAAAAATAGTGACTGAGAATTTCTCCAAATTAATGTCAAACATCAAGCCACAGATCCAGGAAACTCAAGGAATCCCAAGCAGGATAGATGCCACAAAAACTACACCTAGGCATATCATATTCAAACTGCAGAAAATCAAAAATAGAGACAAAGCTCTTCACAGTAGCCAGAGGGAGGAAAACACTTTATCTATAAAGAAACAAAGATAAGAATTACATCTTAGAAACCATATAAGCAAGAAGAAAGAGGAGTAAAATATTCGAAGTGTTGAGAGAGAAAACCCCAAACTAGAATTCTGTATACTACAAAATTATCCTTCAAAAGTAAAGAATAAATAAAAATGTTCTTAGACAATCATTAAGGGAATTCATTGCCAGTAGATCCACCTTGGAAGAAATGTTAAAAGTTCTTCAGAGAGAAGGAAAATTATGCAGATCAGAAACTTAGAATCACATAAAGAAAGGAAGTACATTAGAGAAGAAATAAGTAAAGATAAAATAAGTGCTTCTATTCTTCTTATTCTTAATTCACCTAAAAGATAACAGTTTTTTCAAAATAATAATAGCAACACTGAATTATATATAATATTAATGTATTATTAATATATAAGTATATATAATATTATAATATATATAAATATGAAATGAATGACAGGAATAAAAAAAGAAATGGGAAGTAGGAATTAGGATTATTTTGCTATTATAGGGTACTTGCACTATGGGTGAGGTACTTGAACTATAGTTTTATTTGAAAGTAGACTGGGTTAATTGTAAATGCATATTGCAAACTCTAAGACAACCACTAAACAAGCAAAAAACAAGTATTGTTGATATGCTAAGAAAGGGTAGAAAATGGAATAATAGAAACCACAAAAGGGAAAGAATATGAAAAAACAAAATTAGACAAGTGGACTATATCAGAATTAAAAAAAAACTGCAGCAAAGGAAATAATTAACAAACTTAAAAGACAATTTATGGAATAGGAGAAAATAGTTTCAAACCATTTATATGATAAGGTATTAATATCCAAGGGAACTCTCACAACTAAGTAGGAGACAATACAAAACAAAACAAAATAAACTGATTTAAAAACGGGCAAAAAACTTGAATAGGCATTTATGCAAAGAAAGCATACAAATGACCAATAGGTATATGAAAAGATGCTCAACATCACTATCAGAGAAATGGAAATCAGAACCACAATGAGATATTACCTCATACCCATTAGGATTGCTATGATAAAAAGAAAAGAACTACTGTGGCTAAGAATGTGAGAAATGGGAAATCTCTTGCACTGTTGATGGGATAGTAAAATAGTGCGATTGCTATTGAAAACTAGAGGATCCTCAAAAAATTAAAAATAGAACTCATCACATGACTCAGGAATCCTACTTCTGTGTATCCATCCAAAAGAATTGAAAACAGAGTCTGAAGAGATATTTGCAATGTTGATTGTAGCATTATTCACAGTAGGCAAGAGGTGGATGGACAAAGAAAATGTGGTATACACATACAATGTAATATTAGTCAGTCTTATAAAAGCAGAAAGTTCTGTCATATGCTAGACATGAATGAATATTGAGATATTTGCTTAGTAAAGTATGCTAGTCATAGAAGAAAAAATACGTATGATCCCACTTATATGAGGTGTCTAAGGTAGTTAAACCCATAGGAGCAGAAAATAGAATGGTGGTTGCCAGGGTGTAGGGGAGGGGGAAGAGGGCTTTGCTGTTCAGTGGGTCTGTGCTTTTAATCATGCAAGATGAAAAATTTCTAGAGATCCTCTGCTCAACAACGTGCATATAGTTAACAGTATTGTACACTTACAAATGTGTAAGAAGATAGATTTCATGTTATATGTTTTTTTACCACAAAAAAAGCAGAAAAAAATAGGAATAGGCAAAAAAGGGCAGAAAAAATAGGAAGACAAAAATAGGAATAAAGACCAAGAGCAATGTAAAGAAAGCAGTAACATATGTAGTAGATATTAATCCAACTATATCAATAATCATTTTAAACCTGAGTTTTCGAGATAGATGGAGAAAAGTACATCATGCTAATACTAAACAAAATAAAGCAGGAATAGTTATATTAATTTCAGAGAGAGCAGATTTCAGAGCAAAGACAGTTATCAGAAATAAAGAGGGGCATTACATAATGAAAAAGGTGTCAATACTCCAAGAATGCATAACAATTCTTAAAGTGTATGCATTTAACAATAGAGCATCAAAATTCATGAAGCCAGAACTGATAGACTGCAAAGAGAAATAGATAAATTCACCATCAGAGTTGGAGACCTCAGTACCCTTTTTTTTGGAAATGGACAGATCCAGAGGACAAAATCAGTAAAGACATAATTGAACTCAACAGCACTATCAACTGGCTGAATAGAATGAACATCTATAGATTACTACATCCAACAACACTGAATACACATTCTTTTCAAGCTCACATGCAATATTCACCAAGATAAGCCACACTCTTGGCCATAAAATACACTTTGAGAAATTTAAAAGAATAGAATTAACACAATATCTATTCTTAGACTACAATGGAATTAGGCTAGAAATTGATAGCAGATAGGTGGAAAATCCCCAAATACTTGAATACTTGAAGATCAAACAAAACACTTCTAAACAATGCAAGGGTCAAAGAAGAAATCTAAAGATATATTTAAAAAATTTTTTGAGCTAAATAAAAGTGAAAATATAACTAGTCAAAATTTGGGGGATGCTGAAAAAACAGTGCAGTGCCTAAAGGGAGATTTATAGCAGAGAAGGCATGTATTAGACAAAGAAGAAGAAGGAGGAGGAGGAGGAGGGGAGGGGGAGGGGGAGGGGAAGGAGGAGGAGGAGAAGAAAAAGAAGAAGAAATATCTAAAATCAGTAACTAAGCTTCCACTTTAGAAAACTAGAAAAAAGAACAAACTAAACCCAAAGTAAACACAAGAAAAGAAATAATAAAAATCAGAGCAGAAATCACTGAAATTAAAACAGAATATCAATAGAGAAAATCAATAAAATCAAATGTTAGTTCTTTGAAAAAGATCAATAAAGTTGATCTTTTTAGCCAGGCTAGTTGAGAGAAAAAGGACTCACAATATTAATATCAGAAATGAAAGAGAAGACATGACTACAAGCCCTATGTACATTAAGACAATAAAGGAATATCATGAACCACTCCATGACCACACATGTGATAACCTAGATGAAATGGGCCAATTCCTTGAAAGACACAATCTGCCAAAACTCATACAGGAAGAAATAGACAATCTGAATAGACCTACATCTATTAAAGAAATTAAATCAATAATTAATAACCTTCTCAAACTGAAAGCACTAGGCTCAGATGGGGTCATTGGTAAATTCTTCCAAATATCTAAGGAAGAAATTATATATTTGTACAATCTCTTCAGAAGAAAGAAGAAGATGAAGTACTTCCTAATTCTGTCCATGAGTCCAGCATTACTCTAATACAAAAACCAGACAAACACACTATAGAAAAACAAACCTATAGACCAATATATCTCATGAACACAGATGTAAAATGTCAACAAAATATTAGCAAATTTAATCCAATACATTAAAAAAATTATTCACCATGACTGAATGTGATTTATCCCAGGTGTGCAGGCTGACTCAACATCAGAAAACCAATTAATGTAATCCTTCACATCAACAGGCACATGATTACATCAATAGATAAGAAAAAGCATTTGGGAAAATCCAACACCCATTTATGATTTAAACTATCAATAAGCCAGGAATAGAGAAGAACTTCCTCAACTTGATAAAGAACACCTATGAAAGCCCTACAGTTGACATCGTATTTAATGGTGAGAAAGAGGAATTTTCCTCCTAAAATCAGGAAAAAGGAAAGAATGTCTCTTCTCTTCGCTCTTTACAACACCATACTGGAAGTCCTAGCTAAAACAACAAAACAGAAAGGAAATAAAAGGTATATGAATTGGGAAGGAAGAAATAAAATTGTCTTTGTTTGCAAATGATAAGTTACCTATGTAGGAAGTCTGAAAGAATATACCAAAAACTACTGGAGGAGGGGACTAGAAAAGTGATTCTAGCAAGGTGGTAGCATATAAGGTTAATATACAAAAGCCAATTGCTTTTCTATATACCAGCAATGAACAAGTAGAATGTGAAGTTAAAAACACAATACCATTTACATTAACATCCCCCCAAAAGAAAAGATAGCATAATATTTCTATTCAATACTACTGTTAGAGAAATGCTTATTCCAGTTTGCCCATTTTTTAATCAGGTTATTTGATTTTTTTTTTTTTGGCTTGTTAGTTCTACAAGTTCTTTATGTATTCTGTATATTAACTACTTATAAAATATTTTATTTGCAGGGGCACCTGGGTGGCTCAGTTGGTTGATCATATGACTTTAAAAAATTTTTTTTTAATGTTTATTTATTTTTGTGAGAGAAAGAGATTGAGAGAGACACACACAGAGCATGAGCAGGGGGAGGGACAGAGAGAGGGAGACACAGTATCCAAAGCAGGCTCCAGGCTCTGAGCTATCAACACAGAGCCCAATGTAGGGTTTGAACCCACGGGCTGTGAGATCATGACCTGGGCTGAAGTCCAACCCTTAAGAGACTGAGCCACCCAGGTGCCTGGAGCATCTGACTCTTAATTCCAGCTCAGGTCATGATCCCAGGGTCGTGGGATTGAGCCCTGTATTGGGCTCCATGATGTACATGGAGCCTGATTGCAATTTTCTCTCTCTCTCTCTCTCTCTCTCTCTCTCTCCATCTGTCTCCCCCTCTACCTCTTCCCCATGCATACATGGTCTCTCTCTCTCTCAAAAAAAAAATATATATATGTATATATATATATATATGTGTGTGTGTGTGTGCAAGTATTTTTTCCCATTCCATAGATTGCCTTTTCACTCTGTTGATTGTGCACAAAAGCTTTTAATTTCTATGTAGTCTCATTTGTCTACTTTCGCTTTTGATTCCTATGGATTTTTTTTTCTTTTTTCCAACTTTTTGTCTTAGGGCAAGTCTCAGTCAGCTCCCAACCAGGGTGATTAAAAATAGGATCAATAGTCTAACTAGCTTACAGTACCAGAAGATATAATTTGGGGAATCCCAATCATCTGGGAATTGAAGGGAGAAATCCAAGACTGGAGACAGCCACAAAGAAAAAGCCCCCAAATCTGTATATAAATGCTGGCTGGTTCCTGAATTACAAATCTATGTAGCAGGGTCCAAAGACTCCTGCTAAACTTGAAATAATTTATCAGTGGCTCTTGCCAACACTCAGAGGGCACATAGCATGGAGCATGGTCCACGTAAGTTAACTGTCCACTAAAACTAAATACTAAACCCTCTTCAAAGGAATACAGAATCTCTACCACATACAGTGTCTAGGGTATAATACAAAATAAGTAGACATACAAAGAAACATAAAAATGTGACTCATTTTCCAAAGAAAAGGCAATCAAGGGAGATCAACCGCAAAAGAATATAGACATTGTATTTGGCAAGTATGAGGAATTTTAAAGTCACAATGTTCAAATATATAAAGGAAAATATGCTAATAATACATTAACAAATAGGAAATCTTGACAGAGAAGTAGAAACTATATAAAATAGCCAAACTCTGGGGCTCCTGGGTAGCTCACTCAGTTGAGTGTCCGACCCTTGATTTCTGCTCAGGTCATGCATGATCTCATGGTTTGTGGGATCGAGTTTTGCACTGACAGTGTGGAGCTTGCCTGAGATTCTCTCTCTCTCCCTCTGCTCCTCGCCCCATCAAAAATAAATACATAAACATTTTTTAAAAGATAAAATAAAAAATAGGGGTGCCTGGGTGGCTCAGTCAGTTGAACGTCTGACTTCGGCTCAGGTCATGATCCCACGGTTCGTGGGTTCAAGCCCCGCATCGGGCTCTGTGCTGACAGCTCAGAGCCTAGAGCCTGCTTCAGATTCTGTGTCTCCCTCTCTCTCCCTGCCCCTCCCCCCCTTGTGCTCTGCCTCTCAAAAATGAATAAATGTTTAAAAAAAAGTTTTAAAAAAAGATAAAATAAAATAACCAAATTGAAATATATATTTCATAAATATATATTAATTTTTTAATTTACTGGATGGGATTAACATCTCTCACCCCTTCTATTCAACATTGTACCAGAAGTCTTACCCCGTGCAAAGAAGCAAGAAAAAGAAATAAAGGGCATAAAATTTGGCCAAAAGAAAAATTTTTTGTCTTTGCAGAAGACATGTTTGCTTGATGTAGAAAATCCTTTAATATATATAAGTCAGTACAACACCAAAAGCTTTGGTAAGTTGGACTTGACTGAAATTAAAATCTGCTCCATAGAGGACATTGTTGAATCAAAAGACAGGCGACAGCACAGCATAAGGAATATCGTCAATGTTATTATAATAGTAATGTGTCAGGACAGATGGTAGCTACACTCGGTGGTGCATATAGCATAATGTAAAAACTTGTCAGATCACTATGTTGTATGCCTGCAATGTCACATTGTGTGTCAACTATGCTCAAATTTTAAAAAGCCACAGACAAGAGAGAATATATTTGCAAAACATGTAACTGATAAAAAAAAAAAAACCTTATAGGCAAAATGTACAAAGAGCACTTAAAACTCAACAATAAGAAAACAAACTATCCAATTAAAAATAGGCAAAAGATTTGTACAGACACCTCATTAAAGAACACATACAGATGGCAAATAAGCATATTAAAAATGCTGCACATTATTTATTAGAGAATTCCAGCTAAAAGAATAATGAAAAGCCACTGCACATGTACTTGAAAGCCTGAAACTCTGAACTCTGACAATAGCAGTTGCTGGTGAGTAAGTGGGGCAATAACTTTCTTTCATGGCTGGTAGGGATGCAAAATGGTACAAATACTTTGGAAGACTGTTTGGCAGCTTCTTACAAAATGAAACATTCATGCTACTAGATATTTACTCAAGTGATTTGAAATTTATGCCCACACCAAAACTCACACACAAATATTTATAGAAGCTTTACTTATAATCACCAAAAACTGGCAATGTCAAGGTTATCCTTTAATAGATGATTGATTTAAACAAACTGTGGTACATCCATGCAATGGAATATTAATCAGTGACAAAAAAAAGAAAAAGAAAAAGAAATGAGACAAAAAGTGGCAAAAATACAGGGATGAACCTTAATTTAAAGACATATGGATAGGGGCACCTGGGTGGCTCAGTCGGTTAAGCATCTGACTTCAACTCAGATCATGATCTTGTGGTTTGTGAGTTTGAGCCCTGCATCGGGCTCTGTGCTGACAGCTCAGAGCCTGGAGGCTGTTTCAGATTCTGTGTCTCCCTCTCTCTCTGCCCTTCCCCTGTTGATGCTCTCTCTCTCTCTCTCTCTCAAAAATAAACATTAAAAAAAATATTTAAAGACATGTGGATAAATGAAAGCCAGTTTGAAAAGACAAAACTATAGCAATGGTAAAAATAAAAAATCAGTGGCTACCAGGGGTTTGGGGGAAAAAGGAGGAGGTTGAATAGATAAAGCCCAGGTTTGATTTGGTTTGGTTTAAGGCAGTAAAACTATTCTGTATGACACTAATTGTGGATGCATGACACTAGGTATTTGTCAAAACCCATAGATCTTCATAGCACAAGGAATAAATCTTTAATGTATGTAAATTTTAAAAAATCATTTAAGAGGTTTCAGAATGCCCTATGTGATCAAAATAACATAACGGTAACAAATGAATCGAACAACCTTACTGAAGGGAGTAGGTAATGTACAACTTTCAATAACTTGGGAAATAAATGGAGTCTATAAGACTCAAGGCAAAAGAAACTACCTGAACACTGTATTCTGACTCTGCTATACATGTATCCTGGTAATGAACAACTAAGTAAATGGAAAGTGAGTTCTGGGGGCCAGGTTTTTATTATCGGAGTAGGAGATTACAGATAAGCAAGAAGAGGGGGCCAAAACAAACCACATAGTAATGGATTAGAATTGGAGACATTAGTATAGACTCACGTTCATGCATGGTTATACACAGAAGCACTTATAGACATGTATTCATGCATGGACTAGCATACGCACATGTATCTCCTTGGTCTGCCTAAAAGTAATGGTACTCCAGGAGAAATTGACAAACCTTATACCCAGACCTTGGCTTCTAACAGCACTCTCTTTTTATTTTTTTTATTTTTTATTTTTGCTTTAATTTAATTTTATTTTTTATTTTTTATTTATTTTTTATTTATATATGAAATTTATTGTCAAATTGGTTTCCATACAACACCCAGTGCTCATCCCAAAAGGTGCCCTCCTCAATACCCATCACCCACCCTCTCCTCCCTCCCACCCCCCATCAACCCTTAGTTTGTTCTCAGTTCTCAACAGTCTCTTATGCTTTGGCTCTCTCCCACTCTAACCTCTTTTTTTTTTTTTTTTCCTTCCCCTCCCCCATGGGTTCCTGTTAAGTTTCTCAGGATCCACATAAGAGTGAAACCATATGGTATCTGTCTTTCTCTGTATGGCTTATTTCACTTAGCATCACACTCTCCAGTTCCATCCATGTTGCTACAAAAGGCCATATTTCATTTTTTCTCATTGCCACGTAGTACTCCATTGTGTATATAAACCACAATTTCTTTATCCATTCATCAGTTGATGGACATTTAGGCTCTTTCCATAATTTGGCTATTGTTGAGAGTGCTGCTATGAACATTGGGGTACAAGTGCCCCTATGCATCAGTACTCCTGTGTCCCTTGGATAAATTCCTAGCAGTGCTATTGCTGGGTCATAGGGTAGGTCTATTTTTAATTTTCTGAGGAACCTCCACACTGCTTTCCAGAGCGGCTGCACCAATTTGCATTCCCACCAACAGCAGCACTCTCTTTTTAAACCTACTTTTTAAACAAAATTTTTTTAATGTTTATTTATTTTTGATAGAGAAAGAGACACAGAGTGCAAGTGGGAGAGGGGCAGATAGAGAGGGAGACACAGACTCTGAAGCAGGCTCCAGGCTCTGAGCTGTCAGCACACAGCCTGACACAGAGCTTGAACCCATGAACCGTGAGATCATGACCTGAGCTGAAGCTGGACACCTAACCTACTGAGCCACCCAGGCGCCCTGAAAAGGAACCAGGCTTCTTGAAGACATAGCCGATTTTAGCATTGGGTCAGGAAATATCCAAAATGAGCCTGGTGCACCTTTTATTTCCAGAAAGTAAGGAAGTACACAAAAATTAAAGTGAGTGAAAATTAAAATGAAATAATGTACTTGAAAGCAGTTTATAAAGCATCATAGCTTATAAGAATTGTACGTCAGCAAGAAGAAATGGGTCTGAATAACATCCACGCATTTTTAGTACATAGTCAATACAATGTCTATTTTGACTGTTCCGAAGTATTCCTGATTCTAGGCAGTGGAAGTTGTAGAATAAGTAATTCTGAATAAGGGAGAGAGCCATGTACTTAAAGAAAAACAAGTCTTGGCTTTTGTAAATATCTTACTTAGGACACAAATTGTCCCATTTTTATTTCAAACAGAGATGAATAGCTGCTCTTCCTAAATGTGCATGTTTTGGACTTATCAGAGTTAAGAAGCCTGGATCATGAACACTAAGACACCTATCCTGTAAGTTGAAGGCAATTAAGAACGATTGGCAAATATCTGGTAAGAGGGGCTTCCTGCATACTAAACAGCATGCTTTTTCTTTCTTTAAGATGAAGCCGGTTCATTGCCCTCTGTCCCCCACCTAATCCTGCTCCTCATAAAACTACATGAAAAGGTACAATCATTTTATTCTCTAATATATCTTCTTTTCCTTATCAGTTAGGGAATAATAAAGCTCACATGACTGTTGTAGGAATTAGTTTAGTTAATATGCTTAAAGCACTTGGATGTTGCCTGGTTCTCAGTAAATGTACAATAAAGTCTCTATTAATTTTTTACATCAGCCTTTGACACAGGCCCACAGAACTGCTTCTTAGTCTCCAAACAAATAATGTTCTTCAGAACAGCTGTATTTTGCATATGATCTTTCCCCTCTCTTTCCTTTACTGTCTGGCAAACTCTTAGTCATCCTTCAAAACCCATCCCAAATGTCTCCTTTGTGATCCTCTCCTACTTTTCAAAGCCAAAGGTAATTTCTCATTTTCTATACTTTTTTTGAAAGTTTATTTATTTATTTGAGAGCAACAAAGACAGACAGACTGGGATAGGGGCAGAGAGAGAGGGAGAATCCCAAGCAAGATCTGCACTGCCAGCGCAGAGCCCGACACGGAGCTTGAACTCATGAAGCTGTGAGATCATGACCTGAGTGGAGATCAAGAGTCAGATGCTCAACCAACAGAGCCATCCAGGCGCCTCTCCATATTCCTTCTTCTAAGCAAAGATGTGACTAACCATTAAGATGCTGATTGTCTTGCTGTTAGATGCCTTATCAGTGCAGGTTAGGGTCCAAGCAGCAATTCTGGTCATAAATGTCTTAGTTAAATGTCTACTGATGGAATATCAAAACAATCTTGGATTCCAGAACAACAGTAGTACATCAGTGATTACAGGCTCATTCACATCCTTGAAGACTTCTCAATTATCTCTTCTCTGAACTGAGTGATTTTGATGTCTTGCTTCCAAAATCCCATGTTCTGCATATTTGATCAATTCTGGACCTTTCTTTTAGAACTCCTCTGGCCTTCATCCTGCATATAAGTGCAGTGCCTTCTACTGCCTTACAAACCAGCACTCCAAACCATTAGTCCACCACACTGCCCACTACTTCTCTTGATTCCTATATCGATAACCTATTGAAATCCTCCGAAGAAGTAGATTATCCACCCCGCAAATATATTTTTTAAACTTTAAATTTGTATTCATTTTTTTAAGATTTTTATTTATGTAAGTAATCTTTACACCTAACATGGGACTCACACCTACAACCCTGAGATCAAGAGGCGCAGGTTCTTCCAACTGAGCCAGCCAGGCCCCCCTATTTTTTTACATTTAATAGCCCTGGTTGACTTCTTCTCTGAGACTGCAAGCCCTGCTCCTCTCCCTCACACCCATCAGTGAATTTGTGATTGGTGACACAAAATAAATCTTCCATGACTCCAGGCAGACCATGCAGGCACACAGACAATCATTGCCAACGTGACACTTTATAAAAATAGTAGTGACAATAACACCACCACCAAATGGTACTGCCTGCATTTCTTTTTTATGAGGAGGAAGAGAAAAAAACGTAAACAGTTAATATCATGCAGCGTTTTAAAGCAGACAGAAGTCTTTCATATCTATTTCAGTAGAACCTTTCTGATTTATCATTTCATAGTCAATTTGCTCCAAAAACAAAACACTTCTATGCATTCCCATGCCTAAGAGAGAAGTTTGAGGCAGATAACTGAAGCTGACCGAGCCAGACACAGAGGTGACAAGGCAGGCACCCTTCGGTTCCCCTTACGCTCTCTCTTCCTTGAAGGAGGAGCTGACAGCAGCTGATAATAATTGCTACCCAAGAGAAAAGGCTGAACAGAGCAAGTGTCCCTTCCTCAACAATGTCTCCTTCTTTGGGTCATGTGGAAGACATTCCTTTGTCTGCTGTTTTCCCCTGGAACCCTGCAGAAAGCACATTGTGGCTGTGAATGCTTGTGTAGGGGAGACCCAGGGCTGTTTGTGGTGAATCTGTGGGTGTGGGAAGATGGAGGGGCTTTGAGGTGGGGGGTGGGGTGTAGAGAGGCGGAGCGGAACCCCAGCGTAGGTAGGTCAAGTATACAACCATGGCGTGAGGTAGTTTAGAGGAAGAGAAAGGCTCTCTGCCCAAAAATATCCCTTCTACCAGCCTGAGAGAATGGCTGAAATGACCTCATTACTCATCCTTCTTCTTTAACACATTAAAGCCTTTGATAAAATGCACCGATTTAATTGAAAAGTGTCATCTTAAACTTGACTTAGCGCTGAACCAAGCATAAGGAAATGCGACACCAGATGGGTAGGTTCTGATTAGTACGAGCAAGTCAGGGAGGATTGGTTTCAGGCTACATGCCCCACATAAGGAATTGCCTAAGCAATGGCTGCCATGTAGCATGAGCCCCAGTCGAGAGATGTGAGGTTTAGGAGAAGTGGATGGACATCTAAGACAAGACTTGCTCATTTCCCTGTTTTACTTCAGCCATCCTAGTCAAATGTGAATCTCACTTCACATGTCACTTACTCAAGGGAAATCCTGAGCTGGCGGTCTGGGTCAGGTTCTCCATGCTCTCTCATATTCAGGGTTCTTATCTCAGGCTGTAGTCACACACTCAGTATTAAGTAAGGTTAATTGATTAATGTCTCTCTTAGTCAAATGTGAATCTCACTTCACATGTCACTTACTCAGGGAAATCCTGAGCTGAGGGTCTGGGTCAGGTTCTCCATGTTCTCTCATATTCAGGGTTCTTATCTCAGGCTGTAGTCACACACTCAGTAGTCAGTAAGGTTGGTTGATTAATGTCTCTCTTGCATGCTGGACTGTAGCCTCAGGGGAGGCGGGGGTGTCTAGCGTTGTTCCTCACTTTATTCTCAACATCTGGCATGGGGCTTCCTGCACTGTGATTAAATGAATGAAGAGACAAGCCAAAAAGAACACATAGCGTAACAAAGTAGTTGCCAAGTGAGATAGCAAAGGCAAATGGCTTAGGAATCTAGAAAGGGGGAAAGATCTGGAACACTGATACTGTCATGGAATCATAGAATCTCAGAGCTGAAAACACCTTGGAGACTGAGTGTTTAACTCATGTGTAACTTACTACTTGCAATGCTAGATCTTTCCCTTTTTGGAGAACTTTAATCTTTGGAAACATCCTTCTTATATTGAGATCTCTACTTGTTGTTTCTAGCCCTGCCTTCTGGAATTAGCAATTTAATAACAATAGCTAAAATGTATTAAAGACTATGTGCCAAGCCCTGTATTAAGAACTTTGTTTGTGTTATATCGACTAGCCCTTGAAATGATCCTATTATGATTCACATTTTACAGATGAGAAAACTGAGGCTCAGAGATGTTAAGTACCATGTGCAAGTTCACACAGCTAAGTAAGTGGTACAGCCAGGGTCCAAACCCAAGTCTGTCTAATTAAATCTTAGCTCTTATCTTCCATGTTCCATTATTGTCAGAGTAATCACTTTACATGACATCCTAAATATTTGTCAGCAGTTGTGTTATGACAATTCTAATTATATTGTTACTCGGTTGTTCACACATCAAAATAATAACAACCACTATGTATTTAACCATGTGCCTTGCACTGTACTAAATTCTTTAATATGCTATCTCACAATATCCTATAGAATAGATATTATTCCCCTTTCACAGGTGAAGCTCAGAGACTTGGAGAAAGTTGCCTAAGATGAGACAGATAGCCAATGATAGTGTCAGGATTGAAACTTGACTCTTTTACACCAAAGGGAAGGCTTATTTATTTATTTTTTTAAATATTATTTCCCAAGTTACCATCTTGACTTGGTCTAAAACTGAGATCCTTAGTGCTTGGGTGGTTCAGTTTGGTTGAGCCAACTTTTGATTTTGGTTCATGTCATGATCCCAGTGTCATGGGACCAGGCCTGCTCAGTCTCCATGCTGGGCATGGAGCCTGCTTAAGATTTTTTTCCCCTCTCTCTTTCTCTCTCTCTCCCCCTCTGCCCGTCTACCCCACTCATGCTCACTTTCTCTCTGTCTCTGAAAGAAAGAAAGAAAGGAAGAAAGAAAGAAAGAAAGAAAGAAAAAACAAAACTGAGATCCTCTAGAGAACAAATTTAAAAAAAAAAAATTAAAACCATAAACTTAGGTGTGCCTGGGTGGCTCAGTTGGTTAAGCATCTGACTCTTGATTTCAGCTCAGGTCGTGATCTCACGGTTCGTGGTTTTGAGCCCCAAGTGGGGCTCTGCACTCACAGTGTGGAGCCTGCTTGGGATTCTCTCTCTCCCTCTCTCTCTGCTCCTCCCCTCCTCATGCTCTCTCACTCTGAAAATAAATAAATAAACACTAAAAAAATATTTTAAACCATAAACTTAACTGATATAACAAGAAACCAGGTTACTGAACAGAACAATAAAGTAGATAAATATTTGCCAACTCTGATAAAGAAAAAAAACACATATTTTTAGAAACTCAAGAATGAGAAAGGAAACATGGCAAAAGATACATTACATTTTTTAAATTATAAGAGAATAAATAGCATATATAATTTTATAACAATAAACTTTAACTTAAATAAAATGGATGATTTTCTAGAAGACTTACTCAAAAGGTGTAGAAAACCTGACTGAGAGCAATAATTACATCAAAAATTGAAAAGGTACTGAAAGATAACTTTTAAATTTTTTTTTTTCAACATTTATTTATTTTTGGGACAGAGAGAGACAGAGCATGAACAGGGGAGGGGCAGAGAGAGAGGGAGACACAGAATCGGAAACAGGCTCCAGGCTCTGAGCCATCAGCCCAGAGCCCGACGCGGGGCTCGAACTCCGGGACCGCGAGATCGTGACCTGGCTGAAGTCGGACGCTTAACCGACTGCGCCACCCAGGCGCCCCGAAAGATAACTTTTAAAATAGCATCAGGAGTGGTGGATGGGGTGCCTGGGTGGCTCAGTTGGTCGAACATCAGACTTAGGGTCAGGTCATGATTTCACAGTTCCTGAGTTTAAACCCTGTGATGGGTTCTGTGCTAACAGCTCCGAGCTTGGACACTACTTCAGATTCTGTCTCCCTCTCTCTCTGCCCCTCCTCCTCTCATGCTCAGTCTCTCTCAAAATAAAATAAAATAAAAACATTAAAAAAAATTTTTTTTAATGGCATCAGGGAATGCTATAACTTTCCTACTTTCAGCAATGGAAGCTTCTTCCAGCCTGTTTTAGACCAAATCTGTCCCCAAGAACAACTAGAAGAGCTAGGTTAAATGTCACATAAATAAATAATCTACTCAAGGGACTGGAGGGCTACCAGTGAAGCAAATATTTATAAGAATAAGGACCTAGAGAAAAAGGAAGTTCAGATTGAGGAGTCCAACATTTTTTTCCCCTAGAGACATTTGATCAAAAATTGTGGCTAAGAAGTCAAGTAAAGAACTTTCAGCAGCCTCTCAAGTTTTGGAGAACGGTATTTGAGGTTCAGAATTCCCCAAGAGAAAGGTGCTAATTAGCCTCCCACGTTTTTAGTTGGGATATCAAAAGGCTATACCCTAGGAATAGCAGTGAACCAGAATTAGACCAGCCCTCACAAACACTAGCCCATCTTCAAGTATTTTATTGGACTAGTTGATCAGCCCTAATCTAAATTTCTACAAGAAACAACAACAATAAATTCTATGCAGGAAGATACCATCTAGGAAGTCAAATTATCTCTCCAATGTTTTATACAAAAAATCTGTCTAGGGGCGCCTGGGTGGCTCAGTCGGTTAAGCGTCCGACTTCAGCTCAGGTCACGATCTCGTGGTCCGCGAGTTCGAGCCCCGCGTCGGGCTCTCGGCTGATGGCTCAGAGCCTGGAGCCTGCTTCCGATTCTGTGTCTCCCTCTCTCTCTGCCCCTCCCCCGTTCATGCTGTGTCTCTCTCTGTCTCAAAAATAAATGGACGTTAAAAAAAAAATTTTTTTTTAAAAATCTGTCTAGTACTCAACTTCCCCCTCTCCTGTCAAATAAACAAGCATTCAAAATAACAGAAAGAGACATAGCAGACAATATGAATGGACCCACAAAGCATTCATCTAGTGTATTTATCAGACAGACACTTTTTTAAAAAGATGAATAATATGTAAAATAAATTAGTGGTGCCTGGCTGGCTCTGTCGGTAGAGCATGAAACCCTTGATCTCAGGGTTCAACCTATTTTAAAAAAACATAAATATGTTAAATAAATTAAATGAGAAGATGACAACTTTGGTAGAGACCTGAAAACTATATATAAAAAAAGATTTTATATAGAGAGTGGCAATTTAGAATTGAGAAATTCAATAATTGAAATTAAAAATGCAACAGATTGGACAGCAGATTAGATTAGATGAACACAGCCAAAGGGAAATTTGATTAATGGAAAGATAGGCCAAAAAATAGCATTGACTGTATGCTATTTTGTAGAACAAGCCTCAAAACATTTTCAAATCCAAACTGAAGAAGTGTGAAAAAAAGATTGACAATACATAAAAGAAAATATAAGACTACTGGAATGGGTGAAAAGAACTAGTATACATTTAACTGAAATCCCAGAAGAGAAAAAATGAGACAAAAATAGTATTCGAGGAGATACTGGATGAGAATTTCCCAGTGAAATAAAACATCAACCCACATGTTTAAGAAACCCTTTGAACATTAAACAGAATAAACCAAAGAAATCCACACCTAGGGCCACTGCAGGAAATCTTTTTTTTTTTTAATGTTTTTTTTTTTTTCAACGTTTATTTATTTTTGGGACAGAGAGAGACAGAGCATGAACGGGGGAGGGGCAGAGAGAGAGGGAGACACAGAATCGGAAACAGGCTCCAGGCTCCGAGCCATCAGCCCAGAGCCTGACGCGGGGCTCGAACTCACGGACCGCGAGATCGTGACCTGGCTGAAGTCGGACGCTTAACTGACTGCGCCACCCAGGCGCCCCAGGAAATCTTTTTTTAAAAAAAGCATAAAAATCTTAAAGCAGCAGAAGAAAAAAATCACCTTCAAAAGAGGAAAAACAACACTGATACCTTAATTCTCAACATAAATTGTAAAAGCTAGAAGACAGTTGAATGATGTCTTCAAAGGGCTGAAGAGAATAATTGACAATCTAGAATTCTATATCCGGCAAAATATACTTCAAAAATAAAGGTGAAGGGCACCTGGTGGCTCAGGTGGGTAAGCATCTGACTTCAGCTCAGGTCATGATCTCATGGTTTGTGAGTTGGAGGCTTGCGATGGGCTTTGTGCTGACTTTCAGAGCCTCTCTCTCTCTCTCTCTCTCTCTCTCTCTCTTTCAACAATGAACATTAAAAAAATAAACAACTGTTTAAAAAAACAATAAAGGTGAAATAAAGAAATTTCAGGCAAGCAGTAATTGGAGAAACTTTAACAAACCTATGCTAAAAGAAACAGAAAAGGGAATTTTTCAGGTGGAAGGAGAATGTTTCTAAATGGAAGCACAGAGATTCAAAAAGAAATGAGAACCATAGAAAGGAAAAATATATGGGTAAGTGGAAATAAATATTAATTACATAAAAATATAATTTTTTTAAGTTCAAATCGATATGAAATTAATTTACAAACAACAATAGTACAAAGTTACAAGGGGATAAATGGAGTTAAAGTGTTCTAAGGACCTGCAATTTTCCATAAAGTAGAAAAAGTACTCATTTATATTAGACCGTAATAAGATAAAGATTGCAGGTTAAAATCTCTAAGGTAAGCAGTGAATATATACGTGTTGTGTGTGTGTGTGTGTGTGTGTGTGTGTGTATTCTATTAATTTGTTAAATACACATACATACTAACATATATATGTATTAACAAATAACATATGAACATATATATAAAGTTAAATATATATTTTTTACAAGCTAATAGAAATTGATTAAAACAAATACTTCCCAAAAAGTTAAAAAAAGAAAAACATGGAATTTGCTTTGTTTCTGGGACTCCAGTTGCACGTATATTATGTCTTTCACCTATACTCTTGCTATATACTCTCCCTATATATTGTGTACCCTTTTGTTTCTCGTTGTTTGCACCTTTAATTATTTTCTGACCTATTTTACCATTCAATTATCTTCTTCTCAGCTGTGTCTAATCTGCTTTCAAGTAGTAAGATGATATATTTAAACATAAATGCGTCTATAATTACCTAAAATGTCCAGCTGACAAAACTACTATGCTCAGACTAGATGAAAAACAAAATTGAACTCTATATTCCTTACATAATAAATACCATAAATATCACAATACAGAAAAGTTAAGAATAAATGGATGAAAAAAATACCATAAAAACACTAACCAAAACAAAACTTACAGGTGTGCTAATATCAGACAAAGTAAATTTTAAAGTGAGAAATATAGAGATATCTCTTTAGCAGAGAAAAAGGAAGATATTTTAGTATGATCAAGAAAGTCATTTTGCCAGAAAGATATAAAAATTGCAAATTTGCATTTACCAAAAGAAAATCACAATCTCAAAATATATGAAGCAACCATTGACAAAACTTAAAGGAGGAATAGACAAACCCATAACTACAATGGGAGATATTTAGTAATTTTTTTATCAAAACACATCATATGCAGAAAAGTATACAAATTATAAGTATAAAGCTCCATAGTGGGAAATTTAGACATGTTTTTTAAAAAATATAAAATAAGCAGACAAAACCAGTGATGATACAAAAGATTTGAGCAGCATAATTAGCAAATGACTTAATTTACATATATACAGTACAGTGCCCAATAACTATAGAATTCATTTCAAGTGTATATGGACTTGACAAGACATATATGTCCAAATTGACTGTATGCTATTTTGTAGAACAAGCCTCAAAACATTTTCAAATCATGCAGATTATGTCCTGACCACAGTAGATAACACAAAGATAATGAGAAAATCCGCATAAAATTGAAATTAAGTAATATGCTTCTAAATAACCCCTAGGACAAAGAAGAAATAGTAGATATTTTAAACATTGTTATTATGAAAATATGACATATAAACATATGTAAGATCCAGCTAATAGGGGAAAGTAAATGGCCTTAAGTGCATATATTTGGGGGAAAAGGAAGTTAATTTGAAAATCAATGATCTTATACATCACTAAGAAGAAGATAAACAACCAAGTGGGAAAAAAATGGGCAAATGACATTTGGGTCAATAGACATTGAGAAAAATGTATAGCCAAGCTGCCAAAGCATATGAGAACACATGCTCAACTCAGTTATCAGGTGTGGCAAATTTAAACTCACTGAAATACAACAAAACACCCACAAGAATGGCTAAAATATTAATTAAAAGAAGGCTCATAATACCAAGTGTTGGTGAGCATATCAAACAACTAAAATTCTCATACATTAGTTTTAGGAGTATAAATTTATACAATCATTTTGGAAAGTGGTTGTTAGGACCTACTAAAGATTAACACATGCATACCCATTGATCCTATTTTTTCATTTTTACTAGAATTATGCATGTGTATGCTCAAAAGACATGTACAAAAATGTTCAAAGCTGGATTATTCATAATAGTCTAACATTGAAAAGTTCAAATATCCCTCAATAGCAGAGTGGATAAAT